>NC_143561.1:115611875-116277187 GCF_054136105.1 Typopeltis vanoorti | reverse complement strand
AAACTCCTCTTGAGTTCTGAATGTGTTGTCGAGTGAGTATTAATGCTTTTGCTTCTTACAACGTACCTACTTACACATCAACCCCCCCCACTATTTGTTATATAGCTTAATTCGAATAATATTTCCTTCCCGTCACATCAATTCTGAGGCGATATCTGTTGATAACGAAATATCCATTTTATCTTAATTTTTTAAATGTATGTAAATTAGCCTGAGCTGTGTTAGTTCTTCATCAACTTTGATAGATGACGGAGCTAGATTTTCTGTCTTGTAATCCAATTACTTATCTACATATCAGCACTGTGGACTAACACGCGCCCACATACAAAATGAGTGAGCGAGATGATACATGTTATCGTCTGAAGAAATAGATTTGGGTTCTGTTAAGTGGTGTGTTTAGTTTAATGTATTCAATCTGTTTGTCGCAAGTAAGTAGCTTAGAAAGTCTCAGAATATTATTTTATTGATATTATCCCCCCCCTCCCCGACTATGTTTCTTCCTTCCTCCCAACATTTTTCAGCGTCAAATTTTTTATAATAATACGCAACAAGATGTTGTTCGATCTGTCGTCTTCTTCTTCTTCAATCCATCCTTCTCAGAAAGGATAGAGTCCTCTGAGTAGGGATCTCGGATATTATAGTGATATTCGTTAACATTCCTCTCGACCCTCCACCATCCATGATTAGTGATATACAATCGAGCGAACAAGAGTCTCCCTAGCTCAGTTGATGTGGACGAGCCCTTTGGTTGGAAAGACTTGGGTTCGAATCTTGTCACGTGAGGAAGCAGAAGAGAAAACATAAATGAGACGAACAAAAATTTTATCCTGTGAGTTTGGAGTTGAACTATGAAGGGTTGTTGAATAGCTTGTTCAGATTTTTAAGAGAGTGAGGCAATTATCGATACCAGTCTTATGAAGAGCATCCATGAAAAGATTTGTAGAAAATGCAAATAGCTGAAACCAGCCTTTCTGTGCGAAAGAAGATGGAGGGAATTAGTAAGAGACAGGTCATTCATCAACCTGAATGTCAATTAGCTTTAGGGGCGAGTAGTCGGTGGTTAGACGGATCTGTGATTTGTATAGAATTAATAGCTATTCAGAAGTAAAGCAACCGTTTCAGTAAAACAATCTAATTTATTTATTTATTATTATTATTTTGATGCTGAGAGGCGCCATTTGCATTCGACTCGATTGTTTAGGTGAGAAATAAGACAGGAGTGAGTTTTACTTGCATTCAAATTAAAAAAAAAAAAAGGTATCAGAGCTCCGTTGAAAGATGAGTTGGAAATTCGGATTTAGGCTTTTAGATGTTGAATTCTGGATGGGTGGTGTTGGACTGTTTTGAGTTAAAACCGAACCCGCTAAGACTACAGGAATAGCGGGTTCGGTTTTTGAAAAACCCTTACCGGCAAACGGACAGCCGGGGGGGGGGGGGAACCTTCGACCACCGCATGAGACCGGCTAACACACCTTCATTTGAAAAGCTGTAATAAAGTTTCTTCGCATCTTAGACAGGAATGAATCTCGCGTCTTTGCATCGAAAGGGCGTCGTCGAAACTGACTGAGCTACGGAGGCTCCCAAAGACGAATATATTAAAAATACGTACAAAAACTAATTTCATACATAAAATGATGTTAGAAAAAGGGAAATACATAATGCGGTCTATAAGTTTTAGGACTTTGCGCATACATTACTGAAGCGACCCAATAACGAATAACAAATAATGTCTACACTCCTAGAGAGATGTTAGTTTAGGTTCAGTAGTGTGCGAGTTACGATGTGTAGTGTAAAGTGATGTTTCTTTGTACGTCATGGATATGAAAAGTGAACAGCGAATTACGATTCAATTTTGTTTTAAAGCGGGGCCGTCTCCTACCAACAACTCTAGAAATAGCACAAAAGGCATGTGGAGATGAGGCTCTGAATCGATCTAACGTCTTCGGGTGGTATTCGCGATTTTATGACGGAAGGGAGTCGGTAGAAGATGACGAGAAAAGTGGCCGTCCCACATCGACTCGAACTCATGAAAACATCTCCGCTGTTTCTGATTTGATGAGACCGATCGTCGAATCACATCGTGGATGATAGCGGATGCTTCAAACACCCCTAAGAGCGTCGTTCGTCGCATTCTGAGTGACGATTTGGGGAAGACGAAGTTGTGTCCCATGCCTTGACAGCCGAGGAAAGAAAAGATCGAATCACGTCTTGTCGCGACATTATCCCAATGGCGGACGCAGACGAAACTCTCTTTGCCAAAATTATTACAAGTGTCGGTGTTTCGTTTACGATCCATAAACAGAGCGACAGAGTTTCGAATGGGTTAGCGAGACATCTTCCGCACCAAAGAAATTCACCCATCAAAACCACGTTGATAATTTCTTTTTATTCTCGAGGCACAACGAATTGGGGAGAATGCGAGATTTTATGTTATGGATCGTCTTCTGAAATGCATTCAACGTGTTCGTCCCGCCGCATTGCGATCGATCGATTTTTTCCTGTTGCACGGCGACGCTCCTCTCACATCGCTACAAATATGCGTCAATGTTTGACACACAAAACTGTCTCCACCCTTTATTACCAGATTTATCACCTCCGAACTATTTTCTGTTCCTGAAGCTGAAAAGACAGCAATTTGCGGATTTTCCGAAAGCTGTAACCGATGATTTAAAGACGGTCAGGAAGCGGAATTTTCTGCCGCTGTCCGAAAACTGTACGATCGCGCTAAGCCTATACAGATGATGAATCGTATTTCGAATAACAAATGTATTTCATCTTTCTCTCGTGGGTTTTCGTGTTTTTTTTTAATATAATTTTTTTATGGACCGCGCTGTGTCTTTCTTTAGGAGGTTTTAAGAGATATTAAAGGTCGGCTTTAGAGTAGAAATCTGCTTATCTTCACATCTAATGCACATCTAATCACACTGAAACTCGCTACTGAATCGAGCCGTTGACGCATCTGACAGACGTCAGCAACATCAGATTAAGCTCGACTTTTGGAAATGCATTTCGAGTCATTCAATCGAAGCATAGTGAAAAAACATAGTGTGCAGATTGTAGGCTTAGTTTTAAAATAAATAGTATAAACTTGGTGATAATAATAACTGCAATAATAATAATATGGCTCCCTGATGGCAGTAAGGTCTATAAAGATACTATTATGTACCATTTCTTGCTCTTCTCAACTTTGCATCATCCGCAAACAGCTGGGTATCGGAAACCATTTACAGCTGTCCCAAAATCTTAATTAACACCCTTAGCTCAGTCCGTCACCAAGAACTGTTTAGCACATCATTTGTCACCTTTATCTCCTCCCCATGGTATATATATATATATATATATATATATATATATATATATATATACTAACGCTTCTCAGAGAGCCACTTTCCTGTACTGATTTGCATGTTATCCATCAAGTTTTGCTGACCTTAATTGGCAGCGTACCAAGTTGCAATCTCTCAGATGCCAAATCCAAATGATTATTACCGCATAGTTAGCTTCCTTTCTCAATGCAATTGTGCGTTTATTAAAAACTGAATCTAGATTAGTACAGGAAAACCTTCTAGCTCGACTAACTCCATGACGAGTCTGTTTTCATCTATTAAATCCTGCATCAACATCCCCAAAACCTTAATCGGCACAGCTCGCTCCATGTATTCTGAGGTACTTGTTAGCATCCATCCGTTACCGCCATCATCATTATTAACATTTAGATTACTTTAACCTTCAACAATTGCCCTCCCCTCTATGGCTGAAAATAAAATCAGCAACACTTTCATGAAATGAATTGACAAAATACTGATGTATTTTTTCTGTGGTTTCTTCAAGTGCAACTTTTCTAAAATCTGCGCCTGTCGAGTCTAATTTTCTACGGGTCATATTACGAAAGAACACACTTAAAGTAAAAGAACATCCTTTCTTCATATTCTGAATATAATCGCTTCCTCCATTTCTTGATTTGGTGTTTCCTCTCTCACAGACTGTTCAAGGTAATTATCCGCCACGTTTTCCTTATCCGTGTGGGATTCTATTTCGTGCTTCTAGTGTATGAATAAACTAAAGCCTCGATCAACACTCGCTTTGCACCCACGGAATTCAACTGGTTCTTTATTTAACCCTCCTGCAACTAGAAACAGGACTATAACAGCACCCTACGGAACTGTTCCTTTCACTTTCCTTCTCTTCACACAAGAAGTGCTCATCTTCCGCTGCCCCTTCATATCAAGCGTGTCCCAAATACGAGTACTAGCGTGCCTAACATTCAGTTTTTATCTTTAAATAACCTTTTATACAACGTCGCATTTGCAGCCACTCACTGCTGCCATAAGCTTATCTGTCTTCCCAGTGACAGCTGACAGCATTTCCTGTCGCAATGAGAATCTTTCACACTCAAGGGGACTACAACTGTCTTTTCCGCTTATTTCTTGTCCAGTGTCAGTTATATTCTTAATCTTTGCATCTTGATAATAATAAGATAATATAAGATATGATAATAAAATAAGATCTTGATGATAATAATCTTACCATCATTCGCTCGCTAATAATCGTTACCCTAGATAATACCACCTACGTTTTATCCGCCTCGCATATTAGCTCTCTGTCTCGTTTCTCTCTCATTTTATCGTATCCCTCTTACCAGATATTCGAATCTTCCACCAGTCGTTTCACTTACTGCCCCCCCCCTTCTCTCTTTATCTTTCTTCCCATTCACCAATCTTGACTTAAAATTCAAATCTTTATCAATAACCTAGATTATCGAAGCCATCCAACAACATCATTGATATCCGAGGTAGCTATTCTCCAACAGTAATGCAACCATAGCAACATCTTCCCAGTGTATCATCATCATCATCAAATTTCTTATGTGTACAAGATACAATGATAGTATTGCATGATAAATTTAGATTATTACTACTTTTCTATGGACAATTTTCCTCTCCAAATTAGTCTGTTATCTCTGGGGAATTTAATATTGTGAGATGTCGTTTATCTAACTTACTTCTGACTGCATTAATCCACCTAGATGTTGGTCTTTTCCCCACTATCCTGAAAAAAAAAAATTGTTTTGTTAACCTTTCCTCTCCAGTTCTGTGCAAGTGACCATACCACACGATCAGAGAATGACTCTTCTGCCACATTCCGAAATACTAACAATTCCATGTTCCTTCCTAATATTTCCATTTTAATGCGATCTTCCATTGATGCCATCCGTTGACTCCCCGCATCGTTCTCAGAACTCTGATATCTGTGGTCTCTAATCTTAGCTCAAGTGTTTTATTTCTAACCAATCTTTCATATCTATAAGTCAAAGTTGATTTGAACACAGTCTTGTATACAGCTAATTTAGTGTTTTGAATAATTTCTCTTATTCCATATAAATTTATTCAGTTGATTTCCTACCATACTAGCTTTACTTATTCTGTTGTCTATTTGCAAATTAAATTTGTCATCTTCACGTTGTTTTCGTTGCCATCGCTGATTTTAAGGAATGCACCACAGATATCACAGAAGTTGGCTATCTTTCTTGGATATACTATTTCTGCACTTCCAGTTTTTATTGTTATTTTCTAAGAACATAACACGTCGTGTTTGTTTATTATTTCCTCCTTGAACAACACTGATTATCTACTGGAAAGTAGTCCATTATAATGCACGAATACTTTTTCACTCCCAATTTTGTTGAATTTTCAGACGTCATTATTAAAATATCTGATAAGAATACCATTTGAATGTCTGCAGTTCCATAGAGCCAGTTGCAATTAGTCAATCTGCGGCGTAGGTTTCAATCTCGCTAAAGAAACTCGGATTTTTAATCCCGTAACACAGTAAAAAAAGATTAAGCTCACGCATAGATATAAATACTAGTTAGGATTATGAACATCACCTTCCATTTGCACCCTGTAAGAATGCATTCAGTCTCGATAGTTGAGAGACAGGCTGCCTACCGATTTCCAAAAATATGATGTATTAAAGTAAGTGTCGCTTAATCTGTTTCGGAAGTGAAAAGGCTTTCTGTTTATTTTATTTTTATTATGCTGCCATTCTCAGAGATGTAATAAGCTGCATATTTCGTTTTCAACCCTATTTATAGGGAAAAAAAAATATTTTCTTGATACTATCTTGCTAGAAGAACACCTATTAACTCTATTGAATTTATTTAAAAAAATCTTCCTGCCATAACGACCATTTTGATGCAAACCCAACAAGCCGATGATATACACTACTTCTAATTACTAGCGATTCAAAAGGAATCTAGTTGTCATAGTTTGAAATACATTTTTTCTCTCTCTCTCTCTCCACGAATTTCCATTAAAATATCTTCAAAACGTAAAAGATAATCCCATACTGTAGGCAAGGCGTAGAGTATAGCATAAGAGCTTTTAGAGACTTACAGCTTTAAAGTCAGTGTTGGAAATTATTCATTAGTTTCCTGAATAAATACATGAAAGCTATTTACTGCATCACTTGAAGGGTCTTGAACAACTGAAAAAATCTGTTCATGAGTTCATGAGTCTTAAATTCAGATCTGATATGTAAACCGTACAGACACAGGTGACAGTAACTTTGTATCTGGTTTCTAACTTCCTTCATGGGTTTTTCCCCACGCGAAATGTAATCCACTGAGAATAAAGTGTATTAATTGTACCCAACAAATACAGAGCTTATCTCTGAAAGGGTTGACGTACTTTAAAAAAAAGAAAAACGCTTACTGTCATTGGACATTTATATTGTCCTACTTTTCATATCCGTTTGCGGATTACTTTTGCGCTTGTTCGTATTGTGCCCTGGTTAGTATAAAGAATAAGAAAAGGGAACCGATTTGCAAACTTTTATGGGGGATGGTTCATTTAATTTAAAATTTCTTCATAAACCCGAATGTTACTTTTTCCCCGTGGACATGTCAATGAATTCTACCCGTAGTGTTGAATGTGGCTGCTGTTACAAAAGAAGCTAGCTTCATTTATTTGTTATTGAGAAATATTTATTTGTGATAAAGCGTGTCAGAAAAGCATTCAAATCATCACAGATAATTTGACCATATGAGTCATTTAATTAATGTTCTGAAAATGGCCCGTGATATAAAAGATTTCCTTCAAAAATAAGATTTTAAATATAAAATAGAGGATATTATTTTATAGTGATAAATCTTGAGAAAAGTTTCGAAAATTTGCCGGAGACTTATCAGAATATAACCTTCGGCATCCAAGTTGCCTTGGTTTGCATTATTTAAAAGCACAATCGCTGCCGAAAGAGCCCGTGTTCAGTACCCTGTTTATTAGTACTTAAATTCTCTATCGGAAAAACTCTTTATAAAGTCCTTAAAAGGACTGGCTTAAAGGGGCGAAGCAAGAATGCTTTTCATATTCCCCGTTATCTGTAGAGGACAGTGTAGGAATAATGTGTTATTGAGCTATTAAAACTCTGATCATGGCAGGAGGGTAACAGCAATAGCCGAACCTCAGTTAAACTTCATTGGTACAGCATTGCCATCCATTACCCTTAAATTGAAGCTCTGATCATGGCAGGAAGGTAACAGCAATAGCCAAGCCTCAGTTAGAACTTCACTGACTACAGCATTGCCATCCATTACCCTCCAAGGGTAATGCATGGCAATGGCCCTCCAAACAATCACCGACTGTTTAAGTAAAGGTGAACTCAAAAAAATTCGGACGATCTCTAGGCCACTCCATAGTGGGCGAAAGACCGTCCATAACTCAGCGTTGGTTCTGCTCAGTGACGGGCTCCCCCACCACCGAGCAGAACCGCTCAAATTCCGAAAAAATAATTCACCAGCAAAGCCCCTCAGCGGGCCGTGCCGGAGAACACTTTCCCCGGAGACTCAAATTGCTCTCTTAAGGCAAAACCCTAAGAGAGCGAACTCAAAAACTCATCGCCCAAGGGGGTAACAGCAACAGCCGAACCTCAGTAAAACTTCATTGGTTCAGCATTGCCATTCGTTACCTCCAAGGGTATATAAATCAATCACCGTATGTTTAAGTAAAGGTGATATCTCAAAAATATTGGACGATCTCTAGGTCACTCATTCGTGGGCGAAAGACCGTCCAAATCTCCGCGTTGGTTCTACTCAGTGAAACTCGACCACCGAGCAGAACCGCTCATTCCGAAGAAAATAATTCACCGGCAAGTACCCCTCAGCGGGCCGTGCCGGAGAACACTTTCCCCGGTGACTCAATTGCTCCCTTAGGGCAAAACCTAAGAGAGCGAACTCATTAACCCAGGATAACAGCAACAGCCGAACCTCAGTTAAACTTCATTGGTTCAGCATTGCCATCCGTTACCCTATTATGGGCATCCCATATAAAATCAATCACCGACTATGTAAGTAAAGGTGAAATCTCAAAAATACGGACGATCTCTAGGCCACTCCATAGTGGGCGAAAGACCGTCCTAATCTCAGCGTTGGTTCCACTCAGTGACGGGCTCCCCGACCACTGAGCAGAACCGCTCAAATTCCGAGGAAAATAATTCACCGACAAAGCCCCTCAGCGGGCCGTGCCGGAGAACACTTCCCCCGGAGAATCAAAGTGCTCCCTTAGGACAAAACCTAAGAGAGCGAACTCATTAACCCAGGATAACAGCAACAGCCGAACCTCAGTTAACTTCCTTGGTTCAGCATTGCCATCCGTTACCCTATATGGGCATCTCATATAAAATCAATCACCGCATCTCACGGTCGATTCCCCTCCTTCCCGACCAAACTCTTTTTAATACCACATGTCAGTAAGTTTAATTCATAATAAGTGAACTCTTCGTAGGTTTATAATCAATTTCTAATGTATTGAGCCGAGAGACGTCATTTTCGTGAAAGTAAGACATTAACACGAAGTATATTATGGATCCATCCATATTTTATACATATATTTGCCTATAAACTATGGGTTAATATCCTCCATTTTAATTTATTTCATATCTTCTGCCAGCTTAAATCTTTTCTACTCTATAGATAAGTAATGAAATGCCATTTTGACTTTTAGGGTCTGTTTCTTATTAATAAATAAATAAAATAAACAAATAAATAATTTTTTTTTTTTTTCAAAACTATTTTTTTTTTTGGTTTCGTGGCTTCCGATAATTTTCAGGATGATACTTAAACATCATTTTGGATGTTTGGGAATAAAATTAGGGCAAAATGGACCTTTGATTTCATTTAAAGCATTTTTAATTTTTTTAATTATTATTTTTTTTTTTTAGATTTTCTGCAATTTATATTTTTGTCATAAACATGGATTTATATGTATATTTATGTTTAGATAGTATAGACAACATTAATTCATCGTAAGCCGGATAATACATTGGTCATCAAACCTGACTTCACACACACACACATACAAATTTCCATCAAAAATTAAAGGCCATGGTTAAATAGAAGCACTGATTTGTTAATATGTGAACAATAGATGTGCGATCTATTGTTCACACTTTTGAGAAGAAAAACTTTCTGACCACCAGTGAATGATCACATTTAGAAACAACGGCTTGGAGCATGCTGTCATGATTTCTATTCCTATTACGTTTATAAGTTCCGTTCATGACTGTGGCAGTTTTGTTACGTTAAAAGTTTCTCGCGCAAAAACACATTTTTGTAAATAGTAAAAAAAAAAGAAAAAAAGAATTTGATTTTCTAAATGCAGATTGGGCTGGCTTCTGAAGTGATGCATGGCAATTGATTTTAGCATTCATGGAATTCTGTATTCGCTCCCAAGAGTTAAACTCGAATCGAGTGTGTCTGTTCCGATGTTCTCAGCGCTACTTCCGCTCACCGCGTTTGTCTCTGTGAATTTCCAGTCAAGATTATAGTTCTGCATTCTCCTCCCCAGATCTAACACTCAGCAACTTCTCCCCATACCCCCAATGAACATCGAAAAAAAAAAAAAAATAATAACTACACTTTGCTGGGTTCAAATCCCACTACTTCTACAGATGTTTCGTTTTCATTGAGGAAAAAATATCAAAAACCGTATTTTTTTTCTTTTCTGCCTCTCCCTATTTTAGAAAGAGGTTAAGTCGCACCACAACCCTCCAATTCATCAAGAGAAGAATGTTTGATGGGGGATGGGGAGTGAAGTATTGCCTCTCTTTTAATATTTCATTATTACTATTTGATGGGCTTTTCGCTCTTAGAATTTTTTATGTTTTCTTTAAACATATTTTTAAATTTAATATCTGGAGGTGACATTCCGGGGTCGTAGAAGAAAAAGATGTCGGTTAATGATCTTAAAAGAAAATAATTACGACTTAGAGAAGTAATGCAGTTTTCATTTTGTTCCCTGCTTTTACCATAAGACAGAAATTCGACAGACTTTATTCCACGCCAAAATTACCACAATAAAGTGCTGAAAGGTGTACTATTAAATACTAATGACTGTGTTTTCAGTGTTCTGCCCTCACCATTTGTAGTAGACGACGTTCTCTTACAACGTAATGTTTTTCAACGAGCCGAATAGTCCACGTCTTGACGTTAATAATGAACACCAGGGGTTGGGTCTCCAGCCAGTTAGCAAATGTAAGTACCCTCACACACGCTGTGATCTGATTGTTGGTTTAGAAGTGGCGTTAAATGGAGAAAGATTTGGCAATAGAAAGAATGAAAACGAACAGTTTTGACGTAGAAATTCTGTAAATATCCCATACTTCCATAGTTTGTTATGCCCTACTTTGAGATGTTAGTTTCGTTTGTGTGTGTGTGTGTGTGTGTGTGTGTGTGTATGTATTCCTCTTATTTGCTATGTGATGCTAGCTCCGTCCTTGTGTTAACTACTTGTATGCGCCTGATTTAAGGGGGTCTTCGTTTTTGATTAGCCTTTCTTTGCCCTTTTTCCGTCTATATGTATAGCCGTATATTGCACGGGGTCAAAAGAGGGAAGACGAGAGATAAACGTGTTGTTTCCCGAGAGTTCTCTCACAATCCCATCAGCCTATCGGGTCCTACATCAAAGACCAGACACTAACTTACACAAAGCGACCAACGTGGTAGGGCCATCGCACGTGCTCATATATTGCTCGCGCTAGCTAAATGAAGAAGAGAAAAGAAAAAAGAAAAAAAAAGCGCCTAGTTGCGGGCACAGTCATACCAGTTGGCCTCCCGTCAACATCGCCGCCACTTGAAACACGGGCAAAGGTGATCCAACACCTATTTCAGTAGAGGGCGAGCCGTCGTTGCAACGCTCGCACCTCTTGACACGGAGGTCGTGGTTTCTATTTCCTCTTCTGCCTCTCCAACAATTGAATTAGATGGGTTCTTATCTCGGATAAATTGGTCGTCTGCTGAGGTCGCCAGGCCGTCCTCACACACACACAATGCGCTCTGAGTTGCGATGGAGGTGGTCGACACTTAGGCACGAGTTGGCTGCACCCCAAGGTATGGAACTGAGGGGAGGGGGGGATGAATATTTAGACCTTCAGTTGAAAGAAACGTTGCTTGAAGTGATGGTGAACAATATTAATGTCACGTTATGTGGTTTTTGAGTCTCGAGTATACAGCGTGATGTGGGGGCAATTTTAAAATAAACTGCTTAGCAATAGGAAACTTCCCTAGCTGAAACGTCTAACGTTTCTTTGCTCCTGTGCTGTATAACTTGAGCTCGTCAAACTTCCGGCCTAACACTACGTCACGTTATCATTCTTAGAAACCACGCATGTGTTGTGTAACTGACAATAAAATACACGATTCTGTTGTCCTATTAGACACACAGTAATAGAAATACCCACAGGGAACACCACCGGGAAACACGCAAGAAATCAGCACGCAGTTCTAAAAAAATAACAATACAATACAGCGACTTAGCTCGACTCGTGTGTCTTAGGCAATAACACCGAGCTCTTTAGATTTCCAGAAATAACTCCCATTTTTCAAAAAGCATTAATTATGGATCGTCTCTTTCAGATCATCGCTTAGAACTGTCAAACTGAGGAATTAGTGAAATGACCCTTCGTAAAGTGAAATAACTTTCGCTGATAATAACTACGATGTTTGTGATTTCACGCGGGTTAACAGTTTTTTTATACAAAGGAAACTGTCAAACTGTTTGAGATATTACGTTGGGATTGGCTGGAATTATAATAGCGTAACTAACTCTATGATTCGTGCACATTGTGTTTGTTAATTTCTTGCCGGCCTTGTTTGCTGAGGAGTTAGCATATCCGCTCTGCAACCAGCAGGCTGTGTAGATGACTTTTTCCTCCAGGAACTCTGGTTTTTCATCCCTCAAAACAAGCAAACCGGCAGAAGAACACACACTTTAGCCATGCCTAGATTTCGAAAATATAAATCACACAATCCAGCATTCTCCACGGACTCGGTGCAAGTTAAGAGAAAGTGGTAACATATTTGGAACTTCTTGGGGGAGGGGGGGGGTAAATATTATAGTTTTTTTAGTTCATGAAAGTCATGAGGGAAAAAAAAATGAATAGCGTTTATTGTGTTTTCAGCCTTATGGGTTCTACCAACGATTATACGAACTTTTTTTCCATCCTTTTCCGAATTAGTCAGTGTTTTGCTCAAATAAGCAATTTTTTTTTTTTTTTTTTTGTCCCAGAAGAAACTATTGAGAGTACAACTTACACGATATTCATACATTAATACTATTTAGGATTAGGAACACGAGTGGAAGAAGTTGTTGCGTGCATTATTTTGGGTCGTTTTGATCTATGCATGTTGGCTTAGAGATACCACGAATCTTCTGGCGATGGCAGAGATGGAGACTGGCTGCCAACCGATTTAAAAAATAAAAAATAAAATAGGGCTAAAAACGCTATGTAATTACAAATGAAACAGTGCGTTTTATTTGCAATACATAGTTTAATGCAAACTGTATTTTTAATTGATAAATACTGTATATTTGTCAAATGTTTTCGAAGTTTTCTTTAATGGAGTTCAAATTCCTTATAGACAAATCTAACTCCTCTGTCCTTGAACAACCTCGGTGATTTTTCCCCTCCTTCAAATCCGACCTGAAAACACACGTAATTTAAAAATATAACGTAATACTAAAATACAGAGCAAGACTTAAATTTGACAAATGAATTAATACACAATGAGGATATTAAGGATCGATCACCATTTTATAGCCAAATAAAACAGAAACCTAAGCGAGCAAAATCCCTCTGCTCAGTGCTACGGGAGTCTCATTTTAGAAAATCATATTAATCATAAGTAAACTCTCGGTAAGTATATAACTATAATATTAAGATATAGGGCCAAATGGGCTTCAACTTGTCGAATTATGTAATATATAATGAAGATGATCCTTAATATTCTTATTATGTATTACATAATACACTTGTATGTGGACTGTTTATCTGCAGTAGTTCGATTTTATCAGGCGACTAATAAGAATCCCTCGCTGGTCAAGTAAAATAAACATCACTAGTCACAATAGGAAGATAAAACAGCACGAGGATCAGAAGAAACAGGATTATGAAACAGTACAGGACTTAGATCAGGATTGCAGGAAGTTACGAAATACAAAAACAATAACCAATCAGAAATGTAAGAATTATTTTTAGGTGGTGCAACTTAACATGCGATAACCAAAAAAGAGCTTTCGGTAAGTCATAATTTAAAGTGTAAAATTTTTCATAATTTGTTTCACTTTTCCGAGATAACCAACGAGGCCAGCACGATGGCTTTGTGCCAAGTCTTTTATCTCGAACTGGTCAGTGTGATATGTCGTTGTTTTTATGGTGGAGCTTTTAACAAAATTACTTCATGTGGCAATTATTTCCGATTTATGAACAGCGCTTCCCCTAGATGTCTCTCCTTTGTAACAGACGTGAGAAGTATTCTCTTGATGAGTATTAAAAAATAATAATAATGATAAATCCCAGAAGATAGAAATACTGCTGTTAACTTGTCAAGGAAAATATACTTTTTTATTATTTTACTGCTTCTTTCCCTCGAAATATGGCTGGACTAGTCTTTTTCATGTGATATGATGCAATGGACATCGCATTTCTTATTTTTATACAACGTCAGCTGTTCTCAGAAAGACGCATTCTTCATTAATTAAAAGTTAGAAGTAGAGACGTGGATAGATAGGAAGATGAAACAGCACAAGTTTTACACTTGATGCGTCCTTGTAGGCTTAGGCATTTAAAATTTGTTCTCTGCAGTTGAGCTCGTCAAACTTCCAATTGTTTTGCTTTTAGGCACACGTTTGCCTATTTTACTGCAGGTAAATTGAGGGGAAAAAACAGTATCCATCTCTCTCTCTCTCTCTCTCTCTCTCTCTCTCTCTCTCTTTCTCAGTTTATCTGCATACAGTAGTAGCAATAAAATTTAAAACAATAAGTTCATGAACTGCTATTATACGATACATTATGGTTGCTTCCTAAAAATTTTTCTTTCTTTCTTTTTTTTTTTATTATCAGCAAAATGTGAAAGGATTTTAACTCTCATACCACCAATTAAAACCTACGGCATTTTAATGGATCTTTTTATATTCAATATAATCGGGTACTCATGTATATAACTAAGTCCTGTTTTTTTTTTTTTTTTTTCAATTTTCTTGCATTTGATCTTATATGTAACACAAGACACGATCCAAAAGTTCTCAGACTGGGTCAATGAAATAGAAAGGTGAAACCAAACCTCGAATGTTTGCTATCACATTAATACTTATACTCCATTACAATTACACTTTCTGAAGTTGTCTTTAAAGACAGAGCTCTCCTGTTCACGTCAAACTTTCTTTAACTGAACAAGCGTTTCAGATCCTGGAATCTTTAAGTCGCCGAAATCCCTCTTAACACTCTTTCTAGACTACTAGGAAGAGTCTTAGAACTTGAACAACCATACTCGAAAGTTGCAGTCCTCACTTAACTGTGTAATCCTTGTTTAACCACTGTCATGAGGATCAACTTTAGCATCATATTGGACACGGAATCCTTCAAATTCCACAAAATCTTCGAACCCGACACAGCTAAGCGATGTATTAAACAGTTGGTATTTCTTTGCACCTGTTTGATCTAGTTTCACATGAAATTAATGCAATGAAGCACATTAACGGTACTTGCATATGAATTGATAAACGCATTCTCGAACATGACTGAGTCATACTTAATACAGTCCTAGTCTTATGTTTCAACAACCGAATTGTAAGAACTTTTGCATTTTCGCGTTTTGGTGCACTAACAGGTTGATCCTAAAATACAACTGTTGACAGTCAAAATAATGTGCAGTTAAATTTCAAAGCATTCTATATTCCTTTCCACTTTTTTATGAGGACATAAATCTACCTTCTTGACGTTTCCCGGACTTTTCATAGATGGGAACCGGTTTTTATCCGTATAATGTTTTGTGGCCCATCACGTATATACACACACACACACACACACACACACACACACACACACACACACACACACACACACACACACACACACACACACACACACACACACACACACACACATGTATGTAGTTTACTGAATTAAATAAGTAGATTTGTAATAACATTAAAAAATGACTGATGTTTTTCATGGTATTTGCATTAGGCAACAAGCCGGAGAGGGAGGGAGGGAGGGAGGGAGAGAGAGAGAGAGAGAGAGAGAGAGAGAGAGAGAGAGAGAGAGAGAGAGAGAGAGAGAGAGAGAGAGAGAGAGAGAGAGAGAGAGAGAGAGAGAGTGTTATATATTTTCTATGTGTGTGTGCATATGCATGTAATAACAATAATTATATATTGTTATCGTTTAAAATTTATTTTCTTTTTATTTTTTTTATCATTTATAGGTTTCTCATTGACAGTTCACAATGCCTTATTTAAGTTTTATTATTTTATTATTTATTTTTTGAGGAGAAGCAAATTTTTCCCCATTAGGACCAGCCTAGTCGCAGACCAGTTGGTTGGTTGGTTGATTTGGATTTACGGCCGAAGCAACTCAAGCTAGGAGGCCAGTGTATCATAGCTGTTAAATGCGTGTGTTCTAGTAACCGGCTTGCCTGTATGAAAAATATGAGTTACCAGGAGGGAAAACCTGCCACATCCATTTGAGACCGGATAACTCGTTTGCGTTAAGTCTTCTTCTCTTCAAGGATTAAGAATTTGCCTGTTCTGACTTCACTGGTCTTTCTGTCTTGTCGCTGGTCTTCATCTCTCTCTCTCTCTCTCTCTCTCTCTCTCTCTCTCTCCCCTCCTTTGGTCTCTATCTATCCACCTCTTTCGGTAGCCGATATCTTTCCATTCTAAACAGATATTCTTTCCATTTCTCTCTATATTCCTTGAGCTTTTCATTTATGTTATAAATATCTAGTTCTTTTCTGATGTCTTCGTTTCTTATATGGTTCAGTTTTGTGCATCCTTTAATTGTTCTTAAAAGTCTCGTTTGTGTTAAGTAAATTCGATAAAGGAACTAATAATAACCACACATAAGAATTCCCTTAATAATAGAGAAAAGAAGAGAATACAATTTAGAAACACATATTGCATTTATTGACTTTGAAAGCCTTTGACAAAGTTAAAAGAAGCATTTTATTTAACATATTAAAAGAAAGACAAATACCAAATAATATCCTAAAAGCTATCACAAGTATATATGAAAATAATCAAATACAAATAAGATTAAATCACGAGCTATCATATACGAGAGAGATAAACCAAGGGGTCTGACAGGGATGTCCACTCTCAGCAACTCTTTAATATTTGCCTTAATGAAATAATAATAAAATGGAATAAAAATTTACATCAAAGAATTAAACTTTCACCTACAGTTAACTTCAACACTCTCCTCTTTGCAGACGACCAAATAATAATTACAAATTCTGAAGATAACTTACAGAAAGCTATTTTAAATCTAAATGAGATATCCAAAGATTATGGTATGATAATATTAACGGAAAAATCAAAAACTATGGCCTTTAAAGGACAAGATCCAGCAAGAACTAAAATAGTGTTAGATAACAAGATCTTAGAACAGGTGAATTCATTTAACTACCTAGGATGTATGATCACATATGAAAACGAAAAAGATATAAACGTAAAAATTGCAAAATACTTAAAAATAACAGGAGTAATTAACTCTATATTTAAACCAAACCTAGTTCAAAAACAAACCAGACTAAAAGTATACAATACGTTAGCCCTACCGGTCTTAATGTATGGAAGCGAAATCTGGACAATAAAACAAAAAGACAAACGAAGATTAATAACAGCTGAAATGAAGTTTATGAGAAAAACTGCAAAGTATACCCTATTTGATCACAAAAGAAACGAAGAAATTATGAAAGAATTAAACCAGGAACCAGTAATAGAAAAAATTAAAAAATATTAACATAAATGGATAGAACACGTTGAAAGAATGAAAACAGAAAGATTACCAAAACAAGCCTTAAAGTACAAGCCATTAGGAAAAAGAAAACCAGGACGTCCTCTTAAGAGATTCAACGATGACTTCTAAGGCCGGAACAGGCCATGCTAGGCCTAAATCCTTGATACGCATGATGATGATGAAGAATTCCTAGATATGATAATTTGCAACTGATTTTGATATATTAATCATTTTTCTTTAATTCAGACTTTAAAATAATTTAAAGTAGCACATACTTCCCTTTCGACACCGGCTCCACCAATGAGGCGAAGTCAAAAGTGCGATAATTGCTTTGGTTAGAAAGACCTGGTCTTTCTAACTGGACTTTACGACGGAGGGGAGTCAGCCCGTCTTATGTAAAGCGTGATAGAGTTTTTTCCGTAAAACCAACAAACGGTTTTACGCTAGCAAGCTTACATTGGAGAAGATCACAGGATACTTAAGTAAACAATAGATAATGCAGATGATTTATAGCATAAAAGGGATATACTTTTTTTTGAATATTCAGAATTTTATATCTAGAATTTTTGTAATTTTAGGGATATAAGAAAACACAGCAACACCTTAAGGTATCTATCTGCTGATCTAAGTATCTCCTTAACTTTCGGAAATATGTGAAGTTACCGACACGTTGCAGTCAGATTCAGTGTGTGTGTGTGTGTGCGCGCGCGTGCGCGCGTGGGTGCTTGCGTGTGCGTACGGTGGCAGTTGTTTGCGATATTGTTTCAGGCTCACAATCTCAGTCCAAAGAACCAAAACGAGCGATCAGTTCGCAACATCATGGCCTTCTTCGCCTGTGAGGTGGCTTTGAATGAAGGCGTTAGAGACTGACCGAAACGGATCGAATTCTTCAACAAATTGCAGTCATTAATGTCACGGCCTCAGTGCTACTGCCAGAATGCATCCAGGAATAATACTACATGGCTTACTTTAAGTATGTAATTTATGTAGTACGTGAGATAAGTAACGTATTGTTTGTGTTCGTTGCTATAAAATTAGTTTATATTAACCGAATAAAACGAAATCACGATTTATCATTTATTCCCAGAGTTCATAACAGAAAACGCTCATATCGTGTGGCTAAAGGATCCACAGGTAAGATCCGTTTGACTGAACTGATCCTTTTGCATGTCCTTATAACTAAGATGAATTTAGATTTCGGTCGAAATTTATTTTATTTTTTATTTCGAGGTGAAAATGTTACTTAATTGAGCAGGTTTTACAATGAAACTATTGCTATGTTTCTCCAGATTAATTAACATTTACTTAATCTGGACCTATCAGAAGGATGCCATTGACACTTTAAGCAACAGATTCAAGAAAACATCACGAAAATCACTTCAAATATCGTAGGAGTCTCATGTGGAACCGTTTATGACATCGCGTTGTCCATGTCTCAGAAAAGGTTAATGGAAACGAGTGGTCAGCGGGTTGGGCAGTGATGGATTTATAATCCATGCCGTCCAGATCATTTTTATTTCGTATCTTCAGTCCTAAAACATGTAGGCTGAACGGACTCCATTTTCATCCTCCTCCTAGTTACTCTTTATGTAACCGGACTAAATACATTTTCTCCTTAGGCAGATTTCTGTTGAACCAACATTATTGTTTCCTCTATGATGACTGTTTAAGCAAAACCAAACAAACTAAAAAAAGGCATTTATTTCATCTTCAGTTCATTAAGGGAAATAGTCCAACATTTAGCTAATTCAGCGAATAGACCCCAGAGTAAAAATTCATGTTTTCTTCATTGGATTACCCCATGCTGACGTATTCAGAACTGAATGTCAATATTTTTTTCCCGTCGTAGATTCTTGCGCTAATAAATTTGATTTGTTTACATGAAAACCACTCTTTATCTTGGGATACATTGCATTTTCTTTTCACGCTAAATAAGGATTCTTGTTTACGCTCAACAAGAATCTTTCTTTTGATCCACGGCGTGGATCAAATCATGGTTTGATATCCTCGCTGCGTGTCGAGCATGACGATACTCTCATTGTTGTAAAGCATGCCAGTGCATTATGATCCTATGACGACCAGCATTTCAAATTGCCAACTGAAAATCCTATTGCAATAGTCAATTTCAGAGATTGCTATGAGTAAATGCATAGCACACAAAATTCGTTTCTCTCCTATAGAAAGAATCGCTAGAAAGTCTTGACTTTCTCGAGATAACATTATATTTAAATGAAAACGTTTATTCTGTTGAAAATGGTTGGAGAATTCAAATGGTTTTAGCCCATAGGTGTCGCTTCGGCTGGTTAAAATTAATATATTTTGCACGGACATGGAAATATTTGTTTAACAGCTGTAAATAATAAAAATAAAGTTCACGATATGAAGAGCACTTTTTATGCCATTTATTTTTCCTTAATTAAAGGAAAAACAACGCCACCTTCTGTGAAGCATGCATCTGCAATAAAAGGTGTATTAATGAGGTTCACATAATCTCCTACGCTTTTTTTTGTGCAGATAATATGCAAATAGGACAATGCTGTTATTATTATTATGTGTTTGTACATAGATTATAAGGAAAAACATAAACAAAAGGTGCAAGGAAATTGAAGCAAGCAATATTATGGGTATAACAAGAGGTCTGTTTAGCAAAATAAATGATGTTACAGAGAAGTTTATCTCTAGATTAGGAGTTATAATATTATAATAATTCGGGAAAATGTCTGATGGAAGATATGTGCATCCATATCCTGATATGTTAAACATTCCATCAGCTCCAGGAGCGTCGGTGGAATTATTGAGAGCAGCTGCGGATGAAGTAGTGAATATATTGACTGAAGTTTGCCAACAGGTTTGGAAGAAAATATACTAGCCTAGAGATTTAAAAACATCAGTATTCATTCCAATCCCCAAAAAATCAAATCCCAGAGATGGTGAGAATTCTAGAACTATTGCTTTAATTTCACGTGCAAGTAAAGTTATGCTGAAAGTGATCCAACAAACGTTGGAACCATATGTGAATAGAGAAATTACACAAAAACAGGCGGGCTTTACGAGAGGTAGAGGAACTAGAGATCAAAAGCAAACATGAGATGGATTATAGAAAGAACAAGAGAATTCCAGAAGGAAGTATTCATCTGTTTTATCGATTATAAAGAAAGCTTTTGATCCCGTGGATCACAACAGACTGATGAATGTAATGGGATCAATGGGGAATACCTGAACATTTAATTCTTTTGATAAGAGAGCTGTATGACAATCATTTTCAGTATAAACAGTCTTTGGAGAAATAGATAGTGTTCGAGTGGGAAAAAGAGTACGGCAGGGTTGTATGCTGTCGCCCTATCTTTTAATATTTGGAGTGAATATATTATGAGAATGGCTAACCTAGACAAAGACTGGTGGTAGAAAAATAAATACTAAAAAAAAAAATTAAGACATGCAGATGATACAACTGCATGCAGAAACTAAGGAATCTGGAGCAGTTGATTTTTTTTGGTTAAGGGAAAAAATAACAAAGCCGGGCTTAATTGAAACATCAGCAAACTAAACGTGATATCTTCTAGCAATAAATGAATTTATAATGGAGATAAAATAGAAATCGTTGAAAGTTATGATTTACTGGGGTTCTGAATCAGAAGTGATGGTAAATGTGAAGATGAAATTAAAACAAGGACAGTCATGGGGAAAAAAAGCGATGTTAAACCTGTCAAAAATTATAATAGATAGAGGTGTGAGTAAGGCCACGAAAGTTAGAATTGTCAAAGCAATGGTATTTCCAGTAGTGATATATGGATGTGAAAGCTGTATTATTAATGTATTATTATAAACGAACCTGGGGTCCTATGAAGAGAAACCTTCAATTCGTTATGCGTATAATCGTTAGTGTTTTCCTCAATATGGGTGAACCCTTTTTTGTCATATTCCCTTTTCTGATGTGTGCCTCTGAACTTCAACTCCCTGTCCATTAGGAAGTCGCTTCAAGACTTCCACCCAACCCGCATCAGTTTTTCACTGCTATTATTGCACATCCTGCAATCCTCTCAATCTATAACTCATATCTTTTCACTGGAGCACACCATTGCCTTCAACCCGACCTAAAGGAATTCAACATAGAATCGTTCGTTGTCCTAATCTTAGTGGCATTGGCAAATTGGATATTACCAAATCATTAATATAAAAACAAAGATGCTTGCGTATTCTAATGGTAACTTCCCTAATACCAGATCTACGGGTTCGATTCTAGTTATAAGCTTGAAAAACTACTAGTCTTTTTTAGCCCATTTCAGGGTTAGTCGATCAATGGAGTACGCAAATATTATATATATATATATATATATATATACACACACTGCTTGGAAAGAAGTCAACGGACATCCCCAATTGTCAAGGTAGATCGTGCCTTGTAACGAGTAATCTATAATTAAAGAATGTGTTTGTAGCCGATATAAATTGGAGGAATATGATGCATCCAAGTCATTACAACTGTGTCCGGGTGAAACGGCTGCCAGAAGGGAACTGACGGAGATTGAACGAAGCGTTGTGCTAGGATGCTATGTCGCAGGCTTATCTGTTCGGCAAATTGTTGACAAATGGGGGCCATCCCGAGTCACCAATCATGATACCATGCTGAGATTAAGCAGAGGGAGTGCTTCCCTGCCACCCGCAGTGAACGACCTATCACACTCACCGAGCGTGACCCTAAGGTGCTACGAAGGATAATATGTAAAATCCGCCGTTGGTCGGCCAACAGCTGAATATGTAATTTCGGGCATCGACTGGAAGACAAATCCGCACAAAAACATTCAAAACCGACGCTCACAAAATGGAATTCAGTGGTAAGACAGCAATATGAAATCCCGACATTACCTGAACCAACACGCAGCGTCGTCTTCAATGATGCAAAGAGCTCGTACAGTGGGACATGGAAGCTTGGAAAGCTGTGCTATGGAAACACGAATTACGCTACATCCTGTACCGAGCAGATGGACTGGTGTGAGTGCAGCGGATTCCCAGTGGACGCCTCCTACCTGAGTGCATAACCCAACTATGAAATTCGGAGGTGGCGGTGTGAGGGTAAGGTACTGTTTTTCCTGATTTGACTTTGGACCTCTGTTTGTGGTGCCCCGGACATTGAACTTCGAGAGGTATCTGATCATTCTGGACAATGCAATACTTTGTGACCATTGTCTCTTTCAGTAAAACAATGCACCGTGTCATAAAACTGCTGCTGTAACTGCGTGGTTTGTGGACGTCACCACACTTGAATGACTTCCACAGAGTTCTGATCCCATCTGTGGGATGAACTGAAGTGTCGGGTGAAGGCAAGGGACTTTCGGCCCACACCAGTCCAGGACCTCATTACATCGTACGCTTGTGGAAAGTATGCCCGTAGGATTGCTGCAGTCATGGATGCGAAAGGAGGTCCTACATCTTATTAAAGTGGATGCCATTGCTGTTTGCTTCTCACACTATGGTGTCCTTTGACTTCCTTCCAATATATATATATATATATATATTCTTTAAGAGAGTGGTGCTTAATCCGACAACTCACTGCTTCAATTCACGACTGAACAAACAAGAGCACGTAGAAATAATACTGATTAGTTTCGACAACCATCAGTATCAGTGGGAATGGAGAATGGACTCAACCTCGGTAATGGTGAGAGCTGTAGACCAGCTACCTGCTGATTTGAACAAAGAAAATTATATAAAAAGAACTTCTGCTTACTCTCTTTGGGGAAGTGTCTTGGAGTTTGATGACTTTATTTATTATACGAAATGAACGGTTACAACCCAACAACAGATTCCAGCAGTACACCGTAGTCATTCTCAGGGTTTTGAATTTTATTCTTCTGTCAATTAGCCACCTTCCACCTTTCCCGGCTTATACGAATTAATTCCAATTTTTGTCCATTCCGCCTACAATAATTATAGGTGGCGCTTTACAATTAAGGCTTGTGTCTTTCGTTGGTTGTAGTGCGTATGTTAGCGTTAAATTATGCGGAAATATAATTTCAGGTGAGTTTGATATTCTAGTAAAAAATCTGTGTTGACGGTCACTTTTTAAGTGAAATTAGAAATATTTGTTCGTGGTTGTTGTCTTGTTCAAGAAAAAAATGAAATTATTCTATAATAATTTCTCTTTTCAAACTTGCACTTCAGCAGACATTTACCCGATATCATAATATGAACGTTAAACTTCTGTAAAATAAGATAAAACGGTATTATGTGCAAGGCTTAGAATATCATTTATTGAAATTTAATTTGTTGTGTTTGCTTTCGCCAATAAGTTGTCGTGTTTGTTTATTTATTGACGTTGACTGGATGTTTAATTTCGTACTCTCTCGAAGTGGACAACAGTAGCAACCAACGTAATAATTTGCTGTCTTTACGGCGCTTCGTAGCCATGTCTTGGCGATACTCTCAGGTATCAGTTACCGGTAAACGTATCGCGTAGTTTCAAGTTTGAATATTCATGCATTTATGAAAATATTCCCTGTTTGGAACTTGAGTAATAAACATCCGAAGCCTGAGACTTCGGAAAAGAATTGTTATTTTTCCCCAACCAAGTATATTGGTGTTAATAAAACCTGAAAATCGAACACTAACTAGTTGTATCATACATTATTACTGCCTTACAAGAAATTTATTCAAATGACACAGCAGACTCCGAAGAGAACTTTGTGCATGTTGAAGTCACAGACTGTCACTACAGATACCTTATTGGCGAAACGGTCTTAACTTCATGCAAAGTATTCTAAAATATTCATTTTTTTTTAAGTTGTGGAATTTTTTTAGGGTAATGTTCACTAAAAATTTACAAGGCGGATTACCGAAGAAATAAAATTATCGGCGTAAGTACATTTCCGTGGAGTCTGTTCGTCACCTGGTTTGAAGTCTATAATGCTTGCGCATGATAGCAAATGTCGCCGAATTCAGTGAGATTAAAGATAATCGCTGTTTTGATATTATCTCCCTGTGGGTAGGCAGGCAGGCTTTCATGGACGGTAATTAACAATAATAGCAACTGCGGGCTTCGATGCAAGAGTTAAAACATGACGGCTCTATGCCGACTGCGAGGGGAAGGGATGTCGATTACAAAAGATGCATTGTGTAACTGCGGAGTTACAAGACAACGACATCACCAATAAATAAAATGAAGAGAACGTTATTACCGAAATTATCCAACACTCCGCTTTTATTTTGATCACGTTTGAAATACGCGAAGAGGGGACGAAAAGGGGATTTAAAGAAGAGATTGCGTGCGTGCGTGAGTATCTAACAGATCGCCTCCCCATTAATTTAAAAGGAAGATAAGAAATTATCCTTGTGACATGGAACAAAAGTGCCTTTGATTGAACTTTGTTATTATTGTTGTATTATCGCTATCAGCCTCTCGCTGAGGGCCGTGGTGTGTGCTAAGCCTAATGGCAGGCTGATATTATTACTGATATTGACTGCTTGTTGCGAGCGTATCGCGCGCTGTAATAGGACGGAATGTTGGGAATTGATGGCATTTGGAAGCAACAAATATGTGCGAAAAGGGATGGACGTAGAAATTGCTGGTTTTTGTTATAACAGAAAATAACGACTGCTGTTGTCTTCGTCACTGGAGAACTTTTTTTTAGAAAGTGGAATTAAACACGCACGTGGAGTTTTTGCTCGCGTGAAACTATATTCGGAGAGTCGCTGCAGTTAATCATTTTTGAAGGTGGTGATTTTTTACATCTTGTCTCTTTTGTAAAGATACAGGCTCCACTCTGCAGACTTCGTGTTTGGTACGATAAAAGTAATAATTTGTGTGGAGGACGGGGAGGAAAATTTTATGTTGAACAGTATTTAAAAAATAAAATAAAATTCAATGTTAATTTGTGCACGTCGTTTGAGGCACTACCACATGCAGAATATTCAATATTCTGTGCTTGGCTATCCAATGTCTGTTAAATGGTTTACGTAGGTTTTGATTTAGAAAATCTGCGGACTCCAGTGTATTATATTCCATTGCATTTGATCCCTTCAAAACGAAGATTGCCCTTATATGTAAAATCACTCGAGATCTACTGATACGTAATTGGATAAATGAATAGCATCTCCGCTTGTGTTCGAACTTCACTGTGAGATAAGGTCATTTAAGTGGTAGATGATCTTCATCTCGCTGATGTGCGACTACTGTAATCACCCCATCCACCACTTATCTAACCCGCGAATGCCACGACAAGGGTGCATTGAAAGGTGGTTTTGTTGCAGACTAATGGCGTAGCGATGGAGTTATGCGACAAAAAGAAATGCTTGCATCTACTAATAATTTGTTATTGTGTGTGTTATTTGTTTATAAGCCAATATATCGTAAATGAAAAAATAAAATAAAATAAGATAAAGAAAAAAACGATTCAAAGTTCGGTCTTTCATATTTCTCCCATTTGAATTATCTTGTCCTGTTGAACGCGCATATGATATTTCAGTCCAACGCCTTCTCCGAACATCAACAGGGTAGCGATAGATTAATTCAATATTCACTTACGAAAATATCAGTAACTGACCAGCCGAAGCAAACTGGACGAACCTTGGATTGAAAACTCATAACGGCACACGAAAATTAAGTTTTTGATATCATTATTATTAGAAGACACCTGTAGGGAATCCTCGAGGGAGGCTGCACATCACCCACACAAGTTGTCATTTTCTTAAATTTATTCACACTACTACCTTCTCTCCCCACCTCCATTTGTAATCCGTTCCAATCACGCACGCGCTGTGGGAGAAATATCCTGCTCTTACCTTCTGTGTTGACTGCATTCATTCTCAGCCTCCGTGGATGTCTTCCTCCCACCCTCCATAAAATGAAATACTCCATCCACTGGCAGTATGACTCTTTCGAAAGTTTGTAGGTCTCTATCATACACTGCCACCTCTCTTTCTCTCGTTTATGATTGTCTGCATTCCACTCACATTCTCAGTCCGCGCGCATAACGTACATTCCACAATCCTGATATCGTCTTTAACTCTCATCTCGGTACCCTCTCCACGGTATCGGCATCACCTCCGAAACCGGGAGACAAGATCTGGGCATACCACTCGGAGTGGGGCCTTGTATGCATGTGATCACAATGAAGTTTTAAGTTTAATTTTTGTTGCTAGAGGAACACTGCTAGTAAACTCTAAATTATTTTAAAGTTTTTACGGTTTTGTCACATTTTAATGTTAGACTAAATATGAAATACGTTGATCATATACAAATGTAAAGGACTAAACTCCAACTGCCATTCACTTACATCTGTAATGGAGAGACTTATTTTTTTCATTTATTAATATTGTTTCGATGTAAATCCTACCCAAAATCAAGGTGATGCTACATCAGCACTATTATTATCCTGGAATATTTTGTTATGGGCACACGTTGTGTGGAGGTGTGGGAGAGGCGCTTTTTTTTTTTTTTTTTGAATTATGGTATATTTTATTGCGATTTTTTTATATTCAATGTTAGTATTTATTAGAAGGAAAAAAGTTTTATTTTATTTTTAGCAATTACCAGGACGACGCGTCTCGGAAAGATTGAATAGGTGGGGATAGGAAGGGTTCTGCTCTCAGAAATTCCGGACATTATGCAAAATAGTTAAGCGGACATGAAAAACATGCATTTGACAAGTATAGTACAATAGTCTCATAGCCATAGTTGCTTCAGCCATAATTTTGAACCATATATATATATATATATATATATATATTTAAATTTGATCTTTCAACAACTTTTTATCTCCTAAGAATGGACTGCTCTTGTTGTGTTGTAGAAATCTTTACCTGTTTGTTGTGGTATTGCTTTAGATTGGTATGAGTGAAATTTAAAATGTATTAATAAAAATTCGCATATTACGGGCGTGATGCGATTTAGTTATGAGAAAATTGTAGAATATAAAGTGATGTGCAGTTCATTCCCCCCCCCCACCTTCGAGTAATGAAAGTTAGAAATGTACAGCTCAAAGTTAAATAGTAACAACCTGCATGCTAATGAGCCATTTAGAGAAAATTGGTCCACCAGAACCTCTAATCGAACGATTTTAACAGCTGCCATGTTTACTTGAGGGGATGTGGATCACTCGGTTTCCCGGCAGTTGATTTTGTGTGTTGGGTGACGAATTATAAGTTTCTGCTCTGATCCTCTGCTATATCTCATGCCAAAGATAAATCGTTACTAGTTGTAGAGTGGAATTGGGGACAATCTTATGACGTTGAAGCCAGTTACTGAAAAATCTAAATCTTGAGTACCTCAACAGACTAAGTTATCCTGTAAGTTTCTTTGAAAAATGTTAAGATCAACTTAAAGAATTAGCCGACGGTATTTTTTTTTAACTGGAAACGCAATGTGACAACTAACAGATCACCTATCCAAAAGTAATCGCACTAATAATTTACCACTCCACAATCAACATCAAAATATTAAGCTTGAAACACTGAAATATCCTATTAAAACTGAGAAGAGTTGTATGTCAGAACAAAATCTATCTTAAAAATAAATCTGGATGAATAAAATTCCCTAAGAAGTAGAGTAGATTTGATAAATGCCCTATTGAGTATGATAGATGTAACCGACATTTGGTGTTATTATTAATTAGATGATAAGGCAAGGTTTGAGCTACGGCTGGCTAGGAACGCTCAGATTTTTCCTAGAATTTTTTTCTTAATACCACAGCAAACAGGTAAAGATTATTACAACACAACAAGAGCAGTCCATTCTTAGGAGGTAAAAAGTAGGGGAGAGAAAAAAAGATTAAACATGGCCATCTCCTATGGAATAATTTTGAATCATTAATTCCGAGTTGCGGAAGAATTCAATAAGTATTTCACAAGTACATTTGTGAACACTGGTCATTTGGAGATTTATCTAATGACAATACTGCAGGGGGAAATAGCTGATATCTTAAATCAAAGGAGAGAGATCTCATCCCTGTATCCAATCTTATCAACTGCCACGTTGATAAGGGTTGAGGTTTTGATAAGCGACATCTCCTTGGATAGTAAACAGATGTATGTGAGCATTAATCAGTCCCCGTTTGATCATCTTCAATGAGTCGCCGAGATGGGGAATAGCACCATCTGATTTTAGACTCCGCAATCATTTGGAATCGACGGTGCGTTTTGGTTGGAAAGACCTAGGGTCGAATTCTGTCATGACGGGAAGACCTTGATTTTGATCTGAAGATGAGTTAGCTTGTCCGATAGGGAAAGGGATTGGTCCCAGAAACTCGGGGAGGGGGGGGGGGATATTCCGCAACACAAAAAAACATGGCCAGAAGAATAAACAACATTTTTTTTTTTTTTTTTTTAAATAACGAAACCTGTGGGGCGATCATCATTAAAAGAAACACACGTATAAACCACAGTGAAAATTATTTAATTGTAAATATTTCATCCTAAGTATCTTAGGACATTATCAGTACAGTAATTTTTGTTTAAATACTGTACTGATGATGTCCTAAGATACTTAGGATGAAATATTTACAATTAAATAATTTTCACTGTGATTTATACGTGTGTTTCTTTTAATGAACATCTTTTTTCTGGCATAAATACACAAGCCTCATAGTTTGAGGCCAGTGTATTATGCGTTTGCATTAAATTGGAAGTATGCAAGGCTTGTTTCAATTCATAAAAATGGATGGTTGCACAAAGTAGAGAATTCTAGACCAATGAGTCGTCTTAGAGTTTAGCACAAGTAACAGAAAAACTAGGAATTGTATTCACTATATTCTTGACAGGAATCACATAAGTGATTTCTGTCGATCACTTGTAACTACGGTACACATGGTTTCGGTAAAGGGGAATCGCTTTTTTATAGTGAAGTGAGGAGGGAAATTGAACCAAGGTAATACCTCGATGATTTATTTGCATTTTAGTAAAGCTACTGATAGCGTTCACATACGACCCTACTGATTCAGATGTGCCAGATAAATATTGATGGGTCAGGAAATTGGTTGATAGACGAAAAGAATTAGTGTTTAGAGGAGTCTTGCAGGTATCAGAGGATTCAGTGTTATGATCCTTATTATTTAATATATTCATAAATAATTTAGGTTCAGCTATTAGCAACCAAAGTTTTCTCTTTACTCAACTGCTCGTAGGAGGTCACCTCTTTACAGGACGAGCTTAAAAGATGAAGCGAGGATTAAAATGTAATGCAAGTATATCCCATTTAGTAGGAATGTAGTATCGTATAGATATGAGTTAATGAACATACTTTAGAGAGAATTAATGACCACAAGGAATTTTTTTTTCTTCTTCCTTCTGAGAAGTTAATCATATCAGTAATATCACTGTTAAAATCTGAGCTTTAATTATGAGAAACTTCCCATGTTTGGGAAAAGGAAGTTACGATGTTCTTTATACAATATGTGAACTCTCTGGTCAGGCAGTATTTCATTACCGGTTACAACTTTACGCGCCCAATCCTTTAATGGATGTCGACACAATCCAAGGTTCGCTAAGTGTTTAGTTTGGGACATATATAAGATAAATGGATAGCAAGAATTTGTTTCACTTGGTTGAATCAGGTTCTACTAATAAAATAAAAAGTAACACGGAAAAGTAACATCGAAGTAAAAAGCAACATGGAATCGAAAATGCTAACCACAGGATCCAATGGCAGAACGCCAAGTTACTACAGATCCACATAAACATCAACGGTTATATATAAAGAAAGTGCTGACGTCATAGACCTAATCGTAATCGAAATGACTGTCTCACTATTCCAAAAGTTTGGGAAGTTATCCCCAACTGTATTCAATAATTTGTGTTATATTTTAAGTTTCATATATTATGAAATGGTTCTCGATAATAAGAGTAAAATCTTGAAGAAACAATTGGTTGTTATGACTGAAACATTGGTGTCATTTATTACAACCATTTATAAAATTTATTTCTAATTTAACACCGTTGAACATGACAGTACTGCTTGTGTGCTTATCTATAAATATGCATGTACACAAAACGATTAAAAAAACTAATCAATCAATAAATTATCCAATACTGACATTGTGGGGTTGTTTTTCCCATCGCATACATAAAATCGACTTTGACATATTTGGAAGGTGTCAAATGTTAAGCATAATTCTGGATAATTTTTCAGTTTATGCCATTACCACCCTAATAATTAACTTTTTCTAACTCCCTCTTAGAAATTACTTCATTAAGTTGTAAATCATGATGGTAGATTGACATGGTCTAAAATCATTTACACCGGGTTGATTTTTATGAATTTAAATTTAAAAAAAATTCCCACACAAAACTCTCATTTGTGTGGCGATATCGTTTAAGTTCATGAGTTTTCTACTTGTGCAAAATAACAATGATTTATATCAAAGCCTTCCCCCCGACATCCGTCATATAGCAATGAAACATACATACACTTGACCGAAATACTAGAGCAACAATAGCAATGTTATAGTGCAATGGCAACTGTATCATTCTCTTTGGAGAGAACAACAGTTATACAATTGGAATATTTCAGAAAAATTAACACAAATTCACACGCAAGCTGTGTCGTAAGCATGTGTTGCTGAAAATGTTAAAATCACAACATAACTTGATGCACGTTATGCTTAGGGGTGCCACCTTTTGGTAAGTCCAAAGAGGGAGACACTTATCGAATATGAAAGTCTTCGTCTCCTCGAAATGTATAAAATGAAAAAGCCAAAGTTGAATATGTAATTCTAACCTTATAAAAATTAAAAGATTGAAACATTGGTACCGGTATTAGTGATTTAATAATATTTGCATTTTAAATATATAAGTTGTCTCGCTTAGGTGTAATTCGGGACGCTGAAAATTTTCTTAAAATTCGGTATGTCCCGCCTAATTCGGGACATGTGGCAACCCTAGTTATGCACCTTGTAGTCATCGAAGCCTAACCCAGTCATAAATAGAAATTGGTCAATCAGTAAGGACTGTACCATTGTAGCTTCAACCATTTCTGACCTTGTCTTTTCGTGTGAGAGAGGATACTACTTTTTTATCCTTGCAAGAACCCAGCTGTAAACATCATCCTAGAATTTAAAACATTTCTAAACACCGTGTTGAGTTTTGCCGATCTTCCAATATCCCACAAATCCCGCAACTTGGTACCTCTCCTTCAACATGAACGAATAACCATACAGCAAGTGATCTCAACATGAGAATATATTAATATAAAAACATGTAACTAATGAATACTTAAGACTGTCTGTTTTAAAGGTTCAGTGAATTAATAACATGCTATGATAATTTTACAACTCGTATTACAATTTGCTTCCAATTAATCTTTAAATTTTACCAAGGGGACAAGTGATCCAAAGCATTTAATAGGGTCTGGCATCGAGGACTTATGAGCAAATTGGCTCCTTATTGAGCTGCCTTCATCCCTTTGTAATTGGATCACCAGTTTCTTTCAGATCGTTCAATGCGTGTAATGGTGGAGGGTGTTATCACTCTCTCTCTTCAGATTTTCCCATTAATGCCGGTGTTCCTAAAGACTTGTTTTGCTTATCCTCTTTCCCTTATGTATAAACGACTTTCACTGACTTCAAACCCCCTATTCAGTTTTTCTTGAGTATAGAACTTCCCATTTCTGTTGCTCATCTGACATATATTGCTTTGCTTAAACATTCCACGTATCTGAAATCAGTGCCGTAAACATTGATCTCCCTACCATCCTTCAGTTCAGTAAAGACAACATAATTATCTTCAATGCTAACAAACTATTTTTTTCACAGCATCTTTTTCTTAGTATCCTTAACTTCCTCAAAAAATACATTAGCATCCTTTTTCACTCTGGACATTTACTTTGCATTCCGGTTTTTAATTCTGTACAAATCCCGAAAGTGCACCACCTTGAAACATTTGGGGTAGCGTACCAAAAACTAAATATTCTCGATGCTATTTCGAAAGAGGACACTTGGGCTAATTGATAAACAGTCTCTCACAGACTCCCTTCAGCCACTATCCACTCACAGTAACTTGCGATATTGTGTCTTCTCTACAGATACGCCCATCGGCACTATTTAGCAGAACTCCTATTCATTATTTCCCAATCTTTTTGTTAAAGCTACAGGAACACGCGCATCTATTTGCATGTGAATCCATTTATAGTTGAGTTACTGACATCCCAAAATCCATTTACAGTTGAATTACTAACTCACAGGACTGCTACACCCATTCTTTCATTGTGCCCTATTTTTATTCTGGGAAAAAGTCATCCCGATGAAATATTCCCCGAAGACTTCCAGTTCTTCAAAAAAGACTACCAACAGATTACTTCGCTCAGAATCATTGCCCGCACTCGATATTGATTTGCCATAGATATTTCTGCATGCTTTTGAGGTCTGTCTTAAAACCTGGACCCGGAAGTTCATAAGCAATTGAACTGAACTCCTGTTAAAGATCATTATTCATTTAAACATATTGATTTTTAATAGAGAAAAATAAACACCCATTCATCAGTTTGATGGATTGTTCGAGTGCATATAGATTGCGTTATAAACAAACTTAAAAAATATTTTTGTAATTTTTAAAAATGAAAAAAAAAAAGAATACGGCATAATAACCCTGACACACAAAAATTTCATATATTTCTGTATATTTGTTTTCTTTCAGGAGAATTTTTATTGAGTTAATCTCGAATGCATTGCAAATTAGCATGCATTCGGCTACTAAAAATCGCAAACTATGCTTTTAGGGAAGCATTTCACTACATCCGTTTTTTCACCCGGATATAACAAACCTTTGTTATTGTGTAGGAAGACATTTTATACTCCACACTCTTACAAAACTATTCCCTCCACCCCGGAGAGAATTGTTTAATGAAGAAGTACGAAGACAATGAGCGGAATTTGGCAGTCTCTTTTCTTGAGATGTTTAGTGTCTCATCTACCAACTTCCGGTGATAACCTCCTCTTATTAATAATAAGTTATTCTGTGTAATAATGAATGACGTTGAATAATTACCAAACCGTCCTAATGCATGTAGGCTGACTGGAAGACCGTGTTTAGAAATGTTAATTGGAATAAGGAATCAAATGCTACATAACGAACACCTAACATGAACATGGCATAAAAGGTGCTTTGATTTAAGCAGACTACATTTGGAATCCCTCCCCCCCTCACTACCAGGACACTAGAAATTGTCGGAATCACTAATTGAAGTAAAAAATAAATTGAGTAGTTCACTCACTTCCTGTCATAACTAACAATTGCTTCATTTTCTGAGTTTATCTAAGGGTCGAACAGGCTGGTACTTATGATGTGGATATTAAGTCAGGAAGCTGTTTACACACACATCTCTCTCTTTTAATGGGGTTCACTATTTTATACCATGCGGGTGTCCTTAGGCTAGAAAAGTATCGGAAAGCTTGTAAGGCCCAGCAACGGATATTGTGCTCGTTGCAGCAATGGAGAAAATGACTTGACTTGTATACCATGACGGGATTCGCAAAAATATGCTGCTTTCTCTAACGTCTAAAATATGGCTTTGTTTCAGTTTATGAATGTTATATTTTAACTCGTTTTACGAGGCAGAGACACATTACTTTTCGTTAATTTTTGTAGGTTGGGAATTAAAGTCGGGTTGGTTAATCCCATCTCAGAAATATGTAAAAAAATAAACGCCATATGTAAATATGGCGTTTATTCTATTTCAATTTTCATAATAATGTTTCTTATTGCATCTGTTTACGAAGGATTGATAAAAGAAAATTTTCACCTACCCTTAATGAAATCCCCAACTATTTTTGTAGTTCATACTCCTATAAGACTGTCGTGGATGTTTGGCGAGACTAAAATAATCCAGAAGCCATAATTGCTGCAACATCCAGCACATCGGATTGAAAAAAAAAAAAAAAACTGGCGTGAATAAAACAGATTTAAACCACAACATCATAGAAGTCTCTCTCTCTCTGCCTGCTTTATTCTGTTTAGTGTCCGTCCTGCTTGAAAAACAAGCTTCGAACTTGCTGACTCTCCCCCCCATCACCAGATTGTTCCGAGCTGGTCATTCCCACATTTCTCAGCTAACAACTTCTAATGTATTATGTTGTAACTTCTGGGTCAGGGAGAGCTTCACTTAAGCGGGTTAGTTCTGAGACAACTTGTACAAATGATTTAAGTTTCTTTTTATATGAAGATTAGCACACTGAGACAAGGCCGTCTACAAAACAGCAACTTGTTTTAGAATACTTTCCAGAAATAGCCGTCAAAGCACCCTTAAATTAAAACACTCTATATTCAAGAGTAAATGAGTGAAGTGCCAAAAGGGAAAAAAAAAAAAAACTTTGGGTGTCCCGTCCTCTCCCCAGGACAATAATATAGATGCTGAGTTTGATATTCGTAACTTAAAATCAGTGGATGTGTGTGTATACAAGGAACAGGTTATTATTCTCCATTGTTGTTGTTAACAAGTGTATAGAAGGTTGTTGTTGTAAGGGTCCTTAAACATGTTCATCAAATTGTTATTTTCCTGACTGTTTGTCGTTTTACAGAAGAAGGGCAAGTAGGTGAATTTTAAATCCTTCTAACACACACTAGCTACTCTACATTCTCTCCAATGTGTGTGTGTGTGTGTGTGTGTGTGTTTGATGCAGATAGAATTATTAGAGAACCTCCAATTGCCTCACCCTTTATGCACGATTGGATTTAATCTCCGTCCAATTAAACGCTTTTTGTTGTTCAAGCAGGCCCTTTTCATCTGAAAAATATTCTCAGTGAGAATGTTCATTTTATTTTCAAGTCAGTTACGGCATCAGCAGTGGGCAAGTTGCCCAAAGATCTTCATTTAGTCATATGCACAATACAAGGCGGTGAGTGATGTTGCTTATGACTGCTCAACTCTCCCCGAAGTTACTCCAATCGTGAAAATTCTTGAAGGCTGAGTGCATTTGTAGACATTAACGATAGGTTTCAAAAATTCATTATTCAACAGTAAGTAGGCTGATTGTTTAGTTTCTCCAGATTTATCATATTCCTGCTAAGTGTGAAATCTCTTAAACATAGTATTTGTTCCCCCCCCCTCCAAAAAAAAAAAAACCTACTAACACTATTCATAAACTCAGCATAAAAAAAAAAAAAAAAAATCAAAGAGCAATTTATTTTGCAACCAACAAATTTTCTAGAATGTTTGGTAAAGTAAATCCTCTCTACACGAGCACCAGTCGTTACATGTAAGGCTTTAGATAATCGGATATCGGTTCATGTGGAGAAGGTTAGAATTAGCAAAATAACTTGCAATCCACCCTCTGTTAAAAGCAGAATACGAGCATAATCAGACAAACAATTGTTATAAATACGTACTTAATTAAAAAAAAAAAAAAGTTTTATGCTGCCTTTCTCTTCATAGCTGAGGAAAGAACTGTCAGTGGTACGCGAAACTACAAAAAAAAAACCAAAAAAAAAAAAAAAACCAATGCAAACATACTTAAAACTTGAGATTATGTAAAATAAAATACAGGAATATTCCCATCGTACGCTTCAATTCGAGTAGGAAATCAGAATCGTCCAGCATGTGGAGAGCAGAAACCGAACTTCCTTTGAACTTTGCCACTCGTGACAAAGCCGTTCAAATCACAAAGGCCAGTTAAATGAGAAAATAACATACAGACATAAAAGTGAGAAAGGAAGAATTTAGTAGATGATCGCGCGTGTCGGAGGCAAGCGAAAAACCAAAACTGATGAGTCATCACATCGCCGTTTGGAAGCCGAGACAGCGGAGTGTGTAAATGATCAGCGAATTCTGCTTCGCTGAGCACATTCAGATAAAGAAAATAATATTTAATCTCTCGGCGTATGGAATTAAATAAGAAAACAAAGAAACATCTAAGGAACTCAAGAAACTTTCTGTTACAAGGGGATGATGCATAGAAAAATAATGACTTGATCAGCAAATCTCAGATAGCCTTGAAAGAAACTCAGATTTTTGATTCTTCTGCCGGTACAAACCCCTCGCTCTTCTGGAGGCTAAAATCAAATCATTACTACAGATGGAATTCTAATGTTATGCACGTTTGTATAATCGCTCGCCTGCGGAGGGATCCGATAGAAAATGTTGAACATTTAATAAATTCAATGCCAGAGCATTAGGCAATATTCGATAATGCCGATAGCCAGAGCAGCTGGTACGCGATGCCCTCACAGAATTGACAACCGTCTCGAATAACACCTTGTGCGTGTGAATTATCGGAAAGTTAATCCCGCCGTAAAATGTTTAATACGATAGAAATGTAGCCATTTGCAAAACGTATTTTCATTCTCCATTTGTGTGAAGAAACCATTGCATTCCAGAGAGCAGTGCTTCTCCAAACTTTTAGTACTCTCGTACCTCCCCCCATTTTAAATTTGTAAGACCAGCGTATCCCCTCTATCTGGGAGTAATGATAACAAAATATTATGAAGGTATTTATTCTTTTAATATTCCGTTATAATGAATTTTAAAAATGTGAAACGTTTAAAATTATTAAATACCTTTTTACTTATATAAACCAGTTTATACATATATTAGAAAAAAATATTAAATTTTAAATAAAAAATATTTTTAATTAAAGTTTAATCAAATTAGTAAAATGCTGTTGGGAAGAAGTTTCGTGAAATCTGGTTCTATAGCTGTATAAGACCGGATCAAGAAGACTTCTTTTTTTTTTTTTTAGATCCACAAACCCAGAAAACTCAACTTCGCAGAGATATGGACCCGGAAGGGCAGAAGACACTTCTGCCAAAACAGAATTATTCATCATTAAATGTGTTGTCAAAATAACAGTGTCTCTCTGGTCATATTTAGTTTTCAGAATGCCTTCCGAAGCCATTCTGTCCCCCCCCCCCACTCCTGAAAGGTCTTTGGCACTGATACGAAATGGGTTTCTCTCATCCATTCACAGTTGTTGTCCAGTTCAGGTGTTTGAACTGTTTGTATTTACGCTTTTAATACGAACAGTGCAAATCATGTGCGGTTGGAACGCGATAGTGCCACCAAAATTGGACCTCCTCTAAGGGAGGTCATGCTAAGAAACAAATTTTTCTTAAGACTTCCTTCTTTAGATTTTCTCATCATTAAAAAATTATTGCAGAATAGACTTGCACTTATATTCGACAGAAATATAAAAGTGAAAAAAAAATTTTTTTTTTCAAGTGCCTCGTACCCCTAAAGAGCTTTTGCGTACCACATTTTGGGAAACACTGCCATAAAGGATTAGGTGTCCGTTGTCGAAAATGCACCGAGACGATCTCACAAAGTTTAAATCAGACTGTTTGGCTTTTTACCAGAACATTAACTTCGTATGTCCTCAGATTGAACGTATAGTGTTTCGGTTTCTACTTGAATCCAACATTTAAGGAAATTGTGTTCATATACGTGGTATTTATATCCTGAAACGTCTTTATGCAGAGGATGAACCGCATTTTATTTAGTGGTAAGAGCTCCTTAGCTGTACAAAATTTCTCTTCCATTCTCTCTGGTCAGAATTAATCCAATGAACAATATCATTATGTATCAGTATCCCAAGAATCAGCCTGTCAGAGCAGATATTATTACCTAAAAAGCACTCAAGGAATGAGATTTTGCTTGCGTAGCTTACACAAAATTAAATCTGAAAATCAACCCAAAATAGTGTTCTTTATATCTTTGCCAAAAATGAAAATATCCCTTGCAGTTTGAGTAAGTTCAAACTGGAGTAAAATCATTCGAATCATCAAATCATGTAAGTTGAATCACATTTGCCATTTACATCATTTAAGAATATCTCAATATTTGGGTTGATTTAACTTGTCAAACTCACACAGTTTTAGGCTTATGTGTGTGTGTGTGTGTGTGTGTGTGTATGTATATATTAATGTACGAAACTTGAAATAACTTTTGGTAGGTGTGTACAATAAAAGCGATACTATGAAATGTTTAGAACTCGCAACAATTAATTTATTAACTTAATGAAAGTGCGAATCATCTGGTGTTTAATTTATATGCTTATAATTAGTGAATTACAGGCCTTCTGATTTTCAGGCAATTTTAATTCAAATATTCCATGCATTTAAAATAAATGCATGGAACATTTACGAATAAATAACTGGGAGTAATTGCAGTGTACGTAGTTTGGGACAGCTAATTATGTGATTGAAGTTATTTAAATATAATTTTCTATTTCCCATGACAGATTCATTTGGTCTAGAGGGCGCGCCCTACAGTTTAGATAAATGCGCTAATGTCAAAATAAACAGTATAGGAAATGAAATTTTTATAGTACACCTTTCAAAATTTGTCGGCTGTTTATTAGAAGAGAAATTTTAAAGCAATTCTGGCATTCAGTAACATGCACATTAAAGTTAGGATAATTCTATGGATTGAACACACATCACTGTAATGTGATATATGTATTCAGGTTCGCTAATTTCTTCCATTAGTCCTACGTGTCTCGTTTTAAACAGTGCAAATAATCTGACTCATGCGTATGAAACGGATTTAATATCAGTTAAGGATAAAGTAACTGGAAGCAAGAAGACAAAATCTGACAGCCTCGAGCCACTCTCGAGTAAATAAAAGATTTCGTATTTGTGTTGACGTTAAGTTGGCAGGACGATCGAAAGACAGCAACACGTGCAAGATTTGAAGAAGCATGCCGAATTGGAAGACTGCTGCGTGTGACGAGGTGTCCTCAACAAACAGTACGCGCTCTTCGAAGGTCATGCACTTTCTTTAATCATGTGTATAATTTTTGCTTTTTTACGTGAGCCATCAGTGTTGGTAAGTTTAGTTTGCAGACTTCTTGTTAATTCTGTCATCGGGGTTCATGTCTCAAGTTGCTGGTTTCCGCCAATCGCATCGCTCATTTTTCTGCCTTCGTCAGCGGTAACTTCGTATTTTCCTGTATGATAATAATGGAAAGGCCTAAAGGAAGTAAACGGAGGTAAACGTCAAGGTAAAATTAACTTCGTTGAAGTTAATTTTACGTTGACAATTCTAGCCATTTTGTTTTCGTTCTATTATTTTAAACGCGATACCAGACATCTGTGTGCACGCGGTAGTCAGTTTGGGATTGCCGGCGCCGTTCACAGAAACTGAATGACTCTTCCCTCGCGTTGTTTTGAGTCAGTGTGGGAACAAACTTTTATTTTAACGCAGAAATAAAATGCTTATAATTGAAGACGGGAGCCCTTTGAAAAACAGGAATAGTTCGTCATGGGGAGAAGATGCTTAGTGCAAATAGTCGTTTTCGGCTGCTTTGTCGAGATGGGGTTTGACGTCGAATGGCCGAGTTACCGTGCTTATAACGTGAGGCCTTGCAACAGACATCGTTAGCGACATAAGAGACAGATGTGTGGACAAGAAGTGTATAGCATTGACGACCCCTGTGATTAACGAAGTCAGGCTGGAAGTAAAGCAATGTGCTGCTTCTCAAGCACTTTCTTGATGCGCTTCTACATTTAAATCCACGTTCATTTTTACTGATCTTGCTAGCTCTGATCCCTGTTTTATTCACGTGATCATGCGTAGAAATTAACGAGCGGTCCGTCGTTCCCTTACCATTGTAGAATGCGCGTATTTTAAGAAAACGGAAAAATAAAGAGCAATATCGGATCACGTGCGCAATCATAGTCGTGTTCGTAGTCTGTGGATCGCTTCGAGCTGCCAGCCTTACCCTTAAGCGGCGTGGGATAATTAACATTAGTGCCGACACCTGCGGTCGATCGAGCACTTCCTGTTAAGCCTATTCGCCGATGGTTGCGGTGTTGACGAACGCTGGGACGACGCCAGTGCCGCGTTAGGCCTACTAGAGTTTAAAACACGGGCGGGAGAAGCCATTGCGCAAAACGAAACGGATTATCACTGAAACGAGGAAAAATGAACGTCTTGAGACAGCTTACCTGCGCTGTTTCCGTACCCTTCCGACCCCGTCACTGCCGCCGTTCTGTTTCTAACCTGTACGGCATGCCACGCATGGAGGATCACTTCGTGCTAAAATTTCCTGAGCACCAGTCTCGAAGCAGGTCTGCTGCCGATGGCAGAGGCACTGGCGTTGCTCAACTTTGCCCCGCGTTCCGCTTGGCGAGGGCGCGTCCCCCTGTCCAGCACAAATCAACCGCATTGGCGTCTCCTTACCCCGCCTCCCGCCGCAGTTTTCTCCCAGGCGGCAGCGCTGGCCTACCGGCACCCGCATTGAGGCCCCCCAGCGTCACATCATCACGGCGTGATGGATGGCTTTAATTACTTTAATTGTGCCCCTATCGTCTCACGTGCAATGTCCCACAGTGTTATTACGATCCGTCGCTTAGTAACCGCACCTTCAGATTAAGTTGGGCTCCACGTGCGATTCCGTTTACAGCTCTGGTATCTAATTAATGCAATAACCGTAGGGACTGCGAAGATAATGAAAAGATTTCCGTTTGACGGCAGGGTGACTTAGTTATCGGAGAGGAGACATCGAGTGTTTTTACGTCTGGTTGGCGTGGTAACAAGTAGCGCGTTATCCAATACAGAATCGTCTTTGCATTTCGCAAAATAGCGTTTGCTTTCGCGTGCAATTGAATACCAACAGGTGCGCGCGTTTATTCGCAGATCTAAATGTTAGGAAACACTGAAATGGGAAGTAATGGAGGAGGCCCTTTTGTTTGTGCCCGTCTCATTCCGAAGTTGAAATCATTTCATGCTGTTCGCTTGCTTTATTTTTGCCCATATTTCTTTGAAAACAAAATTAAAATTTATGGGGAAAAAAAAGCAGACGATATTAGTACCGTGTATTTGACAGATTAAATTTCGCATTGCGCGCACTCGAGATGTGCATAAGCTGCAATTAAACAGAATTCTAACTTTATTGTGAGTGCGATGCGATAAAAACTAAACGAGAAAAAATACGGAAGATCATGAATATTAAGATTTATTTTTTAAAGACGATCGTATTAACAGTTAGTATAAAAACAAATCAACGTAAAATTTATATTCTTTAGGGACAATCCCTAAATGACATACTTGAAGTTGATTTGAATCAAATTTTTAATTTTGTTGATATGAGATCGGGCAGCGGGTTTCAACAGACCGCTGCATTAGCGAGTGACGTCATAATTCAATCGATTTGATCGGAAATTGCATGCATTTGTAATTGTTCTTATACAAACACAAAGTGCTTAGTTGATTAATTTTTCTCGCAGCTGGTGGCATGTACTCGTGTCTTCAGGGCTTGTAATTTCCTTTCATTCTTTGAATTTGCTGTATGATTAAATCAACAAGCATTTGGACGAATTTTTAATCGAACATTGGCGGAAATTTATTTGGCTAGTTGAGTACTGAAGGAACTTGTCCGGGTATCTAGCTGGAGTGGGGGATTACTTAATGAAAATCTAGACCAAGAAGGAAACCAATTTGCCATGTCTGAGATCATTCAATCCAGTCTTAGATGAAAAGGCCTAAATAAAGACTATGAACCCTTGATAGGATTCTAAGACTGGTGTGATGCAAAGAACTCTCTCGTACGCAGTGATGGCTTTATGAGAATATTTTGCTCGTTTCTTAACATAGCATTTGATTACAGAATGAAGTCTGATTTGGTCATGAACATCTCGCGTGCTTCCTGTGTTATAATTAGACAACCAATAGAGGAAAAGGGTTGGATATTATATTCGTGCCTATTCCTGATAAGTTATGCCTTTTGCAGAAAATATGCAAAGAATCATCCCATAAATTAGATTGTACCATCCATTTGATATGGATGGTGCAATCTAATTTGAACACAAACTCCTCCCCTCCCTTATCTGCCTGTGTTTTAGGCAGTGTGCTTGAGAACTCGTTTGTGACTTCCTTTATACTATTTACACAGCTTGAGTTCTTGTGTTGATTTGTAGTTTTAACTGCAAAAGAAGCATAGGACTATTTCATAAGATTTTGAAATGTTTTCTGAGAGGGTGAAGAGAGGGATTATCTATCACTCGGGATACGACAGAGATTACAGAGAAGGTATATGAAATCTGGTTGCTGATCCCTCTCTTAACGTATTTAGCGACTCCTCTTCCAAGCAGCTTTTTGATCGCAGATTTCAATCTCTCTTTCCAGACAGGTTTTACGGGTAACATTTTATGCGGTTTCGGCTTTCATGTCATTGCTTAGTACTCAGCACGTTCGTTCCATAATTTCAACTGTGAGTTGACTTAGTGCTCATTTACCATTCAGGCTTTGGTATCACTTAAGTCTTCTTCAGCAATTAAACCCTAAAAGAACTGACTGTAAGGAAGATTCAAATGCCGATTTCGGAGCACATTGCAAGTTTTATTATGCTGAATACTTAAAAATCCAATCACTTTTGTTTTCAGAAATGCTGACATGCGCAATCAGAAGCAATACATTTTCTCTTGTAGTACAATTTAAGTGACGTTAGTCGTTATTCGAACAGTATTAATTTATATTCCCCTAAAGCGTCCCTAGCTGCATATATGCACATCAAATGTTACTACCTTTTGCTAACTATTCGAATAAAGTCTATTAAATGTTTTCTACTTGGAATGAATTTTGTATCAGATATGTTTTGGGGTGGGGAGAATCGAAGGGTCTGAATTAACACTAAAACCGTTTGCTGTGATTTTAAGAGAAAAGTTCTGAATTATTTGGATATAACACGCTAATATAGTTCGCTTAGATTCTGGCTGTATTAATAATGTGGTCTAGACCTAAAATATCTAAAATATCTTTTTCTAACCTCACACTAGGATCTCGACATTAAACTGCGGTGTCCGGAGAAACCTGTAGAACCTTCCTTATTAATATATTAACTGTATTGTAAAATTAGAATATATTAAAAATTTTCACATAAGGACATAAAACTTTGTTAGAGACATTGTTAGAGGGGGACCCGGCTAGCCCGCATGAGCCTACAGGACCATTCACTTACCCCTCCCGGGATCTTGTGTATTCTATCAAATGGTACAAAATGTCATCTCCTTTTGAGAAGAGACGACCCACGCACCGTACTACAAATGTGGACGGAAAACAACTTTATTTTGAAATTTTATCAATCCTGCATGCTTTAATCTTTTAATTATAATCTTCAGTTTAAAGTATCTCAAATCTTATATCTTTGTTTTGTAGGATCTTCTCAGAACGAACCCCAGAATTAGCTCTCAACTAAATCATCCTTTGCAAAATTTATATCAAATTCTGAAAGTGAAGATTTCTATCAGCATATGGATTGGCTGTCTGAAATGTGCAATTTTTCCGCAAACAGATCAAAGGTATGATTCACTTTAGTTAGAAATGCCTTCATAAAAAAAAAAAAAAAAAAAAAAAAAAAAAAAAAAACACTGTCTGGGCCACTCGTTTTAAGCCTATCATTAAGGACATTCATTGGACGTTAGACTAATGCGATCAACCCCGTTATATTGTTTCACTCATCAAAAGCGAGCCTGGAAATTTATTAGCGATAAAATTTATTGCTGTGCATTTTCACCACACTGCTTGATGCACGGGGAGTGGATGAGTATTAAAATAGTCACCTCATTCAAAGGGGCAGGCGCGGGCAATTAATTAGTGCTCTCGTGTATAATTATTTTGAATAATAGGTCTTGAACTGGAGATTATCACCTTCATCTTCCTCTTGACACTAAGAAAATATATGGGCGCACGTAATTAAATATTGTAGCAAATTCACGAGGGATACGAAAGCACTTTGTGTCGCCCTGCAATGCTTGTGGTGAAAGATCGGACACTACTGGTATGAATTCAAATGAGTGTCCTCCCTGTTTGTTGCCAGAACATCGGTGGCGAGCTAGGTGGTCTGCGCGTAGATGGTTTAGCCTCATTAACAGCGATTATTCCCTCAATATGCCATTTTTTTTTAATATACACAAAACTGCATAATAACGGAGATTGAATTTTTAAACATTACTACGAAAATGACAGTAATTTTTTTACCTGTTAATTCGGAATCAGTTAAACTGATACTGAGGACGTTTATATTTTTAATTATGCACTTAAAAATGTATAGAATGGTCCTTTTAACGATTTTATCTCAAGGTGTGTGTACGCATGAATATTTCATAGTTCTGCTAGATCAGAAATAAATTCCAACAAATGGAGTGTTGCTCTGTTTCTGAATCTCGTTATGATGAATGAAAATGATGTGCGAAAATAAAGACAAACGAGCATGAGTACTGAATGAAAATGACAGTGGAATTCGCAGTGGGTGATACCTCACTGCCATCTGGTGGAGAAGTACAGAACTATAAACTTGAAGCTATTTGTTGATGTTGACGATATTTCTCAGTGGATGGTGAGTTGCCTTCAGTGACAAAATATGATTACTAACAGATAAGAAAGAAAGAATAATAAACTGATATTTCATTCGTTTACATTATTTAATTCAGAAGGTAAATTCTCTTCTTTTTCCATATTTCCAAAATAACTTATACCTTATTCACTTGTCTTTGGAATTTCAATGAAGAATTTTATGTCAGATCTAAATTTTTGTGGTTACGGGGCTCGAGTACCAGTATAGATTAAGATCTTGGACTCGTTCATTTCTAATCAGGCGCGTTTCTCGCTTTTTAATTTCGAAATACAGCACACCAGAATATCTTAAATCGTTAGTACTTTGTAATATTGCAGTATGCCCACCAGTACCGTGTTATAAGGCAGTTGTGTTTTGTGTGTATACGCACGTTAGGGAATGAACATGTGACTAAGGAGGCAAGACAAAATATTATTTTCTAACGTAGGTCTATACAGAAAACACTCCAGATGAAACCCATAGCGATATGCATTTATACGTTGAGGGAATTCAAGCCTTTCCCCACCCGTTGATAATCACTGTTCAGCTCATTCGTAAGCTGGGCTGCAACATCAACAATCTTCTCAATTCTGCCTTCAGTATTGCAGGAGCGTTGAGGTGAAATGAGGTGGGGGGGGGGGCTTTAATTTTTTTGTGATCCTCTGCTCACTTGGGTGGTTTCGGTTCTGGTTCCAATTATATAAAGATCTATTATAATGATATAATAGATCTTTATATAAGTTGAATTTCATAAACGTATTTCTAAAAAAGTAGTTAATGTAAAAGTAAAGAGACAAAGAATATTAAATTAGAATTAAAATTCATGGACTCTCAAGATACAAAGCAAGATTCGATTACTAATAACTAGTGCAAATGGTAATAAGTAGTTAGAGCGAAAGAAATAATAGCGTAGTGAGAATAATAAACAAGGAGTGGCACAAGAAATGAGGAGGGGGGGGATGAAAATAGATAACGGAAGAAAGAAAGAAAGAAGAGTGGAACAGTCTTTCTTAGAGGTTCTTAAGTGAAAGTACAAATGAACCTGTTCTGCTGATTTCGATTAAACAAAATCCGAAAGACAGATAGTGGGAGGAAGGATTATTAAAATGAAAGCAAGAATAAAAGTTGAAATTCATAAGATAAGCCTGATGACTTTGTATTCGAAAGACACGAAGGTATTGAATGTTTTGAAAGAGGGTGACGAGTAAACTCGAACCAGAAGACGTGTTTCATTAAATGCGAGAAAGAAGAGAGGTTAAGGACTCCGGGATAAATAGGTGACATGTAGACAAATCAAGGAACTCTCGGTAAATGACGTTATCACATAACAGCATCTCCTGAAGTCCTACGCAACAAGAGAAATAGCGAAGGCAGTTTATGAAGGTGCCATAAAAAAAAAAAAAAAAAACGTTGTAATGGCAGCAGTAATAAGATATCGTAGTTGCCTTGAGCCCTTTTCTTCTTAACATCATAAGTGTGCTGGGTAGGGGAACACCCTGGAAATTGTTAACTCCAAAAATCTGGTGATCACATGGCAGAGAAGAGAAAGTAAATGTAGGTGGTGGATGATTTACGCCCGGATTTAATTTTTTTCCACCTAAGGAAGAAAAGTTAACGTTGTGTTTGAAAAAAAAAAAAAAAAATTGAAGGGTTAAGCTAATTTGCAAGCTACAGAGGAAAGAAATATCCGCAGATTGTAAAAAAAACTCGTCAACAAGTACACAGAATTTAAAAGTGGAACTTGATTTTGGAAAGCACTGCAGCAAGATTTCTTTGTTACAGTCACGCCGCACTGTTGACTTGTTAAGTGTTGGTCACTGATTTAAAAAAAAATTAAACAGCTAAAATTCAGCTGCTTTACATATTCGCTTTGTCTACATTACGATAAAAAAATCTTAAAAATGCAAATATAAATTGACATATAAATACTTTCCTTTCAGTTGGCTTGTCTATTTTTTTGAAGAAACCAACAGGACACTCCTATGAGCCCAACACTCCATTTTCTGTGGTGTACTTCCCAATTACTAATGAAGGCTTGCTGGAACTGAGATTCATAATTTTTAGCTTCACTTTTTTTCCCAAATGATCTTCTAACACTTCCCTAATTTTATATCTATAGATCTTTATATACGTTACTTCTGAATTTATTCATTTTTATTTTTTGGAAATCTAGCCTTTAGGCACCGGAATTTCATATGAAAAAAGGTAAAGGACTTTAACAAAGCTTTTCAAGATGTTTTTATATTATTACTTCAGCATGTAAAGAAGTATTTTCTTGGAGTCAACAAGGGGATTGTGTTTTATGCTCTCCCCTCTTTCTGGTGTAAAATATTTTCTGGAAGTTCATATTTTCTTGACATAACGTTAAGAAAATGTGACAAGACATTAGCATAATGTCATTGCTCTATTATCTCAGAAGCAGTGAGCACAGGAATATTTTTATAAATCCTTCTTGTCTGCTCAGGAGCAACATATTTAAAACTCCAGTGATAGTCTTGTTTCATTTTTGCTTCAACTAACTTGGACTCATCTCCTAACGCTCTCTTCATGCGTATTTTCGTGTCCAAGAGCTATGGAAGGCTTCACGTTATTGTTATGCAACCACACTGCGGTTAAGTTGCTTTGGAGGAATTCAAGTGTCTTCATGTCAGCCTATTTAAATCATCCCTGCACGATGATTTTCATAGGCTGATGTGATATTATGGGCAAATCATAATGGATGTGAATTTAATATGGAAAAGTGTAAAGTTATGCATTTTGGGATACGTAGATTACAAGCTGTGTACTACAATGAGGAAACTGTATTCCAAGAAATTGATGAAGTCAGGGATTTGGGAGTAGTAGTAGATAAAGAATTGAAGTTTAGAGGGCATATTACTAAATTGGCCAGGGTAGCTCGCAGGATTACTTGGTTACTGAAGAGATCTCTAATAAGGCGAGAAAAGAGAGTTACAATTCCTCATTATAAAGCCTTGATATGGCAACATCTGGATTACTGTGTCCAAGTCTGGTCCCCCGGGTTTCTTGAGGATGAAGAAGTGTGGAGAGGATCCAAAGGTGCTTCTCATGAGGAAAATCAAGGGTTTTGGGTTGCAAAAGTTGGCTGACAGGCGTAAATGGGGGTGCATATGATAGGAACATTTAAGTTACCTAAAGGATTTTTATAGGATTGAATGGGGGGGGGGGGATGTTTCAGTACTTGGCTAGAAGGAACAATAGGTCACCCCTGGATGTTGAATAAAGGTGTGGACAGTAGGGATGTGAGGACTAGATTTGTCGCTTGTGGTGAATGATAGGACTAGATTGTCCGAGTCAGTGGTTGAGTGCTTTGTCTGCTAATGGTTTCAAGGTGAGGTACAATCAGTGGTGAGCTATAGGGGGCTCGCGCGAGCCCTTTGTTAAATTTTTCTCAAATTTACGAGCCCCTTGTTCTTCTCGTTTACTTTATTTTTTCGAAAAATAAATTTTTTTTATGAAACATATTTAGCGACAAACTCATACGGTAACCTAACAAAAATGAGTGTATTCGGCTGCGTGTAGATTATTTGGAATTATTGTTTAAACTCTTCTATAACGAATGCACCCAAGTTTGAAAATAAAATAAGCGCATGCGCTATCTTTACCCTCCCCCTTCTGATAGCCAATAAAAGTTTTTGTGTGAAATATGGCTTTTTTTTTTTTCCATAGCTCACCACTGGGTACAATAGATAATGTGCTGATAGTTTGGGTCTCCCATGATGAATCTTTGGATTTTATGGAGGTGCTCGTGCAATAATATCTTTCAGGTGGCCGGTGAATTTCACTCATTTCCATAAAAGGTCCATCGATATTCCGGCGGTAACAAACTCCATTCTTTTTCTCAAAAGATTACCAAAGATTTTGTTTCTGTAAAGAGAAACATCCTTGTGTCTGGAGTTAACAAGTTTCCTAGTTGAAGATGAGATCCAAGCAGCGCAGCTTCGATTGTCGTTTAGATAAATTCTGATCTCCAACAAGAGATCGGTTAGTACCTTCTTTTCATTCAGATTGAATGCTTTTACCCAATCGCAATAACAGATTCTAAGTTTGTGGCACGATAATTAATTTTCCTTAAAAAAAAAAACAAAAAAAAAAAACATCCAGGTGTATTAGTTAAGCAAAAGTACAGTCTGTTACATCATCTTTTGATTTTCTCCAAATCGTTGTCACCCAAAAGTGATGCTGGTCTTTTCCCCGAATCTATTGAATCAAACTTTCTATTGTTTGCAGTAGTAATGAGGAACTTTTTTTTTCGTCTCCTCTTTCATACCCAAGAAAACGATGTATTCGGCCCTTACCGTATGAGTGATTGTCCGTTTAATAACTTAGACGAACTACAGACATACCCCGCACTTGCATGTAATGGTTTTAATAAATTTTTAAGCAGTCATGTGTGTACGTAAACGACGCAAATAAAGCATTAATTTCTGCCTGATATGCAAATGAAAAAGTTATTGTAAATAGCATGGGTTAAGAACACGCAGTCAGTTTTTGTCATCAAACTGCGCCATTAAAAGTTTTTCCACTTTTACTAATAACTGTAGTATTAAGTAGTGCAGAAGGGAATAGATAGCCTGAATTTAATAATTTTGATCTTAGCATGTAACGTAAATTGATTTCCGCGTTTTTTTCCCACTGGAGCAAGAACGCCCTCATTTCGAATTTTATCTTGCAGTATTAACAACAGTAAAGTAGAATAATAGTTATAAACAGTTTATAATTGACAGCGACACCAAAACAAAGAGATAATCAAACAGTTCAAAAGGACTCTTCATGGGAACAACATGTCCCAAAAACCGTGGTATCAGTCGTATAAATGAGCATTGGTCATTATTGAAAAACGTCCTATGAGCGGATCGTCGTAAGGCAGAAAATCATGAATCATTTCTTTTGACGAATAATAACCTTTAATGCATTTAAGTCACTAAGCCGGATGGCTAACGGATTAGCTCTCATATCTTCTAAGAAATAGTTTTTTTTGAAAAATATAAGCATATACTTGTTCGCAGAAATAGATTGGGTTGTTGCGCATTGCAGGCGTAACAGCTGGGGCTCTGTGCAGTGCTTTTTGTCTGTTAACTGCGTGAGTTCTCCTTTACGGTTTTGTGTGTTTCCGGGGCGAAAAGGAATTAAAAAAAAAAAAAAATCCTCTTTGGAAATTTGAGTTTGAATCCCTTGTAATATACGCGAAGAATCTTTATAAGGATGTTTCAGCCTAAAGGGAAGCGCTGATATCGACTGAGCTGCAGGGGATTCTAAGAAATAAGTTCTGAGTTAACCTTGTGTCGGAGATGTAACACTAGCATTGGTTTTCTAGTAAGAATTTCGAATATCGTAATTTAAAAGCGAATCAGCCCCTGAGTAAGATTGTTAATAAGAATACATAACGATTCAGATATCACATTCGCGATGCATTATAACTGTACCTATCACTAAATTAGTTGCCGCCGCCGACTTTTTCGAAACGTTTCCCTGCAAAGTTGCTGAAATTCTTCCGTACACTTCTCCCACTTCCGTCCCCTCTCCGCACGCAACAACTTCAGTTCTTTCGGCCTTAATGAGGGTCTTGAATTCTTCCGTGCTTGCCCAGCTTCGTTAACTTTTAATAACTGAATTAATTAATTCTAATTGAAAATAAAAAGCTCACTAAAAAAAATAAATTCCGCGTGCCTTTCCGCCCATTGAATGTGCTTAGTTTAAACACAGCGCTCAAGGGGGAAAAAAATCATCCTTGGACTGTTTACAGACATAATTGGCGTGAATGGACAGACTTCTGATATTTGAAGTTTTTTTCACTCTTATTTTCTAAAAATCTTGGATGTGTGTTGTGCTCGTGCATGCGTGTGGCCATTTAACAAATTCTTTTGGTTAAGCAGTGTGGAAAGCTCAACCAGAAACAAATTATTTTATTAATTCTAAAAAGAAAATAAAAACTCACAAAAAATAGAAGTTAAAAGCCTGAAAATTTTCCATAGTCGGAAATTTTTGACATCAGTATTTTTTGTTTTTCAGTTATGTGTTTTAATTTTTGTGATTGTGATGCTGGTATTGAAGAATCATTAATAATGTTTTAAAACTTTGGATGGTTTAATTCTGGACTTGCAGACCTCGTATTCAATGGGCTTTTGTCTGTCGAACTAGGAATAATATTAATAATAGAGCTTTCTTTGCCATGTAGCTTCTGTGACAATAGTTGTCACTTGGTGGACTTTTTAATTTAGTTCATCGATTTCTAAAGTTACATTACTTTTTTAATGATATGGCTCATGAGGGAGCGTCAGTCGTAAAGCCTTTTATCACTGTTAGAATTAAGATGCGAGGTGACTGACACCAACTGCAAAAGCAAAATTATAGATCTTATACGTAGCTATAATATAATGATAAAGGCTATAAAGTGTTTGCCAAGTTAATGATGAAGTTGCTGAATACGAGTTAATGTCATATATCAACTCGTGCTGCAGAAATAAATTTTGTAAATTCTATGTGCCAATCATAAAAATGGCATATTTCGCAATATCGTATACCTGCATCGTCAAACAACAATTTAACCCAAAGCTATCGTTGACTTTGGGGGCTCTAAATATTACAATAGTGTTTTGCCTATGTTAAAAAATGGATTGAAATTTAAAAAAAAAAAAAAAAATGAAATGACTTGAGAAATCCAAGTTGCAATACTAAATTTAATTTCATTACATTCAATCAAGATGGAATTTCAATTATCATTTTGGTTTTCTCCCCCTATTAATAGGAAACAGGAAAGCTCCTGTCAGTGCTATTTCCTGTACGATTAGTTAATGTTTTTGGATTTTCCATTCATTTGATGACCCTTTCAGTATATTTGTTTACGCTGCGAAAATCTCCGTTCCTAAACGTTCGTGTGTGTGCTATTTAGTTCCACATGCGAGAAAGTGTTTGTCATATTTTTTCCCTTTTCCTCCCTCTCCTATAATCCCCCCAAATGGAAGTCACCCACTGGAACATCAGGTATTTAAGGTGCTTGCTTTTCTTTTTGTAAAATACCGTGAAGCAGCTCCGACGAAGCAAGTCAAAGTGACATCACCGAGCTCTTTATATTCTTAGCTGAGACATTCCTCGTTGCTTTCGCTCACAAAAAAAAAAAAAAAAAAAAAAACACCTGGATTTCCAGAATGAATTAATACATTTCGGCAAACGTTTATATTCAGAGCATCACGCTTCAAATTTGCAATTATAACCCACTCGAAAAATGCTATTACATAGAAAGTTAAGATAGGAAGGCAAACGTCTCGTATTCAATAGTCCCCTTTTCCGGTCAGAAAAGAATCAAATAAATGATAAACATTTATTCCTGTCTTCCGCTGTCAGACTAGGTCGCCACTAAACTGTGAATACATTCTTCCGTGAGAAGACACTTTGCTGGCGCAATCGGTAGCGATACCTTAGCAAAAAAATAAATAAATAAAATAAAATAAAATAAAATAAAATCATTAGTCCTCGCTGAAATGTCAGGTAACATTAATTACATGCATAAAGGCTCTAAATAGGACCAAGTATTAATAATATTCTAGTATAGTTCGCCCACCGATTAGAGATCCTTCGACACTTCTGCGCATCTCAGAAAAAGGAGAATCCATTCCGATAATAGGGTAATCAGTCCGTATTGTGGAATGAGTTGTTTATTATTACCGGTCGGAAAATTGACTTCTCTTTTATGATTATTGTAGTTAACTATGTTGCTTGTGTAACATTTGGAAAATTTTACCTATAAAGCACGTGATTTCGCGTGTTGGCGAACAATTCGGACGTCCTCCATTTCTTTCGACTATTCTTGGAAAGACGCGAAGCAGAGACCTACAAACGGTGGGCGAACTATACAGTCCCTGCAGTGACCCCCACCACACACACACCCTTTCTTCTTGCTTTGTTTCTTTGACGTTCATACTGTCTGGATTTAAAGTACGCCTTACTCTGAAAATATTAAAATGAAAAAGTAATTGGTCGGATTTAGTTGGTATGTATATTTACTTTGCAAATGGTGCATATTTTCCCACTATTTTGCATCATGTAGTTCCGGAGAATCCATTTTTATTTTCTCTCGAGAAACGATCTTAATTCTCATTACAATCGCACTTCCTCATTGCTTCATATGTTAGTTAAAACTCCCAAATGATTAACGCCAGGTATGCGAGAATTCATTTCTCAGGGAGTACGATTACTACGGAGCCATCCTTCAGATTGCTAAATTAGTATTCCATCATAGGTTTATAACCCTCCACGATGTTTGCGAATTTTTTTCCCATGTTCCCTCAACTGTGAGGAATGTATTTTTTTTTTTTTTTACTTCAGGATGGTTGTATACATCAGTACACAGAGATACTCGCTTTCATTTTTTGACCTTTGTTATTCCTCTTTTATTCGGTGAGGTTCGCGTTTTTGTTAGCGGTTATTTGTCCGCCTGTGAATAGACTGGCCATTTATGTTATGTAGTAATAATTGCACCAGAAAAATCACTCGGACAAAAACTATGGGGGAAGTCATTACTTTACCATGTAATTAAAGGCACTTAGTCTATCGTGAGCATATCTTTACATTCCATCCGATGGCTTCCCAGAAGATTGAAATGCTCTTGGTTTTCACTCGAAGAACACTCAAGTAGAGATACGGCTACGTTTTTCCATAATATCAAAGCTGATGAAGGATTTCTGGATTATAGTTGATCATTATTATTAAAATGTCGTTACTTTTAGAAAAATAATCGAAATGAATGAATGCCGGTATCTGCATATTGTGGGAAGAGTTGATCGCATATCCAACTCAAATTCTATAAACACAACTTAATAGCAACAATTTTCAAGTTCCGGTTATTGGTATGAAAGCATAAAAAGATGAATCATCCTCTGCAAATTTCATTTTTCCTTTCTCATTCCACAATTCTAAATTGTGCATATGTTCCTGTCAAAAAATAATTCTCGATAGAACTGGCGATAATTCACTCTCTTAAAAATGCTCATTTGAAGAGAGAGAGAAAGAAAGAAAGAGCAGATGGTGGGCTATAGGTTTTAAAGAGGCAACACCACTGACATGATTTTTGTTGGTGTTATTGTTGTTGCTGTAATTTCAGGTGGAAATTTATGTGATGAAAGATGACCTCATTGTGCTGTTAGTAGCAACAGCAAAATAAAGATGTCCATTTGCAGTCAGTTCAGCAGAGTCATCGATATACGGAACAAAGAGAGAACACAGAATCTCGAGATAATTGACATCGTTGCGAAGTGTGTGAGAATAAAAAAAAAATTCATCCACCACTACCGCCATAATGGGATGCATCACCGAAAGATATAAAACAGGCATTAATTAAATTTTTTTTTTTTTTTACAAAACCTGATCCAAATCCCTTATAAAAAAGCATTCATTTAAGTTTCTCAAAACGTCCCTGTGGATTTCACCTAAAGGCCTCTGACATGAGCAGGAAGATTTCTTGTGGATTTGGAAACGAAGGATTTCGTATACCAGCGATCATTTCGGAATTTGAGGTTCCTAGATAGCGCCTGAGTTGACTATCAGTGCGAAATAATAAACATAAACCGGCGGACTAATACATGATGCCATGTGAATTAGTTATTTGTCTCATTGTGATTGATAACTTTCGGTCAGTATTTCTTTACAGAAGTAAATTGATAATCAGTTGTTTTATTACGTGAAAAATATCTCACGCACAAGTACTCCACCATCTGCTGTCCAATTGCCAAAAATTGTGAGGGGAAAAAATGATTGAGCTGCACGCGATTGTAGTTTTTATGGATTGGTATCTTTAAGAGGAACCGGCTGGATTTTGAAAGGCAGCGATTATGTATGTTTACAGGAAATCGTAGAAAAAAGACAGGAATTCAAGTTACTATTATTACTTGACACTTCCATGCACACCTCCCGCGATGAGTATAAGGACTCATCGCGGGAGGACATTCTACTCTACTAAGTTAAATACATCTCACCCTCTCCACCACTATTTAATTCTCTTACTAGTTATAGATCCGCTTAACTTCTTTATATTAAGAAAAAAAACATTCGACTGAGCTAACAGACAAAATTCTGAAACAAAATAGAAGACTGATTCGACATGGAACAGTTACTTGAATACGTTTAAGTTCTTATGACAATTCAACAGTGACTTGCAGAAATAAAAACGAATCGAAGTTAACGTTATGTAGATGACCTGATGATAATATAGAAATCGGTAGCAAATCCAGGACAAAACATCAACCAACATATAACAGTAAATGCAATGTTCCTTATTAAATCCTCATCAAATAATCGTACAAAGTTTCAAGGAAACTATCCAAGGTCTTTTTTAAAATTAAATCCATTAGTACTAAATGTAACTTAGTAATTTCATTAAAGAAATCTAAAACTGTGGCATTTTGCTGTGAATTAGTATCCTATACAAACATAAGTTGAAGACCAATTTTAGAAGTAACAATGTTCACTATTTTGGATGTGATAAAAATTGATTTAAAAAAAAGAGCAAAAGACAAAGGAAACAGTTAACATTTCTAAGTTATTAGCAAAACGAACAATATTATATGGTTCAGAAAGCTGGTCAGAGGAAAAAAAAAAGGATGAAAGCAGTTAGACTTCTTAGAACAGTTAAAGAAGGTATAAGGATGGATAAAAGAAGAAATTAAAACATAATGAATTACAAATAAATCATCAGAATAATTTAAAACGGAAGCTCATCAAAGAAAAATTAAATACAAACTTAAAGGGAAAAGAGAGGTAAGAAGACCCAAGAAAATCTTATCTTCTTCCTAACTTGGTTTTCCTAACACATAAGACCAAGAAAGAAATGGCGTGAGACTAGACCAGGCCACTTGGCATCTCTTTCTTGGTCTTTCGATTCTTCTTTTTCCACTTATTTTGTATCTGTATAATATTTTTGGTAGTCTGGTATTGTCCATTCGATTTAAATGTTCTATCAATTTGTATTTATACTATCTTATGTACAGTTAGTAATCAATTGGTTTTATATTCAGGGATTGTAAAATTTCTTCATTTGTTTTATGGTCCCACTTGGTATATCCAGCTGTTTTTCTGAGAAATTTCATTTCTGCTCTTTTAATTCGTTTTTCATCTTTCCTTTATTGGTCCATGTTTCGCTTCCGTATAGTAGAGTTGGTTTTCACATTACATAGTCTGATTCTCGTGTGTTTATGTACTAGGGATGTCTTACATATATTATTAATTCTGCCATTTACTTTGACCCAAGAAAATAATGATTATAAACTCTCTATAGATGTCGGAGCAAGCTTGGAGACTAAATCTTGAAAGGAATATTTTTAATTTGTTTTAAATTTAGATTATTAATTTTATCGTTACAAACCCTTAAAGAGTCAACCAAATACAACTCCATTCCTCTGTACGCATTTCCTATGTTGGTTTAACTTCTGCAGATTGTCCTGCTAACATACCCGTAATTAATTGCATAACATTTCTTATTTACCAGAGCTTCAAATTTGTCGGTTTTAATCCAGTGTCATGTGATTCGGTTAGAGGGTATTTGTTACTTCCTTGCTTACCTCCTTCACGATTCTTCGATTAAGTCCCCACCTTATTTGATTCCATAATGTTTAGTAATTTTTTTAAAAAACAATTTTTCTCGTTTCAAGACCACAACATTATCTGGTTTCTGAAGGGCATTTTAAAGGGCCAAATACACCATCAAATCTCGTAATGGTTTCTATCAAAAGTTATCTTAAAATTGTGAATTTTTTTTAATTAAATTGCACAATTTTAAATTTGTTAATTTAAATTTTAAATTAAATTGTTCACTACTCAAGAAGTATGCAACTGTGCTGAGTAGAATATCCGTAGTATATTTTAGTTTATTTTTCAACTGAAATATATTAAGTATAGAATAACTAACCATATCCTTCCCATCTACCATATTTCTTACGCATTCTGTATTTAAGTGCTTTTAGTGAGAGCTTATTAGCAGACCTCTATGGAAACAGAGGAGACCCTCCCCCCTCCCATACGCACCCGGATGGCGAAGTTTTCTCTTGAGTTCGGAAGAATTTCTTGGGTTGAAATATTTCACTTTTTGATGCCATAATAATGCAACTTCAGTTAACAGTTTTCGCATTCAGATCAAACACAAGAACTATTTTTCGTACATGCTAAAGAATTATAGTAAATCGTTGATGCGTGTATTTTCCACTTTCTTTATTTTGGTTCGTGAATGAAACAATCGTTTCCAAACTTAGCTCCCAGAAACTGCATATCTTTGATCTGCGAGTCACCCCTACTGGCACATTCAAAGAAAGACACGTGTGTATTTTTTTTTATAGCGATTGCTAAACATGTAAAGGTTGTTGAACCCATCCTGCACTGTACCGGGAGTTGGTTAAAGATTGGGAACATCAAGAAGCATGGAATAACATTGGATCGACTAACTACGTGTAATTTGTTGGAAGCACATGAACAAAGGGGAAATGTTTCCGAGAAATGCAATAGGGAATATGAATGAGGAAGTTAAACCTCCGATCCGCCGAAATATAAATAAATGGTAGCCGTTTTCCGATTGTGTTACATCCAGTTTATTATTTCACCCTCTCACTAGGTTGATAAGGACTTTTCAAATGAAGACGAGTTATCCAGTCTCGGACGGAGGTGGAGAGTTTTTCATCCCTCAAACCGGCCAGAAGAACACGGAGATAATAGTTCAGTTATTTTCGTCGAGGATTGATACATCAAATCAATGGTTAACTTCTCGCAGTGAGGCCCAAATGATCCGAGATTGACTGGGAATGGAGTTGGAGCAACATGGCTTACAATTGAACTTTTAATTTATTTTAATGCGGTGTTTATACCCGAAAAGGTAGTTTCAGTCGCTTCCAAGAAAACACCGCATGTTTACTTGGAACGAAACAGCGAATGAATTTAACACATTGGGGGTAGAAAGAACAGATTTCGACTCAAACGAGGTGAGAAAAGGGAAATTCTGTTTCACATCTTAGGCATGGGATGTCGGAGAGAGAACATCTGACAGATATTAAGAGAACCGTTTGGATAAGTGGAACTCTTAAGAAAACCTTAAGTGCTATCTCGCATTTAATTGACTTCGACGTACTTGGGAAACAATTTGTTATATTAACTGCTCATGCATTCTTTTAAGACGGTTTAAGGTGAAGAATTTTTCTTCATCCCAGCTCCATTTTTTACCTTTTTGGTCACATGATTTTATCTTCTTTGTAACCAGATGCATCGCCCTCTGGCACCTGCACTTCTGTCATTCAGTTAAAATCCTTCACCCAATTAAGGAAATATATACATGCACATGTTTACTCATTAATTTACAAAGATATTACCACGCAGAGCGATTATTTCCTTTAAGAAACGTATGAACTGGACTGGGAAAGAGGATATGCATGATTTTAATCTGTATGAATGTACTCAACGCAATCCAATCAATTTACAGCCTTGCATATTTTGCTTTAACTTAAAAAAATGCGGAAAAAATAATAACGCATCAAAACCGCCTCATAAAAAGCTTTTTAAATGTTGATTGCTGTGGTTGTATTTTATCGTTTGGTTGTCAGCCATTTACCTTTAACTTGCTACTCATTTGAACATCCATATATCGTGGGGATTTGACGCAACAATGAGTGATTATATTTTGACATTTTTATCTTCAAATAGTTCTGTTCTATGGATTTTTTCGCAAACCAGTTCTCTCTGGAGTTTCTACTAAAATAGCGCAATAAATTTCTTATCTAGTATCCAAAATGGATAATTTAGTTCTTTTATGACCCAAATTACCCATCATTAGTATACGCCTCAATGGGAGTTATAATCTGCGTAGACACAAATGTTGTGTTCTTCATTTATGTCAGGGCTTCTCCACTCCTCACTGATGAGGAGAATAAAATTATTTCCAACCGATATGATCGGGACTTTTAAACTCCTTATACTAAAAGAGAGATCTTGGAAGTTTAGACGCATAATCTTTCTGTCAAGAGGAGTCCGTCTTATCTCCACAAGCGAATATCAGTAATTCGTCTTTTTCGACAAATTACTGATATTCGCTTCTTAGAACCTCGCTATCGCCGTTCACAACCGATTAGTTTTCAACTGATCGATAAGGTTTTATCGAGAATTCTTATTGATTTGAGTTTGATTTATTAGTTTAGCAGCGTGTTTTTTAAGTTAAGAATTTCCGGAATATGCGAACAATTTTCTGCGGATAATTATCTTTCTTGATGTCCGAAACGCCCTTACCTGAGAGAAGATCATAGTGTGTGTGTGTGTGTGTGTTAAACCAATTATTAGTTGTAAGAGTCTTATCCATACATACTCTACGAAGGTAGATGAAGTCTACAGCCATTCGATTTCGGAGAATGCAAAACTCTCCATTTCTATTTCGTTTGGAGACTTTTGTTTCTGTACTACTCTTGAAGAAAAAATCTGTTCATTGGATGGTAATTCCACTCTTCTTCAGAAGATCAGCTGTGGCTTATTTACGTATGGTTTATATAAACCATTGGGATCATCTTAGATGTCTCAGGAATAAATCATTGCATGACATGGAGCATTGTTTATTTGAAGATGTGCGACCAAAATCATAAAATGATACACTGGCAGAACTTGCAAATATCCGAAAGCCAGCAGTCAAATAAAATACTTAGAATTGTATGGAATTGCTTGTATCTTCTCCCCCCCCCCCCGAAGAGAAGCTGAATACAGATTCTATTGGGGGGGGGGGGGACCGAAAAAAATCGAAATGACTTTGGAACGAACCATAGATCTTCCTTGGTCACAAAATTCTTTTGCTGCCGTGTGGCTGCATTTTCTTGCATGTGTTTATATTCGAGGCTCGGCTACGTTATTTTATTATTCGATATATTGTTTTTCTCACACAGAATTAAATTGTTCTATGGGAATGCATGTTCGTTTTGTTCTGATGTAAGAAAAAAAAGATATCCTTGAAGCTGAGGCATCTTCTAAGAAGAGCTATTGGATAGAACGTCTGGAGAGAGGGAAGGAAGTTAGTTTTAGTGGAACTGGAATTAAATGAGGGGGAATGAACTTATGAACTGAATGTAGGCAAGTTAGGAGAGAGTTGGGGTTGACATTTGTTAGGGGTTTCACAATGTTTGTGAGAGGGTGGCGATGATGGAGAGCATTCATTAATTGCACATTTTTTTTTTTTTTTTTTTGATTATTATCAAATCGAGATTGGACATTTTATTTGTGTAGTTGTAAAAGTATCTATTTAAATTGTCGAGACGGAATCTCAATCATGGAACCACACCCTTGACGACAGCCTTCTCAACGACAGTCAACATTCGAATGTGTCCGCACACAGAGACAAACAGCAAAAAAAAAAAAAAAAAAAAAAAAAATCAAGCAGCACAACCTTACATCCAATAGATTCTAGATAAGGTTATACCGTATTGCGACCATACTAGAGGGTCGCACTGGACTACTCTGTCGCTATTTATATAAACATGCATACAGGCACACTTATTGACTCTTATACGCTCAGCTTGCGTAAGAAGATATCAAAATATCTTGGATAGGAAGAGAAAAGCAGCTCCATGTACTAAAGAAAGTATTTTCGCCGTCAACTTAAAAAAGCGCTCAATCTTTGCACTCACGGAGCTGTACGCGTCAGCGTATCCAATCTTCCCTTTACACACCGAATTTCTAATTAAGAGACTACGCCTACATTACGAAAGACGTCTTTGATCCCACACAGTGGGTTCAGTGTTGTCTGGGATGGGAAGAAGTTTTGCAGGTCAAGATAGATTAGCCGCCCGCGTTACGGGGTTTTTCTTTCCGCACATGTACACTGTAGTTTGGCGCATTCCTAAACAACCAATTCTCTCCACTTCTCAGCAAGAAATCAACATCTTCATCGTCATGTTTTTCGCTGTATTTCGCTCCCCATAATCTGAAAAACATTATCAAGTTGCAGTCATTTCCAAACCCCCGCTGCAAAGGCTACGAAACACCCTTACTTTGCTGCCTATACGCAAACCACATCTATACATTCCGGGGAAGCCGATTAAAAGATTTTTTTTCCGCTCCCCACTCTCCTCTCAACTAGTGTGTCTTAAACTTTCTGAGGTTGCGGAACACTACAAAAATATATGATTTTTTTGTGAAATTTGTATGGAAAATTTCATAAAAAATTATTGCAACGGAATTACTTCAATGAGCCTGCAAAACATTTTAATCGACAAAACGTATGACACACGGTATTACAAATAATGAAGTAACTTAGCTGTTCTAGAATTAAGTCAGTTTAATAAAAGTCGTACCCGATTTACTTAAGTTTTTTTTCGAAACTACATCTAATACAAGTTATCTGTGTGCTCCTAGAACTCGTAAGTTTTCGCAGAACCCTAGGGTTCCGCGGGACCAGTTCAAGAAACACTCTTCGAAACAGTTCCCCATACACGGTGTTTTGCAGCCTTCGGATACGTGGATTAGGCCAGAATTAGACTGCGTGCCACATGTCTATGAAATACCACGAGTCCTAAATACCATTATCTTCATTAGGTGATGGTATTTAGGATACCCCAAAAGCAAAAGACTCAGCTTTACTGAAAATCTCAAATTTCATTACCCACATAATAAACATTAACCGTTTAGTTTTATACAATCTCGTGTAACCAAATTTGCATTTCTATTTCACTCTTGTTAGTTTTATCAAATTCACGTCCATCCCTTTCATCTAGCAAGTAATTTCAAAAGTCTTCTCCAGAAAATTATTATCTAATCAGAAACGAATCGCTTAGGGTGTGCAACTTTAATTGGACTTTTTTCCTTCAAATTTTCATAATGTTATGAAATTATTCATATAACCCGGTTTATAAGTCGTGTCAAGAAACGTTTAACCACTTAGAAATTGGACTTCCTATCCAATTTCAACACTCAATATCCCAGATGTTTTCTGGCGAATAATTGTCATGATCCAGGATTGAAAGTTTACTTAGTTAAAAGAAATTCTTGAAGAGATCGGCAAGACCAACAGCAATATCGCCTTTTAATGTACGTCAGCCTGCTAAGCAGAAACATTCACACAAAGCCAAAAATTTTTTGCATTTAATTGAATATAAGCATCATTTTATTTATTGGTTTTTCTACCTAACACATTTTATTCCAAATTTCCTACTGCTTCGGCTCAGCCATCAAGTTCCCTTTTAATTATTTCACCCGTACCTTAAAAAAATACATACCGAAGTATGTTTAATTAATACTCCTATTAGAAATGAAATCTGATAGAAGCTTTTAGCCTGTAGGTCGGAATACAGGGTAAATTCCATTATGAAGAAGCCTTGCTATTTTCTCTTAACCTAATGTTACGAGTTACATAAAAATGTCAGAATATCTTAATTCTTTTAGCCACGTATTTATTTTACAATAATGTTATATTTAACGTCATTTGCTATCACTTATAAAAATGATGATTATATTTTTTACGTACATTTATAATGTTTATTTCTTTTTGTGCATGCATTAAGCTTTTGCAGTCATTATATGATGAATTATAATAATGACGTTACGATATGTTTACTAGTTTAATTATGAAGCATTTTTTTGTTTTTGTTAATAGAATTGTGGACACCCGCTGCTTGAATTGAGTGGATTTAAGGCAGCGGAACTTCAGAATTGACTTGTTTGTCGTAGTTCAAACCACATTCCGTACTTCATGTAAACTACAGATTTTAAAATGACATCTGATGACGTTGAGTTCGGGTAAGATATTTAATTCTCATTAGTATTTAAAACAATTGCGTAGGGAACTTCGGGTGACTTAAAAATTCCGAGTTAGCCATTTCGAGTATCTTTTTCTTTGAAAGAGAGAGAGAGAGAGAAATAGTTCACATTCCTACCTGAATATTGATGTTTTAATTATTGGTTACGAAAGGCTTGATCGAGGTTCCCCAAGTGGAGTTGAACGGTCTTTGGGAAAGTAAGAAGATACGGTGGATGAATCTGATTAGTATAGCGTGACATTTTACAGAAAACCGCGCACACACAAATGCCGAATGATAATTATCTGTAAATTATGTTTCCTTAACCAATTAACACCACCACATTTAAAGCAAACATGAAATGTTTCCTGCTCAAGTAACTGCACTATGTAAGTCTAACATTTACAGACTTGCAAAGTCGCTGCTCAGCACTCTGCGTCTACTATTCTGCACTCTTTTTTTGCTACATCGCAAATTTTAATTTGTGTGCGTTAGCTTTCGAGCTCTTAACACTGTATTATGTGCGTGTATAGTTAGATGAAGCAACCAAACTGTAGTTGCATTTATTTACGAAGGCCACGTTTATTTTTCCTCTTGTAGAATTCACCTAAAAAACAAACAAAACAAATCATGTCATTCGATCACTCCCATTGCTATTTCAGACGAAAATAATGGAAAAATGGATTGAAATGCATTTCGACTCCACCGTCATCAGTTTATCTCCCTTTCCGTAGCCAATGCTAAACAGATCCAAGGAGTCGTTCTACATATCAGACATTTGAAACTCACGCTTTGTATTCACTTTACGATATTCTTCCGCTGATTGTTGAATCCAATCCAAAGTCGACTGGCAGTACAGCACTGTTTTTACTGATCAACGAATCCTTTGGTTTGCTGCTCTAATATGAAGCTGTAGAAATTATCATTTTACGAAGATAAAATAAATATAATATTTATTGTATCTACCTGCGCGTGTATTCACACGAAAAATGAAGAATTTCTTCTGAAAACATACCCAGTTGAGAGACGCAATTTTAGGTTCTACGTTACCCGACAAACCCTGCACGAATAATTGCAGAACACTTCAAGAATAACCACCATCATCACAATAGTCTGATGAGATGAGACCTTTGTAAAATCAGGAATGGGTAACCTAACGAACATCATTTTTAGCGAAATTAAAGCCTGTCTTGTCCCTTAAAGTATACGCGCAAAGTAACCTTCGATAAGAAAAGAACTGCATCTGTACACTAGACCAGTGCTTCCCAAATTTATGGTTGTAAAGGCCCTTTTCGAAAAATTAAAATATTTCACGGCCCCCATCGAAAAAAAAAATCGCAATACAGACATATATTATTATAATATTTGTTGTATTTATATTCAATACAAAACATACACAGCGAATATTGCAAAAATCAAATGCAAATATTACATTTTTAGCATCTTACATACGCATTTGACATGCCACATTATCTTGTATTTTTATTTAGATAGCTATTATCTATCTTATTAGTCTTAAAACATTTTAAATTTGTTTTCATTATTTCACGGGCCCCACCCCTCAACACAACTAATGGCCCCCAAGGGGGGAGGGGCGCCCCACAGTTTTGGAAGCACTACACTAGACGGTTCACAAACATAATCCCATCTTTAGTTTCCATACCATCCGAAATAAGTTCGGCTGTGCGTCCTTACGGCGTTATTTTTCTCCTTCTGTTACTTCTATCACGCTAATCTCTTTTCCACTGCGATTTGTTGAAACTTTCAAAATCTTCCATGGAACAATTTATGCTAATCGGTGACCCTTCTGTTTGGACCGATTTATCAGCTGGTGTCTCCTGAACGGTGGGGTTGTTTATTTCATTGAAATTGATGAAACAAAGACGGGGTGCATATTAAATGAAAGGGATTGCAATTTTTACAAAATAAGCAACACACAACTTTAGAAACCCCTTTATTTCCCCCCCCCCTTTCTTTTGCTTGTTTGTTTCTTTCTTTTTTGAGGAGCAGCCGTTTTCTTGCTTCTCTTCTAGAAGAACCGTGTTTTTCTTGATTTCTTCACGTGGAGATATTATTGTTTGGAATTACGACACAGGCAACTATTAACTATGAGGTTAGTGTTAATTTGCGTGCGTCCTTCTGGCCGGTTTGTCTGTTTTACTGGACGAAAATGCCTCTAGTCCAGGAGGAAGAATCGAAGGTGTCTAAAGGAGATACATTCAGTCAGATCATCGCCCGTTGCTAATTATTACGCAGCGTCTTAATAAAAAAACACCTAAGGTTATTTTATTTTATTGCAAGGGCTATACATTTATGATCGGAAAGATTTTGTTTCATATACTTAAGCAATTCATTTTTTTCTTCGCTTACGAAAGATTGAAATATTGTGTTGTGTTGGCAAACATTTGCCGTAACAATCAGTCAGATTATATACGATTTGAACACCATGTAATAATTTGTACAGAAATGCAGTAATTATTTTAATTTTGTATTTTCCCGCAGATTTTTTTTTCTTTTTTTTACTTTTAAAAAGTCTGCACCGACGAATAGATGAGAAATGCAAATTTGACGCCAGATTTTGGTTGAAAAGATCACAAAAAAAAAACACATTAAGACGTTACTTTTTTACAGTATAATTATTCAGTCAGAATTAATAAGAAAATTGAAATAAATTTTGAAATATACATTATACTATGTACGTTCTATGGACGTTTATTATTTTTATCATGATAGAAACCTTGGGAAAAGAAAAAAAATTATTAGCGAACCTTGTTCTCCCTAACACTTATTTTAAAGCGATAGTGAATCGATTTACTTGACCGAACCTCTCGACATGTTGCTGGTTTGAGCATGATTTGCTCTGACTGAACTTGTATTTTGTTATCATTTTAAAGTAATATGTACAGCATTAAAATGGATAAATCAGATCAACTTGCTCACAGGAATCAGCGAGATAATTATTAACAGATGCCTGTTATCGATCGCGACTCTGTTTCTCGCCTGCTTCGGCCATAACTCAAAACAACTCAACTCTGCTGTTTAAACGCTGAAAGATTTCCATCAGCCATTGCTACGTACTTGGTAATCATGCGCGTTGGTAGCACGCACCACCCCCCTCAATTATTCACTCGCATATCGTGGAGCGCACAGAGGAGGAGGAGGAGCGTTTTCCACTAGTCGTAGAGGCTCCTCCCATTTTCCAGTTGCATGCAAAGACAACCAATGGAGACTTCGATAGTCGAGTCCCAGTGCTGCGTGGGTGGCCGAGAAGACCCGTTTATGAACTCTAATTAGGACCTGTTATCGCACGTGCTCATGCAGCCGAACTAAATTTATCCCGACGTAAACTAACCAGCGTTGCTTATAAACCTGGATACGACATACTTTACTGCTGGTGTCTGCCGTTCCAATCCGATAAATTAACTGCGCGTTTTGTGTAGCAAGCTAACTTTGTTGTTTGTACTCTTTGGAGTTTATATCTCTTCTGGCACAACAGTGGACTAGTATAGCAGCGTAAGTTGTCTGGCTTAGCCCTAATTCATGACCACATCTGGTCTGTTCTACAGCTCAGCGAAGTGTATTGTTGCTCTTGGTTGCGTTCGATTGAATGACGTCTTTTAAAGAAAAGGATGAGCCCAGGCACAGGGGAGGGAAGGAAGCAGCACCCCATATTCTTAAAACCTCGAAAATTTAAATAGCAAGACACTTAATACTTACAATACTCATACTTAAAAAGACTTCAGTTTATTATTCTCCTAAAAATGCGTGATTTATTCCCAAGAAATATTCCAGTGAAATAAATCTCAAACTTATTTCAAGTGATTTTTTCCGGGGGAGGGTAATATAATTTTGAAGACGTTGTTACCAAAAGTAAAAGATTTTAGTCTTGTTTCTCACCCCGCCCTCCCCGAAAAACATGAAATTAAATGATAATTTCATTGTATCATGTTCCGATTATATATCAAGCAATTATATATCCGATTAGCCTCCCTTTAAGGGGGTTATATCGAATTTATGGCAACGAGGATTAACATAAAAATATAACGAGGAAACATATCACTCCTCCCCCCCCATACTCTTTACTTATCGGTAATAGAATATTCATAGATAACGGCCGGACAGCATTTCACATGACAGTGACCTCAGTGGATAATGACAATACTTTTCGGGTGGAAAATCATGGGTAAATCCACTAGAACACGAAGGACTTTTGAGAACCTTTCAGTTGAAGGTCATTTAGTTGATCTCATACAAAGAGAGGATTTTCCTTCCCCAAAACTGGCTGAAGAACACACACAATTGTGCTGACTTCAAAGCCTTAGTTGCTGTTCCGTAATCTCATTAAGACAAAGCCAACATGGCACTATAATAGTGTATTCGTAACATGTATGCTATGATGACATTATGGTATGTTAAACTAAAGTTTCACCAAAATGTTGAAAGATTCTGCTTTGTTGGTTGTGAAACTTCCTCTCACAATGGAGTTTGAGCCTTTCAAATCACAACGTAACCCTGTCTCCACTCTACCTTCGCTTATAACATAACGTTAAACTGACATTAACTGGAATGTTTCCGAATGAAAGAGCGAGAATGGCATCTTTAAAAAGAAAATAATGACCTGAAACAGGAAACTTAAATGAATATTGAGAAGCAATTTGTAACATCAGGTTTATGCTATACAGTATATAAGAAAGAAGCGATCCTTAGAGGGAATGGACGAAGGAGGACGAAAAAAATGATCATTTTAGGGATGGTAAGAGCTACTGCATGTATTTAACTCACCAGGGGAAGCTACTGATGCCAATTCCGACGAACAATGTCCATCAGAATATCTAGAAAATGCAAGCAGTAAAAAAATGTGTGAAACAAAATAATTGGCGAGAAACTGGTCAGTAATCAACCTAATGGCTTTCTTCTGTATTGAATTAAGAAATTTGGGATGCTCTTTGAGACACCATCTCAAATATGAGAATATTGTTCAGGTTTTCAATGAGTTACTGAAAGGAGTATCGTGTGTAAATGCCGTCACCAGGAAAGTTTAGATTGGATTTGCATTCATTTAAAGATGATGTATTAATATATAAGACTTGGTGAAAGAACAGGGTGCTCTGTCACACTCTAGCATTAATTGCAAAGTTTGGGGATAGAGAGGAATCAGAGGAAAGCAGTTGCAGAAGATAAACCACAAAATGAAAGCTTTTACTACATTTTGACCAGGTTTTTCCATTCGCGGTTGCATGGAGGTGTCATGAACATGCTTCTGTTGTTAGAGATCACTTATTAGTGAGATTCTTAGGTAGTGTAGCATTTGACTGTTAAATGTATTTCTCCATCATTAGTGAATTGAGAGGAATAGGATAGTAATGTGATGGTCCAGATTTGTCTTCCTTGTTCGAAATTGCTTTTAGTATAAGCAGCAAAATAAAATACCAGCGAAACAGAGTGGAACCTAATGGTTTGTTTCCTTAAGGCTATAAGATGAGTATCAAGTAGTTTTGGATCCGTAAGAAAACAGGCCATTGGGATAGAAATTTTGTTATCCAGATTGGATACCCTAAGAGGGTGGAAGGAGAATTAAGTTGTGTAGTGTCTCATTCGGAGACAAACTAACTTATCAAAGTAGACAAGCTGGAGAACATGCGCAGTTAACAGGCTCAGTGTTAGTTGCTTTTAAGCCCTCCAAATAAGCTGCAGAGCATCATTTCATGGATTTAGTAGGTTCCATTGACGAATTGTATAATTATATTGCCAAAAAGGGCCTTTATTTGAGGTCTGGGATCCTCTAAATAGAGCAAAATAAGAATAGACAACAACAGTAGAGTTGTTACAAATGATCTTTGAATTTTGAAACATTCATTACACAAAATCGAAACGATCTGATGGGAGTGAAACGCCATTAACACAAAGACTACATCCTTACAAACGCATTCGCGAGGGTGGAGTAAATCCAACTTGAAAAAGACTCCAAGGGTGTCGAGTCGGTGCACTGGAGACGCAGAAGGAGCGCTGTGGTTTTGTTAATCTAGATAGGTTGGCTTGTTTCTTTTGAAAAGAGTTCTAATAGAAACCACCTTACAGATTTTTATGGATAAAACTTGAACAGTTGTTTTGAATTACTTTTACCACCTTAAGTCTTTTCCTCGCTGTAATAAATGTTCCAAGTATTAGGACAATTTTATGAACTCTGGTTTGGCACACGCATTCTAACAAGGATAATATTTTCCACGGCTGCAAGGGAATTTTACCGCCTGCACCTAGTATAATAACGTAAAATTACCCTTGAAATCCGCCCGTTTCTTTGAGCTGCATTAAAATAGCTGCGACCAATACTTAGATTCAGACATTAAAAAAAATATTTCCTCCTCCTGCCTGTTGGGTGTTTTTGATTAGTAAATTAAGCGAATGTTAAGATTATGATACTCCTTAGTCATGCAGATGTGTCTTCAGTAAAGCTGTTGAATATGGCGAATTTCTTAAAGATTTGGCTTGTGTGTTCTGAATTAGTCTTGCCTGTCAAGAACACCTTTAATGTCGGTTAAAAAAAACTAATTTTTTTTTTCTTCGTACAAGAAATGACGATCCCAATCGCACAGCGAAGTCCCTCGAGTGTAGCGTGGCATGCTCCAATATACTTGTCACCTTTATTGCCTGCCCCATCAGGTCCGCGTCATTTAACTCCGAAGACAGTAAATGTTGGAGGGGGAAGTGAAGGAAAGAGGATAAATAGAAGTCGACACGTGCTCCAGATAGATGGTTCAGAACTGTTGTACTAAATTCATTATAGGTGGTGTCAAGCGAAGGTCATCGTGTTCGGGTGGTCGTCTTGAGGCACTTCCACATTTCTTCAGACGTTCGGTTAATTGCTTGTTAATGGACAGTTTGTAATAGTCCCGCCTGATCGATGCGTACATTGATTAATTGACCGGCTTTGTTAGAGGGAATGCCGTCAGATATAAGCTGCAGAATATCACGCGAACTCTGAGGGATAGTGAGGGGAAAAGAAAATGATACAACCGAGAGAAATTGGCGCAACAACCGTTCATTAGATTGCACTCTCTGAGTCGATCCTTCGATGTGTTGGTTTTGTGTGCGTGTTCGGCTGATCTCACTGAGAAATCACCAAACAGCGGTCAGATCAACTGTCGGAACTTTGTGATGTGGAACTTAAATGTTTCCAATTGCAGTAACAGCCTTATTTTATTTTATTTTTTTTTCGCTCGAGAAACACCAGTTCTTCTCATGTTGTAGTACGATTCATCTTTCATCGCAGTCCATTTGCGTAATTTCTCTGCCACCCTTAGCAGGATCTCTTTTGACTCCCTTCCTTCGCTTGGGTTTATAATTATTCTCGTGCTTTGGCTGAATATTTTTGTCAACATTGGCTCTACTTTATATCAGTTACACCATCAGAAGACCTTTGGCATCAGGCTAGACATAATTTGAATTCATTCTGTGCTTTCACCGTGATAATAGCCCACTCCCAAAAAAACCGAATCCGATGGAGTGGATTTATTTGGAACTCTCACCCACGAATGATCATAAGCATGTAGTACGTTAGTAACATAGGTAGGCTAAGGATTTTTTTTTGGGGGGGGTGATTTTTATTCATTTTTATCTGGTTCGGGAACCCCCCCCCCCTCTAGAGGCCAAGCATAAAACTTTTTCAAGCCACTTCAGGCCTCCAACAAACAGAATGGTGGTGATCCTCACACAGCATGATGAAATTCATCTCAAGTCAAATCGCATATACCCATGCCCACAGCCGGATTCTAATCCGTAGCCTGTTGGTTGGAGAGCGGATACGCTAACCACCCCTCCAATCAGAATCTTGAATTACCATCTCATTTGTTAATAACGAATACCCAAAACATTATAATGAAAATGCAAAGCTGATGAAAAATTAAACTTCCGGTCTTCCTATGTTAAATATTCATTTCATATCTTAAACGACAGACAAAGAAAGTATCCCCCATTTTAGTAGAATCGGGTGCCCTCAAAAAGTGCATGTGCACACAAGGAACGTCAGTGATCTTTAATTATGGCATCCTGTTTCCTGAAGTTCCTTAACATCAGCCATCAGGTCATTTGTGTATATCTCTTGTCATTTTTACGACTATTATTAGGAGCTTGTAAAAGCTCGAGTGATTTTTTTTTCTTCAAATTGCAATTAGCTGATGTAATTCAAGTTAACAAGAACTAGCGATTCAGACAACAGTCTGCATTTACAGCAGCTTCAAGTGGACAATTACGCTCAATAAATACGAATAACCGTTTCAAATTGCCAGCCTATTCGTATGCAGTAGACCGCCGTATATAGGGTAATTTAGATGCGTGTTGTGTTATAGGTTGGCGGATACATGACCCCGCGTTATTGACATCGGTATCAGATAAGGGGAACCTGTTTCATTTGTTAATAGTGTGGCTATCGTTCCCTACTTTAATTACATCACATTTCCCTCTCATCGTTCTTTCAAAGAAAAAAAAAGTTAATCACACAATGTCTCGTCAGAACTGGTGAACACGAATTAAAAAACAAACCAATTATATAATTTTCTCTGCAAAACACGAAGCCTTGATTTCGAGATTATTACTGGACACGATACCCGCGAGGATGGTATGCCACCATTCCGCATAAAGTGATACAAAGTCAAATTCTCCGTGCAGAGGTGAGTGCATTCTTCATTTCTTATAAAGAAACTTGTGCTACGGCTGCGAGTAATTCAAAGATAAAAACACTACCTTTTCATTTATTATTATTTTTTTTAAGAACTGGGGTCTGCGCAAATGGAGGTATTTTATTCCTTCACCTAAATCTATAAGGAAAGAAAGAAGAGCCAAGTTAATTAATGAGATGGAAGCAAAATAAATGACAATTCTATGCGGCGGCATCGAATGAAATATTTAGTTTTTACGTACGACTCATGCCCTGATCCATCATAATTGACACCAGAGGAACAATTGGCAACCCCGGCTTTAATTATCAGCCTCTGAAAATCCCCCATTCCCATGGACGTTGCGTTTGTTTTGGAATAAAGAAAGCAGACTTGGATTGTTGAAAAGATTAAAAATAAATAAATAAATGATTAGCATTCAAATGTTGGCGAAATAAAAAAACTACATTTCAGGCTTAATGTTGAAACAGATGGTTCACAATCTGTTAATCTGGTTGTTTGTTGAACGAAGGCTGCAAGGGGATTCATTGATTGCCAACACGGCTTCCGTGAGTCGAATATTTTCTAACCAACATGGAAACTCACTCCTCGCGCAGGAATTAATGTTTCAAACAACTGCAGAATTGCTTAAGGCAACAAAGTCAATTACAGATAAAATTAAGAAAACCATTTATTTTATATACATTTTTTTTTTACTACGCATCTTTTATTCTTTCGCTACCTTATTTATTTTTTACATTAAATTAAACTGACCATCTTTCACCCTTGTGCCTTAATTCCGTCCACCCCTCTGTGTTTTATGAGAACCTTTGTTCATTGCAATTTCCTGCATAACAACAACCTACATCATAGATTCCATTCTAATGTTAACAAGCTTTATTCTTTGTTTCAAAACAACCCATCTGCCGTACTTGGCACACTGTGGGTTCAACAACCCTGCATATTTATTACTTTGGGATTAATGCTTGAAAAAAAAATTGTTCATTCCAAAATGGATTAACGTCTCGATGAGCAGCTCATTGTTAGCAATCAAAGTTCCAACTAAACAAAAAAAGTAATTTGCATTCTAGAAGTGCAAAAAAAGTTACTTTTTTTCCAACAATTTTATACTTTAATTCATCAGCAGATGATTTCTTTCCTGATTGGCTGTTAAGAGGAACAGAGGGAAAGCACAAAGTAGAAATCCAATATGGAATATATTATAAATCTTAACATAAATGTGCGATTATAATAATTTCTTGAACACTCGAAAAAAGCCAAATAAATATAGAGTGTTATTTCCCATAATTAATAAGATTTGTCTTCAGTAAGGAATGCATTACAGCACGTTTAATTAGGAATACAAAAGTAACTTAACCGCCTACGTTGGTAAACCATTCGTACTCATTAATCGTAAAAACAAGTTGTCATCATCTCAGTTACTCCAAAACGGCTTCAAGCCTCGTTGATTAAATTAAGTTGAACTCGTTCATTAACTCCTTTTACGCAAGCAAAAGTTGTGCTTCCGCGACGAAATGTAGTGCTCTGCTGGTTTTTGAAGTGGCTATTTTCGAGAGAGGGTTTTGCCTTTTCACCTAGCATAGTTCAACATCCTATGGATGTTGTCCCTGAAGCATTGTGCCTCTCCCCCCCACTTAAGTGATAGGGTTTCAGTGTCGAATCCAAGAAAGTAGCAACACGAGAATTAAATGGTATCAAGTCGTCAGACAGTTTTTTAAACTTGGCTTCAAGGTTGGTTATTAAACTGAATTTAGTTTTGCAGCTTCGGATAAAAAAAAAAAAAAATGGCCAGCCAAATTATACTTATCTTAGCGGGGAAATGACCACCACAAAGAAGAGGGGATTTCAGTGTGCCTTGAAGGCTCGAGGCTGATTATTTAATGAAGTGAATTGTTTTGGTTGTCAGGTGTTGATGATCAAACCTTCACCGCTAAGTACTGAACCAAACAAAATTAGTAATGCTTAGTCATTCTTTGGGGCATTTGTGGGAGGCGAAATCGCGCGAAACAAGGGTGCAGAATGTGCTACCAGGACATTAAGATAGGTTTCAGTACTTAGACGCGTGTGTTAGTTTTTCCGGTGTTTTGCCTGTCACCAGCTGGTGAGCAGTAACACGTAATTACATCACGGGACAGGCGCTTGTGACATGCAGGCTGACAGGTTTCCTTTTGATACTTCCTGCATTCTGCAACGTGCCAGTTGTAATCTGCGGGCATCTGCTGCTGCGCCACCTGGGTACACTTTTTACGCGTGATTAGTTTTATTTTGACAGACGTGTGTCCCTCATTGCCGAGGGAGGGTTGGGAGAGCTTTAAAGATATCAAATGTCATTCAATGATGTTTCTGAAGGAGAGGATCCCCCCCCCCCGTTCCCTCTCCGATCTTGCGTTTTATACTTCTTGTTGCTTCGTTCAAAGGCGAAAAGTGATTATAAGGTCGTATTCACTCCACCAACTGCTCTTACTAAACCCGCCAAGAGTTAAATGACACGATCTATTAACGAACTACTTGATATCTGTGACCTCTGGTTAAAGAGTAAAAAAAAAAAAAAAACTGCGATTAATAAATAATTAATGACATTTTATTAGTAATTTACTTAGCATGAACATTCTCTGTATCAGAAAATTGGCAAAGCAGGTGTTAGTCATTTGCGGAAAAGCGGACGTTTATATTTTCAAAACGGAAGTAGAAGAAAGGTAAATTTTGAAATATCCGGTGGCGAACGAACATCTTAATTGAGTCCTTGACGGGTTTCTATAATGGACTTGAAGCCAGATCTCGTAAAACGATCTCTGGTTTCACAGCGATTTTAGAGATATCGATGCAGTAGAATACAATACTTAACAACTTGTATCAAACACTGCACGCGAACATTGTCTTCTTATGGGAGATGAATTCATCGCCCCGTGTGAGATCATCACCCTGCATATCGGAGATGTGATTGTCTCGAAAATAATTCCATGTTTGGTCTTCGGAATAACGTTTCCGTATTTATCTATTAGCTCGCCCATGGTATTATGCGCTATAGGTTTACAACCTTTTATTGGCGGGATTCACGTTGAAAATAAAAAACATTTCTCCAGTTTGCGAATATAGTACTAAATAATTAATACTATCGTTTGTGTTAGTTTATTTACTTTTTTAAGCAGATTTATGAAACGAACCGGAGACAGTCGTAACGAAGGCGTATTCACGTGCTAAGTGACGCTATTCGTTCTTACAGATTAAACTAGAGCCTTATTTAGTCAGATTAATTATGCCAATTATGTATCTTTTTGAATAATGCGTAACTCAGAATAATTCATGAATAAACATTGGCACGTAAAGTATTAACACAATTATATTTTAAATTGTATTTTGAAAAAATTATGTTGGGGGAGTGGGAGAATGATGAGCACATCCACCTTGATTACGACACCGTTGCAGTATATATCATGTTTCAAATCGTTGGACGTAATTTTCCATTGAATCTGAAAATAAGATCATCCTATACAGCAGGGGTCGCCAAACTTCTTTGATCGTCGACCCCTTCAAGAGTTCCTTGACTTTTTATCGACCCCCCCCCCCTCTATTTAATACGTAATTATAATAGAACAAGCAAAAAAGACGCTTATGTGAGTTTTTAGATTGTTTATTTTCTAGTTACAGTGTTTCTTGTATGTATAATATAGTATATATTATAATATTGGCTTAATGTCAAAGGGATACATTTTTGTTTTTGACGTCCTTATTAACACTACATATTTGATAGGAGGGATAAATAATATATAAAATATAAAATTTAATTTAGAAACAAAATAATAATAATAGAATCTTCCTATAGGTGTATATAGGATGTACCACGGACATCCGTTTATTGGTAAATACGTCATTTTGGCCTACGTGATTGGCCTCCGTAACTATTTTCATGACCTTGCTCCATCTTACAAGTCCTATTCATGTCACTGTTCCCACGATTCACTCTTAATTGCGTTGTCATTCAGGATGGAGGTAATCCAAGTTAACCGAATTAAATATTACCCGTACAATGATGTCTTATATTTTTCTATCGACCCCTGAGCCCGAATCGACCCCCAACAATGTTATATCGACTACTTTGTCGACCACTGCTATACAGTGTAAAAGCGATCCAAATTCAGGACACAAAATGTGATCCCAAACAACAGAATTATTACGCAGTTTTCATTTGTAATACTGGAAACTTTTTCGATGCTCACAATTCTTGTTTGATATCGTAGTTCCGGACTTTTTGATGTCTTATGCATCGGTGTCTTACTGTGGTTATTTAACTGCATACATATGGCTTTATAATGAAGCATATAAAGAAGATAAAACCGTACGATGTCAAAAGCAAACTACATAATAAAAAAAGTATATTAATGGCAAATAATTAGAAGTGTGAGATGCGTTTTATTCTCTAAATGCTGACTGATATGCGTTGCTTAATATATCAGTATTATGTTTGGTGTGAGCTAATGATGCATGTGTAATATCTGTCATGCGCCCTGACTCAAGAAATATTTTAGAAAGGTTGCGTATCCTCTATGAGATTCGTACAAATCTTACAAAACTTTCGGGAAATGGAATCTACTACGTGACATTGAATGAACGAACGTTGAAAAAAAAATTTCTCCAGGGAAGTTAACAGCTTTATTGCCATGCCGCCCAAAAGGTTAATTAACCAAAAAAAAAAAAAAGGCAAAAAATCACAACACAGTTTAATTGCTTTGTAATTTTTACACTACCTCATAAGTAAGTAACACAGCCATGAATTTTTCTTTACCTGCAAAGGCATGAGATTGCCATGTGTACTTTGGTTGGACTGGTTTCGAAACCCATTTATAACTCTAGAAAAGTTTTAAGTTTTTACCCCCCCCCCCCCAAGTTAGAACTTCATACTGTACAGTAGTTTAAAATTCCAAGAAGGATGTGCAATCATAAGCATGTATGCGAATGATAGTCTGTATCATTCGCATACGTGTGATATATTAACAGAATATATCACACGTATATATTTTGTTAACTACATCAGTGTGCTGTTTTTGGCCTAAATTACAATTAAATAGCAAATACGCAACAAAAAAAAATGGACGATAAATAAAATAAAAGCGAAATTCAAATATTAAACTTGCTAGCATTTTAGTTTATGTTGCAGTCACAGCGCACGGAATTCTTGTTTTTCGTTGCACTCTTCGTAGCTTTTACGCGTTATTTGGTTTTATTTTCGTTGCACGTCGTTAACACCAGATTTTAAATAAGATGAAAGTTAAGAATATTCAGCGATCGTGGTTCGTCCCTGCAGGAACAATAAAATCTTCTGGTTTGCTGTACGTGAATTTAAGCTGAGAAAACCGTGATTGCAGAAACTTAGCATTGGAAAGCAAGCCAATATCCACATGGTTCTAAATAATGCAAATGAACTTTATTTATACTACTGATATTATATTATTCGAAATATGCCAGTGCTATTTGTATGTAATACAACGTCATACTTAACTGTAAATATAATATGAACTCTAAAATGTGCAAATACTTGAATACATTTCAGAATACAATTTTTATTGATACGTTTTAGATAAAGGCGACATTATTAATTCTTGCTTAGAGAACTCAACGCATAAAAAATGTGCTTTTTTTTCACGTTGAAGTGTGTGTTTAAGTATTCAGCTTTCTTTCTTTCATTCACACGTCTTTGCTGTGAAAATTCTAAGAGAAACAGAGAGCAATCTCTCTCTCTCTCTCTCTCTCTCTGTGTGTGTGTGTGTGTGTGTGTGTGTGTCCCTTGCATTAGTTCAGTACTTTCCATGGTTTATGCAACAGCGGCTCCTTCCCCAATTTTAGAACGTTCATTGTGCTTCCCTTTATTCTCGTTATGTAAAAATTATGCCGAACTGTTTCATAAGATGGGTTAAAATTAAAAATGATTATGTTAGAACAGGTTTTACTTCCAAAACCGTTTACTTTATCTTATTGTCTGGATGGATAACGTATCTGCTTCCGAACCGTTTCCTTTCCGCAGCTTCATCGTAGGCATGAATATTTTGTGTTTGTCCCTTAGGCAGGAGATGCATTTCATTGCCGTTAAGACTACCGTTTTTGCATATTGTGGTGACCTGAAGTGGCTTGGAAAAGTTCGATGTTTGGTCTCTAAGGCAGAGTTTCCGGACTATGTAAAAATAATAAAATATCTAAGATAATAATAAAAGCAATTTAGCCATCCCACCGTACTTAATGTGTGGGAGTCGCATAAAATGTGATAGGTTGGTCACATGAGGGGCGGGAATCACATAAAAAAATACACACCTTTAAAGATAACAGCAAGCTCATTTAAACTGATAAGATTACGCTTAATAATACTAAATCTGTAATAAACGTTTGAGATAGGTCACAAGAAACGAGGCACTCCGAACATTATTGCCAGGCGTTTTTAGGAAAGCGATAAATCAGAGACACTGTGGAAGGAAAAACTCCAACGATTACTAACAGGAAAAACATTTTATTTGGGACGGTAATTTTCGTTCAAGCCGGTTGTACAGGAATACATTGTAATTTAAACGCGCAGTATAATTAGTGAAATACTAACGCTTAGAAAGTTGGAAATATTTTTACGTACGCTCTGCTTAGCTTTAAATGTACTGTGTAACAAACAGTAAAGGTATTCTTAATTCTTTTGTATACCGATAGAGAGTTCGTAGTTTATCAATCATTAGCCAGTTAAAATGCAACTTAACTGTTAAGTCTTCCTTTCAAAAGTTTCGTCCAAATTTCTCTTTGCGGTTTCATCTTATGTTTGCATAAATAGTTAGATGGAATGAGGGGGGTGGGCAAGAAGGGTAAACTACAAAGAAGGTGAAAATACTTTAATCATACCATACATCCTGAAAAGTGGGTATTGTCAATATTTCGCATTTTAAGAAGAGATCCTACCCGAACACATGAAAAAAAAAAAAAAAAAACCTCCATCCCTACAAGGGGAAAAAAATCTGCAAACATGCTTCCCATATATTACGCCAAACGTTTCATTTAACTATTAAATTCCACTTAAGGAATGGTACATTATTGTAAATGGATATTGCTTTGATTTATATATGTATGTTTATCATCATCGTCTAACTCCTGATGACCCTTGCTGGTACATATCAAGAGTTTGTTGTCGATGATAAATTATTGTATCCCATACTATTATTGCCCAGTAGACAGTACAATAGACAGAGTTTACATTATTAATAACTTCTGCTCAACAGGACTCAAATATAATCACATCTTATCTTTCAGTCTTCTGTGGTACTTCTGACTGAATCAATCCACCTACATCTTGTTTCTGCCTATTTTCTTTGTCTTTTTGTTGTTGATTTTCAAACCAAATTTATTGCATCAATTATTCAATTTTAGTCAGGGAATCCAGTAGACTTTTAATGGATTTATTTAAGTGTATAATATCATCTGCATAAAGTAAAGAGATTAGATATGCGCTCTTGGCTTGTACTTGATTTTACACCAAACGATATTTCTCTACTTGTTTCAATTAACTGCTAACTTACAATTCGATACAGATGTGTTGCTCGATATATAATGTCTCCTTTACACCAAATAATCAATTTTAGTCAGCTGTTCAATCTTTTGAACAGCTTTTCGCTTACCACTTTGTCATACTTTTTTCAGATCTACAGAACCTAAAACCAAATAAATTACTTGCCTTAAAGTGAAAATCTAGTATACAGACTTTCTATTTGACCTAAACTCAGCTTGCTTTTCTCCACGTTTTTCTCAGCTTGTTTTTATCCAAGAGGCTAAAAAAATTGCGTAAGCAATTATTTTAGCCTCTTTCAAATAAGCTTGCATAAATCTTACCTGCACTTCACTCTACAACTACCCTGCATCTTTTTTGGACTAGTTATCCTCCCTATTAAATTCCACTTAAGGAATGGTACATTATTGTAAATGGATATTGCTTTGCTTTATATATGTATGTTTATCATCATCGTCTAACTCCTGATGACCCTTGCTGGTACATATCAAGAGTTTGTTGTCGATGATAAATTATTGCATCCCATACTATTATTGCACAGTAGACAGTACAATAGACGTAGAGCCACCGTATTCACCGTAGAGCCACCTCTCTTCTCAGCAACTCAACCACAATTTCGTCCAAGTCTCCTCTCTCACAGAATGTCCTTCCTCCAACAACTCCCGCTCTCGCATCCTCTGTCACTACAGAGGAACCAGTTTGGGATGACATCTGGAATTTCTACTCTTCCTTTCCTTAGTCTGACTATTGCTTCCACTCACCTGACCCTAACATTTTCTGTGAGAGAGTCACAGTAATTATTCTCACTGGCATGAAGGTCATCCCCATTAATCCACATGAACTTACCAAGCCCTGGTTCAACCAAAAATGGTCAAAGCAGTAAAAAAAAAAAAAAAAAAGGAAAAAAAAAATCAGCTTATCGCATGTAGCTCGGATCAAGACTTTAGCTTCACACTCTGCGTATACCAAAGCACACAGCATATGTAAATCAGTCATCAGTAGATCCAAATCGTATTTCATTAATGCCACCAGCAGAAAACTGGAAGCCGTGCCTTATGGTTGCTAAGGCTGTTGGACGTAACGTCTGCACGTCCACCTCTGTCACCTTCTGCACAACTGTTAATTCATCCAAAGATGAAGCTGCACTCCTGGTATCATTCATTTCTTCAAACTCCTGCATAGATGACAAAGAGATATCACTTCCTACCATACCAGAATCCGAGCACCGTATGTCTCCTTTAGTTTTTCGACAAAAAGTCATCAGAAAACTACTAAATAACTTGGAGAGTAAAAACGTATTCTGGTCTTGATGGCATCTCCCCAATTGTTCTCAAACATTGTGCTCCAGAGCTAACATCCGTCCTGCATCATCTCTGTAATTTAGTATACATATCTGGTACTTATCCTGATGCATGGAAACAATCTCATGTTCATCGTATTCCAAAAAAGAAAAAGAAAAAAGTAATAGAAATCTACTGTCAAGCTACCGACCAGTTGCCATCACCTCTCTTCTCCAAAATAATGAAGAAAGTTATCAATACCCAACTCCTTCACTACTTAGAGGCTCACGAATTAATCAGCCGCCATTCAAGATCCACAGCTGACCTCATAGCTTACATCACCGACCACTGGAAACGTACCATGGAAAGGTTCGGAGGAACTTGTGCTTTCGTTCTTGATATTTCCAAAGCTTTCGACCTCGTGTGACATCAAGGCCTACTAAAGAAATTACCATCTTTCGGTCTCCCCTGCCACCCTCTGTAATTGGTTGGGTAGCCAGCTTTCTCTCTGGTCATTCTCTGCGAGTCATGGTAGATGGCTCCCTCTCTTCGAGCTTCACCAGTGCCGGAGTATCTCGAGGCCCTCACCTATCACCTACCCTTTTTCCTGTACATTAATGACATTCCCACATTCAATTTTTTTCACCTTCTTATAGATAGGTATTATGAGAGTTGTACTCCAGTCATTTGGAATTTGCCATCCGATCATGGTTTCTGAATTATGCAGTGTAGCTACCGTAAAACGTTTAATACTGCCATATATATACATACATACATACATACATACAAGGGGGAAAGTTCTATCTGGAAAGTTCTGATGAACACGTAGAACAAAATGTTTTTTCATATAAAAATTTCATAAAAAAATTATTATATATAAAATAAAAATATATTTTCCTTTATGACATATAAGAAGACATTAATTTTTGTTCTAGGTGTTTATCAGAACTTTCCAGACCACCACCCCCACGATCGATGCTTGTATAAGCATCGAAAATCTACTTCAGCTGCCTTTCTGTTTTTCAGGTTTTTGATGATGACTTTTATACCTCAAATACTCCTGCTTGCATTCTTCCTCTTCTATTGTTTTATCACTTCTTGTTACATTTAGCAATCTTTCAAAGTAATTACTCCTGACATCGAAAACATCTTTAGTTTTATCATCTGATTCATTTTACAGTAATCGTTTCTCCATTTCTAAGTTCCATTTCAACAGCCTCAAGAATATTTTGCCATCCTTCCCGATATTTATTTTCAATGTTCTTACCAGTCTTCCCATGACTTTTGTTCAGCTACTTCTTTACACATTGCTTCTCTTTCGTACATTTTTCTCTGCATTTTCTCAGAACCCAAGCTGACTTACTTGCCAGGAACTTTTGATATGCTTTCTTATTTTCCTTAACTGCCTCTTTAACTTCCCAAGTCCACCATGGCGTTCTGATTTTTCTATCTTTGCAGACAACTTCATTTTTAAATTATTTCATTTTTTATTGAATTATATTTAAGGCTAGTATTCACCTCTGAAAGCTGCTCCACGTTGATTCGTTTTAAAACTTTTTATATACTTTTCTTTTCAATATGGTATGGTTTTATTTTTCTCAAGACTAAGTGGTGATCGCTTTCTGAACCAACGTGAAGGTATCGCTATTCACAATAACATAGCGATCGAGAATTTTCTTATTTCTTGTGTTCTCTCTCTCTCTCTCTCCACATGAATTTGTGCACATCTTGACGTTCGAACATGCAGCCAGTAATGACTAGTCTTAACAAAAATCCAGCATTATTATTAGCTTTGTTTTTTTTCTTGAAATTTCTCTCAAATGTTTCTATATTCTGCTGTTTAGATCTATAACAGGGCCCATCTTCTTTGTCAGTTGCTTTCGTTAATCACTTGAAAATAAATTTATTTAATTTATAAAATGAGTTATAAGAAGAGAGCGACACACACACACACACAGAGAGAGAGAGAGAGAGAGAGAGATTTCTACGTAAATGACACTAAAAAGAACCGAAATTAAGTGTTTTTAAGTAAGAGAAAAGGCAGAGAATGTGGATGAGTTAGCTCAACTCAGTTCGATTGAAAAAAAAAAAAAAAATATATTTCGCAGTTTAGCATGCAAGTCTAGAGGGTTGTTATGTTTATTTAAGAATGCCAGAAGTATTAGGAACAAGGAAGATAAGAATAGCATATAGGAGATTTAGTGTATTTTCAGGAAGAGGGAGAAGGCTAATCGTAATGATAGTCGATGAATTTTGTCGTATGAGAGTTGTAACTGAATGCGAGACTGCAAATACTTTAATCCACATAATAATGGAATGAACGAACAGCAGTATAGATATAGTTATTCAGTGAGCATTACAACATGGAAATACATGTTGAGAATACAAAATTGGACTGATAGAAATAAGATACATATACTGAAATTTTTCTGGATTTTTGTGAGGATATTTGATAAATAATACGAGTGACAAGTTGGTATTGAAATTGAGGAGAATGAATATTTGATTGATAGCTTGGGTGTGAGGAACGTTGGCTGATTGCATATTGGGAAGGTAACAGCAGAAAGTTCTGATGTGGGAATACTTAGGGATGTACGTAATCTGTTTAAAGAGCTGTGACTTGGTTTATTAGTTTAAATCACCAATTATTTTGTGCTTTGGTCAGAGAACGAGGGATGCAGTGTTTGAGCAAATGAATTCCAGGAAGTGAAGAGTCTTGGGTGTGGGTGTGTATTGGGGGTGGGGGGATTAAAATGTTCACATTTAATAAACGCATTGCAACAATTGAGAATTCACACACAGTATTACTGCCATGTTGAGAAGTGCCACAGGAGGTTAGTAGTGGCGAGTGTACCTGTGCCGTTGTATATGACACTTGGATTACTGTACACGTCTGGTCATTGAATATTTAGGACGGATCCAGAAACGAGTAACTAAGATTGCATCAGGACAATGGATGTTGAGTTTAATGACAGATTGAAGGAGTGTGGTTATGGAGCGTGGAAGAGAAAGACTACGACATAAATTGATGAAAGGAGCTTAACAGAGGGTTGTAAAGTAGCGCTTTTGCAGGATAGTGAGTAATGGGAGAACACATGATCATCTGTAGAAGCTGCAAAAGAGTGTTGTGACGAAGGGAGTGAGAAGTGGATTCTTTTTATGGATGATAGTGGGTGAGTGGGAAAAGAGAATATCGATATTGGGAATTCGAGGTGTGTAACAGAAATTGTCTGCGAAATGAAAGGTTACATTCTACCATGAACTTAGTGAAAGTGTCGAAATAACAATTGCTGATTATGCACGCCTCTTTACTACCAAAGTAAGTCTTTTTTAAGTATCGGTCTTCATTTGAATTTAACAACTTTATTTATTACTATAAATAAAAATATAACAATATAAATATATACATACATGTATATATATATATATATAAACAAAACAAATTTAAATAAAAATAAATACAATAAATAAACTGAAAGCCACCCTAACAAAGATGGAAGAAATCTTCACACAGTACAGCCTAAAAATTAATTATAAGAAAACAAAATTATTAATTACAAGTAAAGCAAATCCAATGAAAATAAAAATGGAAATAAATAATAACCTACTACAGGTATCTTCTTTTAAATATCTTGGAAGTCTTATCACAGAAGATGGAAGAAACCAATCAGATATTAAAGCACGAATAATCCTTGCCAAAAAAGCATTCTATAACAGAAGAAACATTTTTATCAGTAAAAGACTTAGCATCCAGCTCAAAAAAAAGGGCTAGTGAAAACATACATATGGAGCATTGCTTTATATGGTTGTGAGGCTTGGACCCTAACAAAACAAGACATGAAAACGTTGGAGGCATTTGAACTTTGGTGCTGGAGAAAGATGATGAAAATTAGTTGGACAGAAAGGAAAAGTAATGAAGAAGTTCTGAATATAGTTTATGAAGAGCGGTCATTAATTAAACACATCAATATGAGAAGAAAAAGCCTAATTGGACACCATTTGACACATGGGGGTACTGATTACAGAAATAATGGAGAGGACTGTAGAAGGAAAGAGGCCACGAGGCAGACCAAGAATTTCATATATAAATAACATTGATGATGCTAACCGGCACTAAGAGTTAAAAGATATAAAGAGATAAAAGGAAGATCACAAGACAGGATGTTGTGATGTGCTGCTATAACTGACCAATCTTCAGATTGATGCACCAAAGAAGAAGAAGATAAATAAAAAAACACTGAAACGAAAATGCAAGTTAATTACTAAAGAAAAAGCCATACACCTTCATTTCAGCAATGTAAAATTATATAGGAAAAGTGAATATTAAAGATCCAACAAATTTTGCGAAACTCACGGAAGTTTCCTAAAATTTGACCCTAGAACTTAACGAGAATACAATCCCCGGCATCGGAGTTGCCTTAGCATGCACTACTTGAACACCACCATTGCCCAAACGCCCATTATGTTCGCCCTTTTATTAGATTGAGATGGCATAAAATTGACTAAATATTTTCGTTCCTTGTTACATATCAGAGGATATTTACAGTGTATAGCAAGTCCATTATTTAGAAATTTTATTAGCTGCATCCAAAATTGCATTTTTCAGTAAGTTCAGCATCAAGTTAAATGCGTTCGTTCTTGGTATCACACGGGGAAGTTGAGGGTCGTTTTCTTCGAAAGGCGACAGGCAGCGAAAAGTCTTTATTGAATTTGGTCGAGGAAAAATTCTGTAAGTGTTAAACAAAAGTGAATCTAGGGTCACTCCTGCTGAAAGATAGTGATAAACTGATAAGGAATTTATGGTTTTCACTTTTATTTCAAAGAGGAGAGTTAAACAGCAGAACCCTGAAGCCTCCACGATATCCACGTCAGTGTCAAGATGAGCGTTTATCATCTAAAACCCATCAATGGATGAAGCAACTGTGTTTTAGTTTATTAAGGCAAGGTTGTGTAGTTTTGATTAATGAAAGCAAACTGATTTTCATCCAGAAGTTTTTATGTCAGTCTCACTCACGAAAGGCTGTTACTCCATAATACATCAGTATTAGCCATGGGTGGAGTGAGAGTTTTATATAGTCCAAAAATCCTGTGCTTTGGAGACCAAGCCGCGTGGTGGTCCCACGGTAAGATTCGAGCCCATAGCCTGTAGGTTGAGGACTGGATGCTCTAACCACTTGACTAATCAAGCCATTAAGTATAATAAAAGGTTATTATATTGTCCGGCATTTCAGCAAAGACAGATTATGGTAATATTTTAATAATAATATAGGCATATGACAAGTTAGGGTCCAAACCACTATCGTATAGCGAATCACTGCGTTTCTTTTCCAATTTTCGGTACATGTAATGGCTTAATATCGTTTCTAGGCCGTCACATAAATGACATAAATATAACATTTATTTACGTTAGATGCGCAAACGAAAAATTAAGAATAACTTTCGTAGAAGAAAGTTATGCCTAATAGCTTGGCTTAAGGGAGCACGCCAACCAGTTAGGTCATCATTCTACAGCATTGAATTTTTTTCCATTTTGGCAAAAATATTGCCATGTTTACGGATAACGGCAGTGTTAACTAGTGTAGCACTGTCCACTTCACTTAGAACTTTATCTTGAACAACTGGCGGCAGGCGAAACTTACCTCACACAGTAGTGCGAGGTAAGTTTCCCCGAAAACTTTCACTTTCCGTAGAAAGTCAAAGAAAAGAACTCAGTTCACAACGGCTGTTAAAACATCACGGAATTCAAATGTGATTTGGAAAGGACCAAATAATTGAAGTAAACTTGTGTACCTTTTAAGCGGCAGTCAAACGGTGTGGTTGCTTGCCAGGACAATTAAGTGCAACTTCATTTTCATCCTTCTTTTCTCACATTCAGATGGAACATTGCGACATCAGCACAAAAATAGGACTGATTTCCTGACATCATTTCATCAAACTTTTGCATAGATTACTTCCCATAATACCAAACACAGTTTATTCCTACTCTATGCCTCATCTGGTCTTTTATCAGAAATCAGATGAATTCTTCCGCCCTGATAGTATCCTCTTCCATCTTATATTGTCTTTTAACTTGTACTCTATTAACATGTATCCTCCAAACAAGGATTTAGCCCAAACTAAGGTTCTGTTGTTTTCGCTTCTCTCTCAGATTTCTAGAGCATTTGATCGTTTCATTTCTAATCGGCCTGCTGAATAACTTACCATGTTACGCGTGCCTTCTGTTCTTTGCAAATGGATCGGCTTCTTCTCCGGTTGCCCACTATTTGTCGTGATGGATTCCCCCACTTCAGGTTTCTCCACCAATCTCGTGACACTCCAGGTTTGTATACTGATACCATTCTTGCTCTCATATCCAAATGACCTCTTACTAATCTTAAATCGTATCAATAGCAGTGCTGAAGACAACAGCGCTTCAAAGTTGTCTGATTATACGGGTTATAAGATTACAGTTTAAGACGCTGATTATAATCAATCTCTTAAACTGTAAACTTTGATCTTTTTGCCATTCATTGCGTGGGATGATCAGGGGGAAAGCTAGGGGGGGGGTCACATTTCATATGAAACTTTTATAGTTTCTATATTCGGCTTTGAAATAATGCTGGATTTAATATCCACTTAATTTTTATAAATACAGGTCTGTCTTATTTCTCACAAGAAATCTGCCCACCTCTAGAATGCTGTCTCCGCATATGGAATAGCCTGCCGAAATTCTCCCTTTTCGTAGATATTCTGTCTTATGCTTCATCGGTATGTATTTCCATGGGTGAGGGCGAATGTTCTCCAAAGTGGCCATCACTATTCCTGCACCTCCCTCTAAACCAACCTTTTCCACTTGCGTACCCCTTTTAAACCCATTTCTATAAATTGTACCCCTTGTTTTTAAAATAGCTGTTTTTAAATACTGACATTTATTGTTCCATAACTATCGTTCTGCATTTTGTTTACTTTACTTGTTTTTCCGCCATTACTGATTATTTTTCGTGTAACCCTGAACGGCCCAGCGCGTACCACCGGTTAGGAATCGATGCTCTAAACATTTAAAAACACAAAAAGTAGATGTTAGTTGATATTGTCCGGCTACAAAACCAAATTCTCGTTCATCTCTTTCGTTCCATCACTTCTATTCTTCAGAAGTATCCCCCTTGGGAACACCCTCTCCCACGCTGGTTTTCCCCAAAGATTGCAACTTCCAGCTGATCAATCAACTTCAACAGATTACCACTTTTTTTTCTTAACCTCTTCCCTATATATGTCAGATGCTCTCGTGTTTGGGGTTAATATATAACTGTGGCACGAGCAATTGAGGATGTGAGGTCTGTGGATTGATTTACTCCATTTCTTGGGCGGGATTCATATAAAAATATCAAGTTATTGATGGTATCAGAAGAGAATAGATTGTATTTTGCACATTAAAAAATGCCGACTTCCTCCTGAAACTGATTAGTAATGCCAGTAAATTTCTTCCTTTACTAGTAAATACTGTAAAGAATCAAAAAATGCTCTTGGAAAGCACTCTTCTCGGATTGAATTTAATAATGTTTAAATTCCTTTGGGTGGCCTGGCCTCTTTACGATAGCAGAAAAAAAAAATCATTTCAGAGTTCTGAAAAAATAAAGCAGGGTCAAACAAGCCTCTTCGACAAATTAACTCTTAAGCTTTAACGACAATAAATTTAATTATATCTGCTGATAATTAGTGTTTACCGCGGTCTGCCAAAAATGAATTATCCCCGAACATAATTACTTAATGATCTAAGACCCCCGTCTTGATTTAAGAGATAAACGTGGCATGGAAAAATGGTCACTTTTCTGTTGTCCTATTACAGTTATTACAGCACGTTCTTGTTAGTCTTCTTCGAGACCAAATTGAACTAATTTTCGCTGCGAAACTTTCGCTTACAAAATCTCTTATTTTTTCGAGTTTGTATCAAGATTTCCCGATGTTTACAAAAATTGAAATATTAACATATTTCCTTTTATATATGGCGGCATCCTAATGTACGTAAATCATGAATACAACATTCTTCCACATTTTCAAGCAATAGTTCACCCTTTAAAACGTTTCCTCATTTCATAGATGGTCGAATGGTGACCGAACTTAGCATAAAAATAAAGTTCTTGTTTTCAATCATTTTCCTTTTGGTAAATCTCTGCAAATAGTAATGGAATCAATATGACCGACTATTGACGGAGTCAAACTCACTGCTTGCTCATCGAAAAGGTAATTAGCATCTTTTATTTACTTTCGCAGTTCTATTCCGAATTCTTTGTAAAAGACGTTAATTCCCCCCCCCCCCCCCCCCACACACACACCTCTCTCTGTCTGTGGACTATTTCACCATTCATTTGAGCTAAAATGGCTCAAATGAATGGTGTGTACTGGTCATATATGGAGAAGAAGAATGAGGTGAAGGGGTTATAAAATGAGCGAAAATTGGGCGGCTGCAAGAGATGATGATCTTCAACGAGATTGTCTCCGATGGCGATACATCTGGATTGGTGATTAGTCGTAACCTTATGCATGAAACTGCCCACGCTTTAAAAGGAGAAACACCAGATGTCGTGGAAGAATTGAGAGACACGATTAAGAAATTTTCAATCCTTGCAGTTTTGAACTTCACGATAAAAAATTTATATCTCAGAATATGTCATCCTAGAAGTTGGAGGAATACAACGAGGTGGACTATCACCGTTGTTATTGAGACAGCCGTACTGCACGAAATCTCAAACGGGGACTTAATACCGACGCAGGAATATAATACTTCGTTACATGAAAGCCACTGACTCGATAACCATGGAGTTGTCTGGGATCAAGATTCGGTGCATCTTCCTGATGGAGTGGGCACTCTCACTAGGAAATGTTGCTTTCATGCCAATTACGAACTTCATCGGAGAAGAACAAACGCATTCAAATAAAGCTGCTTCCTTATTCCTAAACAGTCTGAGTATCGCTAGTGTTGTTCATGACAACTGTAAGCCCACATTTGTCTCTTTAAGATTTTTTTTTTTTATCTGTATTGGTGTCTAGGCGGATATTTGCATGCATTAGATTCTTTTTCAGGCATTACACAGACAAATGATACGGTATTAATTTAAGCAAGTGACCCCCTGTGGTCACTCATCTTCTTACCGCTTTAGAGTATAGATGATGATTTTTAGTGACAGCCTTCGTTTAACTCAGACCGTGTAATTCGAGTTTAAAATAACATTAATCAGCAGGACACGTGTACATCTGGCGATAGGCCACTCACAGTATTCTTACGCAATTCACATCAGGTGATGTTTTTTTTTTTTTTTTACTTGTTAAAATACAGTTGTCCTAGTAATTCCGAGATTCCAGTGGACCATCTTATTAATTCACTTCGAGGACTTGAATGGTAGCATCTTTTTTGGCTGTGATTTAAATCACAATGTTTGAAGAAGGCCTTAAATGGTAGATGACTCACGTCACTCTCTGTGACACCACTACCAATTTGATTTTTTGCAGAACCTGAAGAGACATGAAAAGCTATGGCTGCAGTTAGTGGGGAATGGTTCTCTGCACCCTTTCACCACCCATGCAACACCACTGGTGAGTGGGAATTCGCCCTTAAAAGGGTATTTATGACAGTGTCACTTCGAATCTCCATTTTACACAAGCTATCTTTCGACAAGATAGCTCGTGTACAATGGGGTCTGTTTTGTAACCGACCCTGTTTATCGCCCGATCTGTGCACTTTTGGGCCTTCACAGTTATGCACTATGAGATAGACCAAATTGATCTCCTTCCCCTTAGCAGAAAAGTAAACACGAAGCCGAACTAAATGTAAAGAATAATTCTAGCTTTCTGGTTTCTTAATCTGCAGTCTTTGAAAGTCGGTTGACATCTTAATCGCGACGCTAAGAGGAAGCGATCCATCTTAGTTGGAGGTGAATTACAGTTGTGGAACCGGTGATACTCCCCAGTTCCATGCACAAAAACTGCCTCTTCATATTTTGATGGGGCGTATTGTGGGGAAAAGAAAACATCACTTCCTGCGTCCCGGTGTCCGGACGAAGTGACGATGCGTGTGGGATATTCCGTAATGATACCGCTGTCATCACGTCATCGGTAACGTACACCTGCTTCTTTCAACAGGGCTACGACCTGTTCGGGGAGTGATCCAAGTGATTAGCAGATTTCTCCGCCTCGAACTGTACGTAAATACTTTTGGGACAGACATTTGTAATGCCTGAAATGAATGTTGCCCAAGGTCAAGGGGAATGCAGCACGCTATTCAAAGTGTGCGTCTAGTCAAAACACTCAAACTGTTTGTGTTTAAGAGTGAAACAAAGGTAACTTCAGAAATAATAAAACTACTGTACGTTACAATTAATTTCAGACAAACGAATTAAAAAAATAATGAACTATAACTAAAATAGACGTCTTTGTCTGGCGTTGCATATGCGCAGAAATCCATTTTACACATTGACTGTCTAACATTAATCCATTTATTAATTGCGAATTCATTTTTCCATTACGGGATCTCCTGCAGAGGTCTAGATTATGGAAGAAATGCTTATTTCTCAGTTATTTTTCTTTCAGTTAATTATTACTGCAGGTTTAGTGGTTAAAGTGAAGCCATTGGTTCTTCACACGCAAGAATGAATAGAACCATTATACGCGAATCCAGAGTTGTACAGCGGGGCCGAGTTTGGCAACACAACTTTCAGTGAACGGTGAATGAACCATTGAAAGCGAAGTGTAACAAAACATGCATAGAACACAAGGAAGCTCTGTTGTCATTTCGCATTCCGAGATTGTCGTTTGCATTAGTGAGAACAGCGTTTAAAAAATGCTTGAGTTATTAAGTAGTCCACTTGTCACACCGGTGAATTCGGAGTATCCTTATTGTCGGGCTGAAAACCCGATTGGAAGCGCCTTTGAAATTTAATCGCTGCAATTCACCACAGCGCTCACATCGATATTTTAAGATTAAAAATTAAGAAAAAAAAAAAAAACGTTTGTTGTACTGCTATTCAATGCGGACACGCTTCAACATCCCCCCCCCCAAAAAAAAGCGAGGAATATTAAGGTTTTGCTGTTTGTTTTCTTTTTTTGGGAATTCCTCATATAATCGAAAATAGTTTGTAGAAGGGCCAATGCGCGCATTTGAACCATCCTCTTATTTTAATTATGCAAATGAATACCCCAGCGAACACTGACGTCCAGTAACGCACGAGATTGCGCCTCGTTTTCTGTGAATTTCTTGAACTATATTCTTACTGACGATGGCTTGTGCTTTAAAAAAATCCCTCGAGCTTTTAAAACTGCCTTAATAAAAGATTCCAGTCATTTTATAACCTCAGAACGCCTTAAAGAATGTCTTCATTGCATAGAATCCTTAAGATGTTTCATTGCCGATATAATATTGTACATTCAGCGCTGCCGAGTGTTCACTTGGCATAACCGTTGCGGTTGGCCGCTTAGTTAGTGCCTCGGCGTGATAATAACCCGATGTTTATCACATCTATTTGAGGTGCAAATGTTTGTTTGTACCATTAGACGAACTCCTGTTGGGTGAAATAGCATCGTAATTCTTCAGGTGTGGTCATCTAGGATGGAAGGAAAGTGAAAGAATTCGGAGTTACAACACATAAAGCGAACGCGGATTGTCCAGTAACGCACCCTGTTAGCATTAGGCACAGTTCGATTAACACTACTGTCGCCAGCACGCGCAGGCAGTGAGCCTGTCACTGGATCATTGATTACGCGCGCGCGCACACACATTCCTGGTCGTTGAGACGGAGAGATGCGAGGCGTAACGATATTGGCTGTTCAGCTTGATGGAACACAGATTAAACGACAGTCGTGTGGCGATACAAATAACGAGCATACAAGGAATGTCAAACAAGAAAGAAAGAAGAAGCTGATTGCGATGCATCTAGCCTGGCTCCACGAGAAGGGCAACGGCAAGCAAAGTTTTCTAAGAAAAGGGCTCCGTCGCCAGATTAGCGAACTTATGCTATTGCACTTTTAATAACGCATTTTCGACAAACTGCGACATTTTTAAAGCCTTAATATTGAATATTTAACTAATTCTGAACGCCAAAGAAGCAGTAATATCAATACTCGTTCACTTAAGCTGCTAACTTAAATAGTAATGATTGCAGCAATGATTAGTTAGTCTGCTGTTATTTTGTGGACGATTTCTTTGCTTATTCCAGAATGGAATCATCTAGTAATCCATCTATGTGAACACTTAAACTTACCTCACAGATGGGGAAAAAAGGGATCTTTTATGCATCGAAATACATCTCGGATCCATTTTGATGAGAAACTACGACAGCTACCCAAAGAGGGAATAGTCAAATGTATAATTTTTAAGAATTGCCAGAATACAGACAAACTGTAAGCTGCTGCTGAAAATCAGTTCTGTAGTGAAAATTTCGATGTCGTGGCAAACAGATGGAAAATTTAAGATTTCTCATTGAATAACATGGCGTCCATTTTGTGATGTGGAATTTCACTTGGTCCAACGTGTATGTTTGCACGTTGCCAGTTTTTCCCCTTGATGGATGCAAATTACTTAAAAATAATATTTATTGACGATACTTTTCTGGAAACACCAAAAGCAAACACCTACAAGAATGATAATTTTATCAAATATTTATGGCTAATATTTTAAAGGCAGTCGGACTCAAAACCTGTTGGACATCAGTGTCGCAAGTGGATTTACAGTCAAATAACCCAACCTTTCTCTTTCTCTTTTAAGCCACTTCAGAATTCCATAGTGCGTGATCTTGACACTAGGAGGCGCAAAGCATCTACCAATTAAAGACAGACATCCATGTCAACAGTGGGTTCAAAGCTGCAGTATAGCAAAGCAGAACTGCTACTCGCATGCGAAATTAACGCATAGTAATAAACGAGGAATGCCGATTAGTTTCAAAATGTCAGTAACGGCCTCGAGGTATAATAGTATTCATAGGTTTATGTTTAGACCGTTATCTGTTTTGAAGAACCGGTGAATTGGTTGTCTATCGAGACTGCTATTTTTTATTTCAGTAACATAAATTACTATCGGGGAGGGGGAAAAATACCTCGATCTGTTTGCACAGTGTTTTAGAAAGTGATTGTAAATAATTGCTTTACTTTTTGTTGTGCTTGATCCTTAATTTTTTATCCCCCCCCCATTTTCTGCGTGTATAGTGAATGCGACCTATTCACATCTTTTCATGAGTTCATCGTGCTATCCGCAGAGCCGAACTACCTGATAGTTTCATTTCGTCTTCCATAATGTGACACGTTTGAAAGTAGAAATGGGAAACAGAAGAATAGATAATTTCGTAAAGAAAATAACGGGTTCATCTTGACTACCAGTTCAAGTTTGACATCCCTGATTAAATCAAAACCTCCAGTTTGCTGCTAGTTTTTGTGATTGCGGTACCTTGCTGTGGCTCCGACCGCAGAAATGTTGAAAATTAGTATCGGTCATTTCTAATTAAGTGTGTAATACGAAGTTCTGATAAGGATTGGTATCGTATTTCGACGTATAAAATCTTGTTGATGTGGCTTTTCCTGAAAATAGACGTTCCTTTACTGCAGAATGAATAATTGTTATGCAGTTTTTCAGAGCATATTTCAAATTCTGAAAGTGTACATTAACTTGAGAGTGGGAGGGGGATTAAGATATTGATATGCTATTCTGAAATACATATCAACATCTTCTTAAGGCTTCCCAATGTAAACATTGAGTCAAATTGATCCGGTTCAGCTGGTAGTACCGCATCGTAAGTCCATTTACGAATAAAAGTCGCAGAGCGCATTGCAAGTAACTACTTCAAAGCACCAAAACGCATTTCTTTGCTTCATGTAACGGAATTATATTAAGCCAAAATTAACACAATAAGGCTGCATTACTCGTTAGGGTTTGAGAATATTATTTTCCATATTGAAGATCCATTGAATGAAATGTGTGGTCAGTGCCACGCTTTTCATTTCACAGCATTTCAGTTCATTCACGTGAGAAATAGTTAACGTCAAGCCGTTGATCATTTCAAATTCAAACTCTTGCAAACTGCTGTCCATCTTGTCCAGTTTTAAATGGGACAAGTCTCGAGTAAATATATAATTTGTAACTTAATGTGGTACAGAATCAGTTAATGTCAGCTTGTAACTTGGTTTTCAGAATATTCCATATAGTGTTAGAATTTTGACATTCTTTCGCGTACTGCACAGGCTGTTTGGTCCGAATTAAAGCTTACATCCCCTCTCGCACAGACATACACCTCACTCCCGTTTATAATCTGCGCATGTCTCTATACAGTTTGATTTATTTTGGTATGGATTCTGATGTCCGAAATGTGTCTGGTTTAATTTTATTGTATTGTTTTTAGTAGTTCTTAGTAGACTAGATCTGTACACCGGTCTCGGATAGGCAGTTCGATCATTGGTTGTTACATGATCAGTCACATTCGCAAATGACCATTCATCGTAAAACGGATTAGTGAGATGAAGCTGGTCATTAGACCAGCATCTTCTGTGTTTCACAAATTTTAGACTTACTGCAACCTACAGCTGTGATCGGGACAGATTTGCGACTACGAAATTAACTAAATTAAATTTTTATCGCCGAAAAAAAATTAAACGAGGCATAAACTTTTTTTTTTAATTCGACTTGAAGATTGTTTTCATATCAGTTAAAACTCCTCACTCCCACACTTCGATTTGGTCGAGGACGTGTTCATTCACTTCTCTCTTTTCCTCTCTTGGATATTCTTTTTGGTTTTTCATTTCTTAACTCGAGTGTAGTTTGAAGAACTAAACCGTGAATGTTTTTCAGTGTTGCTGCTGTAGGAAATTTCTTTCATTGATAAAACGAGTGCTGTTCAAAGAACTTAATTGGACATCTTGATCGTTCTGAAGGAAGCAAAAACTCTGGAATGTGTCACACAGGTGTTGGAAATTTTCGCGCTGGTTTTTCTATTCCCGCTCGTGTCAAAACCGTGTGGTCATACACTAACGGTTCGTTGGATGGCCAATTATGGGGTTGTCCACTTTTTCTTACGCGCACGGTCGTCTGCTGCAAGTCTGCACACGGCAGAAAACTGAACGAGGCAAAAACGTCGCCTTTATTAATTGAGGAAGTCTTCCAGGAGCGTGAATGGACATCAGCGCGAACGCTTTCGCCTTCACTGCTTCCGAATTATTCGGCTACATCATAACTTGGAAGTACGCGTGCACGCACGTGTCATCCACACCTTTTGGTATCGAGTTACCCCCGACATCGTTTTCTTCATCATTGAAATTTCGGCGGCAGATGGAGAAGAGGGTTCGCTGGTGTCCTGGCATGTGTAAAAATTCTCAATTCTTCTTTCCCCTACGAAATTAACCAGATTAGGTGGAGCTGTGATAATACTGGCTTAAAAAAGTAATTACATTAGTGAAACAGATGTTAATGACCTTAACGGACAAAGCATTATTTACTGCCGGATTTCACAGAAAATTATTTGAAAATAAATTATCTTCAAAAGTTACAAGGGATTTCTGGAATAAGAACATGGGGAAGGTGTTTAATACCTTCTGTTTGTGAACATAAATAAAACACAAACATGTGCATAAATTCACATGGAGAGAAGACACAAGAAATTAGTTTCGCTGATGAGGTTACTGTTGTTGACGATGTCTTTATTCCGATTCAGGACACACGAGTTTACAGAGCATGGGAAATAGGATGTGATCACCATTTAATTTTGAGTGAATAAAATTGAATATCATATTTAAAAAGAAAAGCGAGTAAGAAAGTTTTAAAAACAATCAAAGCTGATCGGCCTTCAGAGGTTAACTGTACACTCGAATACAAAAACATTATTCAAGAAAAATGAAAGTTAACACAAGAGCCAAACCTTGGAGATTCGTTGGCAAACCCTGAAGTAAACATTGATTCAGCCAGAGAGGCATGTGGTGAGGTTGTCTGCAAGGATAGGAAAATCCGAACTTCATGGTGGGCTCAAGGAGTTAGACGTAGCCACGGAGAAGAAAGCATATCGAACGTCCCTAGCAAATAAGTCAGTTTGTGATCTGAAAAATGCAAGAAAGCGAAGCCGAGTGTAAAAGTAGCTAAACAGAAGTCGAACATTCTGGTAATAATCGTCTTCTTCCTAACATGGAATTTAGGCCAAGTGGCCTGTTGCGGTCTCATGCCATCTCTTTCTTGGTCTTCCGATTCTTCTTTTTCCACTTATTTTGTATCTGTATAATATTTTTGGTAGTCTGCTGTTGTCCATTCGATTTAAATGTTCTAGCCATTTTTGTTTATACTGTCTTATGTAGTAATTAATTGGTTTTATTTTCAGGGATTGTAAGATTTCTTCATTTGTTTTGTGGTCCCACTTGGTATAGCCAGCTGTTTTTCTGAGAAATTCATTTCTGCTGTTTGAATTCGTTTTTCATCTTTCCTTTTCATGGTCCATGTTTCGCTTCCGCATAGTAGAGTTGGTTTTGACAAGACATTATATAGTCTGATTCTAGTGTGTTTTTGTACCAGGGATGGTTTAAATATATTATTTATTATGCCATTTACTTGGACAAAGTTTGATATTTTAGTGTCTATGTCTTTTTCTTCTTCGTATGATAGATCACATCCCAAGTATCTGAAAGTATTCTGGTAATAATATAGAAAATAATTATTACAATCGGAGAAAAATAATTTGGAGGACATTGAAAAAGCTTAGAAATGAAGGCAAGATAAAAGTTATCAGATATTATATGAAAAGTGAAGATATTTTATATGTCTGAAGACTGCTAAATCAGTCTTTCAAAGAGAGTGTTAATTATCACCACGGTTATTCGTTGGCATTGCGTGATGAAAAAAAGTAACATTAAACCTCGCATCAGAATCGGAGATGTTAATCTCAGCTCTTTACTTTATGTAGTGATGTCTTACTTCTGAATAAGTCCTGCAGGGTTTTCTAACTAAATTGAATATTATTATATTATTATTATGTGACACCTCCAGGGAGTCCAAAGACTTATCGAGGGAGGGCACCTAGTCTACAGCTCTTTGTTCTACACCTCAATCCACCAACTACAACGAACTGCAACTACACCAACGCCGTTTACCGCCCACCACCTCCACTAGTATTTTCACAGACAATCACAAACATCCATGCCCACGGCGGGATTCGAACCTGCAGCCTTTTGATTGCCAGGCCGACTGAATAACTGTTGTAATAAATTTGGTATGAAAAAGCAGCGATAAAATGACAAATATATACGTGAAATACAATAAACAGAGCTGATCTAATGCGGTAGTATAGTCAGTTAAACAGAACGGGAGAGAAATGTTAGTGAAACAGGTGTTTGACAGCAGGACTCAGAAGACCAAGTTGTGATGGGGATTGATACGGTATGAAGCGCCTCAGAAGACCGAAATATAGAATCGACAATATTGGAGTCCTGACAGATAACAAATTAATTGGAACAAGCTTGTCGATAGGAAGATATTAGTGAAACGAGCATAAACTATTCATACAGTAATATCAATCACAATATCCTGTACACGTCCCGAGGATACATATCAGGAATTTGTTACTTCTATATAATGTTACTTCTCTACTCCGAAATAATTATTTCCTAGACTTGTTTTAACTTCGAGGCATTTTTATGTGCAGTGTTTGCTTTGTATTTTTCGAGAAAAATAAAAGATTTCCAATTTTCTGTTATTTTAAATTGGTAAAAATTCTTCTGTCACTAAAAGAAATAAGGCAAACAAAAAGGATTATAACAACGGACTTCAGTGAAAGAAAGCCAAGCCCAAAATGTTATTCATCCTAAGGTTGAATACAACGTTAATTCCCATTCATAGTCATTTTTTGAAGAAGAAAAAATCTAAAAGTCGTGATGCTCGAGTGCCGCCAGTTTTATGTATCCCACGGACGAGAAGGGAGCAACCAGGTGTCCATTAATACCGCGGATGAGCTGAGGAGAGAGAGAACAGTGTTGACTTCCAGATGACAATATTTAGGAAACCGATTGCAGGGAATGTTGTTGTTTCAAAGGGCAGTAACAGAAAGAACGAACGAACGAAAAGGAGGAAAACTTTGTCCCCTGAATTAGGACTTGAATGTGAAGGAGTGTTGAATAGACGTTGTGCATGTTTATAATTGGGGTATATTTAAAAAACATTGTAAAACCTATTGTATATTAGGAATTAAAAACAGTGAAGTAAGGTTAATTTATCGCATGTTTTTTCTAGATTTGATTAGGTTAATGGAGTAATATTTCTGCTCGGGATGTGCATTTATCTCTCTTTTGTGTGTGTGGTCTTTAGCATGAACGTCGGTTAATATATTTCAGTGCGTTAATTCAGAATTTCCGAAAAAACACTGAGTTGAATAAAGATAAATTAATCTTCCTCACATTGGCAGTTATTAATATATATATATATATATATATATATATATATATATATATATATATATATATATATATATATTAATGACTGCCAATTTATATATATATATAAAAGCTTAGAAAACCGTATACTTGTAATTTGCTTGAACGTCTTCCTGTCGCTTTCGTTAGGCGCAATATTGCTATCAGAATTCGTTACGATGATTGGTGCGCCACCTACAATTATTAATGGAAAACGAGTTAGGAAAACATAAAACTCGTTCCTGAAATTAAAAGTTGAATCTTAATTGCCCGTTCAGAAATTGTGAAATATAAGTCTGTGGCAGATTCGTTTGTTTCTTAATTCTTACTGCAGTCCACAGAATTATTTCATTCTAAAATTCATGCATAAAATAAATCGATGAATACGAAAGCAGAAGTTAACGTGCAGTCCAGGTTTCCAAGCAAGTCTGTATTGTTGCAGAATTTGGTTTCAATTTGGTTCATTGCTATGAACTCTGCTATGAAGTCATAGCACTGTCCAGATTTAATTTTTTAATTTGATTGAATTTAAGTCATCGTGTAATGTTATAATTCTGCAACGGGATCCATCTTGAACTGTCAGTTCATTTGATACTTTTTCTAAGAAAAGCCTTTTGTTTAAAAGACCCCTTTAAAATAGTTGCATTTAAGTAGTCAGCAGTCCACTTCCCGATGAATGAAGTCGAAATGTGATGTCCCTGTCAAGTAGACTTTCCTTCTGCATAAAAGCGTGTGGAAAGTCGATGTTTGGATGTTTTCCGTCTGGTGCCTGGTGGATCCACCAAATATCGATTACTGTGCATCATAATCAATTGCGTACGCTCCATCTGGTGGGCGGGACCTCAACTAACTACGAGTTCTAAAAGCAGCTCGATTTAACGCCTGTCGTTGCCGTCTTGTGGTGCAGCAGAGCATTTTTTCCCCCTTTTTTTTAATAGAGCAAGTCCTACAAAGCAATGTTGATGAGTTGTCCGAATCGTGGGCTGGAAGACGACCTATCGGACTGCTGTCATGGTCCATTGAGATACTGGAGGGAAAAAAATAAGGAACTCCACGTGCAGGCTGAGTCACGGTCCTCTTTAAATGTTTCCTGATTACTATAAACGACTGGAGGAGGAGGGGAAAAAACCAACACAACGACTTCCAGAGCATAGCTGACGTGCCGTTTAACCACGCCACCGGCGCTTCAGCACGTGACGGCGGCCATTGAAATTGCGCTGGCGATGTGCATTAAATGGACCTTTTTTTGTATGTAATCTCCTCCTCTAAAGATGAAAGTTTCAGCAAAGTTGAAGATCTGCTAAATTGACTCGTTTTTTTTTTCATCGTTTCAGCCCCCCCCCCCCTTTTTTTTATACACTGCAGTGCGCGCACTCTATATCTCGGCGAAATAGAAGAAAACAATCTATATTTTGGATATATTGTCCGTTGTGTGCGATGACAGAAATATGAGGTTTTACTTGTAACGTGTAAAGTTATTTGCCAAAGGTGCAGTCTGATTCTCGCTGATATAGCATCGCATCTTCGTTGAAAGTCTTCAGCTTGAAAGTTATGTTCTCCACAGCATGTGGAGATTGTTATTAAACTTTGTTATAACTCACTCGTACTGCTTGCAGAGCGATGACTGAATATTGGATGGTTTAAAATAGGAGCAGCCAACGCTTTTCCAAATGACCTTCGACTTTCGTTATGTTCGGAGAAACGGATTGCCAACAGTGAGCTTCGTTGTGATAAAATATATAAAAAAAAAATAATTTAATTGAAATTCTCAAAAATTCGCTTTAAAATGTTGAGCGATTTGTGAAAACGAAGATGAGCTGATGATTACATTCGAAAGAGGAATCGATTCATTTAAATGCGTTTTCGACACAATTCCATAATTGCATTCTCTTTTATCCGGGCTTCTACAAACTCTTTAACTTTTTTTATATCATAATAAATTTTGTGTTCTTCATACATACTAAATTCATTCATTCATTTCGTATGGTGATTCAACGGACGTGAGCCCCTTTTACGGGGAGGTACGGCACCACCTCAATCCCCTCTATTTTTATCCGGGCTCGGGACCGGCATAGCTAACAATTCAGACCTATGGCTGGAGGGATTGTCTTAAGTATTCCTGGCTGTAATCCGTGTGTGTTCACGGGGATGGTTTGCCTGCTTGCGGGATGAAAACCCCCAGATAAACTGGGGGGAAAACCCTGCTATCCACGCCCAAGACCGGCTAACTTGGCTATGGCTGAGGAAGATCCTTCAGCTCTTCACGTCACCGACGGAAATCGAACCTAGGACACTCCTTCCCCTGGCATATGGTTGCGAAGCGCATAGCCACTAGGCTAACCGCGCGGACTACATACTAAATTAAAGAGCGTCTTGCGAAATAGTATAATAGATCATTTACTTGATGCTTGAGCTGCTGTTTTTTTTTTTTTTTTTTTTCGTTATCTTTTACTTGACGAGTTAAACATGGACACATTGCAAAGGCAACTTAAGCAGTTCGAAATATCTGCAAGACGAGTTATTGTGCACAGGAAAAACATTCCATTGGGCTTGTTCAAAGTTGAATCGACTGGCAACGTTTTCGCTAGCTTCGTGTGCTCAACAGAAGCTGTCGAAATGTTTGGTTTGTCGAAAGCTCAGCATCGCGCTGATATTTGTAGAGAATCGGGAAAACAGTTCTCGGGGACGAAGTTTTATCAAATTTCCGGATAATTATTTTTACATATTTTATTGATTGAGTAAAGACTTTTGTGAATGTTATTACGATGGGAGGAACCGCTGAAGGTAAATAAGTCGATCTCATATGACGGTTACAGAGTTTCTTCTCCCCCCCCCCCCCCCAAAAAGAAAATGTTTTCCTCTTTAAAAACACAAAGTGGGGAGAACGTATGTAGTTAAGACAGAATATTTAATGGTTAAGAACAATGAAGTAGCTTCCCGTATTGAGTTTGGGATAGTTAGTTCCCCCCCCCCCTCGCGTTCACAGTGATAAGTTTGCAGTCATAACCTTTTGCTTTTCTCACATGCACGCCCGATAGAATTTAGAGAATTTTTTTGTACAGAAGTGTGACCTTTTGTCTTGCAGATATTTTGAACTGCTTAAGTTGCCTTTGCAATACGTCCATCGCGTTTAACTCGTAAAGTAAAAGACAAGTCAAAAAAAAAAAAAAAAACCCTCAAGAAACAGTTTCAATAAAATTATTTCATTCCTATCTCCCCCCCCCCCCAGCACTACAGAGAAACCTGTCTTAAACTACTCATTTGCATAATACCAATTATATATCGGCGATATCTCTGGACAGCAGGAGCGCAAAATCAAATACAGAACAGCTTTAGAACTGTTTTCTAATATTTGCGGTTTCTTAATAGCATTCAAAACAGTACAATTAAGGGACACAGAATGAAACTTTGTTTAATGCGTTTTATTTTATTAATATAATTAATTTTAATTTTTTCTAACATTTACTGTAGAATTTTAATTTGCATTAAAATAGGGAATTGATATAAAAGGCTTCATTTTTGAGTATTGTAGGGTTTGTGCCTCATTAAAATTGAATATTTTCTGAATCCCGTCAACGTGTCCCAGTTAAGTAGTGAATATTCTCCCTCACCCTTTTCGTTGAAGCCATTCTCATTAGATGTTGACTATCATTGGCTTAATATTTGGAAGACCGATTTCTTCTGGTCGAAGTTTTTCCTTGCGTTGCTGTTGTAAGATACAGTGCCCATCCAAAATAAGGGTAGCAAGACCTAATTAATCCCGGTTTTCACCAGTTTGCTTTTCTACGATTCCCCTAGTTATGCAATTACTGGGAGGGAGGGGGGGAAATCGCTAGTACTGGATAATAATTTTAGCGAAGGATTTTAACAAGTCTTCATTATCACCTTAGTACTGAAAGCAAGCATAAAACGAAAAGAACTTTGTTAGTCTGTCATATGCAGGTATGACGCAACACCATAATCATCCTGCAAAGAAAAAAATAAATAAATAAAAGGACGCCATCTATGAGTCATCGGTGGAAATATTATATAGTTTCTTAGTAAGATAAATGGGTATCCAAGAAGCTGATAGCAACTTTCTGGGTATTTTTTTTATTTATTTGAACTTTCAAAGAAAACATCTGTAAAATACTAATTATCAAAATTATAGATTAGGATTTATTGCAATGGAAATTTAGTAACAAAAAAAGTATCAAAATATTAGTCATTTATCCAATTTTTAATACTTTTCTCCGTATTTAGCTGATAGGATTATTGTGCGAATAGTGGTCTACTTTATTGCAATTGGTTAACTATTTTTATTTCTATATATTTAATCTTGAAACATTAAATTCGTTAGCATGAGTGATTTGTAAAATTAATTCTGCCCCCTTATAAACAGTTGGATTTGGAGCACTCTCTCGTGAAGTGTACTTATTATTACAGTATCGATTTTATAGGCAGATTGTTATTATATATATAACAGGTTGTTAAACTCTCCTCAAAAAAAAAAAAAAAAAAAAAAAAAAAAAAAAAAAAAAAAAAAACACTGCTAGTTGGAGCGAGGCATGGAACTATCACTCGGAGCGGGATAGCTCCCTGGGAATTTCTTGAAAGTTCAACACACCGAAAAACGGTGCATTGAAATTTCAAGAAATTCTGTGTACTTGTATGTCCCCCGTGTGTGTCCTATGGTCGGTTTGCCTGTTTGTGAGGGGAAACCGGAGTACCCGGAGAAAACCTCACGTCCACGGCCTGAGACCGACTAACTCAGCACTGAGCGGAAGGGGTAGGGAAAAAATCCCCAAATCTACCTCGCCGGGATTCGAACTGAGAACCTTCCGCTCAGGAATCAAACACATAACGCCTGTGCTACCGTGGACCGTACGTACGCTCCCGTAAAGTCAGGTAATGTATCTCGAAGCCTTCGCTGTCGTAGTATAATGACATCGCTATACTATGCTATGCCGTTATTTCACTGTAGTGGTTAGTGATGTAAAATCCAGAAACTATTGAATTAACAGCGCTGATTTTCTTTGGAAGTCAAATTTTTAGTTGATTACCGGATTCTTACGTAAGTTTTTTTTTCTTTTTTTCTCCTTCAATTTCAAGTGAATATCTGATCGGATTACCCATCAAATTCCATTGGTATAAGTGTACGTTATTTGCTATTTCCGATATTATAATTTCTTCTTCATATTTCTCAAACACACGTCGTCCTATAGCTCGATATAGTTCGATTCTCTCGCTTCTTGTAGCTCGGCATATCTCCTCGATAATTTAAAGTTTATGATCTTCCAGAGCTCACTAATAGAAACTAATCGATTCCGTAAGTTAAGTTACATTCCCAAGTTCTAATTAAAAGGATGAAGAAACGAAACTTTGGTTTTCGAAAATAATATCTGGATTGCTTAGATTATATTTGGTCATTCAAACATATAATTAAATTGTGATATATATATTGATCTTTAATTGACCATGATTTATAAACATCTAATACCAACAAGTGTCGCCGAGGGCTGTCCGGCTTATTCACGGTAAGAGAAAAAACTCAAAGTGGCTAGTACAGAGAAAATGGAGTGACACTATCGTATAAATTAAACATTAAAACAGAACGCGTAACGTTACACGAATGGAGCGTGTTGTGTTAGTCACTGTTATGAGAGCACGCTCTGTAGTTTTGAGCGAAATTAAATTCTGGCAGACTGAGCGATCTTATTAAGGCTTTCCATATGTCAGCTATTATCATTCCCTGGTTTCTGTTAAGATTTTCTCTAGAACTGAGGATTACAACGGAAATCTTCTTCTAGGTAAGGCATGGAGCTGCTATCCCAATCAATGGTACGCGAAATGATGGGCTAGACCTGAGTTGTCTGTTCTGTTGTTATTAACATCTCCTATATGTTCTTTTTTTTTCGGATTTCGAGGCTTCTCGACGTCTGTCCTATATAGTTTAGACCAGAAGCACATGGGATGTTGTACACTCCAGCGTGTTTGAAAAAAGGTTTAATGTATTTAATTAAAGGATTAATTAAACTAACAGTCTACCGCAAACCTACACACACTGGACGCTACCTTCATTTCAAGTCAACTCACCATATTTTCCAGAAGCTCAACATAATACATATGCTCAAAAAGAGCGCTACGAACATCATCTCAGATGAAATTACTCATATATCAGAGACATTAATAACAAATGGCTATCCAAAGAATATAATGAACAAGATTCCTCATAGAACCCTCCCCTCCCACAACAACAACCTACCATCACTCAATCCAGTTCATCCTTATGCAGGTACAGTGTCAGAGAAGATCGCAAAACGTTTTAAACCTTGCAACATCAGAGTTGCGTTCAAACCGGTCCGTCACGTTTTAAGATCTCCAAAAGACATTAATGCTTTTTTCAAACACGCTGGAGTGTACAACATCCCATGTGCTTGTGGTCTAAACTATATAAGACAGACGTCGAGAAGCCTCGAAATCCGAAAAAAAGAACATTATAGGAGATGTTAATAACAACAGAACAGACAACTCAGGTCTAGCCCATCATGTCGCGTACCATTGATTGGGATAGCAGCTCCATGCCTTACCTAGAAGAAGATTTCCGTTGTAATCCTCAGTTCTAGAGAAAATCTTAACAGAAACCAGGGAATGATAATAGCTGACATATGGAAAGCCTTAATAAGATCGCTCAGTCTGCCAGAATTTAATTTCGCTCAAAACTACAGAGCGTGCTCTCATAACAGTGACTAACACAACACGCTCCATTCGTGTAACGTTACGCGTTCTGTTTTAATGTTTAATTTATACGACAGTGTCACTCCATTTTCTCTGTACTAGCCACTTTGAGTTTTTTCTCTTACCGTGAATAAGCCGGACAGCCCTCGGCGAAACTTGTTGGTATTAGATGTTTATAAATCATGGTCAATTAAAGATCAATATATAGTACAATTTAATTATAATATCTGGATGTCATTCTCTCAAAAGCGAAAGATATTTTAAAGAAATCTTCATCAGAAGAGAGAACAGAACACCTCTTCCAATAAGAATAATTTAAGGCGTCTTTTTGAGATAATAAGGAAGTATTCTAGGCTGAGTTGAGTTGAATAAGAACAATGTTTGTGTACAGTAGTTTCATAAAGTCAAATAATAATAAGTTTGCATCCCCAAAAATTAAAAACTACATCGATTTAATACTTGCATATCCCTTGAAACCAGTAATAGGGTTGCGAGTTTTAAAATGTACAGCGCCATGCACTACACCGACAAGCGAAAATATTAGCGTATTATTACTGAGGGGGGGGGATATAGATATTAATGACTTCAGAGGAGAGAGGCCATGTTAGTACCCCCAAAACTGATACCAAAAGAAAACAAGCGAAATCAATGCTTTACCAGTTGACAGGACTTAACAAACGTTTTTCGTATAAAAACATAACTCGATTATTTTTATAGTCGTGACATGTCGAAATTTCAATATGAATATAACACGTTCTTCTCATCTTGCAAGAGGAAGTTTCCAATTTTATACGTAATTAGGTTTTAATATTAGCTCAGTAGTTTATAGTAGGAAAAGCCGAGAATAGTTCAAGGCGAACACGCTCAACGTAATGTTTCATGTAAGGAAAATTCTGAGAAGTTTACACCGGAATAAAGTAGTTATTTAAAAGAAGAGAGATGCTTCAGGGAATCACATCAGGGGTATTGAATTGAAAAACAGTTTACTCAGCATTAAAGTGAGCATTATACGCAATGCTGAAGTATTTAAACGTCAACCTAAATTGTACGGTCCTCCATCCGCCTTGAGGAATCCTCCCCCCCAAACATAATTTCCATCACGTTGTGAAAATATGAATCAGTCCCATCTATAGGATATCACACAGATATCAAGGTTTGGCCAGCACCGCACACTTAAGTTTCCCTATTCACATAATTCCCTCGAACCATGTTTGCAATATCAAATTGTCATGTTGAAAGAGGTTACGACATCATCCACAAGTGTTGCGTATTGGCGCAGCCGCTACAGGCAAAGGTATTAAATACAGTTCCGGACCACGGATGATGCACTCTGCCATAAAGCGTTTTATTCGTGTTCCACTCGCCTAATCTGAATAGTGTGCAGAATCAAAATCATATGAATTGTGTTGCTCGTGCATCTAACCAGAATGAACGCAGATGGTAATTGGTCATTCTCTAGAACTAATATTTTGTAGGTGACACTCGCTGACGAAAGATTAGTAACGCATTTAGTTACCAATCTTTCTGTGGTTGAGTTAAGGGTTAGGATAACATGAAACGTTTTCCAAGTACGTCACGTCTGCAATAAAGCAGGGTGGTGTTCTCACATCGGGCGTTAAAAAACATCTACCACCCGTAGGCGATGAATACAGAAAGAAGGTCAGGCCTACTCCAGATGTCGCTCCAGTGGAGACTGAAAAATGACTTTATAATAGTATAAGCAGAAGTCACGAAGTCCCTTATTTGTAGAACACGTCGGAAACATGTATTAGTTGCGCAAGACGGCAATCGAGCAGATTAGGAAATGACTTGGAATGAGAAGTTGCACTGATAATGAATTGTACGAAGAAACCTTTCTTAATGAACTTGTGCTGGAGGGTCCTTCCGTGCAGGCCACGGATAGCATGATAAATGGATTTCCCCAGTAATACCCGAAACCCATTGTTCGGGTGCTGTAATGACATCACCATGACGGAGTGTGTCACGTGATGATGAAAACATGTGAACAGTATGCAAACGAAGTTTCACTTCCCATTCGAATAAATGATCTTTATTTAGTAGCTGTTGCAACGTTTATTTAATAGATTGAGGAAATGTGATTTATTCACATTATAAATAATTATAATGCGAATAAATTTATTTAAATGATCGTTATCCCTGTTAACGAATTAGCTTGTATCAAATTGGAGTTGGCCTCAACTCAGTAACACTCGAAGCTGTTGATCAAATGGCGTATCGGGGGTCTCGGTCCCCGCGCGAAATTGCTTGCAGTAATGCTACAAAGGACCTAAGTAAAATAACGATCAGCCTTTTTATACGAAGGTTTCGTTTTATATTATTATACACATAAGTTTAAAAGATTTCGGATGTTCCGAAAAGTTTATTTCATTGATTTAATATTCCCACTTTCTCTTAAATAAGAATTTTCTGTGTTTAGTAACCTATAAAACGTTATAATGATGAACTGTACAGTTAGTATGCAGGGGGGGAAAAAAGTATTGACCAGAAAGTGACATTAGCAGTGCTAAAATCCTATGGAATTGATAGAAAACTAATAACTATATTAAAAGATGTGTATAAGAATGAATGCAGTTGCAGCAGTTAAAATAGGTGATGATTTGGGGAAATTGTTTAGAACAAGCAGAGGTACTAGACAGGAGTACCCAATATCACCAAGCATTTTCATCGCACATCTAGAAAGAGCAGTGGATAAAATGAAGGAAGGCGCAAAAGGAATATCAGTACGTGGGATGAGAATCATCAATCTGAGATTTGCAGGTGACATTATTATTATTGAAGAAGACGAAAGAGAACTACAAAACACATTGAAACTGTTAAATGAGGAAGGGAAGAGATTTGGACTTGTTACGAACTTTGAAAAAAAACAAAGAAAATAGTATTTGGCGAGAAGAACATGAAACAAAAGATACAAGTGGATGGAATTGATATGGAAAATGTAGAACAATTCACATATTTCGGAAGTAAAATGACGTATGATTTGGACTGTAAAAAAGAAATAAAGATCAGGCTTGCAAAGGGAAGAACAAATCTGAAGGCCATGGATAACATCTGGAAAAGTTACGTGATCAGCCCGGAAACATGCATCTTTAGCCGTACTGTATGGATCTGAAACGTGGGTGATAATTGAGGAATCAAGAGAAAGAATTTTGGCATTTGAAAGAACTTGTTACATGGAGATTCTAAGAATAGGATGCGTACAGAAAATTACAAATGAAGAGCTCTGTTGGAGGATGCAACCAAAGAAAAATCTAATGCAGAAGATTATAAAACGGAAGCTGCAATTATTTGGACACATCTGCAGATGAGTGAGGACCGGAAGATAAAGACATTCATGTTCGATATTATGGATGGCGTAAACAGAAGAGGTAGACCATACAGAGAATGGATAGATGACATAAAGGACTGATGCGGAATGGGTGTACAGAAACTGCGACATTGTGGACAAAGAAAAGTGGAAGAAGATAGTAAAGGAGGCATCGGATACCAACGAGGTGAGCCTATGTTCGTGATGATAAAGAAAAAAAAAATAAAATTGAATTAGAATTAATTAAAATAATTACAGTCCAATGACTTGTGATTCTGTTTTTTTACTGTAGCAAGTTAGCAACTAATTCTACGCGTTTGATGTCTGACAAATTAAAATTTTTTTTTCTCTCCAAGTGGACAGCGTCTGTTGCATCGTCTTGACTGCTTTTCTTTTCATACCATGAATATGTTCAAGATGACGACGACGCTCACTCGCCCATTGCATTTTGGAACACACATTTGACGATGATCTGAGATTATTTCCATCTTTTAAAAAATAACGGCCAACATTTCCTGTACGTTTTACCCATTTTAGGAGTAACAATATTGAAATTAGTTTTTATTCAAAAATAATTTAAAATATTATTTTTAGTAACCTGGATTTCGCACAATACACGCATGAATTGACTGGGATTTTTAGATTGGACAAGAGTATTAAAAAAATAAAACTAAACAAAAACGAATTACTCGGGAAATATTTCTGCTTTTCCCGGGAAGATACCTCAGTGGATAAAAAGGTATTAGAAGGTTGCTTCGTTTTTCCAGTTTCCTTTTCCCCGCCTGTTCGGCTTGTGCTGGACCGTTTTTATTATTATTTATATATTGCTGGTAATCTTCCTATGCTGTTCGCTTCTCCAATTGTTCACCTCTCTTTGCAAATTACCATTGGTATAAGAATTTCATTGTTCACTCGACATTGAAGGGAAGGACTAGTTCAACCAAGACAAGCAGCTTGGTAAAGTAGGAATAGTCATACATGTGGGTTTTACTCATTTAAAAGAGAAATTCCAAGACTTCAAATAATATACCAGCTTACCTGGATATCTTACTCGCTCTCCAAGAGCCTTCGGGTTCGAAACCAGCCGTGGACTTGGAGGTCTGTGACTGTCCTTAGGATGGGAGGTGAATTCATCGCCCGATGGGAGACAGTCATCCCGTGCTTTGAAGGTCTGAAGTGGCTTGAAAAAGTTCTATATTTGGTCTCTAACCCAGAATTTCCACATTACGTAAGAAAAAAAAATTTTTTTATTTATTACCCCACCCACGGCACGATAGGTTTACAACCTTTCGTTGCAAGCCAATAGTATTCGGGTTCTTTTTATGTACGATCACATAAAAAGAGACTATAAGGCGTCCAATACCAGAGCTAATCAAACCATTTCTGACGAGTTCGATCAAATTAGATCATACAAATTAAATTTCACGAGAAATTTGGTTCAATCAGGGATTGCACTGTTACAAGAACATAATGGAATCGAGTCAGATCAGATTAGTTCACCGACATGTGAAAATTCGTGACTCAGAGGACATTGGATCAAAGTTTCGAGTAATCAAAAAGGATCGGTAGGGTTGATGCTTACCACGAGCTACGAACACAAATTATAGATATTCAGTAATAGGTATGAATGCTACAAAAACCTCTGCCTCCATCATTATTTCTCCCCCCAGAAAAAAATCAAGAAAGAATTTGGGGATTGATGTTCATGCATAACATTTCGTTTCTGTTTCTTCAAGAAACACTTAAGCAATATAAAGATGTTGAATCTTTCTCGATGAGATACCCGCGTCGACGGTTGTCAGAATCATAGACGTTGAGAAGTCGGATTACTCATCCATCCCGATCTCAGGTAATTGTGAAGTGTTGAGAGGGATATTAGCGGAAGGATATTTGGAGGACGTACGGCAAATCTAACCAAAGATATGCTGCGAGCATTTAATTGCATGCTACACTGACGATTTCTCAGCTAAAACACACGATCCCCCTCTGGAATGTGACACATTCTTCTCTTTCCGCTTCCAAGAGCCATCTCGGAGTAGAACTGTCAATCGGTGTGTGGAGTTTTATATCATTCGTGAACATAGTTGCTTAACTTTCTAGTAAGTAGGATAACCTCATCAGAGGTCACTGAGGGATATGACCTTAAAAAAAGAGATTGTACTGTATCCGCTTACCGTAGTTTCATGCAAGACTTGGAAATTATATCCGAATAAAACGAAAGCACTCAGACTTGTTGAATAGCTTTTTGCTTAGAAATTTTACGCATCTGACAGTAACTTGAATGACGATGGATCTTGAAAAGCTTTTCATTGTGTTCGTCATGACTTTCTTTTCTCGTATTCCGCATCTCGCTGGATCCAAATAGAACAGAACTAAGGATGTTATTAATTACCTTATGACGAGTAAAGGAGTGTGCCAAGATGATGCGTTTCGTTTTTATGGTGTTAGAACTCTTCTGGACTGAACATTCCTCAGATATCTTATCAAGATATGCCGACGACTGAAGTCAGCACATCTTTCTCAAGAGTGTCCATCATTGCTTTGCTTTCTCTCTCTCTCTCTCTCTCTCTCTCTCTCTCTTGTGCTTTACTAGTTTAGTGGAGAATGAGAAAGAAAGCAGTCTTGATGTAAACCCAAACAAAACACGGCTGCGAACTAATCGGCGGTGAGATATAAATAACCTTCCCTTAGACTAGTCCCTTAAGATTATACTTTGTCTTTGGAGTGCCTTTGTCTTGGATTTGTGGCACATCCAGTATGTTACCAAAGTGTTTGTATTAAAACAGTCTCTCTCTCTGAGGATATTAACTGCGCTAAATTAAAAAGATCTAATTAGCACAAACAATATTTTTCCGGGTCACTAGACCCTTCCACATTTTTTAGTTAAATATGCTTTTGATGACATACACGTGTACTCTCACGCATTCCGTACCCAGGGGCGGAATTCCACTCCTTCAGTTTGTTTTTCGGTCACAAACAAGATTAGATATTTTCACAGAACAGAAATTTCATACTTGGAAGGTGTTTATTTTGACAACCGACTAGCAGTGATGTACTCCACAATAATCGTGTTTTTTCTACTGCTCTGGAGCACAGTTTTATCCATTTTTACGGGATAACACGTTCATGAAACTTTCGCATCATGGTTTTTGTACATGTTGGGCAGCATAGAAATATGCTTTATCCCCATCTTCCTAATGGGAGGTTCCTCAAACTTCAAGCAGAGGAACCATCTGCTACAATTCCGGACAGCGAAGTTTGCTCAGTATTCCATCCATCTGTGGACCTGACTTTCACTGAATAGCGTTTGTCAATAATACGATGATTTCTGTCAAAAACAGTGCGCTCAAACACCAAATAAAATTGGTTTAACAAAGAAATGTTACACTAAATATGGACATAAATACTGGCGTGGCGTACCGCTAACGCGTTTGGAAACTTCACTCGCAGTGGTTAAAATCAGTTCCGAGAATTAATCCCGACTTACTGCTGTTAAAACGAAATTGAAGACGAACAGCACGAATTAAAATTCCGAAATGTGAACCGTAATGAGAATTTAAATATGCTGCGGCCAGATGGATAACGCATAAAAAAAGTGGAAATATGCAATAAAGCATTTGATATTATAATTGTATATGAAGTTCCCAAAGTGGGGAGGACGTGTGATTTTCTGTTGATACGAAAGCTACTGAGATGGTGGAATATTCTACAGTACTGTAGGACTACCAAACTCACAGAGCGCGGGTAGTTTTAGAAAGATAACATTCCCAAATCAAAATTTAAATTATAACTGACTTTGGACAACAATATTTTGTATTTGGTCTTACTATTAAAAATATGTATACCGAGGTAATTTCGTGTGAGATCTACTAAATTGGGACAGAAATTAAAAAAAACATTTTAAGTAGGGACTCAAGGTTTTAAAATTTCGGAAGTTTTAGTCCATACGAGTATATTATTATGTATATCGTCGTCATTATTATTAAATAATATGAATTTTTATTCTGTAACTGATAATTTTATTATCGAGTAAAATATAATTTTGCAGAACGAAGATTTCAGAATTTTCACAGGAAACGAATTCTGTTTCATGAGAAGGGGGGTTGTCACTTTGTTACGTAACGTTTGGGGGGGGGGGTCCGACAATTTAGCGTTACGTTGTTTGTGGATGATCCTTGTAGCATAACCAGGATGATTGCAAACGCAGTGTGTTTTTAAACACTCGTGTTGCGTGTAATGCACATGATAGAAACTAGCAATGCAGACTATTTTCATTGCGGATACAAAATGGCCAACTTGTATATATTTTATCGGTGCTTCTAAATATCTTTATTTTCAGCAGTTGGTTTTTATCTACTGGTATAATGGAAGATTGAATGATAGTAATAACATCATGAATGAATTAAATAATCTTTCGTGCCTTTTGTCGCAATGCGTGCTGCAACTCCCAACTTCATCATGATTTAAGAAGTACATTTTCGGTTTCCAAACTTTCGCTTCAAGTATCCCGATCTGGTTCGTCATCTCTACACGGCACCCCCATTTCGTGAGGTTGTACTTACGTGCCTTGATTCGCATCGTCAAATTGGGATACGAGAAGACACGCTAGTCTTAATATATTCCCATCACGTCCAGCATCTTTCGAAACGGCCCTCATCAGCAATGTTTAACTCATTATTTGTTTTTTAAAAATACCGTTGGTAATCTTTCGTGAAGCGAAGAAAATCTTTTTTATATTCCAAAATTTCCGCGATATTACTTATCTTTTCACGCAGTAAGAAAAACTTGATCGGACCTAATTTAGGAATCACCGTTCTACGTTTTGTCCCTTCAGACCAATTTAAACAACCGATGATACAGATATGCTTTAATGTCTTAATAACTAGTATGAACCAAAATAAAACCAACCCGCAGTCGTTCAGATAGATTCGCCGTCTCTTTGCATTAAGCCACGCAAGACTTTGAGTATCGTATACCTGTCAGTAATTACCGGCCTAGTTGGAGGACGCTCTTTAACCCAATAGATTGTGGGTTCGAAACTCACTTCGGGTAGGGTTTTGAGTAGATATTTTTTCTCGCTTACTAAGAAACACCATCCTCACTGGTCTGAAAAAAATTCTGTATTGGGTATCTAGGACAAGGAAATCGGATGATTTCCTTGGAAAACAAAGTTGTAAGCGAAGGTGCTAGGGGTCTCTAACCTTTCGAGGATGAGATTCACATAAAAAATGATAAGAAAACTAATTCAGCCTGAAGAATGACAATACGAAACAACATAAGGTGTATTTCGCACTAGCTATGTTGTACGGTGATATCATTCGCCGGCATCCAAGTGAAGAATGATAGAACCGTTTACTGTTACTATGTGATATTCATTGCCATTTGTAACATTCACAAGTACCTCGTTTCAAAGCCTTTGCTACTAAAATGGTCGATTTTAATTATAACGGTGAGAACGGGACCACCTTTACTCATATGGCTGAGTAACAAACTTTGTCTTGCTAATACTTTCGGAATAATGTAAATGTTTTGCTAATTTCGCATTTGCACATGATCCAATTAAAACCAATACGGAATCTCTTAAAGTTGCCTTTACGTTGAGAGGGAAGAAAAATCATGTATGGAAGTATTCTACTATCATATATACAACTATGTCGCCGCAGTTGTTCTAGGCAGGTTTTGAAGAAATTGTCGTCTCCTGATAAGTGTCAAATCCGATTAACGAAAACTGAAAAGAAGCAACATCTATCTCATAGAACGCCCTCCTACCTTAATAGGATTAGAGAAGACGAGCTGGCTGCAAAATTACGGCATGAATAAGTTCGTTGCAAGATGTTATCTTAGTACTAACAACTCGTCATCAGTACTACAGGTCGTGCGGGTCATTTTCATGGGTGATACGTGTTTGTTCTTGATACGGCCTCTCCTGGTTGATGATATCGGAATTGTGGAATGTACTTTATGTGGGAAGATTAAGAAACAAACAGGAGAAAGAGGAACGATATTATACTCACCTACAAACTTGTGAAAGAGTTTTGCAGGATACCAATAGATGGAATTTTTCATTTTCTGGAGGGCAACCGTCGAAGTTCAGAAAGGGATGAGAACGGGGCTTGATGGAAACGGCTTTCCTTTGGTGAAAGAGATGATAACTGGTGGTCATTCGCGCTTTCTAAGGATAAATGAAGACCAAGAAAGTTGCTCACTTAGTTCGGAGTTAGGTTGCGACTTTTTTCCGGGGAGGGGAGGGGGGAATTAAAACTGGAGACGCAAATTCCGATGAACCATAGAAAATATACACATTAGAATATGAATCTGTGACATACCGAATTCTTGTCTTACGGGAACATCCCTGTATGGGAACAGATTTTTAAAAAAAAATTTATTGTTATTACACCAGTAAATAACAATAAATTTTTATTGTTATTTACTGGTAAATAAGATTCCCACAATAGTAATACTTGATATAAGAGAAGGAAAAAAAGCAGTGCCCTTAACCTGGTTATTTTAATGCGAGTCTTGTAGTTGACAAGATCCCAAAAGAGACAAAGAATGGCGCAATGTTATCCTACTTAGTGGTGAATCAAAGAAAAACAAGCGAATTACAGAGAGATTTGCACTTTTGGAGGATTAGTTCAGTTGGTTGGAAATGATATACAGGGACGGATAGATGAGTACCGTTCCGCATATTGACCAATAGGAAGCCTTTTGCAGTAATCTAGTAATTTTATAATTACTAGACAATAGTATTGGATAAGATAAACGTACATACGGTGATGTTTCTAAAATTTTTGCAAAGGCATTCGTTACACCTTCACATGGGGAGTATTAAACTATCCCTCACCATTGTTTAATAAGGGAATTGGTTCTGAGCTGAGCTGCAGGATGTAGAAATAGGGAATCGTGTTTCTACATCCTGTAGAAACACGCAGAGCAGAGAGTATTCCTTCAATAGTGAAAAAGACCATTAGCAGGTGTAGGGGAAATACGACTGGTTGTTGTACTGGATAAAGTTTGGATCAAATTATATCTGGGTTACTGTGTGCACAGTAACCCAGATACTTGGTCTTCTGGAAACAGGGAGGTTGAAAGTACTCTTTCATGCAATTCTGCTTTCCTTAAACTCGCAGTAGGAGGACTCTTTGGTCGAAGAGAATGATTGGGGGATGTCAGCGCGACAAATCTGTATTCGGAAACATGTCGAAATGATTGTCTATGAATGAATTAGTCTTAGGATGTTGTTCGGAATAGGATCAGAAGTCCAAAACTATTCCGGATAACAAATATTCACAGGACTCACCCACACTCGGTATGAAACTTTATTTGAACACACAGAATTCGCTATCCGAATCGTTTTGAAACTTGTTTTTCTGTCCTACAGAGAAACTAATTTTGCAGACAATTCTAGAGCACAAAAAGCGTTCTTGAAGTTATTTTTACCTCTCAAATAACATCTGAGGTTTTTGAGAAGTCAATATCGGAATTGATCCGTTCGGTTAAACTCAACCCTACTTATCTGCTCCTCACGGATCGCAGCCTTCTTGTCGCTTTGAAACTTCTCGGTAGAAATCCCCCATCATTCTTTCTTACACGCAACCGCCTTTGGTTGCGTTTTTCTTAATTACCTGGGAGTTCCTTGACGAAGGGATCTTGTGAGCTGCAACACGATGCAACCTTCGGCCTATTTTTTTTATTTTTTTATTGTTATTACTTAATAGCTTCAAATTACCCCAGAGGTCTTGTTAGACTACCGACCAGTACACAATGGCCAAGTCTGACGTAGTCGGTTACAAAACTAATAAAAATGAATGAAAAATATTTCCTATCATGAGAGAAGGGATAGGCCATGGTGTTTCGGTCACAAACGTATGTAGGAATAAATACATATTTTTTCTTCGGTTAACTTGATGCCTTTTCTCATTTATAAATCTTCGAGTTCAAAATAGGGTGAAGTGAACATTTTGTTATGAGAACTTAAGTGCTTCGTTTGAGAAAGGTTTTTTTAGTTGAAACAGAATTTCAACTGTGGATGATACATTTAAAAAAAATGTAAAATCACCAGCTGTAACCGATTTGGAGCATTGGGCGAAACTCCTCTCTTTCGCGCACTTCTAACGGAAAACAGTCCTCAGGGACTTCGTATGACGATGAGTGAATTCATAGGGTAATTATCCTTAGGTTGCATTTCCAAGTGTACTAATTCCTCACATGAATTTCCACCAAGAGCGAAATAAAATCCAATCAACCAGTTATTATCTGACCGAATTTGCAACTAAGCTTATTAAATAGTGTCTTTATTGTTTGAACCGCCGCCCCTCCCTCCAAGATGGTTTTCAGTATCCAAATCAATCTTCTCACAACACCTTTACGAATACACGTGACATCATTGGTTTAATTGTTCGCATCACCTCATCTCGACCCTATCCTCATTCTCCGTTCACTTTTGCAAACCAGAGGTCATAAACCAAGTAATCGTGCCGCTCTTTCGTTAATTCCAACCAGCGGGCCATTTGCCTTCTGAACGCGATGATCATTCGTAAGCTTTTCAGTTAGAAGTGAGTTATCCGGTCTCATAAGGATGGGCAGTGATTTTTAATTCCACAGAAAGACACACGTGCCATTAATAGCCGTCATGTACTAGCCTTTTTACTTCGACTGTAATTAGAAACAACAGAGTCGCAAGCGAGATCGGAATTGTAATTTTGAGAACAATTTGCAGCACTGGTTCATTGACTGTTAGCTGACTTCATCATATTTACGGAGAAATAGCCAGAATTCTTTCTCCGTATACTATCATTACAACTTTATATTTTATAAAATATATGAATTTAACGTAACGCAGTAAAGGAAGGAAAATTTGGCATATTTTCTTCAGTGTTGTTTGATATTTCAAAAATGAATTTTTCTCACTTTCAGTAAAAATTCAACATGAAAAGTAAGCGTGGCGGAATATTATTGTCAAGTTGTTGATAAGAGGGAAAAGTAGCGCACTTTCTTCCGTTAACACTTTGGTTAATATCGTGAAGTGAATTAATGAAATAGTTTTAACACTTTCGATTAGAGATATTTTACTTTTAACGTTGATGTTAAACCGATATTATAACTTAATGGTTCGTTAAGACTGTTTTCTGCGATCATATTCATATAAATTAAAATATGTTAGTATTAAACTTGCTGTATATTTAGTGTAGTAAAATATCGGCTTTGTTTTAAACGCGAGATGCCGTACAACAATTCACGCCACGCGCCATGATATAGCATACCAAGTCGCGAGAATGTACACATCAAAAATCTTTGTTAATTCTCTTATCGATTGCTGACACTTGATAAAAAACAAACATTATCATGCCATAATCATTCATCAAACAGAATATATGAAAGTGACGTACTAATGAAAGTATAATCGAACCGCAAGAGGGCTTTCAAGCCACGTTAACAAACTTGGTTAGTTATTGTGTATGCATCGCGGGTCCAGGACAGGAGACCCTATGTAAACTCCAAATAACGTTTAGCTGAATATCCAACATCTTAAAGTTGGTACTGTGTAGCGTACAAGTACTTTTCTGTTCATTCCTATTTAATTTAGATTTTGAATGAACACATTTATTTATTTTAACTGCGCTGAAGAATTTTAAATGAATTAATAATGTAAACAGGGTCACTGTTATGAAATTTTAAAAAAATGCGGCAACTCCTTCAAAGCGAATACCATTGCAATATGCGAGTTTTGCACGATTAACCTTTTCATGACAGAGCAGTGCTAAAATACTTGTTACATGAATAATAAGTAATTCATTACTATGTAAGTGGTAGATTAAGTATCACTATAATAAAAACATAAAATAAAATTAGTTCTTCAGCGACGGTGCACTCTGCCTAGAGTCCCACCCTTTTTGTTGATGCGGTATCTGTACGATAATAAACTATCCGATAAATCAAACCTGGGGTTGATGTATGAATATTGGGAGACGAGGGAAAGCTCTGTGGATTCCTGCATTTCACTGTCCTCATGATTTGGGTACTTTCCTAAAAACACGTGACTGCCTGCAGATCACTGGGATTTGCTGAGAATGAGGCATTCTTTGTAGCACGGAGCCTCCTCACTGCGCCCTTTGCCATTTCGGCTATTTTAGGAAATATTAGCCACACACAAGATGGTTCTAACGAATGATGTTTTGATTCCACTGGTCGAAGGAAAGATCGCTGTGAACATCGCTTCGATTTTGTGTCCTTTAAGGAACCCCAATCCCTTCTTTCTGTGACATAGCATTAAAAGACCTCTCATCTGTTTATGATTCTCTTTTACTACCTAAAAGGGATTCGTATAAACTCTGTAATATGTTCACCTGAATGTTCATCAACAGAGATATCTTTATTGTCGTATGCGAGCTTTTTTCTATTGAAAGATATAATTTTCTCTTTTTATTAACTTCCTTCTTTTGACAAAAAATAAAATAAAATCGCATACAAGAAAAGCTTTTGTTACTTTGAAAATAAACTAACATGTTAAACAATTCCAATGTGTCCTGGTTTAAAAAAAAATAATTTCCTCATCATGAATACTAGTAAACTGTGCAAAGAAAATAGTGTAAACAATAATAATAAAAAAACAACAGTTATTCATATGTGCGCACACACACACTTACCTTGTTCCTGTTTCGGATGATGTACATCAGTGATTCGGCGGTAGTTCCCAGCAAGTGAAGGACAGCGTGTGGTCAGGTCCATGATGGGCCAGTTGCCGATAGCAACTGATAACAACGTGGTGTTGTCACCTTGGATGATGAGCAGGACGTGGCCTTGCTCAAATTCTTGCCGTCGCTATGACAACAGATAGCCCGACCGCACTTCCAAACTTCGTGTCTCTTCTTTTTTCTTTCTTCTTTCTTTCCATTTGCACGTGTCGTCTTGCCGCCGTGCGCGACTATCAGAGACGCGGACAGAACCGACGGCGGAACCAATGGCAGTCGCGACGAAATATTAATGGTCATTATGTCTGTCAAACTGGAGCACGGCGTGGACGCTCCTCCCCAGCGACGGTCGTGGACAGATAACTACGGCCGAGCGTACCCTCTCCCTTCCCTCCTGGACTTTAACGGAAGTCGAACCAGCGGCCACCCATCCCGATTAATAATTACGAAACGAGTTCTGATGTCACTCGGTGGAACCACAAGAACCGAAGGCCGTTCATTTACCGAATGTGTTGGTAATCAAAGGTTTTGGTTTATTTCTTCATCAGAATTTGGCTGCTGCGAGTCGAAACTGAGATTTCATTTCCCATTCACAGTAAGCCGCACTAAACGACTTTCCCTTTTTCGAGCAGTTGCATAGTTACGAGTTTTTTTATAAAGTTTGTATTAATGGAAATTTGCACGATGTATTTAACGGCATACCTGCTTCTATTATTATAGATGTTTAACAGAAGCCAGCGTAATATCATATTTCTTGGTGCGTGTGTGTGTAGTCGATTTTAAGATAGTGCAACCCAAGATTGCATTCCCCATAACAGTCTTACCCCCCGAAGGCTTTATAAACTTATTGCAGGCTGGAAACTTCCTTCTAGAAACCAAAAAGTGGTCTTCTTTTCCAAACCACTTCAAGTTTTGAATGCGCAGGGTGTTTGGTCTCGCACCAAATCGGATGACGTCTGTTTTCGTAATACATCTGTCGATCTCATGACCTGTAGACTGGCTCATTCGTTCAGGAGTATCTGTCGATTAGAACAGTTCTTACTTTTTGTATTCTAAGGCAGCCGCACCAATCTAGGTTGGTGGTGACGTGAAAGATTTTTTTTTTTTTGCTAATTTTATATCATTTGTTTAAAATGATGCAAATTAAACTCGTACCTGCGACACACACACACACACAAAGGTAATTCCATACATTTTTTTTTTTTTGCAAATCGGTCCCATTCTAATTTTGAATGAGGTTAATCTGCACTTCTGGCTTTGACCATACGACCTTACTAAACTCTGAATACACATCTTTGTAGGGTCGGATTTACGCCTAAGTTGGACAAGCTGCACCTTAGCATAGGCAGAGCTCTTAAAGTTATAGCTTAACGCCCCTACCAACCTTAAATCTAGCTCTGCGTCCTTGAATACTAATTAGCAAATAAGCTTATTCGGCTTCGTGCGTGTAAGTTCTGTTGCAGTCGAGTACGCATAAATATCGGATACATCGCCTGCTACCACGATGTGGGAATGCACTCAACCCCGACCGGTGACCGGCTACCTGCTGATTTCCAAAACTGTTAGCGCTAAAAGAGCGATATTTTATAAAGCGGGAAGAGCTGCGACGCTCTCCATTCGTTCGGCTTGATTCTTGCAAATCCCAAAATTGAATTTTTTTAGCATCTTTTCAGGTCTTGCTCGAACACTCGATAGGGGATGCTCTTTGTGATTTTCGCATTCAGGTTGATTTCCTTTTTGCTGCAGGTGTAGAATGCACCCAATCAGATTTGCACGATCCGGTCTTCGTTATAAATCTCGGATGATATTCCATCTCCTGTAATCACCTCGTGCCCAATTAGCCAGTTTCTCTCTTCATCGAATACTTTTTCGGTTCTGTTCTTCGCATCGATAGCCCTCCTTTTGTGTGTGCACAATATTCTGAAAAGAAATTAATCAAAACTTAATATACGCATGCGCGATTTTATGTTTGGCACGGAAGTGAAAAAAGAGACATTATGATTTCGAACTTAGGCGGCTCAGACGAACGAGTAATTCGACATTGAACTATATAATGTCTAATTGGCATAAAATAATTATCTCGCCAATGTAAAACCGACAGTCATTTGGGAATTAGCTGTTCTTGGGAAAACTGATCAGTGCAACGCATACCCTTCGCTCTGCTGAGTCCCAGTGGTTGTGAAGCTTCTTCTTCTAAAGGTCGTTAGAAGAATGAAAAATATGGACGGGCTACAATTGCAACTTGGTCTCTTTTCGCTATGTGGCCAAATATTTCATACGATACGTTTGCCAAACAGAAATCTGCCAAGAGGACAGTCAGTATCTCCTCGCTTACAAATAGATCGCATTGATAATTCTGGTTGCAACTGTTAAAAATACTAAAACATATTGACTGCTTTTTTTTTTATTCTTCCCATCCACGGAAGGTTTAAAACTTCCCTTATGTTAGTACTGTGAGTGGCCCGCAAGTTAGATATTCAGGAAACCCAGCTCTAGATACCAAACGTAGAACTTTTATTTCGAGCCACTTCAGGTCTCCAATGAGCAGTCTAATCGATTTACACCCGGCGGTGAAAGTCATTTACCTGTCTAGACCTTTCATTCGTGACGATTTTGCATGTAACTATTCGCAGCCTCATGTATTATTTTTATCATTTCGTATCGCAGCCCCCTCCCAAAAAAACTGTCAGTAGATGAACGAAGCGTTCTAATACTATCTAGCACCCCTGGTCTTTCGGTATGAAGTTAAGATTAGCCGATGCAAGCACATTAAACAATATTCTTTTCACCTTCTTTAATTCCGTCACCTGATTTGCACAACCACTTCTGCGTACTCGCCACGATGTAAGATGTCAACGGCACGAACTCTAGATAATTCGCAAAATAAAGGGTATTTAAGGTGTGTTTTGTGTTTGATAGGCGAAAACCAGAAAAAAAAAGTAATCGTCGTTATAGCCAAGCCGATATGAGTAACGTAAAATTCAGCATCTGCGCTTGTGCGTATTCACCCATTTCCTTGTGATGCACATCAGCAGAAGGTTGTAAACCGATAGCATAACAGTACCATGGATGGGCTAAGGTTTTTTCCCAGCGTTTTTTTTAAATCTCACATTTCTTTTCGCAGATTTTTACAGTACTTCTCAATCACTCACTTCTCCATACGATAACTCTTTATTCTTGACGATTTTTTTGCGTGACATGGGCTGTCCGAATTAGTCATCGATCAGTTTGTGCGATTGAAGCACAGTTAATGTCGGATGCTTTGACGGTGACCGAAAGTATCAGAAGATGGAAGCGCGATGGAGGAAAGGAGCTCAAGAAACTTCAGGCAGAGCATGTAGAGATTTGAGGAGTTCTAGAAACGATTATGCGTTCCTCTAGTCGTGCATTTCGTGGATTCTTCCGAAAGAGGTGCAGAAAGTCTACGACTGTACAGGTTTGCGACAAAATTGTCACGAGAACGTTATTTACGAGTGTATCGTTTCGTTTGCCAGTGTGTGCATGCTAGCAGTAATGTTAAGGGAATGGAATACCTGTTCTGGTTTGGACCAGGACTCCTTTTCGTTATGCCTTTGCAAAGGTTGCGCTGATTTACCTCTCTTTTACCAATCCTAAAGTATATTGTAGAACATTAACTGATAGCGACACCAACTTCATTGAAGGAATCGACTGTTATTTTTGTGTTCTAGGTTGATCGTCTTCCTAATTCTAGTTGCTTTGGCGTCGATTCCAATGTATTATATGCGTAACATTGTCGCGAGAGCTCGTCCAGTTTGTTTTGAGAGATGATAACCATTGTTTTCGGAAGAAAAAAAAGACATTCGCTCTCTTGAAAATCCCCCATAACGGTTCGTGAACCCTCTGCGACATTGAGATTTATGAAACTGTCGAGTGATCGCATTGTATACTTAAAACTGTTTTTCTCATGTTCCCGATGTTGTGGATCTACATGTCGGTAAATCACGACTGCATTTCAAAAAAGCAAATGTTAAACAGAAATTTATACACGCGCACACTTCCGCCGCCTTGAAATGTAGAAGCGCATCGCAGTACAGTACTTTCTAAGTATCAAATGATTGTTTTTTTGAGATTTATACATTACTTAGATCAGTGAATAAAGCAATATAATATGAGTACGTTTTGTCATACGACTTATGAACTTCGCAATATCTTAGTTACATCATTAACTTTTAGGCACAAATCGAATGTACTTCTGTTTTTTCTTCTTCTTCTTCAAATTGAAGTTTTAATTCGCATAATAAATGTAAACATGTTTTTAATTTGGTGCTGCTTTTAAAGATTTCATTCTTTCTAGATTTAGAAGTTACTCGCGGTATCTTTACCGAAAAATCATTTTACACGTGATTATAATGTTTTATAATTAAATCAACGTGATTATAATGCTTGATTTATTTGAGTGGTTATGCAAACTTACAGAAAGCTTGTTTCTCGTCTTAAATAGCGCTTCATCAGACTCTTCCACCTAAAAGAAGAAAATTTAGTGAAGTAATCCGCGCAGAATGAATCTGGACGCCTTTAGAGGTGCAATTATGACAAGTGGAAGGATGACTCTAAAGTGGACGATGAAGCTGACGAGTTGAACCGGGAACTGCAGCTTACTGCACACGTTTATGAAACTAGTTAGGTATGAATAACTATAAAATATAAAACTTTGACTGAAAAATAAAATAAAAGTACAATAATTATTTGAAATGACAGAAGGCAGATGAATTTTCTCCACAGCTTAACGAAGAATACATCCCTGCGTGTTCCATCCTGCTCCCTGCTTAGTTCAGGTTCAACCAGTCCTCCGTGTGTTTGAACCGCACGTGTGGCTCTCTTCCTTTTTTTTTCCGCTTGCCTTCAATTCTTCCCTAACAATCTGACATTTTTCTTTTTGCATGTTCTTTATTGGTACCCCTCATCTCCGAAACCTCATCTTCTGGCACGCCCACATCAGGAAGACAGTATCAATCCTGTCTTCCATGTTTCTACTCCACTGAGATTAAAGATTTATTTTGCAATTTTTAACCTTCTCTTAACCTCTCTTTTACATCTTTGGTAATCAAATGACCTAAATAAGTAGAATCCCACTTTTGGGCGTATTTTTCTCTGCTTACTATCATTTAGGGAGGTTTAAATTTAATTTAGGACCATAATTTCTACCCTATTCATTTTTGCAACTATTTCTCTCTCTCTCTCTGAACCCTCAATACATTATTATCAGCATAACAAAATGGAAATCTTTCTTCCATACTCTCAGAAATGTCTTCATTGTAGAGATTGAATAGAAGAGAAGAAAGCGCAAATCCCTAACCCCGTTTTTTTTTTTTTTTTTTTTTACTTGAAAAGTTTTCGACAGTTCGGTTCCAATATATTGGGGATATCAGTCGAATGTCATACCTGTTTATCTTTATTAATTTTTCATGGTGAGCTTGCCTTCAATTCTTCCCTAACTCTCAGATGCTTTATTATAATGTTTATCTTTAGCAAAAACATATGTTTGCATTTCCAGATTTCGTTCTAGTATCGTGCTGATATTAAAAGATAATCTCCTTTCTCCTTCCTCACAAATCCCCTGTGGGCATTCTTTATTTCATTCCTTCCGATGTTATTCGTAATAGCACTTTTATTACATGCTTTATTGATCTGTACAACTTCCCCAGCCTTTTTTCAGGACGTTTATAAAGATAGAATTCCTGAGTTCATTAGGGTCTTATCCCGGCCCTCCCCAAAGAAAAAGGAAAGAAACACTAGAAAATTTTCCAAAAATCTTTTCCTAATTAAAATTCATTTATGCTGTGTCGTGTCTTCTCTTTCTATACTACTTATGAATTAGCGTATAAGATCTATGATGCTCAGCCATAGATCTTATGCGATGCCTAGTGTGTATTCTCAAATCGTCCAAACCAGCGCTTCCAAAACTGTGGGCCGGAAGTTTTGTTGAGGGGGGAGAGCGTGAAATAATGAAAAAAAATTTCAAATGTTTTAAGACTAAAAAAAAAGAAACGTATTTAATTTTTATTATTTCTTTTTTATATTTTAATGGAAAAAATCACACATTGGTGTTGGTTCACAAATTTTGCTTCTTGCCTATTTTGGCGATTAATGAATATTAATAAATATATGCTTATTCATATAAGTTTCATTTCAAAGGTATTGATAAAAAAACACCAAAAAAGACAAACGCAAAATCTTGAATATAAATATTATTATATAATATTTATATTCAAGTTATAATAATATAATTCTTTTTTCGATTGGGGCCGTGAAATATTTTAATTTTTCCAAAGAGGTGGGCCTTGGCATCCATAAGTTTGGGAAGCACTGGCCTAAACTCGGGCCCCCTCCCAATATTAAATCCTGAGTGCGCTACTGCAGTATAGTTAAATAGTTGGAATATATTAATAACAAAAATATGAGAGGCAAAGTTTCATTATTTCTTAATACTGTCGCTAGATGGCGCCACTCAACACAAAATGCTCTAAGCTTGTGAGTTACAAATGTTTCTCTTTTACCTTGTTGATAAAAATGGAAATGAACAAATCTAAATCGAGTTGTTTCTTACTAAAATGAATGCATTTCTAATATTTCTTATTAACGTGATAACAGATAATTGATGGGAGGTAACTGTTTTCTGTGTTAAATAAACTTTTATTCGCAAATTTGCCATTCACGGACCGTATATTTTGCATTAAACCAGTTTGTTTGGGAATATACCCGCTGTAAATGAGATATTAAACATTATTATATAGGCAACGTATGAAATAACATTTATTGAAGTTATGTAATTATGCCTGTATATTTCTATTAATAGACAAATTGATCAGATAGAACTTTTATGAGCAATTACGGTAATTGTGTAGGGTCGAAATACAAACGCTATTATGTCCAGAAATCGATTTGTATGGATAAGTCTTATAAACTCAAAAAACCGTGTGTGTGCACCAACTTATCCACAGTAGGCTGGTTCGAAATCTGCACTTTGAGAGTTGACATTCGTAGTGACAACATTTATCGATTGAGCTTATTGGGGAAGGGGTTTGCTGATTAAACAGCGTACTGCGAACCTTGGAAAACGAAGTATCCAAAAGTTCTTTACTGTTTTCGAGAGAAAAACTCGCCACATTACATTCATATCTGTAGAGTTTTTTTCAAACGAATTGCCTTAGAAATGTTATCTGACGTCTTAAGAGCAACCACGGACATCGAAGCCCATTGGTCAAGGAAGCCTTAAAGGAGGCAGGGGAAATACCGCACCTTTCGGAATCGTGTCTTTATAAAGTAGTGTGTGACTGAGGATAGATTTTTTTTTTGCTTGGTTTATTTACTTAAGAAATATATATATATTATTCTTCATTCATCTAATCCACTGTTTTTGATTTTCATCGAGCCCAGCCGTTTAATAAGCATCGCTGCTCTTTCATATCGGTGACGGCAGTTTCCTCTTCCATTTAGCAAACAAAGGGGAATTGTTGAACGGAGCCACTGCTTGATATTCTTCGGTGGTAACAATGCCGGGTATTTTGAATGCATGTGCGGCTTATTATCTTCCTCTGACTGTTTCTTATTGCTTGCTTTGTTCTTTAATTGGCCCAACTAGCAAGACGGAAAAATTCTTGAGACAGTTTTATTTTATCTACGTTTTTGCAGACTGGAAGAGATGTGACCGGAAAATGTGCTAAAAGAAAAAGTTCTCTGACCTCTTCAATATTGCGTTTTTGCACTGCCGAGAGGAATTCTTCGTGGTTTTTATTAGCTTGCTTGCCGAAATAAATCTACGATTCCGTAGCCCCCCCCCTTTACAAAACAAACATGACCTCATCAACCATGTCCCTGTCTGTCACAAACAAAGGGACTGACCAAAAGTTGGCCAAGTAAAACTACCCCAGTTAGTGATTCTTACAAGTGACATTCTTTTGTGCTAAATAATTGTATCGTGTACTTGTTAGCACAATCATAAAATCACGCTGCTAAATACAAGAAAACCTCTCTTAACGCGATTAATTAATCCATCGATGAATGCGCTAAGTGAAATCGCGTTGAGCGAATGCAATAAACACTGGGAATAATTATAATTCATCCATCAGTGAGCGTAAATTTGGGAAAAAAAATTAGAGTATGTATAAAGTAATCAAAGTTAATAAAAATCAATTGCTTAACTTTTTATTTAACGTCTAGACATTTGCTTGAGCTACTTTTTTACAAAAAAATTAAGTAAAGATGTTTGAATCGTGCTCGACGTTTTCGTCTTGTGATGCAATTTGCTATAGCCGGCGATCTCGTTATCGAAATTTCGGCGGACTTCGAAGCTTCGTTCTATACCAGGATCAGCATCAAACAAAATTTCCTTTGCATACTCAATATGATTGAAAACTAGCTCAAGTTCTTTTGCAGTTAACTTCTTAGTAGTAACATTCGCTTCTCGTTCGCACTCCTTATCTTCTTCTTCTTCTTTATATGCACGCTGTTCTTCTAATTGAAGGAGATCATTCTCGCTTAACTATTCTGAATGAGAATCGAGCAAGTTTCTCACATCTTCGTTATCCAGTTCATTAAATTCTTTTCCAATTATGCTGATTTCTTCAATAATGTTAGATCTTGGATTTCGCTCACGATAAACTAACATAGGCTTTAGTTTAAAGTCGCCTTCTGCATTATCTCCTAATGAAAGCGCAAGACGATCTTTAAATACTTTGTATCCTGGTTGAGAGGCCTCACTTTTAGTTAGGAAAGTTTTTGTTGGCATACGCTTCCAAAGGAGACAAGTTTCGTCGACGTTGAATATTTGCCGATCGTCATAATCAGGAAACTTGTCAGTAGAATCTTTATCAGCACTTTATAGCAGATTCCCAAGTGATTCTTACGTTCGATTTTAAAAACGGTCAAACCATCGTAAACTCGCAGTAAAGCTTTCGCATTCCTCTTGAAATTGAGTCTCTTTCAATGAGGTAAAAATATTGAGAGCTTTTGCTGAATGTTCCCTGTACTAAGAGGTATTCTTTTTTGCTTATAATCCTCAATCCAGAATGATAGAAGACGCTCCATCTCGTCATTAAATGTCTTCTATTTCGAGTGATCTGCATGCTTAAAGAAGCAGCAGCAACATTCCTTGTTTGTATTTTTTGCTGTTATTTAATAGAGTTCAAACTGTAGACTCGCTGTATCCCAGGTCTGGCACAATCATTGTATTACTCGCGCTACCTTCACGTCTCTTAATGACTTCCAGCTTTTTCGCTTGCTACAGAGTGGCGACAGAAAATTTCGCATAACGTAAAAATATCACCTTACTGATTAATCACTCGCGTAAAGCGGGAAATAGTATCATTTCACTCAATCGCACATATCGAATTCGCGTTAAGCGGGGTTTTCTTGTATTATTTAAAAGTCGTTAGGGGATCATTCTTTAGGAGGTGTAAGTAAAGAATTGGTCAAAAATGCTGGGGAAGAAAAATTTAAGGATGCCTCTGGCAGACTTCAGGCGTACTATCTACCTACTTCGCAAATAACTTGTAATCAGCATGCCGCACTTAAAAGAATTTATGATTCCGTAAAGCCAACCCATTGCAAATATTCAATGTCCGCTTCAACCGTTCGCCAGCAAGAAATTGGAAAAATCTTGTCCAAATTTAACCAAAAGTCTCCGGATCCTGCCGGCATTTCTCCAATTGGTTTGTGCTCCACACGAAGTGAAGTGTGGAGCACCAACTCTTTGTCGTCTTTTTATGTTCTCATTCCTAAGAAGGATGACGAATCTTTATCCTTAAACTACCTCCTAATTTCTCTCTAAAGTAATGGAAAGAACTATCGAGGCTCATTTCCGACGCTGCGTTGAAGTTTTAGTTAAGAAACGACCGCCAGTTTGGATTCTGCTACTGTCGCTCAACAGGGGGATCCGCTTACTTATGTCAGCATCTCCGGGCAAATTCCATCGAAGAGTGTCGTGTATCCCATGACTTGATCTGGTACAAGGGCCTATTAATAATCTCCCATCATTTGATCTGTCACGTGACTTCTGCAGTTGCAAGCTTCCTGACTACGCACACATTACGCGTAAAGGTGGATGGTTCCTTGTTCTCTAACTGCGCGAGCAATTCTAGGATCTATTCTCTCACCCATCCTCTTCCTTTTTATATATCAACGATCTACTCCGCTAATGAAGTACAAGTTTTTCTGATGACAGCACATTGAACTCCTCCATTTCAACTGACGAACTTTCGAATGTTCAAATCCTTCAGAACATTTCGAAACCCTTATGGGATTCGGATAACGTTTTCGACGTCAACGCAAGAAAACACTGCTCTGCCTTATTTCCCACAAAAACAGAACTCTCTTCCTCCAGTCTTACTTTTGACAACACTCAAATCTCTGCACTTAGGATTACTGTAACCTCAAATCTCCTTTGGTATAAACACGTTACAAATAGTGGCTCCAAAAAATTAGGTTTTCTGCTAACCTCCGTACAGATCGCAAATCCGTCCAACTACCGAATGGCTTTTCGACATCTGCAGTGTGCCCCTAAAAGTTGCCAGATTGAGTGACTCCTCTCTTATCCTTTCGGTTTCCACCGATTGCATTTTTGCAGCTAATTCCACGGCCGCTGATCAAATAAAAGGCAACCCCACGTTTCTGTTAAAGCAACTGAAATGCACGCAGCAAACTTTGTCCAGTTGGAGAACTGCTTCCCAAGGGATACACAACTTTTCCGGTCAATCGTGAACAGTTCCTTATTGCCCATCCACGGTACCAGTGTAGTGCAGGCCGACTTCATAATAAAGTAAGGAAACAGCTGAAATCTTTTAAACGGCTCTGTTCTCCAGTTTTCTTTCCATCTTACAGTCGTATCTCCTTACCGATTAGAAATATGTTAATTAAAATAAATAAAAGTTTAGCCCTTTTTTTACGAGTGGTTTCGGTGAGTTTTTGAAGTTGGTTTCCTAACCTCCCAGTGGTTTCTCGGTTACGCCGAGAAACCACTGGGAGGTTAGGAAATAGTTTGGCGTGGTGTGGAGCGTTGTGTTTACGTGTACTGCCGGAGTTTTCTCTTTACTTGTGACTATATAAAACGAGATACTTCGCTTGTTTTGAAGGAATGTATAATTTTAAGTTTCAAATTACGTTTGCGTTATGGTAAATCATTATTCTGGTCAGAATTTCTTAAAACATCACAAAATTGTGTGTGGTTTCAGATTGTAACCACTGGGGTGTAAGCAACTGCACTGCCGCATTGGTCAATTGGTAGAGCCTCTGCTACTAATGGCTCAGTTAAGTACGTTTGAGCGCGGTTAGTAGTTGGAAGGGGACCAATCGTTCGTCGTTCGATGGCATACTCTCCCTCGATGAGTCTCTGGACTCCCTGGAGGTGTCAAATAATAATAATATCCTCAAAAGTGGGATCGAGCTCAAATGAAGTGAACAGTGAGAATGTGTTGGACGAAATACCAAGAGACGCCGAGTCATGTGTATTCGAAAATGACAATGAAGGTGAATATTTGAAAATCCAGAAGGACATTGACCTCGAGATTTGGCTGATGAAACAGAAGATTTAGAAGGAGCTACAGTGCACTGTGACACACAAGTGCCGGTATGTGAAAATAATCAATTTGCAGGAAATGCGGAAATTATTTGGTTGCGTCATCGGGTGTACAACACTGCCTCTGAATTTTCGGAAGAAGTTAGGCCAAATATTCCTGAAGGAATCACATTACTGCTAGAGGTTTTTGAGTGCTTATTTCCCTCAGAAATTACTGATCATATAGTGTATCAAACAAATTTATATGCGATGCAGAAAATGGATGGATCAACAAATTTTCAGCCGACAAGTGCAGAAGAAATAAGGAAATTCTTTGCAATAAATTTGCTTATGGGTTTGAAGAAATTTCCCAGCTGTGTAGAATATTGGTCTTCGGACTCAATGTTCAGGGATAATTACATTTCTTCTGTTATGCCCGGAAATCGTTTTCCATGGCTTTTGAGCAACATTCGTATAAATGATGACAATAAGCAACCCAAAAAGTCTTTTGACAAACTTTTCAAAGTTCATCCAGTGCTCAATTTCTTGGAGGGTACATTCTCCTACAAACCAACCAAGAGGTAGGCTGTCGATGAATCTATGATAAGGTTCAACGGACGCTCAAGCCTAAAACAATACATGCCCCAGAAACCCACAAAGCGTGTCTACAAGGTGTGGATACGAGCTAATGAGAATGATTACGTTTCAAAATTCGAAATATACACAGGGAAAATAGGATCCTCAACTGAAAAGTGCCTGGGGGGAAAAGTTGTCAAAACCCTCACAAAAAAACTGATTGGAAAAATCCATAGTGTTTTTCGACAATTACTTCACCTCCGTCCTACTGATGAAGTACTTGATGCAGAACCAAGTGCATGCCTGCAGAACAGTGAGAAAGGGGGAGAGTAGGATTCCCATCAGATTTTACAAGCCAAAAGGGTATGAAAAGAGGGGAATTCCAATTCCGGTGCTCAGAAGAGGGACTGCTGGCAATGTTTTGGAAAGGCAGAACAGGAATTCAATTCCTTCGAAATTTCCATGACGTTGATGACACAACACTGGTGTCATGCAAAAATAAAGATGGCTCGCATGTAGCCATCACATGCCCAGCATTAGTAAGAGATTACAATACCCATATGGGCTTCGTGGATAAAGCAGATATGCTGAAGTCCTGTTACGAAATTGACCGGAAGAGTAAGTGGTGGCACCGCATAATGTAGCATTTCCTGGACGTCACAGTGGTAAATGGCAGCATTATTTGCAAGGAGCTAAATCCAGAGGAGGACATCAACCTCAAACACTTTCGACGAGCTGTAATTGCAGGGGCACAACTAGGTTGGTTCCCCCAAGAATAGAATATCAGTAACTCGCGTCAACAACTTCAAGCCGTACTTTCCTCGAGATTTGATTCAAACGATTAGACAAAGCTGCGCATATGTCTGTCCAGGGAACATCCAGAAGGTGTGTATTGTGCAGTACAGCTAAAAATCCACACCGTACAAAATAGGCGTGTCAGACATGTCGAATTGGACTCTGTATGAACAAGAACCGTTTTGCTGACTATCACAAAAAGTGAGCAACACCTGATTTCCCGGTGGTTTCGATGTGGAACCACATGCAAAAATATTTTTACTAAAAAACTCTGTAAACATATTCCTTAACAGTATTAATTTAAGATTAAAATAAAAAAAGCAGCTAACGCCTTTTTATTCCCGTATTTAGGGAGTAGGCGAGGGCGTTTAGCCCAATCTAACTTTTGGAGACTGAGTGGGCAGTTCAATCTCCACTGGTACCAATCAGAGATAGATGGCCCAAGGCTATCACTAATTAACAGGCACGCAGTGAAGAGAGACGTGTATATATATATATATATATATATATTTTTTATTAAAAAAAATAGTACAGTATATATTTTTAATGCTTTTACTTCTTGGTAATCAAAGGATATCAGCAGGGCCAGCGGAAGCGGGCACCGCTACGAAGGGGGCGTCGCCGCCGGGGCACGATTCATAAGTTCATTTTTAAGAAACAACATTTTTATAAAAACCAAAAATTCTTAGAATGATCAATATTAAAATAAGGCCGGATACACCGAATAAAAATTTGAAAAAATTGTACATTGCCGCCTCAGCCGGCTGTTTGCAATTTTGCAGCAAGAGCAGGCTACTGCTTGCCTGCAGAATGTTGTGTCTACTGCAGTTATCTGAAGTGAAACGGTGAAAGATTTTAATACGTAGAACGAATTTTCGTACAAAACATTTGTTGCTAGTTAACCAGTCATATGGTACGCATCTCAGTAGGCTACTGACAGTAGCGCAGTGCGTGCTATTATTTCGTCTCTGTGTCTTGTTGTGTAATAATTTCTTGTGGGTATAAAATAGAAATGGAATCAAAAATTAAAAAAAAAGTTATCCGGTGCACAAAATCGTAAGCGTCATGCTGCGAAAGAAGTAGATATCGAGAAACAAACCGGGGATCTTAATAAATTTGTTAAAATATTAAAATTCTCTGATGCAGATTGTAACCAACTCGATACATCAGAAATCAGAGTTGACGAACCTGCACATCATCCAGTTTGAATGAAAGTACTATTACAACTATTGAACAAAATAACAAGACGCAGGATTTAAGTGAAAAACAGTTAAGAGAAGATTTAGTTGTAGTTGACCACGAAACTAACACATTGTTAGTGTCTGTAAATTTAGAAGATCCAGGTGAATGGGGAAATATTGATGAAAAAATACGAGTTGTTTTAAATTAAATGTGGCCTGTTCAAAAGAAAAATATAATATATCCCAGAGATACATATGGTCGTAAATTTGGCGACCCGTATTACAATAGAAAAATGAAAAACGGGGAGCTCGTGCCAAGAACATGGCTCATTTATTCCGAAACTTTAAATTCTGTTTTTTGCTTTTGTTTTCGCACAAACTTTTCGCACCTACTGAATCAAGTAGTCTTATAAAAGGTTATAACGATTGGAGAAATGTAAGTACACTTTGCATAGACATGAGACTAGTTTAACTCACATGAAAAATTTCTTAATATGGAAAGAATCTGATAAAAACTTAAAAAACAAAACTACTATTGATTACAAGACCCAAAGCATGTATGAAATGAAAAAGAAACATTGGACGAGTGTTTTAGAACGCTTGATTGAAATTATAAAATTCCTTGGTAGCCAAAATTTAGCTTTTCGCGAATCATCTGATAACTTATATGAAAGGAATAACGGCAATTTTTTAAAATTAGGCGAACTGTTTGAGACGTTTGATCCCGTTATGGAAAATCATGTTGAAAGGGCCCTACAACGAAACTATTTGAGTAAAGACAGTCAAAATGAAATATTGGAAACTTTAAGTAACGCACTCAGGATACAATTTTATTATCAATTCGAAAATCTAAATATTATTCCATAATTTTAGACTGCACATCTGATGCAAGTAAAACAGAACAAATGACCATTATTATTCGCTTTGTTTCCTGTGACAATGGAATTGTCAAGATACATTAGAAATCAGAACAACATAAACCAGGACGTGGTTAACGTGCAACAATAATGGAACAACAGGAAACACGGACCATTCCCATTGAAATCATGCGAGGTCAAGGGTATGAGGGGCAAATATGAAAGGGAAAAAATATTGGCTCCAAAATTTGCTTTTGAACAAAAATCCTCGAGCTTTTTACGTGCCATGTGCTGCTCATACTCTAAAAATAACCATTAACGATGCAGCCAAAGTGAATGCAGATACAATTAGTTTCTTTGCAATTATTCAAGAAATATACAATTTCTTTTCATTCTCTCACAAACGTTGGGCAATCCTTTTAAAGTTCGTAAAAAATTTAACATTGAAACAGCCATCAGAAACGCGATGGAAAAGTAAAATTAATGCAATCCGCCGTCTACGATATCAGTTAGGTGAAATTTACGATACACTTTTTGAAATGTTAATAAAGAAACCCAGCATGAAGCACGACAAATAAAATAAAGGACTACAAATTTATTTGCTCTCTTATAACTTGGCATGATTTACTTAACAGAATAAGCCCTGTGAGTAAAATGCTTCAAGACAAAAATATGAACATTACACTTGCTTTAGAATCTATCGAAAGCTTAAAAATATTCTTACAAGAATATCGATCAGATACAAATTTTAAAGAAGTCCTAAAAACGGCAAATGAACTGAGTGAAGAGGTAGATAGAGAACAAGAATTTAAAACTAGTACGGAAGTTCGACGACGAAAGAAGACACGACAATTTGACTACGAGCATCAATCGCCACAATCGCCAGAAGATAAATTTAGAGTGAATGTTCACATGGCATATTCCGGTAATTGGACCACGTATTAAGCTATATAAATATAACTATATATAGCTATATATTTTATTAAGCTATATAAAACACAAGTTTCGTAAGTCGTTTGACTTACATCTTCAGGGGTAAAATGTAACTTAAAGTTTAAAACACAAAGAAAAGAGAAATTATTAATAATAGTTCATACTATACAGTTGTAGTCGTCTGACTATTCATAAAATTAAAAATCAGAATGCAGATTCAGAGCAGTGCTGAGTTTAAACAATGCTGGATGATGCCACGTTCTGTTGTTCACGTTCATAATGTCCGGGGTATATTTGACTGAGGTATATTTTTTATTGAAGCTGACCAAACTTGGTGGAGAATTAAGCTTCCATACCATACCACTTCCACCGGCCACAATGTACTCTGGCAGAAAACAAACATGTCGTACATAGAAAAAAACTGTTACATAAGGAAATTCAAAGAAGCTGCGAACATGCTTAAAATCCCAACACAATGCAATAAAAATCAAGGCTTAATTCTCTACCAAGTTTGGTCAGCTTTAATAAAAAATATACCTCAGTCAGACCTCGGACATTATGAACGTGAACAACAGAACGTGGCATCATCCAGCATTGTTTAAACTCAGCACTGCTTTGAATCTGCATTCTGATTTTTAATTTTATGAATAGTCAGACGACTACAACTGTATAGTATGAACTAGTATTAATAATTTCTCATTTCTTTGTGTTTTAAACTTCAAGTTACCTTTTACCCCTGAAGATGTAAGTCAAACGACTTACGCAACTTGTCGGGTTTTATATAGCTTAATAAAAATATGTGGTCCAATTACCGGAATATGCCATGTGAACTTCTAAACCACAGAAACCTCCACTTACAATTAGAGTGAATGTGTTTTATACACTTCTAGACGTTGCAATGTGTTCGTTAATAGAACGTTTTGAACAACTAAAAACATATTATGATAATTTCAATTTCTTGTATAGATTACTACAAATTAATAACGAAGATTTACGAAAAAATTGTGACGAGTTAGAGATTCTCTTGAAGGACGGCGACAATAAAGACGTAAATGCAATAGAACTATTATATATATGACGAGTTATGTGCTTTCCGGAAGGTTAATTTAAATATTCAAAACCCTTTCGATATTCTTAATTTTATTGTGTCCAATAATTTATCCTTCCCTAACTTTTCATTTGCTTTAAGAATACTATTAACCTTACCTGTTAGTGTAGCGCGCGGTGAACGTTCCTTTTCCAAGTTGAAATTGATTAAAACCTACTTAAGAACACAAAAAAGGCTTGTTAGTTTGGCGTTAATAACTATTGAAAATGATATATGTGTGGAATTAGACGTTAAGACCATTATTTCTAATTTTGTGAATATGAAATCAAAAACCCTAAAATTTTAATTTAAAAAAATGCAAGTATATTTATGTAATTTAATTTATTTTATGTAAAGATTTTATTTTTCGAATACTTAGAATATTTAATATAATTCTTTCTGAATTATTTTCTCATCTATCTGGCGTTTCTTTTATTTCCCTAAAAGATAGTTCCACTTATAAAAATTATTCATTTTAATTTTGTTAGCGATTCGGGTCGGTGAGAAGGCTATAATCCCTGAATCATTATATTCAACGATTAAAGTGAAGTAGCTTTATCAAAATTTGCTTTAACTTTTGAGAATTTTTTGAATATTCGGGTTTTTAACGATTATCCTGCCTAGTCAACACCCCCGGTTCGTTACATTTAGCGAACCAACGTGTGGCTGTTCTGTCAAAATTTATTTAAGAAATTTCAAATGTTTTTCGATTGTCTCACGTCTGTGGGTGACTTCCACCTCTTCAAATTACTGGGAGAACGCGCTAAATTACTAGACAGGATGAACTCGTCTTCGATGTATCTGAAATCTCTCATTTCATTTAGTTGGGATCCTTCTGGAATAAACCTTAGCAGCTGATCGTAATAATCATTTGCACCAGCCATGATGGATATTTAATCTACTGGTATGTAAATCACGTGCATTCTTTTCGCCCTGTTTAAGAGTGGCGAATATATTTTTATTTATTCCCATCCCGCTAAACCCTAAAGCAAGCGAAATAACACCCTCTTTTGTTGTTTTTTCTGTTGGTAGAGGCGCAAAACAAGAACTGACTTGAATGAGTTCAAACTGTGAATGCCACTTAATGCGGACGAAAAAAGAAAATACGGCCTCATGTCGGAATAAATTAACAAAATATGTTTTAAAATTTATTTTTTGAATACTTTCAAATCAGAGGCTCCCAAAGTGGGATTTCTGTCTGTAATTAAAATTAAGAATTCAAACTCAGGAATTAAGAATAATTAAGAATTATTCTTAATTATTGTAATGTAATTAAGAATTCAAACTCAGGAAGTCCCTAACATCGAAAGTCAACAACAAGGAGCCGACTTTTTTTTTTTTTCCGGCAACACTTCATAGTCCGAACTTAAATACGCACGTGTTCTGGAAAGAGGAGGGCGGTGCTGCAATGTATAAAATTTACGGAACGTCTGCTTTGAACGCGGAAGCAAAATTGCGGTAATATTTCTCAACATTTCTTTCAAAGACATGTTGAGGAGTACCAGACACGTGGATGAACGTATTCGCGGCAGATCTTTGATTTCAAATATGAAAAGATATTTTCTAGGATGAGGCATTTTGCACTTACGCAATGAATATATTTATCAATGACAGTTCTTTCTGCACACGATTTGCAAGTCACCATCATCACAGGTTCTTGCCGAGCAGCGACCACTCAAGAAAACCAGTCCGTTTTTTCCCAGTCTTTATACTTACGAGTCCGACTGATGTCCTTCTTATCTTGCGGAAGCGCCCTTCCTGTTTCTCTCGGCGACTCGATATATTCCCTTGACGTAAATAGCTTGCACGTTTAGTGTAGCGAATAGAATTTTTCTCGAATGTGTCGCTGCTGCTATAAGTCGCGACGGTTTCGGAGTTGGAACTTGATGGTGGCTAGGGTAGCACATCTCTCGCTAGGGAATGACGAGCATCAGTTGCGCTGCAAGCGTTTGCCAGCGATGGACATTAAGGAGTTCTGTAGCTTCACGAAACCGTTCTTAATAAACTGAATATTTCATTTGTCACAAGTATTCTTCTTGGGGGATGGATAATTACGGCTTCTTCACGAAGGGTTTTCAGTTCAATAGATTTTCCCATTTCTTTAACGATGCAGTCATTAAACTGTTGGTCTCTGAAATGAATTCTGCTCCCCCCCCCTCCAGAAAAATAAAAATTTCTGGCAGAACCGAAATGACGCACAGTTTAACATTAAAAACATTTGTGACTAATCGCCCATCGAAGGTGGCAGTTAGCAAATAACTTCAGTACTTTTAAACTAGAAAATAACTGCATTTGTTTCTCTATGGCGTGGAGACAAGTGCGTAGTCGGAATGCGTCATTTTCCCTGCATATATGCGCAACATACTGACGAGGTTATTCGGCAACCCCCCCCCCCCCTTCTCATGGCTTGTCTGTTGAAGTCAGTGAATGTAGAAACGTTAACCGACCATCCTATTCAACGTCGAAACCGCGAGGGGAAATTATTCTGGAATTCGTCGGCTAAATTCCATCTCTGTGTGGCCTACCTCAACACGGTGTATGGCAGTAATGCAGATGTAAAAATTAAACGTAGATTGCGAAGATAAAACAATGGAAATGGAACGCCCGTTCCTTAAATCCAAAACGCGAACAGTTTCAGAATAAAAATAGCATGCATGTTGCTAACAGAAAAAAAAAATGTATAAATTGATTAAATGAAATATAATCAATTTATACGTTTTGGGCGAAATAAAAAAAAAGCCTGTGTAGCAAGAACAATACGAGGGAGTTTCCGAAAGTAATGCCTATTTGCAGTGTAAGTGGCCTTGAAACGTGTCCATTCTTGTTGCGTTTCCTCATCCCTCCACCACCATTTTTAGCACACGGCGTACGATCGAAGTTGTATTTTTCATGTCGTGTACACAGTGGACGAGGCTTTGGTGGAAACAGCTTCTTTTTTTTTTTTGTTGTTTTCACAAGACTTGTAATATTGTACGACAACGCCATGTGTGGACAAGCGATTAAGGAAAAAAGAAGCAAACTTTTTTTGCTTCTCTTTTCGTGGGGTTGGCATTCATTGGAAAAAAAAAAAAGTGTGAATGGGGGTAACTCTTCCAAAGAACAGAGGTAGATGTTGACTAGTGCCTGCTCTGTTTCTTAGATGATTACAAGAAAACGTCCAAAAAAAGCTTAAAAATTGCTAATGCAGAGAAAGAGTGCCAATGAGAAGGCAAAAGAAGGAAGTCTTCTCGACAGAGTTTACGTGTTAGGTGGAGTACTCTCTTCTGTACAGACAAGAATTCCGAGGGAGATGTTGGGTATTCCACCCCAAATGTGTAAAACGATATTCTAAGGTCGGTCGAATTTAGTATTGAAAAAACCATGAGGAATTGAACAGGAGAGTGTTTTGAACGAAAAAGTATTTTAGCCCCAGTGGATGCGATATGTTTATGCAAGGATAAGTTAGACGTGAAAGCAGTGGCGGCCCGCACATAAGCACTGCGACACTGCAGCACCCCCAAGGAAAAAAACGAAAAAAAATTAAATTTTGTTTGTGTTTATAAATAATAACAATGTCGAATGTCGAAACATAAGCTGTAGCCTTTAACATGTTGTAAGCTTATGTTTCGACATTGATTGAATAGTTAATAATTGGAATTGTTCGATTAACGCTTTAGATTACGAAACAAATACACTGCGATCTAACGCAGTGTCGGAATTATCACGTTCGGTCAGTTCCGGCTAGATTCGCCAATATTCGCTTGCACTTGTCACTGCACGTAAGAAGTGAATCCGACACTGCTCGTTTGGGCAGTGTGTCGCATGCTTGCGCGTTATTTCTGCGAGATACGAAACTTTTGTTATTGGTGCGTGTTCCTGGTGGGTCGAATATTTTGGGCAAATCTTATTTTATTCTGTTAAAATAAGATACAATTATTTATTTATTATAGATACAAGGCTGAATTATGATGAGTGTCACCGTTGAAAATATGAAAAGAATTATATTTTCTCAATTATCGTTACACGAAACAAATGCACCGCGATCTAACGCAGTGTCGGAATGTCGAAACCGACACCGTTCAACGAGCAGTGTCACTACAGATAAATTTTATGCTTGCGCGCGTTATTTCTGTGTGTTCGTGGTGAAATATTTTTAATATGTAAATTTACTTACTGATTAGGAAAAAATGAATTATTTTTGTTATTTTGTATATGCAGCACCGGCGGCCACTGTGTGAGAGTCAATCCAAGAAGAGAAAACTAGTCTTGACAACGTTGAAATTTTTATTCAAAAGTAAGATCTTTCTTCTGGGTAATAAGATAATTTCCATGGTTGGAAAGTGAATTTCGAAACTAAGTAAAATGGTGAAATCTATGTTAAAGACAGTGGCTATGGAAACATTTGAGGACTAGAGTGGTTCTCACATTATGTCATCAGCAAAACTGTGATTAGGATTTGAAGTAGGGGAAAGAAATGTCATCGATGTAAGAGTATTCGAGCTCTTTCTTGCGTGAGATCAGGCAGAACTGGGTTTTGGCGGCATTGAAGTTTACAAGGTTGTCCTTGCCCCACTGAGATATAGCTAGGAGGTCTGAGTTCAGGGTTCTGGTCGTGGTAGATCTTGAGGATTCTAATACTTGAGCACTACAAGGTTTGTCGAATGAAAATGAGGAATGGAGTGCACTGTCATTAGCAAAGCTATGGATAGGATTGGAAGTCTGTGACAGCAGGTCATTTATATACAAGAGGAAGAGAGTGGGTGAAAGAACAGATCCATGGGTTACTCCTGCATTGGTGGGGAAATCCGAGGAGAGTAAGCTATTCACCATGACACATTGAGAAAGTTAGCGTTCCAGTTGCAGAGTGGGGATGGCAGTTTGGTAAGTAGGTCCCTATGCCAAATCCAATCAAATGCATTTGAAATGTCGAGGGCAGCGACATGAGTCTCCATGGCTTGAGTCCATAGGTGGGTGGTAAAAGTAAGATCAGCTGTAGATTGCGAATGGCATACTGCTAGCCACTTATTAGTTGGTATGTCTCTAAGTGATCCAAGAGTGTTGTTGATGACCTTCTCCACAATTTTTGATAGTACAGAAGTGAGAATAATTGGACAGTGTGTTGGTTGACTTTTATCACCTTTCATTGGGATGGGCTGGCTGAGGACCTGTTGTCATGTTTTTGGGTATGTGCCAGTTGAATAGGATATATTTGAAGAGGCAATATGGGATAGGTGTTGGTTCTGGGGCACAATTTTTTTTTCTTAAAACAATGGACGGGATGCCATCAGAACCAAATGTCTTGTTTGTTTTCAGGTAACAACCTGAAAGGATTCTTCAGGTGATTTTTGTTGGAAGACTATGAGAGACACATGAAGGGAGCAGTTCTTTGTGAACTGGAGGGAACTCGGCCCAGGTCATCAATGCAGGAATTGAAGAGTGATGCAAGTAAGTTGGCCTTGTCTTTTGGTGAGGTGACTACAGTGCCATATGGATGTTGCAAGGTGGAAACCTGGGTGAGCAGAAGAAGGGACTGTTATTTGTGCAGGAGGCGAGTTTGCAGCATTTGCCCCTTTCAAAGTCTGATTTGGATAGTGATGATTCTTTTACAGCCATTGCAGGCTGTAGTATAGGCAGCTGAAGTTTTGGTCTTGAGCCAATTATGGTAAGCAGAGGTTTTTTTCTTTTACAGCATTGGCGCTCTTCTTTGAGAACCAAGTCTTCGATGGTGGGTGAAAGTTTGGATTGGAATAGAAATTAATCTCCATTCCTGTGATTTGGCCTGAGCAGGTGTTTGAATCAGAACTGAAGCAGTAGTTGGACCATAGGAAGGGGGAATAGATGTCACGGATGTCCTCCCATTTGGCACCCTTATAGTGCCAAAGGACACAAGACTGTGAACTGGTAGGTGTACATTGTTCCAGAAAAAGAGACGTATGAGGTTGTGGTCTGAGTTTTCAATAGGAGAACTGACAACCACATTACACCTGAAAGGGAAGCTTGTTATAAAGAAGTCAAGTGTGTTGGCAAATTGGAGGGGGTTGTTTGGTATTCTGGAGGGAAGATTGCTGATGGCAAACACCTCAGCGTCCCTACCTGCTTTATCTATGAAACTGGATAGTCAATATGATTTGTGGACATTGAAGTTCTCAAGAAGGATGACTGTTGGGATGCTAAGACTGCAGAAAGTCGATGAGATCAGAGTGGTTGACAGTGCAGATTGAATGGTGAGGATCCAAGGATTTGCAGTCTCTGCTATGGTGTGTCGGTTCTTACTAATGTACAAGTGCCGCACTTGTGTAGTTTGGGTTCTGAAAGAAATAATTCTGGTATAGATTACGGTTGGTGGTGATACTTTACATTGCTGTTTAGGCCATGGATGTGGAAATTAATTCTTACAAAAACAAAAGTGTTGGTGAATTGTTTGGTTAGATTTCTGTTGCCTTTCATGAATTTTTTAAACTATTTTGTGTGAGAGTATTTTTGAGATCTGCAGTAAAAATCATTTCTTTCAGTTGTGGTTCCATTGTGTTTGGTAAGGAAGTGCGGGATGCAGTGAGACCTGACAGACTCACAAACATACTGCCTACAAAGAGGGAAAATTGGTCTCCCTCTAGTCACGAAGTGGCAAAATACGTGGTTGTAGGATATTTCGCTTGCTGATTTGGAAGCCTCCTAGTTCAGTCTTGTATACTAACTAGCGGCCGGCCTGCGGAACCGTTTTACTGCTGTACCCTCGCATGGGTAGGGTACGACCCCTACAGTGAGATTGATTTGTCTTTGAGGGTATCACTTTCACTGCATGTGGGAAGGACAGAAACAGAATGCATTTATTCTAAAATTTCCATAGATGTCCTTTCTTTACATTCCATCTACTGATATTCTGTCTAACCCTTTCAGAAGTTTGTAGGTTGGCAGTCTACAAATTTTCATAATCTACATTCCTCAGCTCCACTTCAACACTCTTGTAAACAGGCAAAATGATTGAGATGCAAGAATAAGGAAATGTTCTTCATTTTAGCCTTGCAATCTTTGTGTGTGGGCCTTACCTTCTTAGATCCCTAGCATAATCCCACCAATAATATATATATATATATATATATATATATACTGTTTTTTTTAAATTCTATGGGGGTTCCTCGGGACTGGTTGAGTCCGCCTAGTGAGGCATTAAGTATGTATTTTATGATTCGTGTTTGTTCATGAGCCAGTTTGCCTGTTCCGAGGGACGAAAAACCTGCATTTCCGGGTGAAGAAACCCTCTAACTCACATTTAGTCAAAAGAGATGAGATGAAGGTTTCTCGTGTCATGGAGTGGAATCGAACCAGGTCTTTTCGACCAAAGGGCTTTGTCTATACCAACTGAGCTACGGAGGCTTTACAAATATATAATGCGCCATTGGATTGGATATTGCATACTTCAATGCCAGTTTACATTTACTGACAGCTATTTTTATATACTCACAATACTTGGCCTCATTAGTATATATGTTTCGTGACAAATCCTTCCCCTTGTCAATGATTGAATAAGAGTGGACCAAGAACTAAACCTTCGGTTCACTCTAAATCAGGGATTCTCAACCAGTGGTAAATTAACATATTTTTTTACTCGCAACATGAGTTGAGAATAAAAATTGTATGCACAAATATTTGATGCAACTAAATGAAAACAATTAGATTTTATTTACATTATCATTAAAAACTTTTGTATAATAATATGGAAGTTCAATTTAATAAGTATCAATCAAATGAGTAACTCGAACATGAATAAATGGTTAACGAGCGGAAGATCGAAGGGAGAAATAAGTGAAAGCGGAGGAAACGATTCCTCTCTGCCAGAAGCCACTACTTTGAATCCTAACCAACCGACGGAGGACATCGTTAGTAGTAGTGTAGTCAGTAGTGACCAGATCAAGATAAGATAAGGAATCGTGACGTGATTGGTTGATGACGTCATGAGTTTGGAATGTTTGGAATTTCCCTGTGGGCATATGTGTCAATGGCTTCAGTTGTTGTGTTTTGGTTCGCATATGGAATTATGGGTGATGGTAGAGATAAGGAATCGTATTGTGATTGGTGGGACACTTCTGACCAGATGAAGATCAAGATAAGATAAGGAATCGTGACGGTGTGTGTTGTTATGAGCTGTAGATTGTTTTGAATGGGAAGGATAATTTTAGTGGTTAAGGAATCGTGTCATGATTGGTGGACACTTCTGACCAGATGAAGATCAAGATAAGATAAGGAATCATGACGTGAATGTTTGTTATTGTCAGATGAATATCAGTGACATCAGTTGTTGTAAATAAGTGACATTATTGTTTTGAATGGAGAGGGGGGGATATATTAGTGGATAAGGAATCGTGTCGTGATTGGTGGACACTTCTGACCGATGAAGTTCAAGATAAGATAAGGAATCGTGACGTGAATGTTTGTTGTTGTCAGATGAATATCAGTGACGTCATTTGTTAGTTGTAAATAAGTGACGTTGTTTTGAATGGAAAAGGGAGATATATTAGTGTATAAGGAATTGTGTCGTGATTGGTGGATACTTCTGACAAGATCAAGATAAGATAAGGAATCGTGATTTGAATATTTGTTGTTAGTTGTAAATAAGTGACGTTATTGTTTTGAATGGGAAGGATGATTTTAGTGGTTAAGTAATCGTGTCGTGATTGGTGGGACACTTCTGACAAGATCAAGATAAGATTAGGATTCGTGACGTGAATGTTTGTTGTTATTGAGTTTGGAATGATAATTTAATTATATGCTATGTCACTCAAACATACAGTTTTTTTCTTCTATAGATGGTTGTACTAATTTTCCAATACATTTTGGGGTATTTCTTTCCTGTTAAAGTGTGGGAATTCTTAGAGAAAGTCGTGATGGCTCTCGTGTTTCGAGTTTTTCTGAATAATTAATTATATACTTAAAAAACCTGTCCTTAAACACACACATACATATTAGACATAAAAATCGCTAATGTATCCATGTTCATACTCTAATATATACCCTATGATTATTCTTATGGAAAAAAAAACTATTCAGTATTAGAATTACGCTTACCAAAAACATACGAGCAGTTGTTATGTTTAAGTTAAAAAAGTACTTACAGCTTTCCACATGACTCTTCTAAATACGAATATTCCAAAATAGTTGAATTTTATATCCACAACACAACACAAAAACCACAAAGAATGAAATTTCTGTAAATACTGTAACCTGAACTAGTTACTTCGTCCTTTAGATTACAGACCGTAGATGCTATGGTTTCGTCATTTGCAATATCCCCCAATGAGCAGTTTTCTTCAAAGGGGATGACATGAGTCACATCCGTAAATTGGGGTATTGTTCAAAAGGTAGCATTTCCTCAAGTTTGGATATTTCTCAAATACTTACATATGACTAAGGGATTAGTATCCACATATTTGAATGACATATATCCTAAAATTATTCATTCTTCGTTACCGTCGGAATTCATTGGTGTAGTAAATTAATGCTTACATTTAATGTTAATTTAGATTACTATCCGATTAGTTCTCTGTATTAATTCTTTCCCACTGTTGCCCAAGCTCGGTGGGAAAGTCTATGCGCCGTTTTGTTTAGGTTAAGTGTTATTTCCGGTTTCGTATTCCGATTGTTGTTAGAGTATGGAATTCTGACAAGTGAAATTATTATTATTATTTTTTTTTTTCAAATTGAATGGTTATTTTCTGTATTTTACTTTTAAAGGTCATATTCTAACAGAATAACTGAGCAGAATTAATAAATATATAAAGTGTATGTGAATTTATTTTCCAACACTGTATATTTCTCATTAAGTCTGATCTTAAAGTTGCCCAAGCTTGGTGGGAAGGTCTATGTGCCGTTTTGTTTAGGGTAAGTGTTATTTCCGGTTTTGAATTCCGATTGCTGTTAGAGTATGGAATTCTGACAAGTGAAATTATTATTGTTATTTGTTTTTTTTCAAATTGATTGGTTATTTTCTGTATTTTACTTTTAAAGCTCATATTCTAACAGAATAACTGAGCAAAATTAATATATATATAAAGTGTGTGTGTGAATTTATTTTCCAACACTGTATATTTCTCATTAAGTCTTATCTTAAATATATCTCACTTCTGCTCGCTGTTTGTTGTACTTAGGTGAGAAATCGTGTGTTTTGGTTCGAACTCTTGGTTTCTGTTGGGAAATTACCAATATAAGTATTAATTTTACCTTCGATTCCTTGTGCTTTTAACCTATTTCTGTAAGTGGAATTTATTTATTTTTTCTTTAGCATTAGTAAATTTTAAGTAACTGATATGAGACAAACAAGGTTTTGAACTCTCCGCAGTTTTTCTACAGCAATCTTTTTAAGAGTTTTTGTAAAGTGTCGTTGGTTTTAAATATCTAATGGCTCTGTAAAATAACCAAACTCTAACAGTATTGTGACTTTTCAGGTGAAATCTTCACCACTAAAATTCTAGCTATTAATTTAATAACCGATTATTTCTTTTGCTTCCAAGATTTGACAGGAGTTTCTTGAAATATTTGAGGGCTTGCATGAACAAATAAGACATTTAATTCAGTGTATCAAAAAAGTCTCTAGTTACTTTGTGGTATGAAATTTCACAGGGGAAAAAATGTAATCTTCCTTCTTAAATTTGTATAACACATCTACGACACGAAATTTGTTCATTTAAATTTACACATTTTATTTGAACGAAATATTATTTACAAAATGTATTTACTGAATCTAACAATACAGAAAATAAATAAATTGAAAAATACATCAAAGGTTCTTCCATGCTTGTGGAATTGCCATCGTATGGTTTTGACAATGTGACTCTCATCTGAAAGTTAATTTTCATTTGGTGTTTGTTGGGAATTTATTACTGTAGTAAAATTAAGGGTTGCATATTTATATTTTCGAATCCAATACATATACTTCAGAGAATTATTAAAAGCACAGAATCTTTCGTTATGTTTCCAAAAGCATTTAAAAGTACACGTTATGTTTTCACATTTTGGGCATCCAATTTCATTTAAATCAATAACAGGCCTCCCTATTAACTTCGTTAATGTTTTTGATTTTTCTCTTCCTTTGGCAAGTAATATATGATATTTGCATGTTGATTCTATCATCCAATCTCTTAGTTTGTCCAAAGCTAGTGAACCAATTTCCCACTTCAGCTGATGGTTATATTTTATTAACCAAGAATTCTGTTTTTTAACTCTTTCCAACTACAAGGTGATTTTGTCACTGCATATCTTACACTAATTCCATCAGAAATACAAATTTCTTTAGGAAATAAATTTGAACTCTTATTCAAAAAAAATTGTACATCAATTATCCCAATGATAACTGAAAATTCGTATTTTTCACCCACTGTCGATTTTTCATAATCGTTTTCCTTCATTCTTCTTCTTCTTCGATTACTTCATATGGCACCACAAATAAATAGTTATTTATTATTATTTCACTGATTATTAGCTCTGATCGTATACTTTATGGTAACTTTCGTTTACAAAATTCTAAACAATTAGAACTTTTCACAAAGAAACTTTCAAAGAATTTGTGGCTCACCCATTATTTTTACATTACCAAACACAAATCACAAAACAGCAGCTGCAGTGGACGAACGATTACCTTAAGTCCAAAGTCACTCGACTCTATGCTATTTTCTTATAGTACTGTTTACACTTACCATCCCCTATCCTGACCATTCCTTCAAAAATGAAGCTTTTGCGCAGATGACTCAACGACATGTTTTCACATGCTGTTGGATATACTGTTGGTGTGTTTTTATCTTACTTTGTGTAGGGAAAGGTAAAATTTGTATATGTGTTATCTGTAGAGTACAAACATTTTCTCTATGCCAAACTTTAAAGAAGAGTTAAAGTCACGTTTTGTTGGTTTAATTAGGTGCTTCTCTCTTTCTCTCTCTGTAAAATAACCAAATTCTAACAGTTCGGATTTTCGATTATGTGAACGATTTGTTTTCAGATAACTCAAATAATGTCAATAGGTAGCATTAGACAATTTCTAAAATAATCAATACATGGATATTCGTTTTCAACACTTTTGGCCCCTGTCCTGGCATTAATTTCACAGTTGTGATTTTTTTTAAATAATTAAACAGAATTGCATTAAGATATAAAGTTGTGGATTTAAATATCAAGATCTAATCAGAATAACTGAGTAAAAATTCGCTGTGGAAAAACACAACAAAAACACACATCTTTGTTCATTTAAGTTTTCAAATGCACATTTTATTTTGCTGAAATACTATTTACAAGTATATTCACTGAGAAAAACTCGAAACATGTAATTACCTAAAAATATTTCACAATATTTAGTTTAGACTCTTAATATTTTCCAAAGAGTACAATGAATAAAATTTTTTGTTACTCACTGTTTCTTGGTTACATTACATCAAAATAGCTGGTTTTAGATACCATGGTAACCACACTTCCATACATTTTATATTGTATCAGTCTGGAAATGACACCATACCTCCCTAAACATTCTGTGTATTCTTTTGTCAGCAAATATACACAAACAGTTTTTGTAAAATGTTCGTAAATGTCCCAAAATAAAGAATCCTTATCGAATTGGATAAAATCTTGAAAGTCTAATTTTACCATTGATGAAGTTAAACGATTGGTGATAATTTTTCCCATTATACGAACAGATGGTAATTCAGTTTCCAAAAATTGATAATTATTTACTATGTCGTACATTTTTGGTGAAAATCTCTCAGCTTCTTCACAACTAATAGAAAAAAACTTACTTCCATCAGCTCCTGTATCATCAAGTATTAGTTCCCCATCTTGGCATTTCAGAATATAACACTCACTGAGGTCCATTTCGTAGTCAACTCTTCTTTGCAAGTAGCCGAGGATATCAGACCACTTCCTGCGTAATTTTTCCCAAGTGGTCCTGGATAAATACATCACAATGTACGTGTCTTCTAAAATAATAATTGGTTTCCATCCTTTTAGAGCTAGGTGAAGAGTTTTGTCTCATGCTATTTTCCTGAAGAAAGAAAATTTCAATGACTTTTGTGGCTCACCCATTATTTTACTTTACTTTACTTTCCTGGATACCAATCACCACAACACAATACGATAACTTCACAGGATGAACGAATTGTCGTAACTGTAAAGACACTTGACTCGTTTATTTTTCCTTATAGTACTGTTTACCTGACCCTTAACCCTGACCGTTCCTTCCCAAATGAAACTTTTGTGCAGATGATTCACGGACATGTTTCTACATGGTGTTGGATAAACCATGACGACAATGACGGATGTGTGTCACCCTGGGAAAATTCCAAAATATCTTATCTCAAAAACATCACCCACAATTCCATAGCCAAACAAAACATGACAGCAATATCGTTATGTGTTTGGATATTTCTCTCATTCTGTGATATCACAGAGGGTGACAGATGTCTTCCCTGCAATGCTCCCCACCTAACCCCATCACCCTAGTCTCTCACCATCCCCTCTCCTCCAGAAGATGTCTGCTCAGCCTAGTGGAGATGAGTGAGCTTATCGTTTGCGGATATCTTTTAGTGATGTCACCTCCAATTGATACTGATAACTTTTTTGGGAAAAAAAATTTAAAAAACACATTTCTTATGATAACTTTACATTTTTTTTTCATTGGGGGATATTGCAAATGACGAAACCATAGCATCTACGGTCTGTAATCTAAAGGACGAAGTAACTAGTTCAGGTTACATTATTTACAGAAATTTCATTCTTTGTGGTGTGGATATAAAATTCAACTATTTTGGAATATTCGTATTTAGAAGAGTCATTTGGAAAGCTGTAAGTACTTTTTTAACTTAAACATAACAACTGCTCGTATGTTTTTGTTAAGCGTAATTCTAATACTGTTTTTGTTAAGCGTAATTCTGATACATTAGCGATTTTTTATGTCTAATATGTATGTGTGTGTTTAAGGACAGGTTTTTTAAGTATATAATTAATTATTCAGAAAAACTCGAAACACGAGAGCCATCACGACGTTCTCTAAGAATTCCCACACTTCAACAGGAAAGAAATACCCCAAAATGTATTGGAAAATTAGTACAACCATCTATAGAAGAAAAAAACTGTATGTTTGAGTGACATAGCATATAATTAAATTATCATTCCAAACTCAATAACAACAAACATTCACATCACGAATCCTAATCTTATCTTGATCTTGTCAGAAGTGTCCCACCAATCACGACACGATTACTTAACCACTAAAATCATCGTTCCCATTCAAAACAATAACGTCACTTATTTACAACTAACAACAAATATTCACATCATGATTCCTTATCTTATCTTGATCTTGTCAGAAGTGTCCACAAATCACGACACGATTCCTTATACACTAATATATCCCCCTCTCCATTCAAAACAATAACGTCACTTATTTACAACTAACAAATGATGTCACTTATCTACATCTCATAACAACAAACATTCACATCACGATTCCTTATCTTATCTTGATCATCATCTAGTCAGAAGTGTCCACCAATCATGACACAATTCTTTAACCACTAAAATTATCCTTCCCATTCAAAACAATAACGTCACTTATTTACAACAAAAGACGTCACTTTTCTATAGCTCATAACAACACACACCGTCACGATTCCTTATCTTATCTTGATCTTCATCTGGTCAGAAGTGTCCACCAATCACGACACGAATCCTTATCTCAACCATCACCCATAACACTATATGCGAACCAAAACACGAGAACTGAAGCCATTGACACATATACCCCCAGGGAAATTCAGAATATTCCATTCTCTATAACAACAAACATTCACGTCACTATTCCTTATCTTATCTTGATCTTCATCTGGTTCAAACTGTCCCACCAATCACAACACGATTCCTTATCTCTACCATCACCCATAATTCCATACGCGAACCAAAACACAACAACTGAAGCAATTGACACATATGCCCACAGGGAAATTCCAAACATTCCAAACTCATGACGTCACACACAATGACGTCATCAACCAATCACGTCACGATTCCTTATCTTATCTTGATCTGGTCACTAGTGACTACACTACTACTATCGTTGTACAAGAATGCAACAAAAATCCCCGTACAGCACAACGTAAATATAATCTTAGTTATGTCATATGGTTTCATATATATTGGAGAAGAAACCACACTGTTCGCCAGTGTGTGATTTGTTATGAAACGCTATCAAAACATTCGATGAAGCCTTCCCTTCTTAAACGTCATTTTGAAACCAAGCATGGTGATTTAAAACACAAACCTTTGGAATATTTCCAGAGAAAACTATCCGATTTGTCAGCAAGGAAAAAACAAGTATCTTCATTTTCAGGATTTAACACGAAGGCTCTGGAGGCATCTTATGAAGTCTGTTTAAGAATAGCTAATGGAGGAAAACCTCAGATGATCGGAAAGTCATTAATATTACCAGCAGCTACAGATATGGTTAGAATGATTTTTTGGGGAAAGGCAACAAAACAACTTGAAATGATTCCATTATCCAATGACACCATATAACGAAGGATTTCAGATTTGTCTTCAAATGTTAAGGAGCAGTTAATAGAAAAAGTTCAGGCTAGTAAATATTTCCATACAATTGAATGAAGCTACTGACATTACCAGCATGGCCCATCTTACGTATAAGATTTATAGATGGGAAACCAGTGAAGGAAGAGTTCTTGTTTTGTGAACCACTGCCTGCTCGAACAACCTCAAATGAAATATTTTCAAAATTAGACAAATTTATGAAAACGAATGATATAGAATGGAATATATGTGTTGGTGCTTGTTCTGATGGAGCACGTGCAATGGTTGGGAAACAGTGGCATTGTTGCAAAAATTAAAGAACTAGCTCCATAAGCAACATTTGTACATTTGAGCATTCATCACGAGGCTTTAGCTGCAAGAAATATGCCTGTTGCTCTGAGGACAGTTTTGAATGAAAGTGTGAGAATTGTTAACCCCATTAAGTCCAGAGCTATAAATTCACCACTATTTTCCATTTTGTGCAATGAAATGGCTGCTAAACATGATTCTCTTTCCCTTCACACTGAAGTTAGGTGGCTGTCGAGGGGAAACGTATTAAGCCGCCTGTTTGAACTTCGTTCAAAAGTGCAGATTTTTCTCCCTGACAAATCCTCATACTGGAATTATATCACTGATGAACTGTGGCTTGCCTGGCAAATTTATTTTCCCACCTCAACCAGCTGAACACGATCTTTCAGGGTGCACATACTTCCTTATTCTTGGTACAGGATAAAATTTGGCTTCATCATCAAATAAATCGATACTGGAAATACGTGTTCCTTTCCATTGTTGGATGCTTTCTTAACTGAGAATGAAATTCTTTTTCATAGTGAACTGGCAGTGAATATAAAGAAGTATCTTGGGGGTCTAATCACAGATTTCAAGCAACACTTCCCTGAAAACCTGGCTTCAGAATTTTGGATTAGAGAGCCGTTTTCCGTTGATGACACCTTACCAGAAAGATGAATTGATCGAGCTCTCATGCGACAGAAGTCTCACGCAAATGATCAAGAGAATGGATTTAACAGACCTCTGGCTGGCAGGAAGAAATGAATATCCAATGATCTCAGAAAAAGCTGTAAAATTTCTGTTGGTGTTTGCAACTACTTACCTTTGTGAATGCGGGGTTTCTTCTCTTATTTGTTTCAAAAACAATCTGAATGAACCCGATTTAAGACTCAAATTAAGTCAATAGAAACCAGACATTAAGAAGCTGTATTTAGCTAAAGAAGCACAACCTTCACACTGAAACAAGAATGTGAGTTCTGTAATTAGTCTTTGATGAAGTGTTTTACTTCTGACCCAGCTCTGAGATCCATAAAAATATCTTTCATTTATAGTTTGTAACTTTATTTCAGAACTGAAGTACCATTATTATCAGGAATATGTGTTTGTCAAAATTTGTTTATGTATTCACTCATTATTATTTTAATTTTTAAAAATTGACCATTTTATAGAACAATCCATTGAATAGATTCAAAGAGTATCTGTTTCTCCAATAAATAAATCACTAGTATTGTAGAGAAATGCTTATTTTGTCCCTGGGACCAAGAAATCATGCTTTTCTAGAATAAATTTGGTTACTGGTACATCTAATATCCTGAATTAAATATAGTGGTACGCTACTGGAAAAGGTTGAGAACCCCTTGCTTTATCCTGTCACAGTCAAAGAGTATCAAGGTGTAACCATTCCCCTTGTCTAACTCAGCTGTGATGTTATCATAAAATGTGACCAAGTTGCTGATATTCTGTCAAATTATTTAGTTTATGCAACAGCTCTAGTACCTGGTCATCCAGCACAGAGGAAGAATTGAGCCGTGTTGTGCATCAGTTGAACAATCTCTTCTCCAGAAGAGATTGTTTACTAAACAACCACTTTATGGTATTTGTGTTTAATCCAGCTGCTATGAAATATATCTGAACGATTAGGTAATAATTTATCCTCAACCAAGTTCTCATCAAATTACGTTATTTTTTTTTTTTGGCCAATCTCTTTTCCTCGTATTGTTCCTCCTGATTCATTTTTGAATTTGTATTCTGAAAGACTTATATACTCGTATATTGAAATGAATATCTGGTGAAAGATTTAAAGAGGGAGGTGCTACTGTGGCAAACTTGCATTTATAATTAAAAATACAGCTTCATCAGCATAAATCATATAATTTCTCCAGAAGATACTGCAGTTTGTTTTTCTGAAATAATTATTTTTATTGTCATCATCATCAAATTCCTGCCCTATACCCTCAAGGGGGTGTACAGAATATGATAGAAAGTTAGTAATGATGTAAATTTTCCTTCAAATCAGTCTGTTACTTGTCAATACTCCAACATTATCAGATCTTATATTTCTAATAGTCTAAGGCCCTTTTTACTGTATCAACCCACCTATATCTTGGTCTTCCTGGACATGGAAGAGAACACTTGTTTTGCTAATCTTTCCTCGCCCATACCACCTGAGATTAGCTCTGCTAACGCATTCCTGAAAGCTGACAACGTCAAGTTCTTTCCTAATATCATCGTTAAATCAGGTTTGAACACAGCTAATTTCTCTCTTATTCAATTGACTTTCTACCATACCAGCTTTGTTGATTTTGTTGTCTATTTCCATATTTAATTTACCATCTTCACTAAAAATCGTGCCTAAGTAGCTGAAATGTTTTACTTGTTCCGCAGGTTCTTCATTCACAATGCAGTTGATATTTTCAATGTTTCTGCCAATTTTCATTGGTGTCCTTCATACCATATCAATTACAACACATATTCAATTTAGTTAAGGAATCTTGCAGCGGATTTATTTAGAAGTATAACATCGTCCGCATAAAGCACAGAGCTAACATTAACATCTCGAATTTTGATATCATGTTTAATACCAATTTCGTCCACGCGGTTAGCCTAGTGGTTTTGCGCTTCGCAACCATATGTCTGGGGAAGGAGTGTCCGAAATTCGATTCCTGTCGAAGACGTGAAGAATTCCCCCAGCCATAGCCGGTCTTGAGGGCAGGCAGTAGGGTTTTTTCCGCCAGTTTATCTGGCGTTTTTCATCCCGCAAGCAGGCAAAAATATATCCCACCCAGCGGCAGGCCGGTTGGGACGTACTAACAAGAAAGTCACATCTATGTAACACGCAGACCCTGCATAGGAAGCGGAAAAAATAACGCGTAGTGAAAGAAGAAGTTTAATACCACTTTCTTTCATAATGTACATCCTTGTCTGATACCAGATTTAACATTAAACCATCTTCCTCTACTTCCTTCAATTTTAACTGCTGACTTACAACTCAAATAAAGACTAAGTATTGCTTGATATAATGCCCCATTGACACCGGTTACAGGCAAATTCATCGAAAAACAGTTAATCGAAAGACAATTCATCGAAAAAGCAATTCGCCGAATGGCAATTCATCGAACGACAATTCGTCGAAAATGCAATTCATCGAAAAAACAATTCACCGAAAATTTTTCGATGAATTCTTTCATAATTCATCGAAAAATCGTTTTTCTTTCAAACTATTGTTTAGAAAATGTTCAGTAACAATGCGGAACGTTACTCATGATACAGACAACATATGGAAGCGGTCATTGAAACGTAATAATTATTTTCTTGCATTTTAGAGCATTTAATGTAAGTGTACATCCTGCTTCATTGTGCAGTTAGCGATTTATCTGTAGGGAAGACAGGAGTACCACATGCACTTATCTCCCGAATAACCTCGAAAACATGTAATTGCAGTTAATAAGGGGAGGAATAGGCTAAGAAATTCGTTCTACCAAATTTTGTCACAATAAGTCTAGTCGATTGAAATTAAAAATTTCATTAATTTCATCCAGCCAGAGCGAAATTGTTAATATCATTTATGAACTTCTTTACGGAAATGTCATGATAAAAGTGATCCATTACGAACTAAAACTGAACCGTGCATTCAGCTTCTTGTACTGAAAACTTCTGCTAAGTCAGCGAGTTATTGTAATACATAATTTCGACATTTTTCTTTGTCGCCCCGAATATAGCTGAACTGAAAACTGGAATGGTTCGACATTTTTTTGTAAAAGTTTCAAATACGGAATCCAAATAAAATTTTTTCATTAATAAATGTAATAAATAAATAAATTTACTGAACGTAAGTTAGTAGGCCTAATACTGAGATGACTAGGCTTTTCCTCCTGGAAATAGGCAAATCGGACAAGAAAGACAATAAGAATCCATATTGTTCTGTAATTATTCCTTAGTAAAGCAGCATTGCTATACCAACAATCATTATATTGAGGAGGATGAGGGAAAAACTAGTATTAATCTTTAATACTACTACTACTCATAATAATAAATTGATTCTTTGATGTAAATATTTTTCACAATATAATAATAAAATATACAGGAATTCAGAGTAAAAATATTGGAAAACTTGAAAAAATTCATTCCTGAAGATTTTTCAATCATGTTTCACTTATTTACTCCTGTTTCTGTTATCCCTCAACGACAGGAGTGCCACATGCACTTATCTCCCGAATAACCTCGAAAGCAAGTAATTGCAGTTAATAAGGGAAGGAATAGGCTGAGAATAATAATGAGTATATGTGTGGGTATATTTCTGGGTTTTGAGGAGGTGATCGGTGCAGTTTGTTAAAAAAATAAAATAAAAGGTTAAAATAGAGCTAGGAAAGGAAAATAATAAAATAAGGAATGATGAATAAAGAGTCTTAAAAAACAAACCTGTAAACCTTTTAGAAGCATTACTCATCTGGTATTATATTTAGTTGAGCAGCGGTTGGAAGTCCTATTCGACTTTTGAAGGATGCCAGTGGTCGGCAGATCACAGTTAGAAAACACAGTGCTAAAGGAAATTGGAATTGGGTTGAGCTGTTTTGAATTAAGGAAGAAGCAACTGGCCTTAAATCACTGCGTGTTTTTCGGCAAGAAAAAAACAAAGAAAAAATTTCAGAGAGGAAAAACCTTCCAACCTCGTATGAGACAGGTTAACTCACCTTCAGGTTAAACGCCCTGATAAAGGCGCTTGACATCCTTGATAAACGTAGGATGCTGAAGTCCTTTTCAGCAGTTTCATTAAATGAGCTGTACAATTTTTCTCTTCTCGGTTTCTGCAGTTTTGTAGAAAATAAGTTTAGGATGGAGGACTTTTTTTTATACATTCACGCCAAGTTTTTTTGTAGTCTTCCATTTTCCAGAGATGAGATGTTTCTTAAAGTTGATTTTTCTGTTTTGGAATTTTCGAGTTGGTTCGAAAATATGACTCAACAATGCGATCATGCATGATCGCATTGTTGAGCCATTTTTTCCATGAGGAGACGATTACGAGAGTGGCATACCTAAATATGCTAGAGAAATTTGTGTTTCCCAGATTGAGAATGTGTAGGGCCTCATTTTCCAGCATGATGGAGCAACTCCACATTATGGCGACTGCGCGTATCCCACTGCTTGTGGCCACCGCTCAGTCCCGATTTGATTCCTCTGGATTTCTTCTTTTGCGTATATTTATATTTGTGTATAAATAATTAAGTAAAAGAGTTATTTTCCCAAATGATTACTTTTTCCAATTTTTACATATGGCTATGTTAGTGTCCGAACAATTCATCGCGAGGAAAAATCAGAAAAATTCATCTCGCGAACTATTGATTGCAGAAAAAATTCGCTAGAAAATTGAAATGGTATTGCATTGATACCGATATATGAAAAGTAAATGCAGTGCAAGATAAATTTCGTAAAGGCGTAACCTTTTACTAACGCATAAAATGAACAAACTTATATTTGCCATCGCAATACATAAATGTCTTTTTACTGTATTCAGTGTTAAACAAAGCCACCTGTTTTCTGGCTTGTGCATTATAGCATCTGTTGAAGTGAAAGTTTCTTTAATGGTACATGGACATTTTCATTGCAGTCTTCGGACAAAAACAGAAGTAGTAAAAATGTATCAATTCCTGAGTAAAATGAATACTTCTGTGTGTTATAAGAAGTTGATTTACAACAAAATATTAGCATTTTTGAGATATCTTCTATTATTGATAGGACATAAGAGCTGCTGACAGTAAAAAAAAGAAAAACCCCTAATATATTGAGATTAACAAATTGTTCAATGCTAGCAATGTTGAGTTCTTTCCTCATATCGTTGTTTTTAATATGATATTGCCATTGATGACCCCTATTCACGCTTCTAATCTTTCTCTCTAATATCTGCGGTCTCTAGACTTTGATAGTGTTTTTTTTTTTTTCTAAACCAGCTTTCAGATCCATAATTTTTTAAAACTGGTTCGAACACTGTGTTGTATACAGCTAGTTTTAGTGTTTTGAATAATTTCTCTATTTCCATGAAACTTTGTTCTTTTTCCTTCCTACCATACCAGTTTTGCTAATTCTGTTGTCTATTTCCATATTTAAAATTTTAAATTTGCCAACTTTACTAAAAATTGTGCCTAAATAGCTGAAATATTATGATTCTTCTGTAAGTTCTCCATTAAGGTGAGGTTCACATTTCGTCTTTTTATTGTTGATTTTCATACCAAATTTAATACAGCATTTATTTAGAGAAGCAAACTTATACTGGATTTATATGAGAGTATATATATATATATATATTTCTTGTAGGATGCACATTACGATAATATCCAGTGCGTAACCACCGTAGATATGTTGAAAATATAATATGAAGGATATCATATACAGAATGATTCAAAATGTATGCTTATTTTGAAGAATTTCTAATGCTTACGCCCCTCTCCCCTCCTTATTCTCTCCTGCAATTCAATTACATAACCACTCTAAATTTCTACAGGTTTGAAAAAGTTTTCCAGATAGTATTCAAAATCTATTACTTCATTTTACCATTTTGACAAAAGAAATAAGAGAATAATATTGTTGTACCGTCAAGATTCTAATTCTGTAATCTTTCTTTGCCATCTAAAATCAGCTGTTCTACTGTCTGCTGAAATTATTTGAAATTTTAGAAACACTATGCTATATTTTCAACGTGTAAAACTGCTTATATGCATACCACACAAAAGAAAGTTCAGTAGAAATTTCAGATTTTTGTTTCTTTTTCTTAAAATAATCTAAATATTTTTACTTCTACTTCTGATGCTGGTTGGCTATTTCTGAAGTAATCTACGTCTTAGAAATATTTGATAATAATCCTCTTAGCTGGAAGAAAAGGGTAAAGCCTTAGATTACTCTGGGTGCTATTGAGAAAGAAAAGAGAGGACACTAAAGTGCCTCAAGCTGTAGTGCGAATTAGATCAAGAATGTCGTGTTTTGATTTTAATTGTTGATTAGTAGACATCCTAACACAGAAATAAATATAGACATTTCTTTCACAGGCTGATACAGTATTTATGCTAAAATAAGTTCTTAATTTGTAATGATCAGTTTCATTTTTATTATCGAAAAATTATAAATTATTGCTTTCAGTTATCTTGAAAAAGAAGATTTGAATTGTTTTTGAAAGAAAAGGAACATATGCATAATCTTATTTTTTGGTGGGGCGGGGAGGTTATAGACTTATTCAATCTGCAGATATTTCAGAGAATTTATTTTATAAATCGTTCGCAAGACAACTGTTACAAACGTAAATCACTTGGGGAAACATGTCCATTCATTTTAGTGTAAATAGTAGCAAATGTTTAGCCACTTCAACAATGCCATGTATCTAAACCAAAAGAAAAAAATATTTATACAAGAGTAATAACATCTGCTGATGTTCTAACATCAGCACATATAAATCTGCTGATGCTAGAACTCTTACATAAATAATTTTTTTCGGACATATCTCTATTAGTTATAATGTGATCAATCTACAGATTTTTGCCCTCATGTATTCTACCATCTTATGGGCAGCGATTTCTTCTTTGTACTACAAGAAAAAAAATCAGATAACACAAGAAAAATATGTAGTATTTTCTTTTTCAATGGGTGAATTTACAATGTCCTTTCTTTGTGTTTTGGAAGGAAAGTATAAATGATTATTTTCTTACTATTTTTGCCATTGTAACATCTGATACAATTGGTATATCTGTTTAAATGATAACCGTTAGTTTCATTTTGTAATGACCAATTATACAGGGAAACCAAGATTACAATATAAAGAAAAAAAATTAGTGATATGATTAAAGAATTTCATTTTATTCTCTATAAAACGGAGTCGCTCAAGCAGGTCCTTAAGGAAATCTGTGAGTATTCTTCGAAACATGATTTTGAACAAAAATATAACCTAATCTTGAACCTCCGCAGCCTGTTTTTTTCAAAAATATTTCAAATAATTATCGTGAATTAATTTTTTCGAGAATAAAGAAAATGTTTTGTGGAGTAAGCGATTAGAAAAAATTAGCAAAAAAATAAATAAAAATGAAATTAGTGTTCCAAGGTAAGGCGATATTTAAATGAAGAAACTATGCAAGAACCTTTATTTTGTCCAAGCATTAAAATTGTTTTGTACAATAAAAAGAGAAAATAAAAATAATTTCTATATTTTTAGTTTATCCAATATAACTTGGATTCAGTTATTACCCAGCATAGAACGAGGAACTGCATTCCTTGTTATAGACAACTGAGATGCAGCTATGAGCTTGAGATAATCCGATTAACTGTTCTCTTCAGCGGGAGGGTTTATCACACCTTCTAATGGACATGCTGGCTGAACTGCACTTCTTATAACTTCAACAGATAGCATTCATCGTATCCAGATTTATCTTGACGTCTATAGACGTCCTGCCCGGTTGAGGGGGGGGGGGGGTAAACGAGGAGGAACTGGTACAATTAATAGATGACGTCGAAAGTTCTGCCAAAGATTATGATGAGTCCGTTAAAGAAATTAGCAATAGGATTAGACTTGGCAAGAAAGTTATTTTATGGATAATGATCTCTCAATGGAGCTTTCCAGAAAATTTACGAGACAATTGGATATTTGTTTAGTTCCGTATTATGAACTTAATAAAAAATTGTAGCATAGTGGTAAGCAAGGTCTTATTACTGACTTCATAACTAAACCAACCGAAGTATGCAATAAGAACTATTGCATATATAAATAAAGAACATCTATGAAGTATACATACATACAATTTATAATTTTTTACTATGTATTTGTTGCATAGTTTATGTTTTCTTAACTTACATGAATTACCTGAATATGTCATTGTTTATATAATCTTTAAAAAAAAAGAAAAAACGATTTGGGAACCTAAACCTACTTTTTCTATGTGATTTGAGTCTCGCATAACGCGATATTTTTGTGGAACCTAACATCCGCGTTATACGAGAGTTACCTGTACTTCAATTTGTATCTTACCTTCCAAGTCAGCAGACTTCATTCCTGCCCAATGTGGAAGTGTTTAAACTATTTTAGAATATGCAAAAAAAAAAAAATTGACTTCTACTGTAATCCGAAATTGTTCTTTTTTTTTTTTTTCATTTTTATGCAATTTACAAGTATACATACACATATCATTTGTAGAGAATTAGCCAAGAACTAAAATTAAACAAGATTTTTGCATGTGTATCTTAAATATTTTAGTTATCATCTTTATGCTAAGACCAATATTGTAGATAAAAATTCCTATTACCAAGTATTGAAACTAATTGATTTTCAGTAATAATAATAATCGTATGATGATACACGGCCGTGAGGACCCCTTAATGGAGAGGTACGGTACCATCTCATTCCCCCCAAAATTTTTTCCGGGCTCCGGAACAGCTAACGAATCAGACCTATGATTAGGCTAGGTCAGTATTCCTGACTGTAATCCGTGTATGTTCACTGGACCGGTTTGCGGGATGAAAAACTCCAGATAAACTGGTGGAAAAAAACCTGCTGTTTACGCCCAAGACCGGCTAACTTGGCTATGGCAGATCCTGAAGCTCCTCACGTCATTGACGGGATTCGAACCTAGGACACTCCTTCCCCAGGAGTACGGTTGCGAAGCGCATAGCCACTAAGCTAACCGATTTTCAGTGATATGATATTACACTACACTGTAAATGGATCATATAGTTTATATGTATGTTATCTGATTTTGCTGAACTTTTTTTTTTTTCCAAATAACTTTTCCATTTTCATTCAGTTTACCTGACTTATTTACACTTAGGCTGGTAGTGATGCATTTTCGCTTGCCCTACTTTTATATTCCCGTTATTTTCCATATGTAATTGCAATTACCAGCAACTTTCGTATACTGATAATAAATTAATCATATGAGAATTAGTAAGGAAATACAATTATTCAGTGACGTATTATATTATACATTATGTTACATTTCAATTTTTGCAATAATGTGCATTTATTTTAGAATACTATTCAAAACACCGCAAGTTTCTTAAGCATTATTACTCTACATTGTAAACTGAAGACAGTCGTTTTTGTTGTTTCCTATACTTCTTTTTATTACCTATTTTTCTGAAATTTAGTCTTCTAGTTTCCGATAATCTTTGTTTGTGCATCCTTATTTATTTATTCATTTTAATTTACTCATTTTAAACACTGCATTTCTTTACCAATTCTCTTTCCTGTTTTGGATTATTGCATGTGGTCATTAGAGGAGATACTAAGGGAAAGTGATCAGAGCTTACTTCACCTTTACGACGAGCTGCCTCATACCTGAAAATACCTCAGGCGCAAACTTCACTTATCTGTCTGTATGCTTACTTGCGAAAAAGGATTAAAACCCAGTTTAGAAAATTGCTTGGTATCTTTAACATAGTATATACCCAAGTTAAAAAACTTTCCACATATATATTATAAGCTGTTGATTATTATCCGCCATGACAACTGGAAAGTGTAGTTTTAATAATTTTACAAATTATTAAAAATCAAATCAAGCTATAAGATACAAACGGGCGTGAAATCCGTCGCATTAAATTAAACATTCAAGATTTCTGTTTGTGTCTGCAGCTTCGTGATGTGACTTTTTTTGGTTTCTTGTTGATCGCTCTCAAACTGCTATCTTAGGGTATATTCCTAAACAACTAAATGTTTTCGAGGATGCCATATGTGTAGTTTCTTCATTTGAATTTTATGGGTTTCACACTAATGTCTTTCCATATGCAAACATCTGCAGCATAAATATGCTTCGGCCGAATGGACTAAGCCTTCGATGACTGTGTAATGTCTAAGTGAATATTAAATATGTTCTTCTGGCCTGCTTGCTTTTGATAGAATAAATAAATGGGCCACACTATGGAATCTGTGATGCTTAGAGCTTTCACTAGAAAGCTACAAGTGTATTCTACAAAAATTCTGAAGGAACTTCGACAATGGAAATAACTTCCACCCACCCTGATACCCCATTAGGAGATGGAAATGAAATTAAATGTTAAATATATTAAATTTAAATATCTTTGTGATAACGTGAGCGTTCTCCTTACGATTTCTTTAAACTGCAGAGAATAGGATATGTAGTTGTATCTCATTAAAATCTCAATCTGAGCTAATTTCATAATTTTTGATTACATTTCTTTCTTAATTGTGGAAAGGCGGCATGCTCTAGGTTTCCCATTACTATTGACACTATGGAAAACTGTGATACTTGTAGCTATCTAGTAAAAGTTCTAAGTGCGTTCTACAAAAACTCTTTAAATTCTTCGTTTACGATGCAACTTTATATTCAATGATGAAACTGTTGATTTCAAAAATGTGATAATATAAGAACTTTTAAAAGAAAAACCAGAAAGAAACACAAATAACAGTTTATGAATAATACATTATCTATTATCTACCTTTTCCGCAACATGAATAATTATTCATAAATAAACGATTAAGCTGACCGTCAGCTTAACAGCACAATGCAACCTCAACAAAACTAACGGCTCTGGGGGCCGCACCCACGGTTTGGGAAGCGCTGGGCTAAAATACTCCACATCTGTCTCAAACAATCAAAACAACCCATAACGGTCTTTCCAAAGGTCGAAGTCCTCGAGGTAGCCAGTCAGCTAAAATACCTAGGAGTAACAAGAGATGGAAAATTGAGATTGAGGGATTAGGCCGATGAGCCCTGAAAACAATATATACAGGAGCTATACTACCATTGATAATTGACAGTCAGCTTAACAGCACCATGCTACTTATATCTGGAACCATTAAAACAACTCCTATTTATTGGCTTACAATGCTAAGCAACATAATGCCACCAAATCTAAGAAGTGATGCTCTGTCACGAGAATATGACAAAGTACTCAGAAATTCTGTATTGCCTATACATAATGACGTAGCAGAACTATAGCTTAACAGATTGAAATCAAGAAAGCCCCCTCTTCGTGAAGATAAACATCTGAGAATGATTAATTAAAATACTAAAAATTAATGCAAACGAGTGTGGAGCATAAATACTAATGCCCAACTCAAAATTTAGTTTGATAGTTGCTACCTCAACATCCCGGCAGGGGCTCGCCAGTAGTGTCTGGCGCCCCTATCCTCCCCTCCAATAAAAAATCACTTTAAAACAACGTTTTTTTTTAAAAAGTATTTCCTCCTCTTTGGCGCCTGTGTGCATCGCACACATTGCGCATATGGCCGGCGTGCCCCAGTATCCCGGGTGTGGAATTGGAAAGACATGGATAACACTGAACAGGATTCGTATGCAATAGAAGACGTGCAAGCTTTCTGTAGAAGTGGAGGAAAATTCCCTCACCGGAGTGTGACTGTGGACACCCGAACCAATCAATCCATCATATTGCATTGAGTGCAGTCTTCGCGCATATACGGGTCAAAGGAGCGACTTCCTAGAGGCAACACCGCCTTCTATAGACTGGATCAGGGAACATGATCTTAATTTATAAGTGCTTTGTCCGTCAAACGTGTAACTGCCTGTTTTACTGTAATTATTTATCATTTACACTTTTTTTTTTATTTTACTTTTTACATATCTGTAGCCATTTTTGTAAATGTACTTTTATAACTTTATGTAGATTGCCATACGATAAACAATAAATAACCTCCTGGTAGGGTTACTGTTGGGAAGAAAACGAAAACACCACACACACACTTAGTAATCTAGTTTATTCGACATCTGAAACAACTATCGTTCAAAGATTTGAACCGTAGGTCAGATGTCCACAGAAACTGCACTTTCTCGCGATAGTTTAGGGCTCCTGTGCAGTCATTCGAAATTATCAATTTATTGTTTTTTCCCTTAACACTAGATATCACTCTTTCTAGACATGTAGAATGATGCTAAGCTGCAAACATAACTTTAACTAGGCAAAATAGCTGAAAATATCACAACATTTTCTGCAAAAATGGTATGGCTCCATAAATGAATTCATTTTTTATATTTAGAAAGACATCCCAACTAATGTAATTCTGATTTTTATGTGTGGTCTCTTTGAGTTTACTTAGGGCGATATCGATGTTTATTCTTCTTTCCGTCAATTTACTATCTCATAGCGAACACTCTCTCTCGTTTCGTTGCCTAAGAAATATCGATGTTTATTTTAATTTAGTAAAAAAAAAGATTACAAGCATTTATACATCCGTGCATCATGGTACGTGAAGAAATTTCATAGTGAATGCTTTGCTTTCTCTATGTAAAAAAATGTGGCTAATATTCCTTTCTTAATTAAGTTCATGTATTTCAGTAATGTAAACTTGCGTACTACAGAACTATATATATATAACGTTTTTTAACTTGGGTATATTATGTATTCAAGATACCAAATAATTTTATATAAACTTGGTTTTAATCCTATTTCCCAAGTAAGCAAACGGACAAGAAAGTCAAGTTTGCGCCTGCAAGTTCAAGACAACTCTTGGTAAAGGTGGATAAAGTTCTGATCACTTTTCTTAGTGTGTATAATACTAATAACCAACTAACTAATAAAGCATACTAAGAAAAGTGATCAGAGCTTTATTCACCTTTACCACGAGTTGCCTTGGACTTGCACTACTTACAGGCACAAACTTGGCTTACTTGAGAAATAGGATTAAAACCAAGTTAATATAAAATTACTTGGTATCTTGAATATATATCTTCTTTCTTAGCATAAACTTTCTACCGGCAATTTATTCTTACAATTCATTTGTAAATATATAGGCTGTGTATTTTTTTAATGCCTGGAAAAGAAACTTTTTTTTTCCTGGAATCATTCATTCATTATTTGGTGCCACAAGTAAACATGTGAAGAGCAATTAACTAGAATCTACACAACTCTTAGTGACTGATCTTCAGGGCCGTTCCGTGGGTTTGCGCCGCCTGAGTGCAAAATTTTTGTGCCCCCCACTTTAAAAATTAAAAGATCCCGAAGTACAATAACACATTTCGAATCATTTTATTATACTGCACATTAAGAGGAAATCTCTCTGAAAAAAATATAGTTTACGATCCTTTTTCATTAACGTATGAATTTTTATTAGCTAATGCTGCTATTTAGAATTTATGATCAGAGATGTTGAAGCCTAGATTAATATCATGGCTTTTAAGACGTCATTAAAAGAGTTGTTTTTTAAGGGGAAGGGGCGGAAAAATATGCTGCTGCACGTGGCGACAAAATTTCTAGGGTTGGCCCTGGGGAATATGGTGTTTGAGGTAGATATTGAAATCCCAAGTCGTATATTGTCTGTTGGATTTCATAAGCAGGTGCATTGTCCTGCAAAAGCAACACGCCTCTGCTTAGTTTCTCGAACCGATTTTCCTTCAATTCCTACAGAGCTGCTGTAACAGTTTCACCTTTCTTGAGGTAAGGATTACACCATCCATATCCTAAAAGACAATGGCAAGAACTTTCCCTGCTGACTGTTTGGTTCGAAACTTCTTTGGCCATGGAGAACCTTTGATGAAATCCCTTTATGAAATGTTCTTTTAACATCTCAACTATACTCGCCTCAGTGGATATCATTCACTGCAACCAGTATGCCCCACCAAAAAATCGCTTTCCGAACGTAATAGGATAATAAAAAGATATATACCTCGCAAAATAATCCAAAACAAACAAAAAAAAAAATTGCACACACGTCTTCGCCCCCACACGCCTTATAATTCATTGGTGAATTGGTTTTTCGATAAACTCTCCGGATACCATATAACTAGCGTATTGAATAGCTTCTCTCTTGGCACCTTTTCCAGATCTTGACTTATCTAGGCATCAGCCCTGGGGGACGTTTTGCCTCAAGCACCACATGACGCCACTGGGCACGGTCAGCTGCTACGCTGCAGCCTGCAGATGCTCCACCACGATAGGGGTCAGGTCTCACAGTCTTTTCGGGACCCATACGGTGCAGGTGCCCCGGGCTCACGTCAAGCTCCGTCAGGATGGCTGCTGAGTTGTACAAAGCGTGTTTGGCTGCGTAAGACTGCCTCTGCCATGACCTCTCCATAGATACGTCGTAGCATGTTATTCTCGAATACTCTCAGGTGGTCGGCTTGCTTCACCGTGAGAGTCCACGCTTCGGCACCATACAGGAGAAGCATTCACCCGACTCTGGACATCAGCTTCGACTTTGTCTTCCGTTACCCTCTCAAACTGAGCAGCATGGCGACTCATGAAAAGGTACTTCGTCTTCTCAGCGTTTATCTTCAAGCCAATGTCTTCCACAGTTTCCTCAATAGCAGTAACCAGTGTCACTGCATCGTCCCGATGGTGCGCCATGACATCCAGGTCGTCTGCATGGCCAAGAATCCTGACCTGCACCACCATTTGCTGTTTCTAATTACTTTTTCCATCACCTTGCTTCACACCAGTCCGACAAGTCACTTTCTGCTTTCACTCTTGAACCATTTTTCGAGGAATTCCCAGCTCTTCTAACACCTGCCACATTTTTCGGGCGTATAATTGAGTCATAGACTTCCCAGTACTTTTCAAAAACTTGGCGCAGCGTGAAGAGTTGCCTTTTGTAGAACCGTTCCTCCTAAAACCTGTCTAGTAATCACCAAGGCACTCTGCATCTGGTGTGAGGCACATTAGCATGATGTTAGACAGCACCTTGTAGCCAGTCGTCAGCGGTGAGTTGCTGCATTGAGACATCTCTTTTCTTATATACACAGGGGTGATCAGCTGCTCCAGCAGGACATCCTCGCCTGGAGCCTTATTTTTCAGCATGCGGACAGCACGATTAATCTCCCTAAATGTCGACTCTTCAATCTATGCATGGCATAGATTGAAGAGTCGACATTAAGGCACCTCGCATGGCCTTAATCGGACGATTAAGGCCATGCGAGGTGCCCAGACACAAGCTGCAACCATAAGAGATGAGAGTGGAAATCTTCTAAGAAACTCAAAAGACGCTCTCGCTGAGTGGCGTAGGTATTTTGAGAACTTGCTAAGTTCTCAAAATTCTTCCTACGCTGCTATTTTAGATCCCAAACAAGAACCAGCTTTCTCTGAAGTCTCAAAAATACCTCCATTTCTATCTTAGTAGAAATTGAGGTAATTCTGTGGGATCATAGGCATAAATAAGTCTCCTTTTCCAGTTCCCCATTCTGATATTTGTTCACATCACTCTACTTGAGACTGCCAGCCATTCAAGATTAGCCCCGTATTTAGTGTTAAATACTCCATGTTTTCCTTGCCTGAATATAACGTTTTGTATTTATTGCTCAGAAAGATCTCACCAGTTTTTGTCTATCACCCCTATTATGTCGATCTGGTACTAATCTAATTCCTCAGCCATTCAGGCTTCTTATATTGATAGTGGTGGTGAGTTTTAGGATTTCTTCCAGTAGCTGACTTTTCGCCCTGGTTCCCTTACCTGGCAAAAACAATGGGGGCCTTGTTTAACTGGGTGATGCCCCAGCTGGCATGAAATTTTGTATTAAGCCAAGAAGAATACAATTTGGTTGGCTAAATCCCAAATTTCCAGCACAACCTTGTTCGTTCAGTATCCAGGTAATGTCCTCACCTTCTCATGGTGCATCACGAGAAGGTGAGGATTGGACATTAGGTCAGAAGCCCTGATTGGTTCTCCGCATTCCTTTAAAGGATATGTGGAGGTCTCCTCTCAGTTTTACAGCTTTGATCCTTAAGCATTTATTAATTGTGGATTCTGATTCAAGAAGTCTTTTATTCCCATAAGGTGTAGGTGAGGCCATTTTAGTCCTACTTAACATTTAATTGCGCAGCAGTCTCCAATCAGAAAAAGCTGGCCCAAGACTGTTATTAAACCGCATCCAATAAAGGGAGGCAGAGAAGTGTTGCCATCTCATGGTCTGTAAGTCTAACACAATATATATCTGAAAGTGGATCTTACAGGAAAAAAATTAATTTGCTTGTACCAGAGATCAGATATGAAAGTGAATAATAAAAAAATTTATATATAAACTCCCAGGTGGATAAATTATCACAATTGTAAGTGCAATATCTTCAATAGCATATAATAATCCTTTATTTAACTCTAAGCAAAGATCTTCACATCAATTGCCCTAGTTTCCCTATTATTCAAACATAAAACCATACTATCACGATCCAACATTGCATACAAATTTAACTAACCAATCCCACACTTTTTGCATTGGATCCACCATCTGTTGTTTAAAGTCATGCTTTAATTGCAAACTTGACATTAAGATAAAACACAAATTCGTCTCAAGTCGAGAAAGATATTGATTTCCAAGCACACACCCTCATAGTATGTACTGCGAAGAAAACACACCTCCAGTGATATATTTTTCATTGGTTGCAAAGAATACCACTAAGCACATAAGGAGTGTAGGAGGTTACCTTTCCATCAGTGCCCATAATGGTCCCTGGTTATATAGAATATGAAATTCACTGAAGGAGGCAGGTACAAAGAATAATAGCTGATTTATACAAGTAGAGATATAAATGGGAGGTTTACTCTCCTTGGATCTGGTAATTCTTATCTATGACATGGGCTGCCACTGAAGAACAGCTGTAGTGGACAGGGTTTTGGTGTTCCTACAGACAAATGGTTTTTCCAAGCAGATAAGGATAGTGTTAATTTCTGATGTCATATACTTTTTGAAAACTTGATTTTTTCTGAGGTACCAAGGATGTAGAAAATGGTGATTGTGTTGGGGAAGGGTTGAGCATTCTTTTGATTCTGTGAAGTGGAAAGTCATTGGCTAAGAAAATGTCACAGATGTGAATGATTTCTGTCGATGTAGTCTGAACAAATGGTTCTTGCTAGTTTATTAAGCCAAAGTTTTAATAACACCATATTTCTGGGACATATGTACCTTCCAGTAGAAGAGAAAGACAAGAGCGAATCCAATGAATCCCTGCTTTGTGGCCAAATAGAGAACACACCGTCCATGTAATGTAGCCATATTGTGAGTGATGCTGAGTTTTCAAAATGTTTAATGAAAATTTTAGCAAGAGGAGGGCCAATAGCTATGCCTTCAATCTACTTGTCATGTAAAATAACCTAAGTTCATAAATTTAATAAGATTGCGATGACAGAACTAATTCAGACATTTTCTTTTGAAGGAACATTTGTGAAACTTCCTCGGTGTCTTTGAGGAAGAGCTTGTAAGGTACTCGAATTTGCTGGTTTACTCAATTATTTCTCCAATAAGGTACTTGTCTATATTTCCTTTGAGGACCACAATCTTTGTCTTGCTGATCTGGCAAGGTCAACAAGGGTTCTTCCATGTCATTGCACTGTAGCATCAGTGTACCTCAGATTACTGATCCATCTGCCACCTAAGTATGATGTCCTTGGCATAGATACTAAATAGATGGAGAAAGAGTAGGCATCCCTGCCTACCTCAAACAATTAGTTAATACAATACCTGTTCTTACTCACTGTACAGGTTACCTAAAAACTTAATGGATTTTCTCTACCTGCTTGTTCATCTGGGATCTCAGCCTCCATGCTATTTATATCAAAGCTCATTTTAATCTTGCATACATGAGATTTAAACTAATAGTTCTTGTAATCCTTCATATCTCTCTTCTTGTGCAGTGGTATGAATACTGACTTCTTCCTCAATCCCTTGGGGCATCATGTTCTCCCAGACCAAAACTGTCAACTCTTTCCAACTAAATTTCTCTAAAATAAAGAATACATCTCTCTGTTTAAACAAAAATATTTTTGTAATATATATTCAGCAACAAATTACCATTAACCCACAAAGGTAGCTCCATTCCAGTTTTCTGAAAAATAAAAAAAAAGCAAACTTTTTGAATGACATGTAACATTTTCAGAATCTTGCAATGCCAGTTGACTAGGAATGTTACGAACATAGGTTACTTTAATGAGTGCTAAGGCCCTGCTGGATGTGGCAGAGGAATTTTTCAAGGTTAATACTAATTCGCAAGGAAATAACAGAAAATTTTTGCTTCAGTAAGACCATTTGAGATATTAATTAAAAACCATGTATATTCAGTACATCCTTGGACTGGATCTAGAGAAAGTAATGCAAAATCTGGGAAGGGGGGGGGGCTGAATATCACTTCCTCAGGTCTCAAATATGAATGCAATGCAGTCATTTCAAGACATTGCATTTCATGCTGAAATCAGGGTGAGGAGATTGCATTAGCAAGACTTGTAGTTATAAAACAATGATATTACCCCCAAATTTTTTTTCAACCTTCATATGTGAAGGAACAAAATAAAGATTTTATTTTTTGAAGAGAACTAGGTAATCTTTACTTTTATCAAAGCATAATCATTGGGACATTTTAAAATTCATAAACTGTACATGTTTTTTTTTACCTATGCCCAACAGAGGTTTTCAAAAATTTATTTGTATATTGATAACCAAATTAAATAGTTTGATTTTAAGAAGAAAAGCATTATTAGGTGTGAATCAATAACATACATATACAAATGTTTGTACATAAAGCATCTTCATGACTAGGCTAATTGCATGCATATATAGAAGCTGTTGAATTTAATCATCTCAGTCTCATGCAAGGCATACTTAGGTTTTGTATTTTCAGAACCAGACTGCTTACACTTGGGTATAGGATCAAAAAAAAAAAAAAAATTATATTCTTGTCTGTTATAATTTACTTGAAACAGCTTTCTACAACTATTTCTGATAGAGAGGATTTAAAAATGTCAATATACCCTTTTCCTACTTGTTATGTATTGATTTACCGTCAGTTTCTTCCTGGATCTTGCTCCAGTTGAGACCTCAAAAGTCAAAACCAGTCCAGGTAGCGACTCTTCTATAATGTACAGCAATATATATACATCTGCTTTGCATTATGGGATAGTAAAGCAACTGCTTCATCACAAATACTTTGTTTGGGTTTAAAACAATATAATTTCTTGTCTGTTATAAGGTACTAAAACACCAACCGAGTACAAATTAAGTGTGGGATATAGATAAGCAGATGAATAAATCTACTTTATATTTATGTAGAATAGTGAAGTAGCTATGCAATTTGTTCACCCCTCTAATCTTTATATTTAAAACAAAGAACTTAATATCAAGTTTGGTCACTTTATTTCCCTAAGCATCAATCCATGCTAGTGCCTCAGAAGATTAAATTCTTCTTCTTCCATCATCTATGCAGATGATGATGCTGAATGAACCCTTTCCACTTCTGTCTGTCCTGGGAGAGTCCGAAGATTAAATTAGTTAAATCTTAATCTGCTATTATGAGGTTTCCAATATAAACTTGCCAAGAAATGATATTACTGTTTAATCCTTTATTCAAGTGTAAGAAAACAAAGTTTGCATTTGATGTATCTTCACAACTAGACTACTTATATATATAGAGGGTAACAGAGGCGAATTCTCCATACTTGCTATGCAAGCTCATTAATTGAGAAGTAATATTTATTTGTTAATAAATGCATGCATTTAGGCTTTTATTTTTGTAGACAGAAGATGTCTTAAGCTTGGGTGACAATAATTGAGCTTTGCGTCGTGTATGAAAGGCTGATGCTTGTAGGAGCTCAACAATGGATACCGCTTCATTGCTGATAATGGGGTAGCATCATGGTATGTATGTGGGCTATCTAAAGTTCACAAACCTGGTGTCCTACTGCTGGAAAATCAGAATGCATTCTGTTGTGGATACATTTCAATTGTTGTATACACAATATTGTCTTATTAAAAAAAAAAAATTCCATATCATGATATGAACATACAGAATCTCACCTGAATCCAGACTGTCCAAAGTCATTCTCTGTATCAACCTTTTGGGTGATAATTTAGAATTTGTTTAGGTATTCTGCTTCTATTCATTCCATTTTTCTCTATAGCAAATAACTATTTCATTTAGGGAGTTTATTTCTGATGATTCGATACTTCTGCCATAAAGTAAGGTAAAAATATTGCTTGTTGGCATAAAAAAAAACTGTGAGAGCAATATAATGGAATCCAATAGCTTCCTTGTAAGGTAAATGGAGGAAAACACCCTTAGCCCATGCAAAGGTTACTCTGGACTGTATTTCTATGTCTTGCTGAATTAGTCGCAGATTGCCATGTATTTAGGAATTTTAAAACATCCATTCCATCAACATAGGTATACTCTAAGTCTGTGAAGTGAGGTCATCAGAGAAGATGGCAGTATCATAAGCAAAGACTACTGAGTTTCTTTTCTATTATATTATACTGATGCCTTTGTCGACTAAGAAGTACTTTCTTTTCCCTTTGTGCAAACAGCTTTGATTAAGTCATCTAAATGTACAAGTAATGGCATGTTGGAACCTTTTTCTAATCTCCCCCCACAAGATAACTGTAGGCTCTTAAAGTATGCTGTATTTTAGATGGGACAGCCATTCAAAAAAAAAACATGTAGTGATGGTTTCTCCCCCTCTCGAAGTATGAGATTATGAGACCAATTGCATAGATCTTTATAATCATCTATTTTAGACTGCTTTATAAAAATAGTATCCATGTGCATACTTCTTGTATATCGTAATTCTTAAACCTACATCCTCCTTCACATCTCCACAGACACTAGGAAGTATCAAACCTTTAGCCTCCATCAGTTTTCTCTTATTTCCTAAACTGAACACGAATCACACAAACTTGCTTATATTTTAAAACCTCACAATTACAACCTTTTCTGAGGTTGTCAAAAATCCATAAAGAAAATGTGCCATTAGCCCAAAATTGTGGATGGCATAGATTTATGTACCTACAAACTAGCTAAAATGCACTCTCACATGACCAACAATATCCTACCAAGGGCATGGATGATTTCCATGCTTTGTCTTTGCACTACCCAAAAAAAAAAACATTCCACATGACCCTTCCATTATCTTAGCCCTTTTAGCAAGACAAATTCTACATATAGGGTAAATAGTTAGCTGGTGGAACCAGTCAACTACTTGATGGGTGGTAGACATCTTTCTTTCCCATTTGAACATCCAAGGATCCTGATTAAGGGTCAAAGCTACATGATTGAGAGGAGACCTCCGCATAGCCTTTAAAGGAATGCGAAGAACCGATCAGGGCTTCTGACCTAATGTTCAATCTTCACCTTCTCGTGATGCACCCTGTTAGGTATCTACCTGGATACTGAACGAACGGGGATGGGCTGACAAATGTGGGATTTAGCTGACCAAATTGTATTCTTATTGGCTTAAAATAAAAAATGATGGTACAACATGACAGAATTTCAGGCCAGCTGGGGCACTGCCCATTGTTTTTGCCAGGAAACAGCAAAAAGTCAGCTACTGGAACAAATCCACCCCAACTCAAGATCGGTACTATCAACATAAGAAGCCTGAATGGCAAAAAAATGGAGGGGTGATTGAAACAAAAAAAAGGGCAAAAACTGGTGAGATCTTTCTGAGCAAGAAATACAAAATGTTATATTCAGGCAATGACAATCAGGGAAAAGAAGGAGTAGCCATAGTATTTAACACTAAATATGAGTGAATGATATAATCACAAGAGAGATATTTATTTAACCAAATATTTCGGTCTGGAAATAGCAGACCATCGTCAGTGGTATTACACTGACGATGTTATATCACTAACATCACGCGGCGTGTTCTAATTTTAACGATCTATTGTTAGTATTCTAGTTTGTATTTTTTAAACTGTTCTTGTAATACCACTGACAATGGTCTGCTATTTCCAGACCAAAATATTTGGTTAAATAAATATCTTTCTTGTGATTACATCATTCAGTCTTATGTCGCAAGTATCCTTGACACAACTAAATACAAGGCTAATCTTCTTGAATAGCAGGCAGTCTCAAGTAGAGTGATGTTGGGAACTGGACAATGAGATTTATTTGTGCCTATGGTCACACAGGAAGAATTTTTTGAGGCTTTAAAGAAAGCAAAAGTTGGTCCTTGTTGGTGATCTAAATAACAGAGTAGGAAATGATTGTCAGGCATACAAAAATATATTGGGAAAATTTGGAGAAAAGAGCAAAGCAAATACCTGTTGGATTTCTGCTCAGGACATAGACTGGTTACACAATATTCCAACATAAAAATGTGCATAAATTCACATGGAGAAAGAAAAGTCTCATTGACAGTGATGTTTTCTCCCTGGTGTAGGACACCAGAGTGTACAAAGGATTTGAAAGTGATCACAAGTTAGTCTTGCGCAGGATAAAATTGAATTTCATATTACAAAGAACAAAGTTTTATTCGCATTAAAAGTTTAGCACTCTCAGATATCAACTGTAGACTAAAATAGAGAAACAGTTTGAGAACAGGAACCAAGCCCTGAAACCCAAATAAAAGTCATGGGAGGACTTCGGTAAGAATACAGAAAATAAATATCAAGATGGTGTCAAGATATTCTGGAGGTTGTTGAAGAAGCCCAGAAATGGACAAAAGTGTGCTGTAAAAGGAGAAAAAGATATCCTTGAAGTATGGAGTAATTACTTCAAAAAATTGCTAAACGAAACAAGCAGTGATGACAGCACAGTGGTAAAAAACACTGACCAGGAATACATAATAAAATTAGTTTAATCCTTAGTTTAGTCCTGAAGATACTTCAGGTGCAAACTTTGTTTGCTCACACTTGGATAAAGGATTAAACTAATTTTATTATATACTCTAACCAAGTGAAAAAATAAACTTTCAACACCTTTGACCAGGAATACGTATCCATACTTGAAGTAGAAAAGCAGCAGGAGCAGATGATGCTCAAGTATAAAAGTCTTATAGTGGCTGCACTGCATAGTTCAGAGGGACGAATTCCAGATGATTGGAGTAGAGCTCTCATAGCACCCATATATAAAAAAAGGGAAATAAAACTGAATGCGAGAATTGCAGAGATATTTCTCTACTGAGTGTTCCTGGTAAGATATATTCAAGTGTACTTGAGAAGGATTGTGGAAGAGAAGCTTGGTGATGAACAAACTGGATTCAGGTCACATAGAGGCTGTCGGGAACAGATTTTTAATTTAAGAGATAGTTGAGAAATCATGGGAATATGACAGGGTGCCAAGAGAGAAACTGTTCAAAGTGCTGCAGTTGTATGGTGTCAATGGAACATTATATTAAGTGATACTTACAACTCAAAGACAGCAGTTAGAATTGAAGGAAGTACAAGAAGATGGTTTAATGTTATATCTGGTGTCAGACGAGGATGCACATTATCCTCTCTATTATTTATACGAAGGAAAGTGGTATTAAACCTTACATCAAAATTGGAGATGTTAATCACAGTTTTATGCGAATGATATTATACTTCTAAATAAATCCTCTGCAAGATTCCTTGACTAAAGTGAATAACGGTTGTAATAGATATGGTATGAAGGTCAGCAATAAAAAGACAATTAAAATATCGACTGCATTGTGCATGGAGAACCTGTGGAACAAGTAAAACATTTCAGCTACTTAGGCACGATTTTCAGTGAAGATGGTAAATTAAATGTGGAAATAGACAACAGAATCAACACAGCTGGTATGGCAGGAAGTCAACAGAATAAATTTATATGGAATAAGTGAGAAATTAGCCAAAACACTAAATTAGCTATCAAAACAGTATTCAGGCCAATTTTAACTTATGGATCTGAAAGCTGGGTCAGAAGTACAACACTTGACCAAAGACTAGAGACTGCAGATATGCAAGTCCTGAGAAAGATTGATGCCATCAATCTTTCTCAGGAAATGCCAAGTTTTTTCCTAATAAGATATTAGGAAAGAACTTGACATTGTCAGCATCCAGGAATGCATTAGCAAAGCTAATCTCAGGTGGTATGGTCACATAAACAGAATGGGAGAGGAAAATCAGCAAAACAAGTGTTCTCTGCCAAGTTGGCAGGAAAACCAAGATATAGGTGGATTGATACAGTAATAAGTGCCTTACAAATATAAGATCTGATAATGTTGGAGTCTTGATTTGGAGATAAATTGTAGATAGGAAGTTAGTAATGATGTAATTTTTTATGTAGTACTATCATATCCTGTACACTCATTGAATAGATGCTTGGCTTTCACTGTCTATAGAAAACTTACATATTGCCATGAACAGTTGCACATCTGCCTCAACAACATTATGAAATGAAAACTTCGGTTAACAGAGTAAAAATGCTGATGACAATGCACTTCTGAACTCGTACCTTTTTAGCCTGTGACTACAATCCTCACTAAAAAGAAACCATGCAAGAAGCTGGCAACCCTTGGATAAGTCTAAGGACTACCAAAGTACTCTGCCTTAGTAGGAAAAGTTGTAGTTGCAACCAGCCAACATCCAAGTATCAAGATTTCTCAGGACATCTACACCACAGATCTATTATGAAAAAAAAGGCCATCTTACTTCAAAGAAAATATAAATATGAGACTTATAAGGGCAGAGGCAGATTCAAGGAATATACTATTTTCACTCACAATCATATTTGTTAAGGTTTTTGTGACTTTCTTTTTATGTCAAGCAAACAAATTACTTTATACAACATTTTTTTTTTTTACTTCTTCATCTGAATATGGTGACCATAATTGATTTAAGATATTACAGTGGGTAGGACATAATACATTCTGTGGATGAGAGGCACTTTGCATTAAAGGACATTCAATCAAGCTTACTAGGTAGTGCAATTTAAGACTATGTCTTCCTCCTTTTCAATCTCTCTCACTTGTGTACATGCATTAACGTACTGTTCTCCTGATGAAAAAATAAAACTATTTTGTTCTTTCATTTCCTTAAACATAAATGGTAGTGTAGTGTTCTTTATAACTTTGCAATGCATTTCTTGTTGGATCATCCATGAAGTAATCAGCTGGAAGGACATCAGAAAATATTCATCATACAATTCCTGCCATGTACAGAATATGATAGTACTACATGAAAAATTTACATCATTACTAACTTCCTATCTACAATTTTCCTCAAAATCAGTCTGTCACTTGTCAAGACTCCAACATTATCAGATATTATATTTCTATCGTCTAAGGCACTTTGTACATTATCAATCCACCTATATCTTGGTCTTCTTCTGGGTCATTTTCCTACCAACCTGACAGAGAACACTTTTGCTAATCTTTCCTCGCCCATTATGTTTAAGTGAACATACCACCTTAGATTAGCTTTGCTGACGCATTCCTGGATGCTGACAATGTCAAGTTCTTTCCTAACATGATATTGCCACCTGTTCACGCCTCATGTCTCTGGTCAAGTGTTTTACTTCTGACCCAGCTCTCAGATCCATAAGTTAAAACTTGTTTGAACACTGTCTTGTATACAGCTAATTTAGTGTTCCGACTAATTTCTTTCTTATTCCATATGAATTTATTCAATTGACTTCCCACCATACCAGCTTTGCTGATTCTGTTGTCTATTTCTATATTTAGTTTACCATCTTCAGTAAAAATTGTGCCTAAGTAGCTGAAATGTTTTACTTGTTCCACAGGTTCTCCATTCACAACACAGTTGACATTTTCAACGATTCTGCTTATTTTCATTGCTGACCTTCATACCATATCTATTACGACAGTTATTCAATTTAGTCAGGGAATCTTGCAAATTTGTAGCAGATTTATTTATCAGTATAACATCATCCGCATAAAGCAAAGAGCTGACATTAACATCTCCAATACCACTTTCCTTCATAATGTGATCCATATAGATAATGAATAACAGAGGAGATAATGTACATCTTTGTCACACCAGATTTAACATTAAACCATCTTACTGCTGACTTAGTCTTTATTTCAGTTGTAAGTATTGCTTGATATAATGCCCCATTGACACCCTATAACTGTAGCGTATTGAACAGCTTCTCTCTTGGCACCTTGACATATGCCTTTTCCAGATCGTTGTCTTTCTCAACTATTCGTCGTAAAGTGAAGATCTGATCCTGGCGGCCTGAATAAAGCTTGTTCTTTACCAAGCTTTTCTTTCACAAGTATACTTGCATAAATTTTGCCAGGAATACTCAGCAGGGAAATATTTCTGTAATTCTCGCATTCAGTTTTATTTACGGGTATTATGAGAGCTCTACTCCAATCATCGGGAATTCGTTCCTCTATCCAGGCTTTCTGAACTATGTAGTGCAGCCACTGTAAGACCTTTATACCACCATACTTCAGCATTTCTGGTCGAATATCATCTACTCCTGCTACCTTTCCACATTTCAAGCATGGATATGTATTCCTGCACTATCACTCCATACTTCAAGGATATCTTTTTCATCTCTAACTCTTTCCTCCATTTCTAAGCTTCTTCAACAACCTCAAGAATATCTTACCACCTTCTTGATACTTATGTTCTTGCTAAAGTCGTCCCATTACTTTTGTTTAGCTTTTTAGATTTGTCTCTGTATTCTCTCAGAGCACAAGCTGACTTATTTGCCAGGAACTTTTGATATGCTTTCTTCACTGCATCTTTAACTTCCTGTGTCCACCATGGAGTTCTGATTTTTCTATCCTTGCAGACAACCTCATCACATGCCTTTCTGGCTGAATCAGTCAGGGTTTTCTTCAAGGCTTGGTTGCTATTCTCAAACTCTTTCATTTTTTCTTCAATAATATTTGTGTATTTTAGTCTACAGTTCACATCTGAGAGCTGCTCAACTTTTATTCCCTTCAATATGAAATTCAATTTTATCCTGCTCAAGACTAAATAGTGATCACTTTCAATTTCAAATCCTCTATACACTCTGGTGTCCTGCACCAGGGAAATAACATAGTCAATCAGACTTTTCTTATTCCTTGCCTCTTCTCTCCAGGTGAATTTGTGCACAATTTTATGTTGAAACATGGTGTTAGTAATAACCAGTCCATCTCCTGAGCAGAAATCCAACAGGTATTTGCCATTATTATTAACTTTGCTCTTTTCTTCAAAATATTTTTGTATGCCTGACAATCATTTCCTACTCTGCTATTTCCAACTTTTCCTTTGCGTCAGTTGCTTTTTTCTAAATCTTCAAAAAATTCCTCCACTACTATCTTAGTAGAACCTTCTTTGGACTATAGGCACAAATAAGTCTCATTGTCCAGTTCCCCATTCTCATATTTGCCCACATCACTCTACTTGAGACTACCTGCCATTCAAGAAGATTAATTTAGTGTTGAATACTGTGGCTACTCCTTCTTTTCCTTGAGTATATCATTTTGTATTTATTGCTCAGAAAGATCTCACCAGTTTTTGTTTCAGCCACCCCTATTATGTCGATCTGGTACTTATCTAATTCCTCAGCTAGCTCCATTTCTTCAGGCTTCTTATGTTGATAGTACCGATCTTTAACTCTGGTGATGTTGCATTGGAGTGTGTTTTCAGATATGTTCCAGTAGCTGACTTTTTGTCTTGGTTCTCTGGCGGAAACAACGGGGTGGGGGCTTTGTTTAACCAGGTGACGCCCCAGCTGGCATGAAATTTTGTATTTTGGTTTAAGCCAATAAGAATACAATTTGGTCGGCTAAATCCCAAATTGCCAGCCCATCCTTGTTTGTTCGGTATCCAGGTAGATACCAACAGGGTGCACCACGAGAAGGTGAGGATTGGAAATTAGGTCAGAAGTCCTGGTCAGTTCTCTGCATTCCTTTAAAGGCTATGTGGAGATCTCCTCTCAGTTATATAGCTTTGACCCTTAAGCACCCTGACATTATTAATATTCAAGCTGTTAGAATAGCTAATTTAAGATGGTCAAATAAAATGAAGCAAAATGGGAAGAGTTAGGAGTGTTTTAGATCTGAATGAAAAGTTGCTGTTAGCAGAAAATTAATATGAAATAGTTTCTAATATCATATTCCCCACCCTTATTTTATTTGTTTTAAGCCTACCTGAATAAATATATAATTACCATAGTCATTACATTATACCTCCATGGAAGGTCACCTATTTTAAAAATGAAAAAGTACTTAAAAAATCCAGGAAATAAAGGGACATTTTTAGTTCAATGGGCATAGATGACAATTCTTTGATGCCTGTTTACTGCATTAAGCCACACTAAGTAGAGCACAGGTGACTTCTTGTACTATTTTTATGCAAAATGATCATGGACAGAATGTTTGCTTACTCTGAAAATTTCATATTATTTATGTTATGCCCATCTATCATGTAACTATGAGAGTTAATTTCAGATCTAGTGCAGATTGTATCAATACCTAAACAATCTTCATGTAAGGCTTTTATTTACTTATTTGTTTATAAAACAGGAGTAGAAAGCAATATGATTTCATGAGTTATCAGACTAGTGGTGAGTCAGATAAATAGGTAATGCACTTAAAATATACATATACAAAGTTAGGAAACTTCCGGATGAAATTTTAATTACAAAAATATTATGCTTACTCCCATACATACATATCAGGTATAGTGGGTTTGTACGATGTAAAGTAATGAGCTTCTTAAAACTTATTCAGTACAAGTTCCTAATTATAAACAATAGCTGAAGGACATAAAAAGTGTTATAATACAAATTAAATCACAAAAACATTTGGCTTAAATTAAATCCAGATATCATAAATAGTGTATATATATATGTACAAACTGTATACAAAAAATAGACTTCTTAAATTATTTTGTTTTCATAAAAATTTCACAAAATATTTCATTTAATTATATAGTTTTGTTTTTTTTCTGTAGAGTATTTTAACCTAGAAAAATCCACAATTTTTGAACCCCATGATGGGATCCTCTTATTTAAAATTAGAGATGCTTAATTTCTCCCAAGCAGTGAATACAGCAGTTTAAAGTTGGATCCTGATAACAGGTATGAGGCAGCAGTTTGCATGCCCTACTCCCCAGAGAAGATGCAGACACTCGGATACTATTATTTTCTCTTTCTAACATACCAGTTCTCAACACCTGTTCTTTGTTTGAAAGAACCTGTAAAAAAAAAAAAAAATGTCACTCAGCTGTATGTTATTACTTTATAACAGTGATGTCCACTAATTTTTATACAAGATTTACTTCTGCTAGTAGACAAACAAGTTATCACTAGATGACAACTAATTAGTAACTTGCATGTACACCTTGTCTTTTTTTTTTTTATATAGCAAAACCTGTCGGATATCGATAGAATAATATGTATGCCACAGTCAATAACTTCTGTCTTATATATCATAAGACAAAAGTTATTGACTGTGGCATATATGTTATTCTATAGCTCAGTAGCAAAATTATTTCTAAAAATGGATATACTTCTGGTAATATCATTGGAATGTGAGCTGAGTCTTGCTTTGAATTTTATCACACACATTTTGTTTTTTAAAAACAGAAGTGCTGTCTTAAAAGGAATATATTCTGGCAACTGATGTTACGAACACCACTGCTTTATAATAATGTGTAACATAAGAACATTCACCAGTACTCATACTTCGATAAAGGGATTAACCAAGCTTGTAACTGGAGTCTCTTAGTGGAAGGCTGATAATTATTTAATTTGCATAACAGAGTTTTTCCACATACTAGCAGCTACTATGAAAGTTTTTGATTATGGAACATTCTAACTTATCCAAAGTTTGCACATTTATTACATATACAGACAGAGAATTTCACATCAGTTGTATCCCATAAAGCAAAGTATGCTTGCTTCATTTCAGGCTTGTGTGTTTTCAGTACATGAAACAACAATTTGGTATAACAGTGGAACTAGTTTAAAAAGTCGTAACAGACAATGCAAAGACCTAAGGAGGTGTCATCTAAGTTGAAAACGAGAGAAATCAAGTATTAATTAGATCTTAAAAGGACTGTCACCCAGATTTTTGGTAAATTTATGCAGCCATAGTTGTTGAGGTTTGAAGTATGTTTTAAAGCGTCTGTTGATCCTGTGTGAAGTGGTATCCAAGGCAGATGCTGACAGTTCATAGTAAGCCCAGAGCACTGCATAAACTCCTAGATGTGATAAAGAGAGTTGGCAATTTGACGCATAGTTGATATTTATTAAGGTTAGGGTACCCACAAAAAAATCAGTTTTGAGGTACAAATTAAGAAAAAAAAAACATTTTTTTTATAAGTTTATATACCAAAGAATATATTCCATCATTTAAAATGCAAAAACTTTCAATTGTTATCAGAATTTAAAAAGTAAATTATGTAGATTTAAAAGCTCTATAACATCAGTTTCATAAGTAAAATCAATTGTGAGAAGAAATTTTATTGGTTCTTGCTACCATTGCTATATATTGTAAGCTACTTTCAAATGAAATAAGCCAATCAGAGCAAAGCTTACAAAACCAATATGGCCACCACTAACTTGTGTGTCATAGCTTTGTCTTCAGACTGAAATTTATTATAAAAATTAAGTTTTAATATAACATTTAGAAACATAAATATGCCTAAGAGAAGAAATAACAGTATATGATGCACTGATAACTTTTAATGGTAGTGATCTAGGAAGATTACTAAGCAATGTTTACAAACGTTTCAGATATTTGATAAACAGAGATGCTTAAGAGCAAAAAATGTATGAATATGTTGTTGATAACACATATATTGCTGGTGGCTTTTAAATATTCATAGAATAATAAAGTATAAACTTTAAATTGATTTTTCTCTGGTTTTTAAACTTTAACACATTCAAGTTGGTTTTAGCAAGATATCTTAAAAACTATTAGTCCTAGAATATAAATTTTTTTTTCTAACACAGCTAATATCCAGAATATCTTGAACTAAAATTATAATCATTGATATGTTTTTTCAAACATGCAAAATTTGTGTAATAATCATTATATGGACAAATTAAATTTCATAGCTTTAAAGGAACTGATATTTGCTCAATAATTTTAGTTTATATTGTTTAATGGGTCAAAGCTGTATAACTGAGAGGAGACCTCCACACAGTCTTTAAAGGAATGCAGAGAACCGACCAGAGCTTCTGACCTAATGTCCAATACTCACCTTCTTGTGGCGCACCCTGTTGGGTATCCGCTTGGATACTGAACAAACGAGGATGGACTGGCAATTTGGGATTTAGCCGACCAAATTGTATTCTTATTGGTTAAACTAAAATAAAAAAATGATGGTACGACATGACAAAATTTCATGTCGGCTGGGCCTTCGCCCGGTTAAACAAGGGCCCCTGTTGTTTTTGCCAGGGAACCAGGGTGAACAGCGAAAAGTCAGCTACTGGAACAAATCTGAAAACACACCCCAACTCAACATCACCAGAGTTATAGATCGGTACTATCAACATAAGAAGCCTGAATGGCAAAGAAATGGAGCTAGCTGAGGAATTAGATAAGTACCAGATTGACATAAAAAATGTTATATTCAGGAAATGACAATCAAGGAAAAGAAGGAGTAGCCATAGTATTCAACACAAAATACGAGGCTAATCTTCTTGAATGGCAGTCAGTCTCAAGTAGAGTAATGTGGGCAAATATGAGACTTATTTGTGCCTATGGTCCAACAGAAGGTTCTACTAAAGTAGAAGTGGAGGAATTTTTTGAGGATTTAGAAAAAGCAACTGTTGATCCAAATAGCAGAGCAGGAAGTGATTGTCAGACATACAAAAATATTTTGGGAACATTTGGAGAAAAGAGCAAAGCTAATAATAATGGCAAATATCTGTTGGATTTCCGCTCAGGACATGGACTGGTTATTACTAACACCATGTTCCAACATAAACATGTGCACAAATTCACATGGAGAGAAGAGGCAAGGAATAAGAAAAGTCTCATTGACTATGTTACTGTTGATAGTGATGTTTTCTCCATGGTGCACAGAGGATTTGAAATTTTAAGTGATCACTATTTAGTCTTGAGCAGGATAAAATTGAATTTCATATTGAAAAGAATAACATGTAAGAAAGTTTTAAAGCGAATAAAAGTTGAGCAGCTCTCAGATGTGAACTGTAGACTAAAATACACAAAGATTATTGAAAAGAAAATGAAAGAGTTTGAGAACAGGAATCAAACCTTGGAGATTCAGCCAGAGAGGCATGTGGTGAGGTTGTCTGCAAGGATAGAAAAATTAGAACTCCATGGTGGACACAGGAAGTTAAAGAGACAGTGAAGGAAAAGAAGAAAGTATATCAAAAGTTCCTGGCAAATAAGTCAGCCAGCTTGTGCTCTTAGAGAATACAAAGACAAATGTAAGAAAGCTAAGCAAAAGTCATGGGAGGACTTTGGCAAGAATATAGAAAATAAATATCAAGAAGGTGGCAAAATATTCTGGAGGTTGTTGAAGAAGCTTAGGAATGGAGGAAAGAGTGCTGTAAAAGGAATTAGAGATGATAAAGGTGAAATGAAAACAGGAGAAAAAGATATCCTTGAAGTATGGAGTAATTACTTTGAAAAACTGCTAAATGAAACAAGCAGTGATGACAGCACAGTGGTAAAAAACACTGACCAGGCATGCAGTCAGGAATACATATCCATACTTGAAGTAGAAAAAGCCATCAAAGGCTTGAAATGTGGAAAGGCAGCAGGAGTAGATGATATTCGACCAGAAATGCTGAAGTATGGTGGTATAAGAGTCTTACAGTGGCTACACTGCATAGTTCAGAAAGCCTGGACAGAGGGACGAATTCCCAATGATTGGAGTAGAGCTCTCATAGTACCCATATATAAAAAGGGAAATAAAACTGAATGTGAGAATTACAGAGGTATTTCCCTACTGAGTGTTCCTGGCAAGATCTATGCAAGTATACTTGAGAAACGGTTGAGAAGAATTGTGGAAGAAAAGCTTGGTGAAGAACAAGCTGGATTCAGGCCAAATAGAGGCTGTCAGGATCAGATCTTCACTTTACGACAAATAGTCGAGAAAGCATGGGAATATAACAAAGATCTGTATTTAAGTTTTGTCGATTTGGAAAAGGCATATGACAAGGTGCCAAGAGAGAAGCTATTCAATACGCTGCAGTTATAATGCCCCATTGACACCATATATCAAGCAATACTTAGTCTTTATTTGAGTTGTGAGTCAGCAGTTAGAATTGAAGGAAGTACAGGAAGATGGTTTAATGTTAAATCTGGTGTGAGACAAGGATGTACATTATCCCCTCTGTTATTCATTATCTATATGGATCACATTATGAAGGAATGTGATATTAAACCTAATATCAAAATTGGAGATGTTAATGTCAGCTCTTTGCTTTATGAGGATGATGTTATACTTCTAAATAAATCCGCTACAAGTCTGCAAGATTCTCTGACTAAATTGAATAGCTGTTGTAATAGATATGGTATGAAGGTCAGCAATACAAAGACAATGAAAATAGGCAGAATCATTGAAAATGTCAACTGTGTTGTGAATGGAGAACCTGTGGAACAAGTAAAACATTTCAGCTACTTAGGCACAATTTTTACTGAAGATGGTAAACTAAATATAGAAATAGACAACAGAATCAGCAAAGCTGGTATGGTGGGAAGTCAATTGAATAAATTCATATGGAATAAGAAAGAAATTAGTCGGAACACTAAATTAGCTGTATACAAGACAGTGTTCAAACCAATTTTAACTTATGGATCTGAGAGTTGGGTCAGAAGTAAAACACTTGACCAAAGACTAGAGACCGCAGATATGAGAGTCCTGAGAAAGATTAGAGGCGTGAACAGATGACATCAATGGCGATATCATATTAAAAATGAGGATATTAGGAAAGAACTTGACATTGCCAGCATCCAGGAATGCGTTAGCAGAGCTAATCTCAGATGGTATGGTCACTTAAATAGAATGGGAGAGGAAAGATTAGCAAAACAAGTGTTCTCTGCCAGGTTGGCAGGAAAACGACCCAGAGGAAGACCAAGATATAGGTGGATTGATACGGTACAAAGTGCCTTAGACGATAGAAATATAAGATCTGATAATGTTGGAGTCTTGACAAGTAACAGACTGATTTGGAGGAAAATTGTAGATAGGAAGTTAGTAATGATGTAATTTTTTCATGTAGTACTGTCATATCCTGTACACCCCTTGAGGGTACACGGCAGGAATTTGATGATGATGGATATTAGGAAAGAACTTGACATTGTCAGCATCCAGTATTGCATTAGTAGCGCTAATCTCAGGTGGTATGATCACTTAAACAGAATGGATGAAGAAAGATTAGCAAAACAAGTGTTCTCTGTCAGGTTGGCAGCAAAACGACTCAGATACAGGTGGAATGATACGGTACAAAGTGCCTTAGACGATAGAAATATAAGATCTGATAATGTTGGAGTCTTGACAAGTAACAGACTGATTTAGAGGAAAATTGTAGATAGGAAGTTAGTAATGATGTAATTTTTTTCATGTAGTACTATCATATCCTGTACATGGCAGGAATTTGATGATGAATATCTGTAGCAAATTTGAACTAAAAAAAATTATTTGTTTCATAAAAAATACATGATAATTTTTTAAACATTTTCCAAGAAAGTTATTACTGACATTGCTCCCTAAGAAATACAATGACTGTTATTTTATTAATAATTTTTTTCCAATTCCATGGTACACTCTAAATATGTATGGGATAGTAATAGTTTTGCTGCAGTCTTATGTGATAAACAATGGAGGAGATTTCCGGGGAGCATTTGGTATTTCCCCCCCCTATCCTATGAGGATTATAGCCATTGGCTAAGAAGGTGCGACATAAATGAAGAAATGGCTAGAACCATTTCTGAGTTAGTGTTTTTAAGATATGATTGCGTGTGGATTTTCTCAAAACCATCCAGGAAGGGCAGACAGTCTTTGCTCCTGTTCCATTGTGAAGTGGATTTTAGGGTGTTGACTATTTAAATATGAGGTGTGGTGATTTGGTTGGAGTCATGTTTGTACATCTTTTAACTAATATATGCATAAACCTTAAGCCGATAGAGCCATTAGCTATTGCAAAAACAATAGAGATCTGCATGTAAACTTTGGCATAAAAATGTGTGATCAAATTTTTTGTGAAAATCAGCAAAACTGCTTCTAAAACACTGGAGCTGTTGAAAGTGCATATAGTGTGGATGCTCTGAAAAATTCAAGTGTCTTTGAGTGGCATAAGAGATTCAAAGGTGGGTGAGATGTGAATGATGACCTCAGAAGTGGGCAGCCAAAAACAAAAATGACAGATGCAAATGTGAACAGAGGATGAGATTTGGTATGTTAATTGCTGATAAACTGCAAATGAATCAAGAAACAGTCAGGGTAATTTTAATTGAAGAATATGGGTATGCAAAAGATTTCTGCAAAGTTTGTGCCTTGGATTTGACAAATAAGATCCGAGGCACAAATCCAAGATAATAGATACCCGAATTAGGTCATCCTGCTTATTCACCCAACTTAGCTCCTCATGATTTCTGGCTGTTTCCAAAATTAAAGACTGTGCTAAAAGGACGAAGATTTTCTGACATTGCTGATATCCAGCATGATAAAGGAACTTGAGTGTTCCAGGCCTGTTTCTAAAACTGGGAATGGCATCTAAACCTGTGTAGCCACTAATGCAAGTTCCAAAAGTGCATTCCAGAAATGAAATTGTCACACCTCATACATTAAAAATGTGGCCAAATAGCAAACACATCATCAACAACACGCTCAAAACAGGTTTGGCTATGCTAATAATGTGTTTGCTATTTGGCCACATTTTTAGCATATTTAAATAGTCAACACCCTAAACTCCACTTCACAATGGAACAAGAACTAATAACTGTCTATCCTTCCTGGATACACTAGTTATATGGTTCACAGAAAACCTGCACAAACAGTCACACCATCATATCCTAAAAACACTAACTCACAGAGCTATTTGCTCCAATGTTCTTACTGCTGAACTCACTCACATCACATGAACCTTCTTAGCCAATGGCTAAGAAAGTGTAATCCCAATAGGATAGAAAGAAGAAAAAATAAAGTAATTTGCTCCCCAGAAATCTCATACATTCAAGGCACATCAGTCAAGAATGCTTAATAAATATCAGCTATGTGTATTTAAACCTTATCATCCAGCACATGGATCAATTGGAAGAAAAGTGCTACACAGAAGTCAGATTGTTTCTGGAATCAATTGAAGGCCTTAAAATATACTCGAAACCTCAACAATTATGGCGGCATAAATTTACTAAAAATCTGGGAGTCATTTTAAGATCTAATTAATACTTTTTTCAACATAGATGGCACCTAATTAGGACCTTAGTTCCTTATTATCCGTTACAACTGTTATACCAAATTGTTGTTTCAATACAAGAAAATAACATGACTGACACATGATGAAATCATGTATCAGTCAATTGAGGGAAGCAATACTTTGTAATATTAACCTCAGAAGAAAGCTAATACAAAAAGTATTCATTTCAACATCCTTTTATTTTCATGGTGACTTCTAAATAATATTTTGGACTTAAACAGCAATACTGACAATTAAAAAAAATTTTTTTTCATTCACTTTCACAGTAAACAAAATTAAAAACTATTTTGTCTTGCTTTGTATGCTTAACATCTCCATGAAAGATGATGATTTACATATAGTTTCATTTCATCTTGCACTACATTAGCAATAAGAAAGGTCACTAGCAAAGAATAATTATTTTTACCCATACATGGTAGTGACATGTTGAATACATCTTGTGCATGAGTCTGGCATATGTTTCAGCTGTGGTTTTTCTAATGTTTAATTTGCACACACTGGAGTTTAAAGGAAGAAATAATGTATGGTTAATGGGCACTTAGAAGAACACTAGACCTAGATATTCTAGGTCTAGCTACTCACTTATGAGACCTCAAAAAAGGTTGAAACCGGTCTGGGTAGTGACCTCTCCTCATAATGTAAAACAGTACTACATCTCTCAAGAGCTGTGTGTTTTACATTATGAAAAAATATCAAGAACAGTGAGGGAGCTTGCTCCACCTTTGCAACGAGTTGCCATGGTGTGGCACTACCAAGTGGTCACTTACGCTTGGATACGCTGACAGTTCGTTGGCATGAAACGTTACAGATCGTAGTTTTCGATCTTAGTTTCGCTTACTGGCTGAAAAACAATAAGGGATTTTTATCCCCTTAACTTAAATTATGGAAAAGTTACAATAGAAAAAGCTCAAAACTTTCATGATAGTGAATGCAATTAGTAGCAACAGACATGGTGGAAAATCATACACTGACAAGAACCATACCTAAAGCAGAGAAAACATAAGAACTATTTCTTTTGTTTACGGTTCAAAGAGAAAAGTATTAATTTATGCTGGCTGTCCAATCAGGAAGACAACATGTTCATGACTTGCGTCCCATTCCTCTAATTGGAGGTTATTATTTATGAAGTTGACTGACTGGCAGGAACCTTGAAAACTGCAGCAATCCTCTGAGTTCTACCATCAAAATGTATGATTTCCCACCATTTCTTTCGTGAAAACACAATATAGTAGCCTCAGCCACAATTCCTGCTGATATCTCCGAGGCTGTCTGGTGTAAAACAGAGGCCAATAGGACAAAATATATTGTTGGTTGCTGCTATAGACCTGGAGGATTCAGAAAATGATGTGGATGGCATGGATTGGAAAAGGCACATTGCAAAATGAAATTTATACAGTTACTAAGGGATAATTATCAGAAACAGCACAAAATGGAAGGGACCAAAGGTTCAGAGTGTTGGATCAGGTAATAGCATCAGAAAATCTATCTAGCCCAGCCATAAATACTGTTACAACTTGAACAGAGCATAAATCATTTTACAGCTTTCAGCACATACAAACCACATGTATAATAAATATATCATGTTCAAAATGTCTCCCTTTTGCCTTTACACCTGCACAACATACAACAGAAATGTCTCCACTGCTTACTTAAACTCCATCTTCAGCCTGGCGATGCTGGGTGTTGTTTCTTGCAGGTGACTCTCTTTGAAGTCCAACTGATCAGATGGTGATATATCACCTGAAACAAGTTGTTGTTCAGGCATTGTTCCAGCACAGTGTTTTTATACCCACTGATATATCACTCACCACCAAACCATCACTGATGGGGGGGGGGATAACCTCTCTGAATCCTGGGAGGCTGTAGAACATGCTGTGCGACTGTATACACCGAATCCTTTTGGCAGTAAAATCAAAGGCACTCTTCAATGGCGAGAAGTGTCTTTGATTTTATCACCTTCTGCCAAATAAGTTGTGGTGTTAGAAAGTGTCCAGTAGAACAACAATAGGCTCTTGCCCCCATGTCATCAGTTAGTACATGCAACTTCACTTTCAGCATTCTCACAAGCTGTTACATCTTAATGCAGCAAGTCAACCTGTTCTTTGGCAGTCAGATACCCTGAGTGTTTTTAGCGTGTTGAAAATAACAGGTGACTGCATTCTAACCTTGTGAAGTGCTATTACAGCAATGTAATGCACTTTGGGATGAAAGGGTTACATACTTCGCATCATATTGATTGTACTAGATTACAGGAGATCGATGAGGCTAGAGATTTAAAATGCAGAGGGCATATTGCAAGACTTGGTAAAATAGCTCAGAGGATTACTTGAATGTTGAAGAACACACTGACAAGTAGGGATAGGGTAGTTATTACCTCCCTTTACAAGGGTATGATTTGGCCACCTGCATTTCTAGGACACGGGGTGGAGAGGATTCAGAGATAAGTTTATGACTGGTCTGTGGAATGTTTTTTGAGGACGGAAGGTGTGTGTGTGTATCAGAGTTTGGCTGACAAGAGGGGATATGACAGAAAGCTGTAAGTTACTAAAAGAGATTTTATAAGATTGACACAATAGAAAATTTTCAATATTTATACATCTTCTAAGTGTGACAAGGGTCACACTTAGAAGTTGTATAAGAGTGTATGGATTAGGTTCTTTACTTGAAGATTAGCAAATGAGTGAAATGGATTGCCACAGGTGGTTGTGAGCAACCCAACAATGAATAAGTTTAAGGAGATATTGTAGGTCTTTTGACTTCACAGAGTACCCATACAAATAATAATCAGCTGTCTTTCCACTTTTCTCCAAATTAATAAAATATGCACAACGAGCTCACCACTATTCATATAGTCTAACTTCAAATTGCCATACCATTGTCTCCTCAAACTTACAAAAACAACTTTAATTCCATCTCTGTTCCCATCTGTAATTTATATATAGCACTAGCGTACTAAAGGCTTTGTATGACTAACATGTGGGGCACTTGAATATTTATTTAACTTACCTTATATGCTAATTCTTCAGCTGGAGTACAAGACAACTTCATATCAGCTGAATATTCCTTAAGATGGACATTAACTGAGGTTGTTCCTGACAGATGAGTAAATATAGTTTTAGCAAGATACATGTTGCTCATTGACAACTGAAGAATGTTACTTGGCAAAGGAATATAACTGCAGGAATACAATGCTGATTGAAACAATTCACAAACTTCCTGCATATATCTGAAACATAAGGTGGAAAAAAAAATTATATAATTCACAGATTAATTTCTAAATATTAACTATCACTAAAGTACAATACTAAATCTGCACATGTCTAAACCTTAGCCCACCCACAGTACTAATACAAATATACTATAGGTAACATCCCTTCATACGTGTAATTCACACAGGTAAAATGTGTGCTGTGTTGCATTATTTCCCATTCCAGAACTTGTCCTTTATATAGCAAGTGAAATATGAGCAGAAGTCAGCTAACGAAGCCAAGTATAATCTAGGGAGTTCTTTCGATATGTAGCCAGCAAAAAAAAAAAAAAAAGAATGACACTGATTGGAGAAAATGGTATAAGAACTGCTGTGGAAGATATAGTGGAGATACCTAATGAACAATTCATAAAAGGTTTTTCATTCTTGTGAATGTGACATCATGGAGAGTTTGAGAGCAGTTGGTGATTGGTAGGAGAGACTAAGTGAGCAAGATATATATGGTGAATTGAGCAAACTTGATGTTAATAAGGCTGTGGGACTTTATAATATATCATCTCATATTCTGAAGGAATGTGCCAGAGTCAGCATCTGCTTTGACATCTTTTTTTTATGAGTCTTGCACTGAGTCAAGTTCCAAAGGAGTGGAAAGAGGACAAGATTGTGCTGCTTCATAAGGGAGGTGATAGGCCTATAATTTAATGCTTGAGTTCTATCTGTGTTGCAGTTAAAGTGTTGGAGAAGCTCGTGAGAACTAGGATCCAGAATTGGGTGGACAACAATGGTATTATCTTTGATAGACAGCATGGATTTGCTAAAGGGAGGTCACGTTTTAGTAATCTACTTATTACAATAAGGTGATGGTTTCAATGGACAGAGGAAAGGGATATATAGTAGTATACTTAGATTTTTAAAAGGCTTTTGATAGTTTACCATATGATGGGGGTTGGATATTAGATTTGTGCAGTGGATAGGAGACTGGCTATGGGGGGTACAATATCCCTGAAGAGGAAAGTCACTAGTGGTGTACCTCAGGGGGGGGGGTCTGTTTTAGGGACAATGATGTTTAACCTGTATATTAATGATATTGGCGAAGATTTGGATGGGATATTCAGTTGCTTGCAGATGATGCAAAGTTGGGATGAACTATGAAGAGTAGTAAAGATGTTGTGGCCTTACAAGAAGACTTGAATAAATTGAGTGAATGGGTACGGGGATGCAAGTTCAATGTTGCAAAATGTAAGTTGTAAAATTTGGATATATAACTTATGCTTGGTGAGGATATATTGTTGGAGGAAATAAGGGATCTTGGGGTGATAGTGGATAAGGATCTGAAATTTAGGGTACACATTGCCAAAATTGTGAGGACATTGACTTGTAGAAAAGTAAGGAGATTCTTGTTCCATCGTATAAGGCTCAGATTAGGCCACCTGGTTTTCAAAAGGAAAAGAGATGTAGGAAAGGGTCAAGAAGCGACTGGCTAAGGTAATTTCTGATCTCTGGAATGTCGAATATGAGGAAAGGTTGAGAAGATGCAATTTACAGAGTCTAATGAATAGGAGGAAGAGAGATGAAAGAATAGAGACCTACAAGTTAGTAAGAGGTTGTTATAGGATCAATGTCAAGGAGGTTTTTACAGAAAACGGTGGGAGAATCAGGGACAACCAGAGTTTATCCCTGGAAGGTGTGAGAAGCAGGTTTTCTGCATGCAGAGTTGTGAATGATTGGAATGCCTTCCCTGAAAGGGTGGTGTCTTCAGAGAATTTGGGTGTGTTTAATGTTATGATGAGCTGTGTGTATGACAAAAGGACCTCCTATATGAGTCTGACTCCATGGGGTAATAATAATATCAAAATGGAAGTAGGCAACTAACTTTTTCTAAATTGATGGTCAGCTAATCTCCACCCTCACATATCAATGACAGATGACCCAAGGCTGTTAATGATTTCATAGCCATCCAAAGATGAGAGTACAGCAAACTACTGCCATCTCATAATCCCCAATCCTATATATTATTGTAGCCAATGATTCCTGGCTGCCTTCTTTTATTCCATCCTTCCTTGCTTCATCACTGTCATACAGTCTGTTGGTCTAACTTTTTGCATCCACTAGCTTACTGTTACTTCAATCACCTAATTTATACTCTTGTTCACTATCATTTACTCCTATAACTTCATTCTCTACAACACTCTTGATTTCATGGCTTTTAGCATTGAGTTCCATTACTCCATTTTCCTGCTTCTGACAAGTCTCACATTTCTGGTTCATGAAATACTTACAACACACTCTTCACAATCAATGTGTAGCAAGCACACACACACAAACCCTACATCTTATAAAATTCATCGTGGCTGCCATTGTTCCCATTCTCATCAGGAAATGAATAATACTATTCATGTATCGTACACAGTATATCAAAAAAGAAAAACACTCAGTCATACTACAACCAGTAATTATAAATCAAAACAATTACTTGTCTGTAAGCTCAATTTCATTATGCCACTCTAGTATGCACCACATGACTTTCATTTTTTTAATCTCACTCCCAAAATGTTTCAAACTTACAGAAGATGGCAAATTAAATATGGAAATAGATAACAAGCAAAGCTGGTATGGTTAGGAAATCAAATGAAATTAGTGTTTTGAACTAAACTAACATAGACACAGTGTTCAAACCAATTTTAATGCATAAATCTGAGCACTGGATATGAAATCAAATACAGTTTCTCACTATAGCACCATAGAAATAGTTTATTAGGGAAAGTGCTCTTTTGGTAGCTTGTTAGAGTGATAGTTGATTGCAACTAACCAAAAACTTGAAAAAAAAAATTAGTAGAATAAATAAACAGTATTACAGCATATTACTGAAAAGCCTTGATTAAAAGCAAGCTATCTACTATAATGAACTATTCCTGGTGTTGACAGCCGAATGTACAAATAAAACTGACATTATTAATATTTAAGATGTGTAAACAGAGCTAAGATGGTATGGCGACTGCAAATAAAATGGAAAATGAAAGTAAGCAAAACAGGTTTTTGAAGGTAAAAAAAAGTAGACTCAGAGGAAGACCAAGATACACAAGTTCACTGTAGTTCAGAATATATTATTATGTGACACCTACAAGGACTCATTGTGGAAAGGCAGCACAGCACTCTGCCCACTACCAACAGTATTTTGTCTGTAAATTGCATCTGTTCTCATGGCCAATTTGCCTATATACAGGCTGAAAAATCTGACTTTCTGGGAGGGGGAAAAAATGCTGCTACCTCCATATGAGATGGGCAAACTCACCATCAATTATAATAAATTTAGTTTAATCATTTATCCAAGTGTAAGCAAACAAAGTTTGCGCCTGAAAATATCTTCAGGACTGGGGTAAGGTAGTACAACACCTGGAAACTTGAGAGTTGCCCGGTGTTGTACTACCTTACCCCAGTCCTGAAGATATTTTCAGGCACAAACTTTGTTTGCTCACACTTGGATAAAAGATTAAACTAAATTTATTATAGTCTAACCAAGTGAAAAATAAAGTTTCATTACCATCAATTGAAAAGCCTGTATAACGATTCCTCTCATCATGATGAGAATTAAACTTGGGTCTTTTCCCATCAATCAAAAGGTGCATTTTCTCATTCTTCCAATGCTGCTATAAAGTGCTTAAAGGAATAAAAATCATCAAACGAGAGCCTTGACATGTAACATATGATCAGTAATTTCCATCCAGTTTTGAAGAAATTAGACTGGAAACTAATCATTGAACTATAATAATATCAGTACACTTTTTTTTGATGGTATACATGATGATAAAATTTCAGAATAGGATAGAAACAAACAATAACCTGAAGACAAGAAGAATTTTTATTTGGACAACATATCCCAAACTTGTTTAGAAAGTACGAAATTAGAATATATAATAAAATAGTAAATAAAAGAATTCTCCTCGTCTTCATAAATGGCTTGGAAAGAAGTCAATGAACAAACAGCTGTTTGTGTAATAAGATGTAGTACCTCTTTTGCTGTGATGATTGCAGAAATCCTAAAGGACATACTTTCCATAAGTATAACAATAGTGATCAATGGGAATTTTGGACCATTCTTCCTGTAGCCGTATAATGAGGTCCTGGAATGCAGTGTGGCAGATCTCTCTTGCCCTCACCTGATGCTCCAGTTCATCCCACCATGTTCAATAGGATCGAAATATTAGGGCTCTGTGGAGGCCAGTCAAGTGGTGACTTCATGTCCATAAACCACACTGCTGTAGCAGTGCGGTTTATGGACATGACAAGGCTACAGCAGTAGCCTTATGACATGGTGGATCTTGCTAAAAGAGACAATGGTCAGTTCTGTAGAAACATCACAAAATAGGAAGCATTACAGAATGTTCACTTACCTCTTCGGGTTTCATGTTTGTGGCAGAGGTCTGAGGCCAAACAGGATCACACCATCACCACCTCCAAATTTCATAGTTGGGGTTGCACACTCTGGTAAGAGACATTCACTGGGCATTCATCACATCTATCAATTTGCTCGGTAGAGGGTGGAGCACGATTTGTCACACCATAACACAGCTTTCCATGCTGCAACACCCCACTGTACACTTAAGATGACACTACATGTTGGTTTGGGTAATGTGGTGCTTGCGTATTACAGTCTTACCATGGAAACCCATGTTGTGAGCTTCAGTTCTGAATGTTTTGTGCAGATTCGAGTTCCAGTTGATGCCTAGAACTCTGCCTTCAGTGTACAGGGTGTTTCACTTATAGGAGGCCCTGAGTTATCGTTTCTTACTGACATAACATATAAGACAGACAAACATAATTGTGGTAGTACATACCTTGAGAGATGTCCAGCATATTGCATCACAACAAATGCAGAAAGTGGCCACCTCCTTCCTGCAGGCATCTGGGAACCCCACACTCCATGATGGCTGATGTCATCAATTGCAGCAGTGATGTTCGCTTTCAATTGCTGGAGTGTGCGTGGTTTAGTGACATAGACTTTTCCTTTCAACATGCCCCACAAGAAGTTTGGGTGACTGAGATCTGTAGATCTTGGTAGCCATATTCCTTTGGAGGAACAACTGACAAGAAATTTTGGTCTATGTCACTTTAACCAGCTTCTTCAAAGATTGCATAATCTCCAAAAGAATATGGTCACCAAGGTCTCCAGATCTCAGTCCCCCAGACAAGAAGTCTGGGAGACTGAGATCTGGATGCATATTGAAGAGAAAGGCCTATGCCAATAAACCACACACACTCCAGTAACTAAACATCACTGCTGCAACTGACGACATCAGCCACACTCAGCTAATTTAGACATTCACAATTATGGAATGCCGGGTGACTAGGTGCCTGCAGGAAGGAGGCACCTATATAAGCTGGTGAATGGCGGTTTTACATATTATCCTTCCCTACAGTCACTTTTGGTGAGTTGTGGGTCATCCACTGCAGTTAACTTCTTGCACTTCCATCTCAGTATAGTATCACTGATTGTTGACCTGGGATGCCCAAATTTGGCAAACAGATAGGTCTACAACATGCATCCTATCACAATGCCTCTTTCAGACTCTGTCAGTTCCCTTCTCTCAGTCATTTCACCAACTTGGGAGCATCATATTCCTCCAATTTATACCAGCTACAAAAGCATGTTCATTACTACCATATCTTTATTTGAGCACTGCTGTGTCATTCTGATTTCCTAATTGATTGTTTCAGAAATTGCCACTTTGATCTTCTATTCTTTCTCTCAGAAATCATTTTCCATAGCGAGTTCTTCCTCGATGGTTACATTTGCTGCTCATTTAATTTTGATAGTCTTTGCCAACACACTAACTGCTGTTTTTTCTTTTTTTTGTGCTCTACTTGTAGAATGTACTTATGTTTTTCACATCCAGGATTGCCTTATCCACCTCCCTAGATGCTCAAAATTTTGTTTCACTACTTAGCATGATTATACCAAAATTCTGGTCACTACTATCTATCTATCTATATAAATAAAGTAAAAGTAATAATATCATTCTCACACATGAGACTTTATAAAACCTGTAGGATATCAGTGCTGTATCTGTCTGTTTGGGCAAAATGTTTCAGAATTACTATACATCTGCAAATCTAATCCAATCAAAAACTGAAATGTCTGCAACTTTTGAGTATATCATTTCCCACTTCATTTATAGTAGGGATGCACAGACCGCAGCCCTCCATTGATTTGCTGACGGCCCGCCTCACCATGTATTATTTTAACTTAAACAAGTTACACGATAGGTAATTTTTAAAAATGGGACATGCGCAAAACAAAGTAGCTGTGACATCATGATTGCCTGTATACTTACGATAATCAGTTAGTAATAATGTTAACAAATTTTATAATTCATCTATTTGTCATATGAGTATTTTGTTTTCGTAGGTGCGGTTGCTACAATTAATTATCACCCCTAGGAAACGGTAAAAAATAAATTCTATAATGGATAAAACAGGGCCAAGTAGGAAATGCAAACTACAGGATGAAAAACAGCAGTTTCAGGATAGCTGGACCAAAAAATATGGTTTTGTGCAGTCGTTTAATAATATCGTGTGCTTGATTTGTAAAAGTGCTGTAGCCATACCAAAAGAATACAATATAAGGAGGCACTATGAAAGTCTGCATTCTACATTTTCATATCTACCCAAAGAACTACGTAAACAAAAGATTTCATTTTTGAAATGAGAATTGACAGGTCAGCAAGTGATGTTTACAAAACCTATTCAAGATTCGGAAATCGCAACAGAAATAAGTTTTGAAATATCTCACCTTGTAGAAAAAAGGTGCTGACCATTTACAGACGGAGATTTCGTTAAAGATTGCCTTGAGATAGCTGCTAAAAAAATTTGTCCTGAACAGAATTAGCCAAAAATGTTGAGAAAATTCAGTTAAACAGGATGACTGTGCAAAGAAGAATTACTGCAATGTCAAAAAATGTCAAGGACCAATTAACATCTTATTCAAAGAAATTTGCCTATTTTTCATTAGCTATTGATGAATCAACTGACATTACTTCCACAGCCCAGTTGTTAATATTTGCACGTGGAATAACGCAAGAGTTTGAGGTAAGTGAGGAACTGATTGGAATGAGTTCATTGTCAGATTAAACGAAAGGTAATGACATGTTCACTGAGGTTTTGGAACAGTGTTCCAAAATTGATTTAGATCTGACAAAATTATCAGGTATCACGACTGACGGAGCTCCTTCCATGATATGAGTTAATTCTGGATTGGTAACATTATTGAAACAGCATGACGATGAGTTGATACAATTCCACCGTATAATCCACCAGGAGAGCTTGTGCCCGATTTGTACATGTCATGAAAGTTGTGGTTTCAACGATTAATTTTATAAAATTCCATGGCCTTAATCACCGACAATTTAAAAGTTTCTTGAAGACATTGAAAGTGAATATGGTGACTTAATTTTTTGCACAGAAGTGAGGTGGCTAAGTCGTGGACAAACATTGGAGCGGTTCCTAAATTTAATTGATGAAATTGAAATCTTCATGACTGAAAAAAACAAAAACATCCCTGACATAAAAAATCCGGATTGGTTATGTGACTAAGCCTTTCTGGTTGACATTACTAATCATTTAAATACGCGACTTCAGGGCAAAGATCAATTGGTTACTCAACTTTACGGCCACATTTTGTCTTTTCAGTGCAAGTTAAATCTATTTGAAATCCAACTGAAGTCAGGGAATTACATCCATTTTCCTAATTATAAGAAAGTTTCTGAAAAGTTCAATGTCAACTTCAAAACTGTGTATGTTGAAAAGATTGATAACAGCCTTCAAGGATTGGTTTTCTGATTTTAAAAAAGGGAAACCGCTGCTAGATTTATTTAGCGATCCTTTTGCCATTTTGCCCGAAAATGCACCCGAATCAGCACAGCTTGAACTCATCGACATTCAAAACAATGCGAGCCTGCGAAATAAATTTAACGAAGGCAATTTATTAAACTTCTATCGTTGTGTCGATAAAAACAATTATAAATGGTTGCTAGATAATGCATTAAAATGTGCAAGCCTCTTTGGCTCAACATATATTTGTGAACAAACTTTTTCAGTCATGAATATTAACAAATTGAAAAATAGGAACCGCTTGACTGATGAAAATTTAGAATCAATTTTGCGGTTGGCTACTACAAAACTCGAACCAAATATCAAAACAATTGTCAAATTAATGCAATGTCGCGCATCAAATTAATTCACTTACTTTTTATTACCTTTTTTTGTAACAATCATGATAGGTATAAATAAAATAAACAATATATGGTAGATAACTTTCAAGTTTTTTTGGCAGCCTTTGGCCTTAACAAGTTTGTGCATCCCTGATTTATAGCTTTTCAATGCATAAGTAAAGAACAAGCAGTGTTCCCATCAGACTCCTCTATTTTAGCAGTTTCAGAATTCTCATCTCTTCCAAATCTAACAGTTTGTTTTATGTACAAGTCATACAACAGTGCAAAAATTTGATGTTGCACAAATTGTAATTTTTCTAATACATCAACTTTTTACAGAAGGAACACATCCTAAAAACCTTGTACAAATATTTCTATTTCGTTATGTTAGATTATTGTATAAAGAGTATGATAAGCCCAAAGGGAATTAACTTGCTCATTGCTTAAGAAAAAGATGTAGAATTGTTGAAGCAAAGGCAACACCTTGAGATCGGTAGATTCTTTGATAGGTGTTTAAAGTTCAATCTCAGGTGACCTTCAAGGTCAGTACAAAAGGGGGTGGTGTGAATCAAAAGGAAGTTCCGAAGGCCACAAAATCTTATTAAAGACGTGAAGAGGGAAAATAAGGAAGTCGGCGAAAGTTCGAGAATCATGAGTCATGAAATATTGTCTGGGGTTCTCGTAACTATATGCAAGATTTGTGCGGGAACATAAGGGGTTCAAAAAACTTAACCCAAGGTTCAGGGGTACAGGTGGATATAAGGCATGGATCTTAAGAGACGAAGACTTTTTTCCATCTTGGGCAATCTTGACCATGTAAGTTCGAGATCAAGAGGGTCGTTAGTCAGAGGTCCGTCCACCGAGAGCCGCTCCAGTTCACAGTAGAGGGTATCCAGAGGCGATCAAATAAGGAGAAATCTAGTCGAGTTGGTCCTAAAGCTCTGCTGCTCTATCGAGTCCGTGCATGCTCCAACTGCCATAGTTCTTCATCAGGTCATTCAAGATGCCAGAAAATCTCCCCTTGTATCCTGCTAGCTAACGCGACAACTCATCGCTGCTCTGTGACTCCGAAGGAAGAATTCCAAAACATGGAGCAGAGAGGGAACCTTGAAACGCCAAATCGAGCAGAGAAGGAAGGTATACACAAGGCAGGAAGAAACCCATGTGAGTATCTATTCGTTTAATTTTTGTGATGTAAGAGAATCCCCTAATGAACTGATAAGATATTTAGAATAAGGCAATAATAACTTATTGAATAATGCTAGAGGAGGTGTGTAACTATAAACAGATATGAAACTGAGCGCAGTTAATTTCCCGAAAGGCAATTTTGGCTAAGTGATTAGATTGATAACTATAGGTATTTGTGATAATTCTATATTAGTGTGTTTACCTGATATTTATGTCGTAAGATTGATTAAGCTCGGAGTTAAGAATTCTGCTGATGTGATTATTAATATTTAGTTAACTGGTTATGAGAGATTACTTTGAGAGTTATATAAGGTGCATAATTGAAACTGAAATATGGTAATTGTACGCACCCATAATATCTGTATGTAAATGTAATTATTTGTGACGTAAATTTGGTTGTTGAGAATTAAGTGAGTGAATATGAGAGGATACCTTAAGTATTACACTTAATTGCATGATTGAAACTGAGATTTTTGAGGGTGATCTCCCCTGATTTTATGTATTGTGAACAATTATTCAATTAGTCATTAAATATGCTTGTTTATTATTATACAAAAGTGTTCTGATTTATCTTTTGCAATGCACTGATCCAAAAAACTTAATTCGATCCTGTAAGCGGGAACCATAAGATAAGAAGTTAGTTAAGATAGAGAACACATTTGAAGCCATGACTGCAAACCTAGGTCAAGAAAAGATACATAACTGATTAATTAGAATCTACTGGGGATACGAATGCCTTCTTTTGCCATTAGGAGAACTTTAGTGGAGTAGTCATAAATAAATAATAAATTTCTAGAGATCTCCAGCATAAGGAAGAAATACCGAAGGTAGAACTTAAGAATTAGGGTAAATAGAGTAGCAAGATAAAGATAAGACTAAATAAAGGAATTTACGAAATTAAGTAATAAGTGAGTAGAGTAAAAACATTTATGATAGAGCAATTGAAATAACGAAAACCCAAAAGAACAACAACAAAATGAAAAGAAAATGATATATTTTACAACAGTACTTTCTTAAATAAATACTGTATTTAAAATCAACAGTCATTTTGAAGGAAATCTTGCAATTAAAACACTTAATACAAATCTTTCTTTAAAATAAACCTACAGTACTCTATAACTTAATATTACCTAAAAGTTGGCAGAAGTTGTTCTTGAATTTCTCTGTGCTCTCTAAGCAGAAGTTGTATAACTTCAAGGGTCTCTTCATACTTGTGAGATAGCCTTGCTTTCCACTCTGCTAATTCATCTACCATCAAACTATGAGGTAAAAAATATTTTTTTTTTTGACTCTTTGTATTTCCAAATGGAAATTATTTAAATTATGTACAAACTGAAAATGCTATTACTACTACATAAATATTTAATCTAATCTGTTTTAACAAACTGACTGGTTATGAGATATGGATAAATCTTTCCCCTGACAGAAAATTCAAGTTTATAATAAAAACTAAATACCGCCATGCAATCCTTATTTTTCTTAATCACACAATAATGATAGTGTCCATAGTTAGGAAAACAGGTGTTGTCTCATGCCAAGAAAAAGACTAAAATACAGATATTTCCAGTTGATTGACTGCATTAATCAACTCTAAAAGACCAAAATGATAATACTGAAGTCCTGACAAACAATAGGTTAATTTGGAGACTAAACGTTGCATATTAAAAAAACTTATTACTGCGATTTTACGTGTGTGTTTATTTAGTTGGTTGCTACGAAGATTAGTAATAATGCAAACTAAATCATGTAGTATTATTATAGCATCCTGTATACTGCTTGAGAGTACATAGCAACAATACAATGATAACAGATGTCTAGTAATCAAGAATATTGGGACACTTCAAAATGTTAAAACAGTAAAAAAATACATGAAGTAAGAGTAGCTTGCATACTTTCTTTCACAGTAATAGAGCAGTATTTCTCAATATGTGTTCAACATAACTCTGCAGTTCCAAGAAAACTTGTAGGGGATCCCAGGAGCATATAGACATTCATAACTTGTTATATATGTAGTTTCTAAAAAAAAAAAAAAAAAACTTCAGTGAAAGAGGAAAATACAATATGGCAAAACTGTGTGGTGGGGATTCATCAGTTATTAAGACACAGTTCAGGCTTACTATTACTGTAATTATTTGTTAGGTGTATTTAGTGATATGAATAGTGAACAGCATAAGTTAGATTTATTTTCGTGTTTTTTTTTTTAATTAAAAAAAATTTTTTTTGGGTTTCAGCAAAAAAACAAATGCTCTATCACATGATAAATTTTGAGCCTAAATTCATAGTATATATTGCCCTTTAAGTGAAACAGCATTTAGGATCTTTTGTTGCAAAGTCAGAGTTGAGATGTTGCTTATTACTCTGAGAATTTAAAAACTTTCAGGTGTATATACCCTCAAGAGTTGTGCCAAATATGATATTAAACTCATTACTTCTATCAACAACTTTCTTCCAAACTGGAACTACATTCACTTGCTTATTTTGCTGATCTTTCATCCCCAAATGTATCTCAATGCCTATGCTAATATCTTAGATTTTATACATTCTTGAGTAGTAACACATTGATACCAGGCAGGGGCAAATTGTAATATGCTACTGTACGTGATGAGACACAAAAATGTCCCTGTGTGTATATCGGACAGGATGTCAAAAATATTATGGCATGTGCTTCAAATGATACCCGAACTAAATGGAAGGGAGGAAGAATGTGTTTGTCTCAGGATATATATTTTAAACCATTAAGTAAGGGAAATCCTATATTTAATTGGTCTATTTAAATGACTAAAAGTTATATGTGGACTGACATTAATGAGACATGAACCACGTCAGAATAACTGGTACATATAATAAATGGAAAGAATACATGTGAATAGAAATACTTAGGGCAAATGAATTGCTAATAATTTACAGTTGTGGTATTACTTGTGTCCTGAGTTGATGTGGGGGGGGGGAAACAAAATTCTTATCATTCTATAATCTATATGCAAGTTTGCATTTATGATGAATATAATAATAAAATAAACAACTTAGGAAGTTGTTTATTTTATTATTATATTCGGGAAAGAGATGATGATGATCACGATCATAATCCCCCCCCAAAAAAAATTCCTCCATTTCTTCCTTGCTTGGTAGAACCTTTTGTGAGACTATAACCACAAATGAGTCACACTGTCCAATTCTCCATTCTGATATTTGTCCACATCACTCTAATTGATATTGGCTGCCATTCAAGATTATCTTCATATTTAGTATTGAATACTACTGCTACTCATTTTGTAGTTGTTGCTTAGAAATATCTCACCTGTTTTTTGTTTTCTTTGATTCAGTCACACCTATTATGTTGATCTGGTTCTTTTCCATTGATAGTACTGATGTTGAGGTGGGATTTGTTCCAGTAGCTGACTTTGCACTGTGCCCTGATGAAAACAACAGGGCCTTGTTTAATTGGGTGACACCGTAGCTGAACTGCATAAAGAATTTTCAGATAAAAAGTAACAACTTGAGTGAAAGAGAATGCCAAGTTTTCTGGAAACTGAGCATGCTCTAGAAGAGTGATGAGATTATGTTAGGAAAGACTAAGGGTAAAAGTCAGTTCAAAAAGAGATCTGATCTAAAGTTTTTTTTTTGCAAGAAAACACAAAACAAAATTATAATTAACAACCAGGTTTGAACACATTTTTTTTTAATATTAATACCAGATGTATTTCACTGTCTGTATGACTAACAGCATCTTCAGAAGGTTTCTTAACATAAGCAAAAGCCAACAAAAAATAAACGTTTTCCAACAGCCACTAATATCTATAAACTGAAAAGACTGGAATGATAGTTTAATCCCAAGTATTATTAGGAATGTAACATGCAGTCTCTGATGATACTCGTGATTAAACTATCATTTCAGTCTGTTGGAAAACGTTTACTTTTTTATTAGTTTTTACTTATGTTAAGCAACCTCCTGAAGATGCTATTAGCTATACACACAGCAAAACTCTTCTTCTGCAGCTTATCCCACTTCAGTAGGGTCGCTGTTTTTAGTGAGTCTCCTCCACATCCTCCTGTCTTGGGCTGTAACCACATCCAAGTTCTTCATCCTCAAGTCCTCCTCCATCTCTTCTTTGACTGCCTGCGCTTCCTCTTCTCCTGCACATCCATCTGCATGACCTTTCTTCCCACATACTTGTCCTTCCTCCCCATCACATGACCAAACCATCTCAACCTTGCTTCCTGTACTTCGCTCCTAAGTTCATAACTTTCACCGTTCCCCTTACATAGTCATTTCTCAGATGATCCTTTCTGGTCACATTGCACATCTACCTAAGCATTCTGATCACTGCTGCTGATGTTATTTTTCCTCAGGGCCACAGTTTCCATAGCATATATCATAGCTGGTCTTACTACTGTCCTGTAGATTTTGCAAGGAAATACATCTAGTATAAATAAAAAAATGTCATCATCATCATCATGCATATCAAGGATTTAGGCCTAGCACGGCTTGTTCCGGCCTTAGAAGTCATCGTTGAATCTTTTAAGGGGACGACGTCCTGGTTTTCTTTTTCCTAATGGCTTGTACTTTAAGGCTTGTTTTGATAATCTTTCTATTTTCATTCTTTGAATGTGTTCCATCCATTTATGTTTATATTTTTTAATTTTTTCTATTACTGATTCTTGGTTTAATTCTTTCATAAGTTCTTTCCTCATTTCCAAGATTCGTGCATTATGAATTGAAACAAATAGTTATGAAACAAATCAAGTATTTGCTAATCTCTATGTGTAATATGTCATATTAACAAAGTCATTCTGTTATCCAGTTGGCAAAAAACAGCAAGAAAATAATCTTGTGCATAATTTTTTGAGAAAAAAAAAAAAAAGATAACCAAAGAAAGATGACGGGTTGAATCTTCTCTTGAGCAGGATCTTCCAGTCTTCTCTATTCCTTGCTGTTCGAAAAAGTTCCATTATATGTTCTGCATCCCGAGATGTTCTTTATTAATTTCAGCCAGGTAATTCTTGGTCTTCCGGGTCTTCTTTTTTCAGTTGGAAAAGTATTGATTAGCATGTTAGGAAGTCTGTTTGCATCCATGCGTACAATGTGGCCAAACCACCTCAGTTGTTGTTTTCTAATTTTTTCTATTATTGTCTTTTTATATAATAATTCTTGTCTGACTGTGATGTTTGTTTTCTTTTCTATCCAACTTGTTCTATTTATTTTTCTTAAGCATTTCATTTCAAATGGCAGCAGTTTTTTCTCCTCTCTTTTCTTAACTGTCCACGCTTCTGCTCCATAGATGACTGCTGGTATAATTATTGTTTCATATAATTTGATTTTGGCTAGCTTAGATATCTTGTTTGTTTTCGAGATTTTCTGTAATTTTCCCATGGTGGTCCATCCTATCACTATTCTGTGTTTGATTGTTTTGAGTTCATCTATTGTTTCTGTTAGTTTTGATCCAAGATATATGAAGTTGTCTACTTGTTCTATTTGTTCTCTATTTAAGGTGGCTGAGATGGTAGTTTCGTTCCTCCCTATTTTCATCACTTTTGTCTTTTGTATACATGCCATATGTTTTACAGGTTTCGTTTAGCTTGTTTATCAACTTTTGTAGTTCATTTGGGGTTCTTACAATAAGGACGAGATCATCCGCATATTTGATATTATTTATGTTTAAATTATTGACATTGATTCCAGGCTCATTGTCTATTGCCTCCTTTACAACTACTTCTAGATATATGTTGAATAGGCATGGGGATAATGGGCATCCTTGCATTACACCTTTTTGGATCTTTATGGGTTCTGTTGTGAGTGTGTCCTTTTTAATTATTGCATTTGCCTTTGAGTAATATTTTATCAGAAACTGTATTATATATTTGTCTATTGCTTTTTCTAGTAGAATTTTAAGAAGTATTTCTCTGTTGATGCTATCAAAAACTTGTTTAAAGTCCACAAAACAACAACAATATATATATATATATATATATATTGTTGTTTTGTGGACTCTGCTACTTGATACAATGTGAAGATTTGCTCTACTGTTGAATAGTTTCCTCAGAAACCAGCTTGTTCTATGCCTATCATTTCTTTATAGGTGTTTTTTTTAGTCTATTTTGTATAATTCTTACGAATATTTTATAGGTGTGAGAGAGTAAATTGATTGGTCTGTAATTTCTGCAGACTTTTTTGTCTCCTTTCCAGTTCTCCAGTCATCTGGGATCTCTCCTGTTTGTAGTATTTTATTGAATAGGGTTGTTAAATATTCTATTGATATGCTGCCTCCATATGACCACAGTTCAGTAGGGATAGTATCAATGCCTGGTGCTTTATTGCTTTTCATCTGTTTTATTTCGTATCTAACTTCTTCTTGTAAAATTTTTGGGTGGTCATTATTTTCTTCTATTGTTGGTATTGTAGTTTTCTTTCCTTGGTGGAAGATAGTCTTAAAATGGTTTGACCAGATTTTTCTTATATCCTCAATATTCCCTTGTTGTTTATCATTGTTACTGCTTTTGCTGAGAATTCCTTTGTAATTTCTCTTACAGTATCATGGAAGATTTTTAGGTTGTTTTGTTGGCTTTTTGCATAGGTTATCAATTTAATTTTTAGTGCTCTGTATTTTTCTCTATTCTCTTCATTGTTTTGCTGGTTTACAAGTATCTTGGCCTCTCTTTTCTCTTCAATTGTAGCTACCATTTCTTGGGTTATCCACTGTTTGTTTATTTTGGGTTTTGTACCTAGAGTGGCTTTTGCAATTGATAACACTGTTTCTTTTCCTTCTTTCCAGTATTTTCTGATGTTCTGGAAGATTTAAATTTCAAGCACATCTGTTCTAAAAATCTACTTCTGCTTGAGCTATCTTTTAGTTTTGATAGGTTGATGTTTTCTTCTTTTCTGATATTGTATTAGATAAGTATTGAAAATTATCACTCAATAAAATAAAAAAAATATATATATATATATTTTATTATTATTTGGTATTTTCTTGCAGTACAAAAGAAGAAATCACTGCACATTTAAAAAATACATTTACTGCTAATTTAGATATGTGACATATCTGAAGTAAATATACATCTTTAGTGTAAAATAGTAGTAGAAGTAGGAGTACATTCTCCACTACTACTATAGTTCGCCCACCGATTAGAGATCCTTCAACACTTCTGCGCATCTTAGAAAAAGGAGAATCCATTCTGATAATAGGGTAATCAGTCCGTATTGTGGGACGAGTTGTTTATTATTACCGGTCAGAAAATTAACTTCTCTTTTATGATTATTGTAGTTAACTATGTTGCTTGTATAACAGTTCGAAAATTTTACCTATAAAGCACGTGATTTCGCGTGTTGGCCACCAATTCGGACGACCTTCATTTCTTTCTTCCCTTCAGCATGAATCGACTATTCTTGGAAAGATGCGAAGCAGGGACCTACAAACGGTAGGTGAACTATACTATGTTCACTGGACATCTACAGATGCCGTATGGTCACTCCGATGCTCGGTGATGTTCCACACCAGGCCTTGCCATGTAGTCCTGTTGTTTGCTTTACTGGCAGCCTCACCTCTTTGAAGATCAGTCACTCCACACACGCCATCCATTCATCTCATTGGTCTACCCTACCTCTTTTTCCAGGAACTTTACCTTCTATTACTGTTCTGAGAAGCCCTCCTTCCATCCTTTCTATGTGTCCAAAATATTTTAATTTTCTTCTGTCAATATCCTTAAGGAGCCTCAAAGTTCTACTGATATTTTCTAACACCCATTCATTTGTATGCCTTCCAGTATATGATATCCTCAACAGCCTTCTGCAACACCACATATCAAAAGCAGATATCTGTTTCTTATCTGACTTCTTTAGGTTGAAAGTCTTGCATCCATAAGTTGCTGTTGGAAAAAAACTGCATCCAAAATCCTCAACTTTGTTCCCATGGAGATAGATCCATCCTTCCAGATTTTAGAGGTCCCTGACTGTTGTTTTAGCCATTCATTTAGTTCGTGACTTAAAGCACAAGTTTAAGCCTAAATTGAATGTCATCAAAGACAGGTATGGATCATTACTAACAGAAGAGTTGGAAATCAAAAACAGATGGAAAGAATACTGTGATGAACTGTACAGCAGAGTGGACAAAGAAAATGTGGAGCATTCTCCACAAGCGATTTATATTTTTTAATTATATTGTGAATGGTTTTGAAAATATATAATCTGAAACATCAGCAGGTTGAATAAGTTCCCCTCAAAAAAGGTTAAATGCCTATGTAACACACCTGCACTTTTTTTTTAAATTCAAATAATTTATATCAAAGATAACTGTATCAGACAAATTACAATATTTTTTGCTAATAAAACAAACTGTGATTATCATAAATTAAGAAATTATTTTGATATAAATACCATATCAGCTTATAAAAGAGATATCAGTATTTTGGTTTAGAATGTTTACTAATCAATCAAACATTTGAAAACGAAACAGGACGTTACTGATGTATCACTGCTGCCTGAGACTGTCAGCACTCCAATATTGTCATATCTAACATTTCATTCTCCTAAGGCATTTCTGACTGAATCAATCTACCTACACAATGGTCTTCTTCTGGATCTTTTTTCTTACAATCTTGGTATCAAACACCTGATTTGCTAACCATTCCCCACCCATTCTATTTAAATGGCCATACCACCTTAGACATACTCTGCTGACAATGTCCAGTTCCTTTCTAATAACTTCATTTTTAACCCACCATTAGCAAGATAGGGTGTCACAGACCCCCAAAGATTTTAAATTGATTATAACTTTTTGACAACGCATGGCCATGAGTCATGCCTCAGTATAGCTTTCCCACCTGTAACCCGACCTGTAATATGATGCCATTGGTTCACTCCTCTAAGTTTTCTCAAAACCCTCATACTTGTGGTTTCTAGTCTTTGATCAAGTGCTTTATTTCTAACCCAACTGTCAGATCCATAACTTAAAACTGGTTTGCTAGTTTGGTTTTTTGGCTAATATACATTTACTCCCCTCCATACTAGCTTTGCTTATTGTATATTTCCAGATTTAACTTGCTACCTTCACTAAAATCTGTGCCTAAATAGCTGAAATATTTGCTTTTCTATAAGAGCTCTCCCCATTCAGAATGCAGTTCATATGTTCCTGTCTATTTTCATAGTTTTGGTCTTTTTATTGCTAATTTTCATACAAATTTGTCACAGATATTATTCAATTTAGAGAATCCTGGAAACTTACACTGCATGTGTTTAAGAATACAACATCATCTGCATAAAGCAAAGGGCTAAGTCTGATACCTCCAATTCTAATCAGGTTTAATGTCACACATGTAGAAGATGAATAAGAGTGGAAATAGTGCATCCTTATCTTATACCCAATTTTACATCAAACCATCTTCCTCCAATTCCAACTTCTGACTTATAGCTTAAATATAGGCAATGCAGTGCCCTGTATAATATTTCATTTACCCCCACCCTCATATAATTGTAGTGTTTTGAAAAGTTCTTTCTTAGGCACCTTGTCATATGCCCTATCCAAATCTACAAAACTTAGTACAGATCCTTGCCATACTCCCATGATTTCTGAACTATTTGTTGTAAAGTGAAAATCTGATCTTGACAACCACTATTTGGCCTAAACCCAGCTTATTCTTCTCCAAGTTTCTCTTTCTCAATCTCTTTTCAAGTATGCTTGCATAAATCTTACTTGAAACACTTAGTAGAGAAATTCCTCTGTAATTCTCACATTCACCCTTTATTCCCTTTTTTTTTTTTTAATTTTTTTTTTATAGATGGTACTATGAGAATTCTACTCCAATCATATGGAATTTCACCTTCTGATCAGGCCCTCTGAATTATGCAGTGTAGCCATTGCAAAACTTTATGTCCTCCCATCTGAATTTCTCTTGAAAATTTTCTACTACAGTTCTATCATTGCTTAGTTCATTTAACTCTCATTTAAAGTAATTGCCCCAGATATCTAGGATAGCCTTATCTTCAGTTTTTATGCTAATTTTATCATCTTTGATTCTTTTTGCAGCACTATTTCCCCCATTTTTAAGCTTTTCAATAGATTCCAGAACATTTTGCTGCCTTCCTTATACAGGGTGGGCCAAAAGTTACGAAGGGGTTTCAATATCATAGCATCATATCTCACGTAAATTATTCTTTATTCGTAGAATTCTCACCTGAGTATCACAGGCATCATCAGTACAGGTACAAGGCTAATTAAACAATAACTTATATTCACAAAGCGTCACCTAAGTAGCTAAGTTAAATTTCCTAAATTTATTTATTTATTTAATTATTCAATTATAAAATTAATTTTTTTTAAAATTATTATTTAATAATTAAATTTAAATAATTAAAATAATAAAAATTAAATAAATTTAGGAAATTTAACTTAGCTACTTAATTAGCCTTGTACTTGTACTGATGATGCCTGTGATACTCAGGTGAAAATTCTACGAATAAAGAATAATTTACATGAGTTAATTCCATTATTATAATAATTAGTAATATGTCTACTCACGGTATTTCCTTACTGAAACTTATACAGTATATATAGGAAATAAATTTACACTAGGTGTGAAAAATCAGATCTTGTAAATGGCATCTATTTTCCTTTCTAAGGCATTTTTCATGACACCTCTTAGTGTTACGGGTTTCAGTGCTCCGATTTCAGCCAGAATATCGTTCTTCAGTGGTTGGAATGTCTGAGGCTTGTTAACATAAACGTTTTCTTTGAGATAGCCCCATAGGAAGAAATCAGGAAATGTCAGATCTGGAGAACGCGATGGCCAACTTATGTCGCAACCACATGAAATTATTCTTCCCTTAAAAATTTGCCTGAGCAGTTGGATTGTGGTCCTTGCTGTGTGAGCTGTCACTTCATCCTGTTTGAATCACATCATGCTTATCATGTTTGAACTGCTGGGAGTAGAAATTTTTGATCATAGACCAATATTAATCTCCTGTAACATTGACAGGGTTCGCAATGTGGTCTTCAAAAAAGTAAGGTCTGATCACTTCTTCACCAGACCATACACTTAAGGGGGTGCAATTCCCTTCGGTGAATTTGCCCTAGGATTTTCCAAACCCCGAAATCATGCAGTTTTGTTTGTTAATGAAACCATTCAAATGAAAATATGCATCTGACATTATCAGCTTGTGGATAAATTCGGGATCTCTCCTTGCTAATTCATGAAATTCTGTGGGCATAATCTGGCTCAAGGTTGTCAGAATATGCTGGAGTGATGTCAGAGAGACTCCAACCAGTCCAGACAGCCTTCAAGTTCGTGTGCTCTGGTCTTCTGAAACACTCTCCCTTACATGCTCAGCTGTGGCTTCATTCCTATCCAAGCATGGTCCGCCTGTTCGTGGATGGTCGTTTACTGAACCCTGTATCTCAAAATGACCGATCAAACGTCTAATCATTGATTTGCTTATAGAATTATTCATGCTGTAATGGTGACGATATGCTCATTGGGTCAGAATTATTGATCCTTGGTTTTGATAATAAAATTTCACAATTTGTGTTCACTGTTCGGTCGTGAATTTTTCCATGGTTAATCTCCAAGGTCTTCTTATAAAATCTGTAAAGAAAAAAAAAAAATTAAAAAAGTTATTAAAACTTCAGACCCCTTCGTGACTTTTGGCCCACCCTGTATTTACCTTCTATATTCTTACAAAGTTTTCCCATGAGCTTTGTTTAGCTACTTTCACACATAGCTTACATTTTTCTCTGTATTCTTTTAGGGCATTTACTAACTTATTGGCTAGGAACTTCTTTTGTCGAACATGGCATTATTTTTCTATCCTTGCAGACAGTTGCCTCCCTAGCTGAATTAGCATTTTCTTAGGTGTTTGCTGCCTTGCCTCCAAGGTTTGGTTCTTGTTTTCAAACTGTTTCATTCTTTCTTTAATAATGTTTGTATAGCCGGGTCTACAGTTTACCTGATCAACTTTAATTCTTCTTAAAATTTTCTTATATATTGTTCTTTTAAATATAATATCCATTTTTATCCTGCTTAGTACCATTACTTTTGAAATCAGAAGTAATGGTCACTTCTGATTTCAAATTCTCTTATACATTTGCATCCTGAACCAGCATGAAGATATATCACTATCCACAATAACATGTCAGTGAGACTTTATTTCTTGTGTATTCTGTCCACATCTTTATGTTAGAACATAGTGTTAGTAATGACTAGTTCATGTTCTTAATAAAAATGCAGCAGATACTTATGATTATTATTAGTTCTCATAGAAAGGCTTATACGCTGTATTAATTGAACAACAATGTACAATAGAATATAAATTAAATTAAACTTTAATATAGTACTAAGTATTGGATATATATTATTATATATATTAATTTATTTATAATATATTTAATATATATGAATATATACTAAAGTTTAGTTTAATTTATATTTTATTGTACATTCTGAATTCTTTAAGTCAATTAATGATTATTATTAGCCTTGCCATTTTCTCCAATGTTTCCCAAAATATTTTTATATGGCTGGTGAAAAAAACTCCAACTCTGCTGTTTAGATCAACAAGTATCACTTTTTCCATTTTCTTCATGTCAGCTGCATGCTCTAGTGACTCAAAAAATTCCTCTACTTCTTCCTTAGGAGATCCTTTTGTGGAATCACAGGCACAAATAAGTTTCATTATCCATTATCCATTTCCAATTTCCAAGTTTGCCCACATAAATTTCTCGATGGAATTATCTTTATGTTTGATTTTAATGCTATCGCTATTCCTTCCATTCGTTGATCATTATGGCCTAAACATAACATCCTATACTTATTAAAGGTCTTTGTTTCAATGATGCCAGTTATGTACACATGTAATTTTCCAGTTCTTTTGCATTTCTCCAATGTGAAATATTTTTATATTTGCAGGAGGATAAAAACCCATCTTCTCTATATGAAATCGGCTAACTCACTTTCATGTGAAGAGCCCTAGTAAAAATTCTTTATCCTGGAGAGGATTTGAATCCAGGGCTTCCTTTCTCTATACCAACTGAGACTTTTTATTTATATACTTGAGATTCATAAGTAAGAAAATGTTTTCTTCAATTGTTACATAATATTGTATCCATTCTATTTTAATACAAAAATAAAAATACACGAGCTAATAAGTTAAATATGCATTTAGCTTATCTTCCTAAACTTTCCTTTGAATGTTTTGATCTCATAACAAAAATCGCAAACCAGTGATTTCAACCCAGGATTATCATCATCATCATCATCAAATTCCTGCCATGTACCCTCAAGGGGTGTACAGGATATGATAGTACTACATGAAAAAAATTACATCATTACTAACTTCCTATCTACAATTTTCCTCCAAATCAGTCTGTTACTTGTCAAGACTCCAACATTATCAGATCTTATATTTCCATCGTCTAAGGTACTTTGTACCGTATCAATCCACCTATATCTTGGTCTCCCTCTGGGTCGTTTTGCTGCCAACCTGGCAGAGAACACTTGTTTTGCTAATCTTTCTTCATCCATTCTGTTTAAGTGACCATACCACCTGAGACTAGCTCTGCTAACGCATTCCTGGATGCTGACTTATGGATCTGAGAGTTGGGTCAGAATTAAAGTTCTTTCCTAATATCCTCGTTTTTAATATGATATTGCCATTGATGCCATCTGTTCACGCCTCTAATCTTTCTCAGGAATTTCATACCTGCGGTCTCTAGTCTTTGGTCAAGTGTTTTACTTCTGACCCAGCTCTCAGATCCATAAATTAAAACTGGTTTGAACACAGTCTTGTATGCAGCTAATTTAGTGTTAATACTAATTTCTCTCTTATTCCATATTAATTTATTCATTTGACTTCCTATACCAGCTTTCTTATATGTTATTCTTTTCAATATGAATTTTTCAATTTTATCCTGCTCAAGACTAAATAGTCATTGCATCCAATTTCACATCCTCTGTACGCTCTGGTGTCCTGCACCAGGGAGAAAACATCACTATCAACAATAACATAGTCAATAAAACTTTTCTTATTCCTTGCCTCTTCTCTCCATGTGATTTTGTGCACATTTTTATGTTGGAACATGGTGTTAGTAATAACCAGTCCATGTCCTGAGCAGAAATCCAACAGATATTTGCCATTATTATTAGCTTTGCTCTTTTCTCCAAATTTTCCAAAAATATTTCTGTATATCTCACAATCATTTCCTACTCTGCTATTTAGATCCCCAACAAGGACCAACTTTTCCTTTTTCATTGTGTCAGTTGCTTTTTCTAAAGGCAACTGACACAATGAAAAAATTCCTCCACTTCTACCTTAGTAGAACCTTCTGTGGGACCATAGGCACAAATAAGTCTCATTGTCCAGTTCCCCATTCTCATATCTACTTGTGACTGACTGCTATTCAAGAAGATTAGCCTCGTATTTTGTGTTGAATACTATGGCTACTCCTTCTTTTCTTTGATTGTCATTGCCTGAATATAACATTTTTTTTTTATTGCTCAGGAAGATCTCACCAGTTTTTGTCTTTTTTGTTTCAGTCACCCCTATTATGTCGATCTGATAGTTATCTAATTCCTCAGCTATTTCCATTTCTTTGCCATTCAGGCTTCCTATGTTGATAGTACCGATCTTTAACTCTGGTGATGTTGAGTCGGGGTGTGTTTTCAGATTTGTTCCAGTAGCTGGCTTTTCGCTGTTCACCCTGGTTCCCTGGCAAAAACAACGGGGGCCTTGTTTAACCAGGTGACGCCCCAGCCGGCATGAAATTTTGTCATGTTGTACCATCGTTTTTTTATTTTGGTTTAACCAATAAGAATACAATTTGGTCGGCTAAATCCCAAATTGCCAGCCCATCCTTGTTCGTTCAGTATCCAAGTAGATACCCAACAGGGTGCACCACGAGAAGGTGAGGATTGGACATTAGGTCAGAAGCCCTGGTCGGTTCTCCGCATTCCTTTAAAGGCTATGTGGAGGTCTCCTCTCAGTTATACAGCTTTGACCCTTAAGCACCCCCCCCCACCAGGATTATGACATTTTTAATACTGAGAATTTATTATTCTTTGATGCAGAAGCATTTGGACAAAGACTCAACTACTATGCTTAGAAAAATGACAAGAGATAACAAAACATTTTAGCAAATGAATGCCAATTAGAGTAATGATTGAATGATCAAACATAATGGAAAAGTAAAAATTTCCAGAAGGAATATATATTTTTTTTCATATAAATGCCAGAGTGATCACATTGATGTTGTAATGACGTGGGATAATACAATTCGAGTACATTATCTATAAACTGAATACTCCCATTTTTCTCTAATTGGGTGTTACAAAACTACTCTTCACTGATTACTTATCATTTTCTGTCTAGAATAAATATCAAAAAAAAAAAAAAAAGTATGCAAAATGCAGTATTAATTTAAGTTTGAATTAGACCTTTTGTCCTGCACAATTCAAAGTTTCATATTTTTACTTAAAGAAATCAATTAACAAGATGAATTCCTGAAGGTATTAATTAAGACTTACCTACTGGCCAAAAATTTACTTCTCCATATATCACAATGAATTGAAAGTCTTTCTAGTTCTTCATGGTCCTCCAGAAGACACTGAGTATAATGACTAATATCCTGAGCTAATTTGGCTTTATCTTCACTTAAAAACTGAACACGTGCCTGCATATCCTCTCCAACTGAGGCTACAAGAAGCTTTTTTAAGTCTTTGTTTACCTGTAAAAAGTCAGATGTTATATTGAAAATAAGGAATAAGCATTATATCTTTATAATGCTTATCATAAAAGATTACTCTTAATAATATATTAAGAGGAATCTTTCAGATTATTAATCATTTTATTTACATACAAGAACATATATTTGCTAATCTGGTTCACAGAGTAATTAGCATATCTGCTCTCTAACCAACAGAATCCCACCATAGGCATGGATGGTGATAATTGTTTTGAGTGAAAGATGAAATTCATTGCCCAGTGTGATACCACTGCCCTTTCATCAATAGGAATCACATAAAAACAAAAAGTATTTATTAAAAAAATGTTATATCATAATATTATATGCATATTAACTACTCTGCTTTGTAGGACACTGTAGAAAATTTTTTGATTTAGTTGTCAAGTAAATTATAATAGACAAGAAATTATATTCTTGTTTTAATCCTCTACCCAAGCATAAGGAACCAGAGCTTGCACATGAAGCAGCTTCCTGCCTAGGCTACTTGTATACTGAGGTTGCTGACTTCATATTAAGTTCCTTAGCACCCCATACTTCCTTCTGGACATATAGTTGTGCATTATAGGAAGGTCACTTCCTCGACCAGTTTTGCACACATTATGACACTGACTGGAACAAGAGCTCTCTCTGCCTTACTTAAACAACTTCATCTTTCACAATATAAAAGAATCTACCATGCTCATCTTTTGGCATGACATACTTAATAAGAACCTAGGAATGATCCTCAGTGACATTTGGAAATTTCTCATCAGATCCTTTTGAGATTCTAGATTTCAGTGTTTTAACAAACCACTTACAAACAATGTTGGACAACAGCTGACTCTTATCACTGCACATTTGCATTATTTATAGTGTAATGGTTCCTACAAGCTTTGCTCGGGAGCATTTTGCTCACAGTTGCTGATTTTGCATTTATCCAGAAGGAAGCCTCAAGGTTTTCAGTGGCAAAACTATTAGATTAATTGTATTTATGTAGTTATTTTACTGCCTTAATTTTTAGAACAAGGTTCCCAATTTTATCACTCTAGTACACTGATGGTATTAAAATGTTACAGGTCAACTTTTCATGGACGGGATAATAAAAAAGCAAGGTTGGCACAACATGGTAGCATCAAATGAATAAATCCATATTGGATGAGAGAAAAATACAAACATCAAACTAGCAGCAAGAAGTATTTAGGCTAACATTAACATATGTATCCAAGACTAGTAAGTCAAACAATCCACATGTTTGGATCCCAGAACAATTCCTGTGATTTTCTATGTTTCTACTAGCATACACTGGGTTGGTTTTGAATTACAACCAAAGCAATTAAGGCTATTAGTCAGAAACTTACATTTCCAAGAGAAAAAATCCTCTCACATCCATGAGACCAGGCCAACTCATCTTTATATGACTGGAGACCCTCAATATACTTTATAAAAGTTCCTCACATCCTGGATAGAGTTTGGATTCAGGTCTTTTCAACTGAACGGCAAATGTTGAAACGTCCTTGCAACTGTGCCATGGCTTCTGGTGCAACGAGTTACACCAGACATCATGGAGAGACAAACCATTTCTTCTTTTTAAAAGTACAGCTTTAAAAGAGTTCTATATACCAGCTGCTAAACAACAGTTGCAAGAGCCAGGTTGGTCAGTGAATAATCTTCCTGCCAATATTCTGCAGGTGTACCTAAAAAGAGTCTCTGGTGGTATATGAGAAGCAATGCTGTGTGTGGCCACAACTTGAAGAGTTGGATTATTTTAAATGGATTACCGATTAATAAAATCTCAAATTATACGTGGAAAAATAACTTGCCAAAAACTTCAGGATCCTCTTCTCAAATATGAATTAACCATAAGTATTGTTCATATCCCCAGGACACCAAATAATCCTAATTACTCTCCAAATATTTTTAATGGACAATACATACTTCCTGTAGGTAATTCAGATCACAATTTTCTGTTAGTTTCTTTTCCCATGAAATGACACTCAGAGAACCACTCTTGTACCTGTATTGTAAGATATAAGAATAATCTTGGTAATTTTTCATTCTTCTGATCTAGACATTTGCACTAAATGCATCACTAAAAATGTATGCATAAATTCTCCAGTGTACAAAGGCTGTTCAAAAGAAGAATCAAACATTTTCCAACTATCTTCCTTTGAAATTTCCATCTTTCTTTTTTAATCTGATTTCCCAGAAGACATTGTCAACCTATTTATTTTCAACATGAATTCAGACTATTTTACAAGGCACTTCAAACAAACTGAAGGAACAACAATGTGCAGCCCTATCTCACAAGTCTTAGCTGATTATTTTATGGAGCATTTAGCAAAAAGTCTTTGACACTATATTCTCCAGTTCTGTTGATGATATATTTGCAATCTTGTCCAACAGTGAGTCAGAATTACTTCAGTTCTTCCTCCTCCTCATCATCAAATTCTTGACATATACCCTCAAGGGGTGTACAGGATATGATAGTACTACATGAAAAATTTACATCATTACTAATTCCCTATCTACAATTTTACTCCAAAACAATCTGTTACTTGTCAAGACTCCAGCATTATCATATCTTATATTTCTATCGTCTAAGGCACTTTGTACCGTATCAATCCACCTATACCAGTCTTCCTTTGGGTTGTTTTCATGCCAACCTGGCAGAGAACACTTGTTTTGCTAATCTTTCCTCACCCATTCTATTTAAGTGACTATACCACCTGAGATTAGTCTGCTAATGCATTCCTGGATGCTGACAATGTCAAGTTCTTTCCTAATATCCTCATTTTTAATATGAGATTGCCATTGATGCCATCTGTCCATGCCTCTCATATCTGTGGTCTCTTAGTCTTTGGTCAAGTGTTTTACTTCTGACCAAGCTCTCAGATCCATAGGTTAAAACTGGTTTGAACACTGTCTTGTATACAGCATTTACTGTTCCGACTAATTTCTCTCTTATTCCATATGAATTTATTCAATTGACTTCCTACCATACCAGCTTTGTTGATTCTGTTGTCTATTTCCATATTTAATTTACCACCTTGACTAAAAATCGTGCCTAAGTAGTTGAAATGTTTTACTTGTTCCACAGGTTCTCAACACAGTTGACGTTTTCAACAATTCTACCTATTTTTCTTGTTTTTTTTTGTCTTTTTAATGCTGACCTTCATACCATATCTATTACAACAGTTATTCAATTTAGTCAAGGAATCTTGCAAACTTGTAGTGGATTTATTTAGAAGTATAACATCGTCCGCATAAAGCAAAGAGCTGATATTAACATCTCCAATTCTGCTTTCATGTTTAATACCACTTTCCTTCATAATGTGATCCATATAGATAACGATATAGATTTAAATTTTGTCGATATAGATATCGACAAAATTTAAATACTGATCTTTGTTTTATTCCCATCCTTTCTCAACTATTTGTCTTAAAGTGAAGATGCTGATCCTGACAGCATCTATTTGGCCTGAATTCAGCTTGTTCTTCACCAAGCTTTTCTTCCACAATTCTTCTCAACCGTTTCTCAAGTATACTTGCATAGATCTTGCCAGGAACACTCAGTAGGAAAATACCTCTCTAATTCTCACATTCAGTTTTATTTCCCTTTTTATATATGGGTACTATTAGAGCTCTACTCCAATCATCTGGAATTCGTCCTTCTGTTCACGCTTTCTGAACTATGCAGTGCAGCCACTGTAAGACTCTTATACCACCATACTTCAGCATTTCTGGTCGAATATCATCTACTCCTGCTGCCTTTCCACATTTCAAGCCTTTGATGGATTTTTCTACTTCAAGTACAGATCTGTATTCCTGTTGAGTGTTTTTTTACCACTGTGCTATCACTGCTTGTTTCCTTTACCAATTTTTCAAAGTAATTACTCCATACTTCAAGGATATCTTTTTCTCCTGTTTTCATGTCACCTTTATCATCTCTAACTCCTTTTACAGCACTCTTTCCTCTATTTTGAAGCTTTTTCAACAACCTCCAAAATATCTTACCACCTTCTTGATATTTATTTTCTATGTTCTTGCCTAAGTCCTCACATGACTTTTGTTTAGCTAGTTTTACACAGTGTTTAGCTTTCTTACATTTGCCTCTGTATTCTCTAAGAGCACAAGCTGACTTATTTGCCAGGAACTTTTGATATGCTTTCTTCTTTTCCTTCACTGCCTCTTTAACTTCCTGTGTCCACCATGGAGTTCTGATTTTTCTATCTTGCAGACAACCTCACCACATGCCTCTCTGGCTGAATCAATCAGGGTTTTCTTCAAGGTTTGGTTCTTGTTCTCAAACTCTTTCATTTTTTTTTTCAATAATCTTTGTGTATTTTAGTCTACAGTTCACATTTGAGAGCTGCTCAACTTTTATTCGCTTTAAAACTTTCTTATATGTTATTCTTTTCAATATGAATTTTTCAATTTTATCCTGCTCAAGACTAAATAGTCATTGCATCCAATTTCACATCCTCTGTACGCTCTGGTGTCCTGCACCAGGGAGAAAACATCACTATCAACAATAACATAGTCAATAAAACTTTTCTTATTCCTTGCCTCTTCTCTCCATGTGATTTTGTGCACATTTTTATGTTGGAACATGGTGTTAGTAATAACCAGTCCATGTCCTGAGCAGAAATCCAACAGGTATTTGCCATTATTATCGACTTTGCTCTTTTCTCCAAATTTTTCCAAAATATTTTTGTATGTCTGACAATCATTTCCTACTCTGCTATTTAGATCCCCAACAAGGACCAACTTTTCCTTTTTCATTATGTCAGTTGCTTTTTCTAAAGCATCAAAAAATTCCTCTACTTTTACCTTAGTAGAACCTTCTGTGGGACTATAGGCACCAATAAGTCTCATTGTCCAATTCTCCATTTCAATATTAGCCCACATCACTCTTCACTCTACTTGAGACTGCCTGCCATTCAAGAAGATTCTTCTTCTTTGAGTGCAATCTCATATCGGAGGTCGGTGACCACCTTGGCAAATTTTGAGCGATTCTCAGCTATTCTGAGTAGTCTCTCAGAGTTCATACCAGTCCACTGTCTGATATCTGCCAGCCAAGATTTTCTTCGTCTTCCTTGTCCTCTTCTTCCATTTATCTTCCCTTTTATAATCAATTGAAGTATCTTATATTTTTCATTACAAAGTAGGTGACCAAGATATGCAGTTTTCCTTCTTTTTATGGTATCTAAAAGTTCACGTGATTTCCCCATTTGTTTCAGTACTTCCTGATTGGACGTTTTTGCTGTCCATGGGATTTTTAACATTCGTCTGTATAACCACATCTCAAAGGCTTCAAGTCTTTTTATTGATGTTGTCTTCAAGGTCCAGTTTCTGCACCGTACAGCAGTACAGACCATACATAGCATTTAACCATGCGTACTCTAAGCTCTAAGTTTAAACTGCAGTTACACAGTGTTGATTTCATCAAGAGAAAATTTTTTCTTGCTATTTCAATTCTAACTTTTATTTCCATTTCTGGATTGCAATCTTCATTTAACCAGCATCCGAGATATTTAAACTTTGCCACTCTTTCTATTTGTTTCCTATTTAAAGAAAGTGCTAAATTAAGAATTAGTTTCTTACTTATGACCATGAATTTAGTTTTGGTGATATTTATTTTTAATCCCATTTTTTCACTCTCTGCATTTATTAGCTCCAAAAGATTTTGAAGATCCTGAATATTGTCAGCCAGAAGAGCTGTATCATCGGCATGTCGGATGTTACTGATGATTTCACCATTTACACTAATCCCTTCCTTTCTTCCTTCCAAGACTTTTTGAAATATGGCTTCTGAGTAGATGTTAAAAAGAAGAGGTGACAGCACACATCCTTGCCTTACTCCTCGTTTGATGTTAATGAAGTCTGTAATAATGTCATCAACTTGAACAGATGCCTTTTGGTTCCAATATAAGTTTTCAATGATCCTGATGTCTTTACCATCTAATCCAATTCTTTTTAATAGTACAATCATTTTAGCATGTTGGACTTTGTCAAATGCTTTCTCGAAGTCGATGAAGCAAACGAATATTACCTTGTTTTGGTCAATACATTTTTGAAATGAGATCTGAGAACAGAAAAGGGCCTCTCTTGTTCCCAAGCCGTTTCTAAAGCCGAATTGGATATCACTGACGGTGTCTTCATATTTTCTGTATATTCTTTTTTGAATTATTTTCAGAAACATTTTGAGAACGTGACTCATTAGGCTGATCATTCTATAGTCATTACAAGTTTTCGCATTTACTTTTTTAGGTAGCATGATGAAAGCCGACTGTAACCAGTCTTGAGGGATTATGCCTGTATCGTAGATCTTATTAAATAGCTTTACTAATATGTTAATGTTGTCACCTTCTAATAACTTTACTATTTCTGCCGGTATTCTATCTGGTCCTAGGGCTTTGCCATTTTTAGCTGAGTTCAATGCACATTCTACCTCTGATTTTAGAATGCATGGACCTTCCATATGTTCATAAGTATTTTCTGGGTTCTGTCTGTCATCAGTAAAGAGTTCTTCTATATATTTCACCCATTCTTGTATTTTGTTATCCTTTTTGGATATAATTTCTCCCTTTTTGTTTCGAAGGATACAGAATTGTTTTTTCTTATATATACCTGAGGTCTCTTTCATCTTTTTGTGTAGATTAAAATTATCATGTTTTTCCTGTAGAATTTCTATTTTTTTACATTTTTCATTCATCCAGATTTCTTTTGCTTTTTTGATCTTGTGTTTAATAATTTTCTGAACCTCTGTATATTTTGTTGGATTATGATTTTTATATGATCTGCGTTGATCCATGAGAGAAAGAATTTCATCAATCATCCAATCTTTCTTTTTTACTGCTCTATTAGGACATAAGGTATTGGTACATTTCTCTATGAAGACAGATTTCAATTTGTCCCACGATTCATCAACCCTCATGATGTCATCATTCTTGATAAGTGCTAGCTCTTGATTCAGATCTTGACTCAATTTGCTTCTTATCTCTGTGTTTTTTAATTTTCCCAAATCAAACCTTTTTTGTTGATGTTTCTTAAGCATAGCTTTCAGTCTAAGTTGTAACTCTGCCACCAGTAGGTTATGATCAGAAGCAATATCTGCACTAGGATAGGTTTTTGTACTCTTTATAGAACTTCAAAATCATTGATTAATTAGTAAGTAATCAATTTGGTTTCTGACTATATTCCCATTATTATCCTGTGGTGATCGCCAAGTATACAATCTTCGAGGTGGTAGCTTAAACCATGTGTTTGTGATTATTAGCTCCTCTTTCTGGCAGAATTGAAAAAGACGGTCACCTCTCTCATTTCTTGTGCCCAGTCCATGTTCGCCAACTACATCTCCACTTCTACCTTTCCCAATTTTAGCACTGAAATCACCCATGACTATGTTAATATCATGCTTTTTTGTATTTTTCATTAGTTCTTTTAATTGATCATAAAATTCTTCAATCTCGGTATCACTCGTCAGCAGTAGGGGCATAGACTTGTATAAGATTAACATCTAGTGGTTGTCCTTTCAGTTTTAATAACATCATCCTATCTGAGTAAGGGATGAAGCTCAACAGTGACTTATTGATCTCTTTGTTTATTATTATTCCAAATCCGTTTTGATGGTTGTTTTCACAACTTCCAGAGTGATACATTGTCATGTCATTGACTTGAGTTTTGCCTGATCCTGGCCACCTAACTTCATTCATTTCTAAAATTCCAATTTCAAGTCTTTTCATTTCTTGGATAGCATTTCTTAGCTTACCTGCTTCATATAAGATTCTGACATTCCAGGTTCCTAGTTTTACTGAGCGCACCATGTTGAGCACGGGGATTCTTCGCACCCCTGTCCCATTTAAGGGATGCCGGTAACTCGGGGCCATTTGTGTAGATTTGCTTGCCATGGTGGTTAGTCTGGAGAGAGAATAGAACAGTAGTTTCTCCATTTGCTTTCTGCTCTGCAGTATTACAGACGTACACAATAAACTGTATTGCCATCTGCAATTTTCTAATCACAAGTTTTACCGTCATCATGAGACTTCAACCTTGTGTCAGTACTGACAAAGCTGCTTCCCTTTGCCAGAGGATTGAATCCTTTATTTTTCCTTGTAACCCTAGGGAGGGGCCTTAACCGGGTACTGACAGCCGGAGCCAGCTGAGCCCGGGTTGTTTATAGAGGTCTGCTCCTCTGAAGATTCTTCCGCACATTTCACTGTTGGGATACAAATCCTCTTCCACTGATTTGTTCAAGAAGATTAGCCTCGTATTTTGTGTTGAATACTATGGCTACTCCTTCTTTTCCTTGATTGTCATTTCCTGAATATAACATTTTGTATTTATTGCTCAGAAAGATCTCACCAGTTTTTTGTCTTTTTTGTTTCAGTCACCCCTATTATGTCGATCTGGTACTTATCTAATTCCTCAGCTAGCTCCATTTCTTTGCCATTCAGGCTTCTTATATTGATAGTACCGATCTTTAACTCTGGTGATGTTGAGTTGGGGTGTGCTTTCAGATTTGTTCCAGTAGCTGAGTTTTCGCTGTTCGCCCTGGTTCCCTGACGAAAACAATGGGGGGGGACCCTTGTTTAACCGGGTGAAGCCCCAGCCCGCATGAAATTTTTCCATGTTGTACCATCATTTTGTACATTGGTTTAAGCCAGTAAGAATACAATTTGGTTGGCTAAATCCCAAATTTCCAGCCCATCCTTGTTCGTTTGGTATCCAGGTAGATACCCAACAGGGTGCACCACGAGAAGGTGAGGATTGGACATTATGTCAAAAGCCCTGGTCGGTTCTCCGCATTCCTTTAAAGGCTATGTGGAGGTCTCCTCTCAGTTATACAGCTTTGACTCTTAACTTCAGTTCCTAGATAAGATAAACTCCTTGTACTCCCATGTCAAGTTCACTACCGAACATGAATTCAATAACCAATTACCCTTTTTGGATACCTTAATAATTTGTAATTCCATGGTCATGTTGAATTTTCAGTTTATCAGAAGAAAACTTTTACTTCCAATCCTCTCACCATCATTGATCACAGAAAATGGGTATTATCAAAAATCTTGTACATTGAGCTCATATGATCCCCTTTTATTAGATGGACTGAATAAAATTGAAAGCAATCTAATAGGTAAAGGAAACAACAAAACTACCATTCCAAAAATTATTGATAACCATCACCCTTCTACCAGACTACAATCCGATGTGAAAAGAATTTCTATACTCTACCTTAAAGAAACACTGAAACAAATAGCAAGGATTCTTTGTAAATTCAATCTATATGCGTTCCTTCCTATCATCAGCAAAGGATACATTATCTTTGCTGATGATATCTATCAAGTGCCCTGCTCATGTCATTTTCCTATTTTGGACAGACTGGCCATTCTGCCTTGATTAGAACTGAAGAACATTTTTGGAATCTGACAAGTTTGGCCTTGTTTCTCGCACTATTGACACTAGGCACAGAGGTCTTTGGAACAAGACAAAACTTCAATCGTCCAAACCTGAACTGATCACTGTATGACAATATCTAAGTTTCAGGAAGTAATCACTATTAATTGTATCTAAGTTTTTTGTTTATATATATGCAACTTACTAAACTTTTGGCATTCCGATGCAATGTTGGATGAAACATATTGGAGTTTTTGAATAAATTCTATATAATTTTAAAAATATTTTTCTTTTCATATTCAAGTTTGAAAACGCTTCATACAAATTATCAACACATCCAAAACTTTAATAAGCCAAAAGGCTATTTTACGGCGACATAAATTAAGTTAAAGGGAGATGGTAAATCCCGTTTTATAATCTGTACCCAGCTATAAAATAAAACGGGATTTACCATCTTCTTTTAACATCCAAAACTTATTTTGAAAGTATCAAAAGCAGGAAATTTGCATCATGGTTTCTGATAACTTGCCAAACCTAATGGAAATAAATATTATCCAGCCAGGTTACACCTCTTCTGAATTCAGTTCCTTCACATTTTTATTCACAGTAAAATACCCATCTTCTGACATTAGTGAGTTAAATAAATGTTCTCCTATTATTCTAAGCTAACAACAGTCAGTGTCCCCACCGATGGGGGACACAGATGTGAACTGCTTGTCCATTCTAAATACTAAAACAGTCTCTTGCTCCTAATCAGTCTCTGATTTTGTTGAAGGTCAGTGATGCCAAGGTGAGTGCTGTTTTTTGTTTTTACCCTGTTTTTTTATGCCCTTCAACTTCACTGGTATCTGACCTACAGAAGGATATAAAAAGACAAGACAAAATAGAAAACAATTCTGGAACATATGGAAATTAGCCCATGTCCAACATAGGGATGGTAGCAAATCTTTATGACTTTTGCTTCAAAACAATAGAGAAATTATATATAGTGAACTGTAACATTACTTGGAATACTTCCAATGAATAAACAATTGCCATTAGCTTCTGCAACATTAATCAATGGAATCTTGCTCATTTCACCTGCGTTTAACAAATGCTAAAAAAGTATGGAGAAACTCAAATAACTGCTTTAATCTGCTTTGGCTTCCAACTTTTTTTGTTTGTATATATTTTAGTGATGATGAAAAGATCTTTACCACAAGACTCTGTTTTTAACCTACCACTTTCTTTTTTGTATATCAGTTTTTTTTTTCTTTCTGACTACACATCCAATTCATAGCTCTGCTGATAACAGAATACTACTCTCCTCTTTCTTAGTTGACAAACCTTGTAGTATATAAAGTCATCAAAACTTCTATTATGCTTGCTAACTTCCGATTTCCAAACCAGTGGGGTTTACGTGTGTAGAGTCAAGTGACACAAAGGATTGGCAAGAACCAAACAAAGACCACATGAAAGAGTACAAATATAAGCAACAATGGGAGACACATAAGAAAGAACTAGAAGAGCATGAAATTATAAAAATGGAAATGCAGAATTAATGGTTAAATATTGAAAGGTTATGTTAGCGTAAATTAATGTTACTTACCTGAAACAGTGGGGTTTAATAATCTTGTAAACTTCAATGCATGCTAAATTAACTCAGTTCTGTCTTATACCTCACAAAAACCCTTTTATTCTTGACAAACAAATTACAAATATTGCTTCTTCAGCATCCAAGAAAAGTTAGCTTTCATCTTTCACTCAGAACAATTATATACTTCTGCATATCTATTAACTTTACACAAATCCATCCAACCACCAAACACTCTTCTCACATTTGGGGTGATCTCTTCAGAGTTCACTAAAGATGTTCTTGACTAAGCATAAAAGAGTAGAATGTGATTAATTAATGACTACCCCCACCCCCTCCTTTCTCCCTCAACTCTAGAAATTAATTTTAACAACTTTTTTTTCTTTCTTTCTAACTTTCTGCCTATTCATGGTACAGTGGTGCAAACTACAGTGTTCACTGTAGTTCATCACTATAACAAAATACAGAAAAGTCCCAACTCACATCCTACAAAAATCAATGTTCTTTTAGGCTCACTAACTGGAAATAAAAGTTCAAAACCTTCAAAAAAGCTAGCAATTGTATACTGGCAACAGGTTCCTGCTGTTTGTTTACAGTAGGAATCATACACAAACAAAGAACATAATGGGAAATCATATGCTGATGATTGTGCCAATCATTAGCATCAAGTGACACAAAGGATTGGCAAGAACCAAACAAAGACCACATGAAAGAGTACAAATATAAGCAACAATGGGAGACACATAAGAAAGAACTAGAAGAGCATGAAATTATAAAAATGGAAATGCAGAATTAATGGTTAAATATTGAAAGGTTATGTTAGCATAAATTAATGTTACTTACCTGAAATTTATGATAATCAAATTTCTGACATGTACCCTCAGTGGGCGTACAGGATATTATGACTGCACTACATAAAAAGTTACAGCAAGGGAGTGAGAAGCATGTTCTTTGCATGGAGAGCAATTGGCAAGTGGAATGTATTGCATGAAGGTATGGTGAGTGCAGAAACTGAGAATGAGTTTAAGCCACGGTTTGATATCTTTTTGCATGAGAGAGTATGGACCTCTCGCGATGAGTTCTTTTGACTCCATGGAGGTGAGATGTTAATAATAGTTATTATTATTACAAACTTCCTATTAATCTGTTATCTGTCAAGACACCAATATCCAGCCTGGTTGACCGAGTGGTTAGCATATCCGCTCTCCAGCCAAAAGGCTGTGGGTTCGAATTCCGCAGTGGGCATGGATGTTTGTGTCTATGAAAATACTAGTAGTGGCTGCAGTAGATGGCATTGGTGTAGATGATGAAAGTAGTTGCAGTTCATTGTAGTTGGTGGACTGAGTGGTGGAGACAGCGTTGTGAAGCAGGTGCCCTCCCTCGATGAGTCTTTGAACTCCCTGAAGGTGTCATGTAATAATAATATATACCCAATATTATTGGATCTTATATTTCTGTCTTTTAAGGCACTTTTTATTTACTGTATCAATCCATCCTCTGGGTGTTTTTCCAACTATCCTCACAAAGAACACTGATTCTGCTAATCTTTCCTCACCCACCACCACCTGAGATTAGTTCTGTTAACATTCCTGAGTGCTAAAAATGTCAAGTTCTTTCCTAATATCTCCATTTTTAATATGATACTGCCATTGATGTCATCCGTTCATTCCCCCAATCTTTCTTAGAACTCTCATAGCTGTCGAGTCCAGTCTTTGATGAAGTGTTATATTTCTAACCGAGTTCTAAGATCCATAACTTAAAATTGGTTTATTGTCTCGTATACAGTTTTGCTAATTCTGTTATCTATTTCCATATTTAATTTGCCACCTTCACTAAAACTCATTCTATGCATTCTCCATTCAGGATGCAGTTGTTCTCAGAGTATTTATTCATATTTTCTTTAACTTTTTACTGCTGATTTTCACACCTAATTTATTACAGCAGTTATTCAATTTAGCAAGGGAACCCTACAAACTGTATTGGATTTAGATAGAAGTATATGCAAAAGCATTTCATAGATTACCACATGATAAGTTGGTGTACAAGCTGCAGAGGATGGAAATATAGTATACTGGTTAGATGGATCGGAGATTGGTACTCTGAACAATATCAGTGGCATGCCCCAGGGTTTGGGCCCCTGCTGTTTGACTTGTTTGTAAATGATATATCATTTACATGTGGATTGACTGGGGATCTTTAGTTGTTTGCTTATGATGCAAAGTTGGAGAGAATTATAAAGCAGCACTGCAGATGTTAATTCTTTTCAGGAAGATTTGAATAGACTTTAGACTTGGACAAAAGAAGTGGGGTTGTAGTTTTAATATTAATAAGTACAAGGTATTGCATTTTGGAGTACAGAAATATAAGACTCAGTACTATATTGACAATGCTGTACTGCAGGAAGTCAGTGAGATTCGAGAGTGATAGTTGACAGCAGACCGAAGTTTAGAGGGCATATTGCAAGCATTGCAAAGACTGCACATTGCAGTACCACTATGATAAGAAGTACTCTAACATGTAGGGAAGTGGTTCTGTCACTGTATAAAGTACTGGTCAGACCACATCTGGACAACTGTGCTCAGGTTTTGTCACCTGGGTTTCAATGTGATGTGGAAACATTGGAGAGGGTCCAGAGACAAGTGACTAAGACAATATCAGAACTTTAGAATGCTGCCTATGGAAAGAGAAGTTGAAGAAACGTGGACAGGAAGAAAACAGGTGATATGATAGAGATGTTTAGTGAGAGTATTTTATCAGATTAACGTAGAGGGGATTATAAAGAGTAGAAGGTAAGAGGGGAAGAACCAGAAGCCATCTCTGGAGGTTGTATAAGGGTGTGATGAAGAGGGAATATTACGAGTAGATTTTTTACATGGAGAAATGTCAGTGAATGGAACGCATAAACAGAGTATATTGTTAATACAAGAAGTGTCAAGGATTGCCTCAAGAGCTCACATTGGTAAGTATGGGCATAGCAAACCCGAGATACACGAGCTAGATCTGATCTTACTTCCTACAGTATACATTTGGTATATCATATCTGTAGACTGGTCTTCTACTCTTCTTTTCTCTACTCTCTCTTACTTCTTCGCCACCAGTGCTATTAGAGCAATTCGAGGATGACTCTTTCCTCTCAAACTAATTTCCACTATCTACTAATAATAAAAAAAAAGGGCAAGCATAGTTGCCTTAAGGTGACAGCCCCACCACTAGGATACCTATAGTCATGCTAGTAACTTGACATAGGGAAACACGTTACTTTCGAATATCAATGAAATCCAAACCAGACAGAAAACATGGGAAAAGACTGCAAACTGGAAAAGGTTAAGAAACTTTGGAAAAAGAAAAATGTGGTGAAATATGCTACATGGAACATTAGAAGCATAGCACATAAAGAAGAATTAGATAAGATTTTAAATGAAGAAGATATAGAAATTGCAGTTCTTACAGAAAAAAAAAAAAAAACTTAAAGGAACAAAAACAACTAATTATCATATCATATCATATACAGGGTGTTCGGGATAAATTTGACAGTTTCGTAAGGAAAAAGAAAATCTTCTTTGTATCTATTAAATTTAATGAATTGACAAAAAAACATTACAGGCAGAGTTAATTACAATACTATCAACAAGATTTACTCAAAATAACCACCATTAGCATCGATCACAGCTTCAATTCTGCTTCGGAACCTCGAACAAGCTGATGCTACAGTCTCCCTGGGAAGGGCCGCAAAAACTGTTTTAATTTTATCCATTAACTGGGCTTTTGTATTACTGGAAGTGCGATTGGTGTCTTTTTCAACTGCGCCCCATACAAAATAATACATGGGGTTAAGGTCTGGGGAGTTTGGAGGCCAAACATTTGGACTGGTGAAGTCGTAGAAATTTTCAGACAACCATTTTTGACTTTTCCCAGAGGTGTGGCAAGGGGCCGAATCCTGCTGCCATACATACGGCCTACCATTGGCTACCCTTGTTATCCAGGGCTTGACTACAGTTAGCAACTCCACGAACAAAGCCCGAATTCCAATGCCAGGGTTCTTCAACACCTGTTCCTGCAGATTTGCGAGGAATTCTGCTGTACGAACGCAATCAGATCGTCTGCTAGGGATCTTTCTTCTTGCTACATCCTCGTAGTCACCATTGCAAGTCTCTAGTTCATGCCTGATTGTTTTTACTGTATTCAGGGAGCATTGGGCAGCAGTCGTAATATCCTTATTTTGATGGCGGGCACGAATCATCATGATACAAGTTATTCTCTTCCATGATTCAGGTGGGTTCCAGCTATCCATCCTTTCTGACATCTTGTATATGAATGAAGAAGGGTCCAAACTTTTAAATGAAGAGAAGTGTGTGTTAATACATGTAACTTACGGAAAAATATAATTAATTATAAATATGTCAAATTTATCCCGAACACCCTGTATATATAGTGGAGTGGACAAACAAATATGTGCAAAAGGTGGTGTAATGATTTGGATCCATAAATCAATTACAGCAAAAATAACTCATTATACATACTAGAATGAAAGAATACTAGAAGTGCAATTAAAATTAAATAAAGCAAAATTAACTGTTGTTAAAGTGTATGCCCCTGAAAAGATTGTAGTCTATGCCCAGAGGAAAAGAAGAAGAAACTGATGACTTTTACAAACATTTATAAAGAATATATAAAAAATTAAATAAAACAGACAATATAATTATAGCCAGAGATCTTAATTCCAGAATTAAAAAAAAAAAAAAAAAAAAAAAAAAAAAAAAAAATAATAATAATAATAATATAGAAAAATTTGGAGTGTACTCACTAAGGATCAAAGCTATCTAACTGAGAGGAGACCCCACATAGCCTTTAAAGGAATGTGGAGAACCGGCCAGGGCTTCTGACCTAATGTCCAATCCTCACCTTCTCATGGTGCACCCTGTTAGGTGTCTACCTGGATACTGAACGGACAAGGATGAGCTGACCAAATTGTATTCTTATTGGCTTAAACCATAATTTCAAATGATGGTACAACATGACAGAATTTCATGCCAGCTGGGGGTGTCACCCGGTTGAACAAGGTGCCCATTACCAGGGCAAACAGCAAAAAGTCAGCTACTGGAACAAATAATAAAACTCACCCCAACTCAACATCACCAGAGTTCAAGATTGGTATTATCAACATAAGAAGTCTGAATGGCAAAGAAATGGAGCTAGCTGAGGAATTAGATAAGTACCAGATCGACATAATAGGGCAACTGAAACAAAAAAAAAAAAAAAAAAAAAAGGCAAAAACTGGTGAGATCTTTCTAAGCAATAAATACAAAATTTTGTATTCGGGGTATGACAATCAAGGAAAGAAGGAGTAGCCATAATATTCAACAGTAAATAAGAGGCTAATCTTTTGAATAGCAGGCAGGCAGTTTCAAGGTAGGGTGATGTGGGCAAATATCAGAATGGGGAACTGGACAATGAGACTTATTTGTGCCTATGGTCCCACAGAAGGCTCTACTCAGGTAGAAGTGGAGGAATCTTTTGAGGCTCTAGAGAAAGCTACTGAAACAATAAAAAAGGAAAAGTTGGTCCTTGTTGGGGATCTAAATAGCAGAGTAGGAAGTGATTGTCAGACATACAAAAATGTTTTGGGAAAATTTGGAGAAAAGAGCAAAGCTAATAATAATGGCAAATACCTGTTGAATTTCTGCTCAGGACATGGACTGGTTATTACTAACACAATGTTCCAACATAAAAATGTGCACAAATTCACATGGAGAGAAGAGGCAAGGAATAAGAAAAGTCTGATTGACCATGTTATTGTTGATAGTGATGTTTTCTCCCTGGTGCAAGACATCAGAGTGTACAGAGGATTTGAAATTGGATGCGATCACTATTAAGTCTTGAGCAGGATAAAATTGAATTTCATATTGAAAAGAATGACATGTAAGAAAGTTTTAAAGCGAATAAAAGTTGAGCAGCTCTCAAATGTGAACTAAAATACACAAAGATTATGAAAAAAAAAATGAAAGAGTTTGAGAACAAGAACCAAACCTTGGAGATTCAATGGCAAACCTTGAAGAAAACCCTGATTGATTCAGCCAGAGAGGCATGTAGTGAGGTTGTCTGCAACGATAGAAAAATCAGAACTCCATGGTGGACACAGGAAGTTAAAGAGGTAGTGAAGGAAAAGAAGAAAGCATATCAAAAGTTCCTGGCAAATAAGTCAGCTTGTGCTGTTAGAGAATATAGAGACAAATATAAGAAAGCTAAACACTGTGTAAAACTAGCTAAACAAAAGTCATGGGACGACTTTGGCAAAAACATAGAAAATATAAAAGGAAATAAAAGGAAAACAAAAGGAGTTAGAGATGATAAAGGTCACATGAAAACAGGAGAAAAAGATATCCTTGAAGTATGGGGTAATTACTTTGAAAAATTGCTAAATGACACAAGTAGTGATAGCACAGTGGTAAAAAACAATCATGCAGTCAGGAATACATATCCATACTTGAAGTAGAAAAAGCCATCAAAAGCCTGAAATGCGGAAAGGCAGTGGGAGTAGATGATATTCAAAGAATGTCTTGTATGTCCAGAAATGCTCGAGTATGGGGGTTATAAAATTCTTATAGTGGCTGCAATGCATAGTTCAGTAGGCCTGGACAGAGGGACGGATTCCATATGAATGGAATAGAGCTCTCATAGTACCCATATATAAAAAGGGAAATAAAACAATGTGAGAATTACAGAGGTATTTCATTACTGAGTGTTCCTGGTAAGATATATGCAAGTATACTTGAGAAACGGTTGAGAAGAATTGTGGAAGAGAAGCTTGGTGAAGAACAAACTGGATTCAGGCCAAATTGAGGCTGTCAGGATCAGATTTTCACTTTACGACAAATAGTTGAGAAGTCATGGGAATATAATAAAGATCTGTATTTAAGTGTTGTAGATCTGGAAAAAGCATATGACAAGGTGCCAAGAGAGAAGTTATTCAAAACACTACAGCTGTATGGTGTCATTGAGGCATTATATCAAGCTATACTTAGTCTTCATTTGAATTGTAAGTCAGCAGTTAGAATTGAAGGAAGTACTGGAAAATGGTTTTATGTTAAAAATCTAGTGTCAGACAAGGATGTCCATTATTGTCCATTATCCCCTCTGTTTATTATCTATATGGATCACATTAGGAAGGAAAGTGGTATTAAACCTGATATCAAAATTGGAGATGTTAATCTCAGCTCTTTACTTTATGCAGACGATGTTATACTCCTAAATAAATCCAGTACATGTCTGCAAGATTCCCTGACTAAACTGATAACTGTTGTAATAGATTTGGTGTGAAGGTGAGCAATAATAAGAAAAAGACAATGAAAATAGGCAGAAACATTGAAAATATCAACTGCATTCTGAATGGATAACCAAATGCGGGATGCGCAGCAGCTAGGTTCTCGTTCCTGCACCCTGTAAGTACCCATTAGAGAAAGCTAAAGCTGCTATCAACCAAACGCAAGTGATCGAACTAAAATGCTCCCAAATTTCTTCCCTAAAGGATCCTACCAGGCCTAAAAATAATATCATTTAACATTGAAGGTTTCTCCAGTGTCAAGCAAGATCTCATTGCAAATATTTGCAGAGATAATGACTGCAATGTGTCTGCTTGCAAGAAACTCACAGAGGAGAAGGTGCTGCAAGATCTTACATCCATGGCATGAAATTCATCAAAGAAATATCCCACGATAAATATGGCAGTGCAATATTTACAAAAGAGAACTTGATCCCGTCGTTCATTGACTCAACGAACAACAGAAACATGGAGATTATTACAATCACATTTAAAAATATCTCAATCACCTCAGTCTATAAACAACCAAAAGATGCTTTTTCCTTCCCTGACATCCTCCTCAATAATAATGCATACATGACTAATGTTGTATTAGGTGACTTTAACAGCCATAGTGTTAACTGGGGTTACACAAAGTCCAACGAAGATGGATAACTTGTTGAAAAATGGGCTGAAAACCTTTCTCTAAACCTGATACATAATCCACAACTCCCTGCATCTTTCAACAATGGCAGATGGAAGTGAAGTTATAACCCTGACCTCATATTTGTTAGCTCAAAAATATCCAACATTTGTGTTAAAAAGGTCTAAAATCCAATTCCACATACTCAATATCGGCCTATAATGCTTCAATTCAACCCAGCAATTATGCCTAACACAGTCCCTTACAGATGACGATTTAATTTCCAAGAAGATTTAATTTCCTAATTGGAAGGATTTCATGGAACATCTCGACTGCTCCATAGAACAAGTCCTTCCTGAATTCATAAAAATACTGAGGAAAATCTCCACCAAACACACCCCCGAGGATGTTGCACCAACTATATTCTAGGCCTTTCCAGTGACATACAAGCCCAGTATGCTGATTACTTACAACTTTACAACACCAACCCCCTTCTCAGAAGAGACTATCCAAGCAGGTGAAAAATTAGGCTCCAAGATGGCTGAAGAAAGGCGTTCCTCATGGAAAAAAGAAATAGAAGCCCTTGATATGACCCATAGTAGCAGAAAAGCATGGCACTTCATCAACATAATTAGGAAGGATTTCACTAAGCCATATGAGCATCAGCAGGTAACAGCTAATCAAATTGCTCACCAACTGCTGCTGCTGAATGGAAAATTCCCTAAAAAGCACATAAAAAAGAAGATACTTAGAACCCTAAGTGAGGAACAAAATATGATTAATTCAGATTTCACCATCACTGAACTCAACGCTGCCATAAACCTATTAAAACCTAGAAAATCTGCTGGCCTTGATGATGTCTGTAATGAACAGATTGACCATTTTGGAAACAGGACTAAAGAGTGGCTATTAAACCTATACAACACTTGCCTCAGAACCCTAAGAATACCAACTATCTGGAGGCATGCCAAAGTGGTGGCCTTTCTGAAACCAGGGAAAACTCCAAAGCAAAAAATTACAGACCTATAATCACTACTCAGCAACCTCTTTAAACTTTATGAACAATTAATTTGAATAGGCCACAATCCCTAATCGATCCCCATCTTATTGCTGAGCAGGCTGGCTTTAGACCAGGCAAATCCTGCACATAACAAATTCTCAACCTCACTCAGTATATATAGAAAATGGTTATGAGCAAAAACTAGCCACAGGAGCAGTCTTTATAGACCTAACTGCAGCATATGATACCATAAACCATCTCACACTCAGAAATAAAATATACAGAATAAATAAAGACTATCGGCTTGTCCTCCTGATCCAATCGCTGTTGAAAAACAGACACTTTTACGTGGATCTGGGGGTAGGAAGAGTCGCTGGCACCTCCAAAAAAATTGCCCCCCCCAGGGAAGTGTGTTATCACCATTACTTTTCAACATCAATGATCTCCCCATTTTCCCAGGAACTAGAAATTTTATCTATGCTGATGACCTTGCCATAGCTACTCAATCAAAAAATTTCAAGTCCATTGAAACTACTCTATCACTTGCCTTAAATAGTCTAACCACATACTATACCAGCAATCAACTAAAACCAAACCCCTTGAAAACCCAGACTGGCCTTTTCCACCTTAACAATAAGGAAGCCAACAGGAAGTTACAGATTTCTTGGGAAGGCTCTAAAATAGAACAATCCTGGAACCCAATCTACCTCAGTGTGACTCTAGATCACACCCATATAAAACCCACATAGAAAAAACAAAGGCAAAAGTGAATTCAAGAAACAATATACTAAAAAAGCTAACCTCCTCCAAATGGGATGTAGACCCTAACACACACAGAGATCTTCTGCCTTGGCCCTTTGCTATTCTTCTGCAGAATATGCCTGCCCAGTATGGTCCAGATCCTGCCATGCTGAAAAACTTGATTCAGCAATGAATGAAACCTACCGCTTAATTACAGGATGCCTGAAACCAACACCACTAAAAGAACCTGTATACTTTGGCTTGGTTTTGCATCCCCTTCAAGTAGAAGATCTGCATTCTCAGCTGATGAAAGAAGCAGACAAACGAATGATGAACACCACCCACTATTCGGCCAGACCGCAGTACCCCAAAGACTAAGATCCTGACATAGCTTCCTGGCAACTGTTGAACCACCTAAAAACCTCCCAGAGACAAGACTTCAACAATGGCTTGCACTATATCCTGAAAATAATATTGGTATTTCAATAGCCGAACATCTTCCACGTGATGCCCACTTGGACTGGAATACTTGGAAAAGCCTCAACAGACTGCGAACAACAGGACGCTGCAAACAAAACCTCATCAAATGGAACTACTTCACTGGCCCATACAATTGTGAGTGTGGGACAACCCAGTCCATGTAACACCTTCTTTCTTGCCCCTTTCTTCCATTACCTTGCACAAAAGAGGACCTTATATTCTGCAGGATACTGGAGGAACATCTGACCATATTTATTGTATATAAGTTATGTATAGTTTCCTTTTTTTCATATTTAATTATTATTTTCCGGTATAATTCACCTACCAAATCTAAGCTGATCTCATCGTAATGTATCCTAATTTGTTGTAAATCATGTTGTACCACTTGTGTTCGGATACGAAATAAAAAACAAACAAAACCAAACATAGAATAAGTGAAACATTTCAGCTACTAAGGCACGAATTTTAGTGAAGATTTAAATTGAACATTAAATAGACAACAGAATTAACAAAGCTGATATGGTAGGAAGTCAACTGAATAAATTTATATGGAATAAGAGAGAAATTAGTCAAAACACTAAATTAGCTGTATACATGACAGCTAATTTAGTGTTTTGACAAGACAGCATACAAGACTGTATACGTATACAATTCAAACCAATTTTAACTTATCGATCTGAGAGCTGGGTTAGAAATAAAACACTTGACCAAAGACTGTAGACCACAGGTATGAGAGTCCTGAGAAAGATTAGAAGGATGAACAGATGACCTCTGTTCTGCTAATCTTTCCTTTCCCATTCTGTTTAAGTGACCATACCACCTGAGATTAGCTCTGCTTGCAATATTAAGTTCTTTGCCAGGTTTGCAGGAAGAAGACCAAGAGGAAGATATAGGTGGATTGATACAGTAAAAAGTACCTGAAAAGATAGAAATACAAGATTGGAAAATGTTGGAGTCTTGACAGGTAACAGACTGATTTGGAGGAAAATTGTAGATAGGAAGTTAGTAATGGTGTAAGTTTTTCATGTAGGACTATCATATCCTGTACACCCCTTGAGGCAACTTTATCAGGAATTTGATGATAATGAATATACTCTTCAAACATAAAAATACATGGTGTACAAGAGGACAAAAATCAATAATAGACTACTTTATAGCAAATGGAAAAGCAACAAACCTCTTCCTAGATGTTGAAATCAGAAGAGGGCTAGAAATAGACACAGGTCACTATTGAACAACTGAATTATACGAAATTTATACCAACAGAGGATTAATAACTATTGAGAAAGAATGGAATAATATAAAAGAAATTATTACATCATCAGCATATGAAAGTCCAGGAACATACAAAAATATCATCATCATCATCATCATCATCATCATCAAATTCCTGCCATGTACCCTCAAGGGGTGTACAGGATATGACAGTACTACATGAAAAAATCACATCATTACTAACTTCCTATCTACAATTTTCCTCCAAATCAGTCTGTTACTTGTCAAGACTCCAACATTATCAGTTCTTATATTTCTATCGTCTAAGGCACTTTGTACCGTATCAATCCACCTATATCTTGGTCTTCCTCTGGGTCGTTTTCCTGCCAACCTGGCAGAGAACACTTGTTTTGCTAATCTTTCCTCTCCCATTCTATTTAAGTGACCATACCATCTGAGATTAGCTCTGCTAACGCATTCCTGGATGCTGACAATGTCAAGTTCTTTCCTAATATCCTCATTTTTAATATGATATTGCCATTGATGCCATCTGTTCACGCCTCTAATCTTTCTCAGGACTCTCATATCTGCGGTCTCTAGTCTTTGGTCAAGTGTTTTACTTCTGACCCAGCTCTCAGATCCATAAGTTAAAATTGGTTTGAACACAGTTTTGTATACAGCTAATTTAGTGTTCCGACTAATTTCTTTCTTATTCCATATGAATTTATTCAATTGACTTCCCACGATACCAGCTTTGCTGATTCTGTTGTCTATTTCTATATTTAGTTTACCATCTTCAGTAAAAATTGTGCCCAAGTAGCTAAAATGTTTTACTTGTTCCACAGGTTCTCCATTCACAACACAGTTGACATTTTCAATGATTCTGCCTATTTTCATTGTCTTTGTCTTTTTATTGCTAACCTTCATACCATATCTATTACAACAGCTATTCAATTTAGTCAGAGAATCTTGCAGACTTGTAGCGGATTTATTTAGAAGTATAACATCATCCGCATAAAGCAAAGAGCTGACATTAACATCTCCAATTTTGATATCAGGTTTAATACCACATTCCTTCATAATGTGATCCATATAGATAATGAATAACAGAGGGGATAATGTACATCCTTGTCTCACACCAGATTTAACATTAAACCATCTTCCTGTACTTCCTTCAATTCTAACTGCTGACTCACAACTCAAATACAGACTAAGTATTGCTTGATATAATGCCCCATTGACACCATATAACTGCAGCGTATTGAATAGCTTCTCTCTTGGCACCTTGTCATATGCCTTTTCCAAATCGACAAAACTTAAATACAGATCTTTGTTATATTCCCATGCTTTCTCGACTATTTGTCGTAAAGTGAAGATCTGATCCTGACAGCCTCTATTTGGCCTGAATCCAGCTTGTTCTTCACCAAGCTTTTCTTCCACAATTCTTCTCAACCGTTTCTCAAGTATACTTGCATAGATCTTGCCAGGAACACTCAGTAGGGAAATACCTCTGTAATTCTCACATTCAGTTTTATTTCCCTTTTTATATATGGGTACTATTAGAGCTCTACTCCAATCATCAGGAATTCGTCCCTCTGTCCAGGCTTTCTGAACTATGCAGTGCAGCCACTGTAAGACTCTTATACCACCATACTTCAGCATTTCTGGTCGAATATCATCTACTCCTCCTGCCTTTCCACATTTCAAGCCTTTGATGGCTTTTTCTACTTCAAGTATGGATATGTATTCCTGACTGCATGACTGGTCAGTGTTTTTTATCACTGTGCTGTCATCACTGCTTGTTTCATTTAGCAGTTTTTCAAAGTAATTACTCCATACTTCAAGGATATCTTTTTCTCCTGTTTTCATTTCACCTTTATCATCTCTAATTCCTTTTACAGCACTCTTTCCTCCATTCCTAAGCTTCTTCAACAACCTCCAGAATATTTTGCCACCTTCTTGATATTTATTTTCTATATTCTTGCCAAAGTCCTCCCATGACTTTTGTTTAGCTAGTTTTACACACTGTTTAGCTTTCTTACATTTGTCTCTGTATTCTGTAAGAGTAAAAGCTGACTTATTTGCCAGGAACTTTTGATATGCTTTCTTCTTTTCCTTCACTGCCTCTTTAACTTCCTGTGTCCACCAGGGAGTTCTGATTTTTTTATCTTTGCACACAACCTCACCACATGCCTCTCTGGCAGAATCAATCAATGTTTCCTTCAGAGTTCGCCACTGAATCTCCAAGGTTTGATTCCTGTTCTCAAACTCTTTCATTTTCTTTTCAATAATATTTCTGTATTTTAGTCTACAGTTTACATCTGAGAGCTGCTCAACTTTTATTCGCTTTAAAACTTTCTTACATGTTATTCTTTTCAATATGAAATTCAATTTTATCCTGCTCAAGACTAAATAGTGATCACTTCCAATTTCAAATCCTCTGTACACTCTGGTGTCCTGCACCAGGGAGAAAACATCACTATCAACAATAACATAGTCAATGAGACTTTTCTTATTCCTAGCCTCTTCTCTCCATGTGAATTTGTGCACATTTTTATGTTGGAACATGGTGTTAGTAATAACCAGTCCATGTCCTGAGCAGAAATCCAACAGATATTTGCCATTATTATTAGCTTTGCTCTTTTCTCCAAATTTTCCCAAAATATTTTTGTATGTCTCACAATCATTTCCTACTCTGCTATTTAGATCCCCCACAAGGACCAACTTTTCCTTTTTCATTGTGTCAGTTGCTTTTTCTAAAGCCTCAAAAAATTCCTCCACTTCTACCTTAGTAGAACCTTCTGTGGGACCATAGGCACAAATAAGTCTCATTGTCCAGTTCCCCATTCTCATATTTGCCCACATTACTCTACTTGAGACTGACTGCCATTCAAGAAGATTAGCCTCGTATTTTGTGTTGAATACTATGGCTACTCCTTCTTTTCCTTGATTGTTATTGCCTGAATATAACATTTTGTATTTATTGCTCAGAAAGATCTCACCAGTTTTGGTCTTTTTTGTTTCAGTCACCCCTATTATGTCGATCTGGTACTTATCTAATTCCTCAGCTAGCTCCATTTCTTTGCCATTCAGGCTTCTTACGTTGATAGTACCGATCTTTAACTCTGGTGATGTTGAGTTGGGGTTTGTTTTCAGATTTGTTCCAGTAGCTGACTTTTCGCTGTTCGCCCTGGTTCCCTGGCGAAAACAACGGGGGCCTTGTTTAACCGGGCGACGCCCCAGCCGGCATGAAATTTTGTCATGTTGTACCATCATTTTTCATTTTGGTTTAACCAATAAGAATACAATTTGGTCGGCTAAATCCCAAATTGCCAGCCCATCCTCGTTCGTTCAGTATCAAAGTAGATACCCAACAGGGTGCACCACGAGAAGGTGAGGATTGGACATTAGGTCAGAAGCCCTGGTCGGTTCTCCGCATTCCTTTAAAGGCTATGTGGAGGTCTCCTCTCAGTTATACAGCTTTGACCCTTAAGCACCCCTACAAAAATATCATAAAAATAAAAAAACTTGCCTTTAAAAGATGGTAAATTAGCAAAGACAAGAAGATGAAATTGAATATAAAAAAAAAGACAAGCATAGCCAAAAGACAAACCAGAAAGAGACACAGAGAAAGCTGGGGAAAAATTTATATCAGAATTTCATTTTTCAGAATTATATCAAAATTTATAACCGAAATATATACAAAATAAGACCCAATATGTATAAAATACTAAAACACATGAATGCAGATATAAAAGAAAATGCAAATAAAAACCGTGAAATAGTTTTAAAATAATTCTTGGATTACTTTACAGAACTTTGGACTGAATTTACCAACATCCAAAAAAATTACACCAAAAATTTACAAAATGCTTTAAATGATATAATAACAATGAAAGAATTAAAGGACAACCTAAGTAAAATATAAAAAAAAAAAAATGGTAAATCAGCAGGAAAAGGTGGAATAAACTCCAAACTGTATAAATTTGCTAGAAAAAAATTCATCAGAGATTATTAAAATGTTAAATAAAATATATACAAATGAACCCATAGAATGAAATACAAGATAGTAAATACAAGTATATAAGTATACCTATATTTAAAAAGGGGGGATAAATTCAAAACCTGCTAATTACAGAGGTATTAGTTTACTGAAAACATGCATATATAGAGAATAGTTAATGAAAAATTGAAAATATATGGTGAAAAAATATTATTAAAATTGTCAAAATGGATTTAGAAAAGGAAGCTCTATAACAGATGCAGCTTTTTGCTTAAAACTCCTTATAGAAAAAAAAGAAAAGAATTTAATTTAGAAACCTATCTTTTGTTTATAAATTATGAAAAAGTAAGAGATGTATATTGTTTGAGATATTACAAAGAATAAATATACCTAATATTTTACTACATACAATAATGAATATATACAAAGAAAATGAAATAAAAATAAATGAAAAATGTCTGAAAAACAATCTATAAACCAAGGAGTAAGACAAGGATGCCCTCTGCCTCTAACACTTTTCAATACACTCATCCCTCGACTTACATCTGGGTTCCATTCCATCTGGCAGGACGTAAGTCGATATGTTAAATCGACAGTTATACGGTTAGGGACTTAACCGTAATAAGTATAGTCATTTTAATTTTTAAAGCTTATTATAAAACTGTACTGTGGTTACTGCCACTATAAAACAGGAGAATAATCACTCAAATCTTCCTCTACAATCATATCTTCATTACCTTCCCTGTGTGAATGATCAGGCAGTGGCTCTTCTGGTGTAACTTTTGTTTTTTTGATGAAAATGTCCAATGTGCTTTGCTTATCCTCTTCTTCTTTTTCATCATAAATTTGTTCATAGCAAGCAAACGCATCAATCATGTATTTTCGTTTCTATTATTAAGCGTTCAACATTGGAGTCCATGTCTTCAGCCATTTTGAGAACATCGCTCACTGCAAAGAAAATTTCTGTAAGACCCTTCACTGTAAATTGTTTAACTATCTCTTCCTGTTTCTCTTTTCCCTCTTCCTTTTCTCATTTTTCCTCTTCAGCAACAGTTGTTCCTTCCTCCAGTTTGGTCAACTCTTCAGGGGAACCTTTCTATGAGTCGAATTATGTCGTCATCATTCACTTCGAGATTCAGATTGTTTGCTAGGCCCACTATTACAAACTTCCAAAATCATGCACAAACCTTTTTATATGCCACTCATACATTGAGAGGTCACTTCGTCCCAAGCCACAGAAATATTTTTAATAGCATGATAAATATTGAATGTTTTCCAGAATTGCATGAGAGTCTGGTCATTTCCTTCAGTAGCAGAAATGGCTTGTGAAAAAGTTCTCTGTAGATAATAAGCCTTAAACATTGCAAAAACTCCCTGATCCATCGGTTGAATCAATGAAGTATTCTTTGGAGGGGGAAACATGACCTTGAACTGGGTGAAGATCACTGCTACAAGACAGATGACCTGGAGCATTATCTGGAATTAATAAAATTTTAAATTCCACATTTTCTTTCACACAATAGCTTTTTATTTCACTCGCATAACAGTTGATTAAGGCATCCTCAAACAATTTTTGAGTAATCTATGACTTCTTATTGCTCCGATAATGAACTGGAAGTATGTTTCCTAATGTTTTTGAAGATTCGTGGATTCTCACTGTGCCATATCACAAATGGTTTCAGTTTATATCCAGCTACATTACCCATAAAAGAATCGTAATATGGGCATTAAGAGCTTTGAAACTAGTTATAGATTTTAGCTTTTTGTGGATGAATGTTCACTCGGGTATTTTTTTTTCCGAATAAAGGACATCTCGTCCATATTAAATATTTGCTGTGGCAAATAATTTTCCTCCATAATTATTTTATCCAATTTCCACCAAACTCCTTGGCAGCCTTCTCAGCACTTGCAGATTCTCACACATTTTCACATTATGCAGCACAAAATGCTTCTTGAATCGCATGAACCATCCGGAAGAAGAGTTGAATTCGTAGTCATAATCAGGTTCTGCTTTCTCCTTCAACATGTTGAAGAGACTTAGTACCTTAGCGGTTATGGTCACAGTGATAAGGGGTATGCAATTTCGGTTCAGATCATCTATCCATGATGTAAGTAGCTTTTCCATATCACCGATAGGACCTTGTCATTGCTTCGTCACTATCATTGATTTAATGGAAGCAGATCATTTCACAGCCTCTACGATTTTATCCTAATTTTTCGAAATGGTTGTCATTGTAGAATGAGTGAGACCATCCGAAGTCGTGTGATCACATTGACGAATTTACCAGCTTCATGTTACTTTATAACTTGCAACTTCGTTTCAAGATCAAATGTTTGCCTCTTTTTCTGTAATTCTTCACTAGGTTTTTTGATTGTGTGTGTAGGGACCATGTTGCACAAAACATTGCGAAATATTTAATGATAAATATACAAATAACCTATTTCTCAAACACAAAATCAACAGGGGAACTGTTGAAGACATGTGCCGACTGCCGAGGGAGGTTGCCACTGTGCATGCTTTACCTTACGCTCGTTTGCATGTTTTTCGAAAGTATAGCCGAAAATGTTATTTATTCCCTTACAGGATCACAGACATATCTTCGAGAGGATGTAAATCGAGGGATGACTGTAATTATATTAATGAAACATTAATACAGTGGAACACCTTAAACAATCCAGGTATAGAAATTTCCCAGAATAACAAAATGAATATGCTATTATTTGCAGATGATCAGGTAATAATATCAGACAAGGAAGACAATTTACAAAGAGCAATATATAATTTAAATATTATAGTAGAACAGTTTGGAATGAAAATATCCATAGAAAAAACTAAAACAATGACATTTTGTGGATAAACTCCAGTTAGAAGTAAAATAGTTATTAGTAATAAAATAATAGAACAGATAAATACTTCTAGTTATCTTGGATGTGAAATATCATATGAAGGAGAAAAAGACAAAATTATTACAGATTACAGGCCTGACAAATAGAACACTCAATCCAAATATTGTACAAAAAGAAACATGCTTGAAAATATTCATTTTTTTTAGCAGTGCCTGCCCATGTTATTATATGGCAGTGAAATTTGGGCAATAAACAACCAAGATAAAGAACAAAAACAAGTGAAATGAGATTCATGAGAAGAACTGCAAAATACACATTATTAGACTAAAAAAGGAACATAGATATTTTAAAAGAACTAAAAATAAAAATCAATAGAAGAAACACTAAACAATTATAAACAAAATTGGACAGAACATATATAAACCGAATGGCCAACACCTGATATCCAAATAATAAAATATAAACCAATTGGAAAGAGAAGGCTGGGTAGATCTCAAAAGAGCATATTAGATGAATAATGAAACCAGAACAGACCAATATGGTCTATAACCATAACTAGTGTCAGATATTGTTGAATCAACCTCCCACAATGAATCTGCAGACTCCATGGAGTGTGTAATACCGTATTTACTTGAACACAAGTCGCACTTTTTTCTCCAAAAAATTAAAGCTATAAAATCGTGGTGCGAGATATATGTGGGGATTTTCGGAAACTAAAGTTTTCAGGAAGAAACTGAAAATAGGTATGACTTACCAAGAATCTCCTACTTGCTATCACTACTTCTAGCCTCGAAAGCAGTTTCCTTGTGTGCACTGTCAAAGTCATCCTCAAATAGCGTCTTCTTTTTCATCCAGGGCATTACAGATGCTGGTTTTTAAAACACTCTTGGCAGTTATTTCTGATGAAATCATTTCCCAAGCTCTCAAAATCCAGTTGCACAACAGTTTTGATGATGGTTTTCTCTTAATCTTCCCTGCTGGAGTCAGGTCATAGCTGCCAGCTGCCATCCGCTTCGTGTAGAATTTTCGTATGTAGTCCTCGAATAGTTTGTTGACCAATACATCCAAAGGCTGTAGACAAGGTGTAAGACCACCAGGAATAATGGCCTCATATCCAAAAGTTGATTTATTATTTCAGGTGTCCATGGAAACTATCCCACGTGAGGAGAGTGGGACATCAAAATAAGGCCCCTGGCTGTTTGTTCCGAACTGTTCTAATCCAATCTCGAACCAATGCAGTATCCATCCAATCTTTTTTCTTGGATTCTTACATGAATTCCAGGAGAAAATTTCCCCTTCGACATTGTTTTCCTTTTGAATATTATGTAAGGAGACAACTTTCTTCCATCTGCAGTAATAGTGAGCATGATTGTGCACTGCTATTTTTCACTTCCAGTTGTGCATATTATCACACTTTTTTCACCTTTTTCTGTTATTGTTTGGCAGCATGTTGAAATCGAGGGGTATTTGATCAGCATTGGCTATTTGTGATAACATATAGTTATTGCTCTTCCTAAGTTGAATCTCACAGCAATGAAATCCATCAGTTCATCCTCGAAATCTTTTGGCAGTCTCTGGCAAAGGGATGTCCTTTGATGAAGCGAAAGACTTTTCCTCTTCATGAATCTTGTGATCCAACCTTGGCTCACTTTCAGGTCTATGCAACTGATGCCTAGTTTTGAAGCTAACTCACGGGCTTTGAAATATAACATTTCATGCAAAATATAGCAACCATCTTTACGTAAACCTAATACATATTCAAGTAACTCTTCCTGCAAATTCAGGAAACTCCACTTTGACGTTCTCAGAATGCTTTCTAATGCAAGTTTCTGTTTACACCAATATTGCACATTAAACTCAGTCGCTGTAAACTCACGGCCTGCTGTTGCTCAACTGCCATGCTTTTCTGCAAAATCAATAAATTTGAGTTGAAAAGCAGCACTGTAACTTAAATGTTTCTCTATATTTCAAGCAAAAATTATCAGTAATTTACAAGACTTGAGATACATAATGAAGAATCCTTCCCAAATGACTAATGAGAAGTGAAAGTAGAGCATGAAACAGACAGCAATGATAGGCCAGTAGAAATAAAGCAACCATGAAGACATGCATATGATTGTTGCAGTATTAACAAAAGATCGCATGCCCAACGACGAAGGCAAGCCGGCAGTTGTTGATTTGAAATGCTAATTCTCTTCAACTGAATTCCATAATATCTGAAAGTGCCATAATAACATTCACTATATATTTTTTTAGTTTTAACACATTCATGATGGAGTGGTGTTTGGCCCATTTATCATTCCGATGGAACTTCTAATTACTGTTTGTGTACCGCTTGCGCATTGCACAGGTGTGCTCAACTCGCACAAAGTTTCAACCCTTTGGCCGAATTTTGTTGCTGCCTGTTTGCATGCCACTCCCACGTCGAGCTGCCAGGTGGACTCACACACATTATATGGCATGTTTCAGCTCATGGTAGAATTTTATTTGAAGTTAGCCTTTGTGATGTCTTGATGACATTGAAAATTTCATGGAATTTTCATGAAATTTACAATGTTAGTTTTTAGTTATCAGTTGACTGTAATTGCACTATTTGTTGAGAAATATATTACACAGACTGCAAATGTCTCTGTACCTTATTCGGTGATACAATAAAACTACTTGTTTTTCTTGTGTCTGCAGTATAGCGGCTGTTGGGAAGGGTGTGTTGTTTACTGCAGGGAGCGAGTCACTATCACCCCAAATTAATTTTTTTTTTTTGTAAAGTAAAATCAGAGGTGCAAGTTATATGCGAGGGCGAGTTATATTTGAGTAGATACAGTAATAACATCATCTGCATAGAGCTGAGATTAGCATCTTCAATTTTGATATCAGGTTTAATATCACTTTGCTTCACAATGTGACCCATATAGATGATGAATAACAGTGGAGATAATGTACACCCTTCCCTCACACACCTGATTTCACATCAAACCATCTTCTTGTACCATGTATTCTAAATGCTCACTTAGAAGTGGATTACAGACTAAGTATTGCTTGATTTAATGTCCCACATACACCATATAACTGTAGCATTTTGAACAGCTTCTCTCTTAGCACCTTGTCATATGCCTTATATCATGATCTACAAAACTTAAATACAGGTTTTTGTTATATTTCCATGATTTCTTAACTATTTGTTCCAAAGCAAAAATGTGATCCTGATGACCTCTATTTGGCCTGAATCCAGCTTGTTCTTCCCCAAGCTTCTCTTCCACAATTTTTCTTCACCATTTCTCAAGTATACTTGCATAAATCTTACCAGGAACACTTAGTAGGGAAATTATTCTTTAATCCTCACATTGGGTTTTATTTGATATTTTTATGGATAATGAGATACCAGGAGAAATGTACTCCAATCATCCAGAATTCTACCTTCTGACTAGGCCTTCTAATTATTTAGTGTAGCCAGTGTAAAACTTTTATACCTCCATATTTGAGCATTTCTGGTCTGAATATCAATACCTAAACTACTTCAAGTATTGATATGCATTCCTCTCGAGTGTTTTCTACTACTGTGCTGTAACTGCTTGTTTCATTTAGCAATCTTTTAAAGTAATTACTCCAGACATCTTAGAATATCTTTATCTGCAATTTTCATCCTACCGTTATCATCTGATTCCTTTTACAGTATTATTCTTTCCTCCATTTTTTAGCTTTTTCAATAGCCTCCAGAACATTTTGCCATCTATCTGATATTTATTTTCTATGTTCTTACCCAAGTCTTCCCATGACTTTTGTACTGTTGCATTTATCTCTGCATGCTCTCAGGGCATGTGCTGACTTACTTACCAGACATTTTTGATAAGCTGTCTTCTTTTCCTCACTGCCTGTAATTTCCTCAGTTCACTATGGAGTTCTGATTTTTCTATCCTTGAAGACTGGCCTGGTTGGTCGAGTGGTTAGCATATCCACTCTCCAGCCAAAAGGCTGCTGGTTTGAATCCACCATAGGCATGGAAGTTTGTGATTGTCTGTGAAAATACTAGTGGTGGTGATGGGCAGTACATGGCATTGGTGTAGATGATGAGTTAGTGGATTGAATGATGGAGATGTATAAGAGTAGGTGCCCTCTCTCGATGAGTCTTTGGACTCCTTGGAGGTGTCACATAATAATAAGACAACCTCACCACATGCCACTACGGATGAATCAATCTTCTTTTCAGGGGTTGATACTGAATTGCCACGGTTAGGTTCTTGTTTTCAAATTCTATCATTATTTCTTGAATAATGTTTGTGTATTTGAGTCTGCTGTTTAACTTTGATTCATTTGAAAACTTTCTTACAGAAATTTCTTCTTTGAATAAGAAATTCAATTTTATCCTTCTCAGAAATAAATGGTGATCACATCCAATTTCAATTCCTCTGAAATTTTCATAATCAACGATCAATCAACAACAACAACCATGGGTTCAGCACCCATAGGTGTCTGATGCCATCTTGATAAGATTCTTCCACTGCATTCTATGTTGTGCAAGATGACTCAGTTTGTGTATAGAGTTTCCACACCATTTGACGATGTCATTGCACCATTCTTTGTTTGGTCTTCCTCTTTTGTTCTTTCCTTCAATCATTCCAAACAGCAAGGTTTTTAATTTTCTCTCATCGTTCATTCTACATATATGGCCAAATAGACGTAATTTCCTTTTGATTATTTTCTGTATCAGGTTTTCTTTTGGCTGTATTCGTTTATAGATTTCCTCATTAAACTATTTAAATTATACATATTTGGTCGTTTTATAATAGAAATACAATTTTATTAATACAGACCAGTTTACAATAAAAACATTTATTCAAACCTACTAGTTTCGCCAGCAAACTGTCTGGCTTTTTCAAGGCATTACGGAGATATGAAAGTTAGTAAATGCAAATTAAAAGGAACATAAAAAACGTTGTAAACCAAACTAGTAGCTATGGTTACACGTTTCGCGTGACAGAGATGACTTATTGTTCTTATTCATTATCATGCATGCGTGTTTGTTGTAGATTTGTAATGTGATTACTGGCTAGCTGTAGTTCAGATTGATTGAGAGAGAGGATCAAGTTTTTCCACGAACTGTTTAGAATTACACCCTGATTTGTGTTGAGGTTTCCACCGGTTATTAGTACTATTGTGGCGTCCTGAAATACACGATGCTGGTAGTCGTCATCGAGATATGGCATGGAGCTGTTTTGCCAATCTATCGTGTGGTTAGACGTGCAGAAATGATGTGTTAAGCCGGAAGAGATGCTTGTGTTGTGTTGTGTTAACATGTTCTTTTTGTCTAATTTCTAAACTTTGTGAAGTTTGTCCGATGTAGGAAGACCACAGGAGCAGGGAATGTAATATACTCCTGGATATTTGTAGAACGGAACATTATCTTTTGGAGATCCTAAAACTTGTCTGATGTTGGTGGTTGGTTTGAAGACCACTCTGATGTTGTGGGCTCTTAGTATTCTTGCTATTTGATAAGAAATTGACTTGATGAAAGATATCACTACAGTAGAAATGTGCTGACAGTGGGATTCTTCTTGTCTCGGGTTGTCATTGTATAGATAATAGCCAACACATTATCACAAAATGGATATCCTCAAAACATCATCAAAAAATATCTATACAATGACAACCCCAGACAAGAAGAATCCCACTGTTAGCACATTTCTACTGTAGTGATACCTTTCATCAAGTCAATTTCTTATCAAATAGCAAGAATACTAAGAGCCCACAACATCAGAGTGGTCTTCAAACCAACCACCAACATCAGACAAGTTTTAGGATCTCCAAAAGATAAAGTTCCGTTCTACAAATATCCAAGGGTATATTACATTCCCTGCTCCTGTGGTCTTGCCTACATCGGACAAACTTCACGAAGTTTAGAAATTAGACAAAAAGAACATGTTGGTGATGTAAACCACAACAGAAGCATCTCTTCCGGCTTAGCACATCATTTCTGCACGTCTAACCACACGATAGATTGGCAAAACAGCTCCATGCCATATCTCGATGACGACTACCAGCATCGTGTATTTCAGGACGCCACAATAGTACTAATAACCGGTGGAAACTTCAACACAAATCAGGGTGTGATTCTAAACAGTTCGTGGAAAAACTCGATCCTCTCTCTCAATCAATCTGAACTACAGCTAGCCAGTAATCACATTACAAGTCTACAACAAACACGCATGCGTGATAATGAATAAGAACAATAAGTCATCTCTGTCACGCGAAACGTATAACCATAGCTACTAGTTTGGTTTACAACGTTTTTTATGTTCCTTTTAATTTGCATTTACTAACTTTCATATCTCCATAATGCCTTGAAAAAGCCAGACAGTTTGCTGGCGAAACTGGTAGGTTTGAATAAATGTTTTTATTGTAAACTGGTCTGTATTAATAAAATTGTATTTCTAGATTTCCTCATTGTTCACTTTCTGGATCCAGCTTATTCTCAAGATCTTTCTATAGCACTTCCTCTCGAATGCCAACATCCTCCTTTCAGATTCTCTCAGGAGTACCCCGGCCTCACGTCTATAGAGCATGCTGCTGAAGATGTAGGTTTCCACAATGCGCAGTTTAGTGTGTATCTTTATAGCTCAGTTCCTCCATATTTTGTCCATGGCTTTTAAGATAGCTGTTGCTCTGGCTATTCTAATTTTTACCTCTTTTTATCGGTCAAAGTCATGCATCATGTGGCATCCAACACATGTGAAGTGTTCCACATTTTGCAGTTGAAATCCTTCAATGGTAACTTTGTTCAGCAAGTCCTGCTGTCCAAATATCATTGTTTTAGTTTTTTCAAAATTGACATTTAGTCCATATCTTTTTCCTTATGTGTATAGTGTTTGCAGTGTCCTTTCCAGCCTTGCTGCATCTTCTTCAATCAGGACAATGCCATCTGCAAAGCAGAGGTAGTTTATTCTCATTCCATTTATTGAAATGCCTCCACCTTCTTCTTTGATCTTATTTAGTGTCCTTCCCAGATGTGTGATGAAGATGGTTGGCGATATTGGGTCCCCTTGTCTGGTGCCTTGACTAGTAGCAAACCAATCTCCAGTCACACCTGCTATCCTGACTGTTGCTTGTGCTTGGCTGTTTATATCTTTTAACAGGCGGATCAATTTATTGTCCACACTATTGGATTCCAAGACAGCCCATGTTATACTTTGGTCAATATTATCAAATGCTTTTTGGAAGTCCACAAAACAACAGTATATTTTTTTGTTCTTTCTTCGAGCTTTCTCTGCTATTAGTCTCTTAGTGCAAGTATTTGTTGCACTGTACTTTGATCTTTTCGAAATCTGGCTTGCTCATCAATAATTTTCATAATAACCAACATATTTGCAGACTATCATTAAAATCAAAATTAATTTTATCTTATGGATTCTTTCAAAAAACTAACTTCATAGCTTTTATTAAACTTCAAAGAAATACAGTGTACTGTGCCATATTTCTTTAATTTACAGTTCATCACTTGCATTCCTTCACTCTTTATAACTGGACACCGCCTCCAATTACAACTGACTGCTGAAGTTTTGTTATTTTTTATTTTAATGTTATTGGTTTTATTATGAATATTTCATGTGACATTTCAAATAAATGTTAATTTTGAATTTATTTTTATAATTTCATTCTCTTTCTTACATCTCCTATTATTGTCTGCATTTGCACTTTTAATGTTAACTTTGTGCTTTATGGTTCCCACCAATCCATTGTGCTCTGTCATCAATGTATGATTTCACACCACTTCCTTTATTCTGTTTCTTTCAATTTCCTTTGTTTGATGGGAATGGAGTGGAAGATCAGCTCTCGCTGTCCCTTTAAATTGACTATAGTGAACATCTGCTTTAACAAACTGCCCTAGGGATTTGCTATATTTAGAGTATACTCTACTATCATACTATTTGTAAAGTAGACCATCCTTTTATATGTATTAATATTAAAAAAGGTTAGAAATAAAGTAACTTATTAATAAAATTTGTCAACAGGAAAATATACCCGAGGAATGGAGGAAAGTACTCGTCCCCATCTACAAAAGTAAATGGGATGCACAAAACTATAAGAATTACAGAGGAATAAAGTTGATGTACCACACAATGAAAATCCTAGAGAGGGTTCTTGATGGAAGAATGAGGAAGGTGGTGGAGATTGCAAAAGAGCAATTTGGCTTCATTCCTGGTCGATCGACAACAGATAATGGAAAAGTTTCAAGAGAAGCAACGGGAGCTACATCTGGTATTTATTGATCTGGAGAAAGCATATGATAGAGTGCCAAGGCAAGAAGTCTGGAGGTGTCTGAGGAATAAAAAGGTACCGGAGAAACATATCAGGTTAGTGCAGGAGATGTACAGAAATGTGAAGACAAGAGTTCAAACCTGCCTGGGAGAGACAGAAAGTTTTCCAGTGACAGTTGGCTTGCATCAAGGGTCAGCATTAAGTCCATTCCTGTTTAATATTGTGATGGAAGTGGTGACGGATGAAGTGAGAGAAGACATGCCTTGGACTATGTTGTATGCAGAATCAAGAGAAGAAGTGGCAGCCAAACTGGACAGTTAGAGGAAAGTACTGGAAGAGAGAGGTATGAGACTGAGCAGAAGTAAGATCGAGTATATGTGTTGCAAAGTGGATGGCAGCCAGGAGACAGATCTGGAGCTGGAAGGAAATGTCATCAGGAAGGTCAGTGACTTTAGACACTTAGGTTCAACAATGAAAGAGGATGGTGAGGCTGAGAAGGAAGTGGAATGCAGGATACAAGCAGGATGGAGGAACTGAAGAGAGATGGCTGGAGTGCTATGTGATAAGTGGGTGCCGATCAAACTAAAAGGCAAAATCTACAAGACAGTAGTGAGATCAGCTATGACATATGCTTTGGAAACTGTGGCGCTGAGGAAAAATAACATCAGCAGGATGGAGGTAGCGGAGATGAGAAGGCTTAGGTGGATGTGCGGTGTGACCAGAAAGGATCATCTAGAAATGACTATATAAGGGGAATGGTGAAAGTTAAGAACTTGGGAGCAAAGATACAGGAGGCAAGGTTGAGATGGTTTTGTGGAGGAGACTCACCACAAACAGCGACCCTACTTAAGTGGGAAAAGCTGTAGAAGAAGAAGAAGAATTAAACTACTGGAGACTATACATATGCGAATTAGGAAAATAAGAAGACTAAACAGAAGACAATGACAAAACCATACTAAAAATGAAGATTAGAAAAGAACTTGACATTATTAATATTCAAATGTATAAGGATAGCTAATCTAACCAATGTCATGTAAAAAGAATGGGAGATACAAAATTAGTAAAGCAGATGTTTGATTCAAAAATGACATGAAATATTACATGACATCTCTAAGGATGTCATGTAATATTTCATGCTGGAGGGCATTCCATGCAACCCACTGTATACACTACTTAAAATAGACAAATGCATTTAAGAGAACTGTGTGGAACAAACCTAGCCATGAAGTCTTAATTATGTTGGCATATCAGTTCATCCCTTTGAAGTATATATATATACACACATACAAAAAATTTCAGTAAGAATATAATTTGATTTTGTAAGTGTAGCCAATAAAAAACATTTTTAAACAGTATGTATCATTTCAATATTTTTCACTTTTATATATTATCACATTGTTTATTTGGGTGAGGTATAGACATGTTTACCTAATATTAGTTCAGTTCTACTGGTTTCTCTTCTCATAAAAAATTAATTTACAGAACATTTATATAAAAAAAAATCTACCTTGACTTGAATTTTAAACTGATCTTCCAGTTCTTTGTTTTCCTTTCTCAATTTCTCCAGTTCCTTTTGAAGTACTTCCTTTTCTTCTTCCCATTCAAGCTTTGTTTTTTCCCCCATACCAGATTCTGTTATGAAATATTTTGCTGTATTAGGCAAAGTCACTTCACGAAGAACTCTAATCACAGGGATACTGTCTTTTTTACACATCTCAAATTTTGATGATGATAACAAAGGAAAAGGTATGCATGCTTCTGCTAAACTAAAATTTATGTTACATTTGTTTGCATTTTTGCTTTTTTTTCCTAATTTTAAGTGGAATTTTTCCTTTTTGCTAAAATCAGGTACTATAGGTGTAATGGCAGCTTTGTATGGCTCATATGGGACAAATTTAGGTTCCTTTCTTTTTGACAGGGAGGTTAAATCAGATGAACTTGGAGAAATTAATGAATTAGTAGACACAACTTCAGAATTACAAATTCTTCTTGGTGAACCAGGTTTTTTATGATCTGTTGTCTCTAACACATTTTCCATTCCATCTCCAGAAGACCGTTTCGAAACAGGAATGATAATTTTTCCTAAAATGAAAAAGGTACATTCTTTATAGATCAAAAGATAAAAATCTATAATTATACAGGTCAACAAGATTTTGGTAATATGAATGAAAATTTTAACATGATGTCACTGCATATTTGGACTTAAATCTAGCTTTGTAAATCATTGATCACTAAATGTTGGGAGAAATAGATATCACACTAAAGGGCAAAAAAGTAGTATCGATAGTGTGATATTATAAAGAATGATTATGTCAAGAATCAATTGCATACTGTGTGAGGCTGAGGCTAATTTTGTGATCAAATCATAATTTTCTATAAATCTATGAGATAAATGAAGAACATTGTTACTACTGCGTAAATTTAAAAATTATAATTTTTTTTTATAATTTTATATGTTAGTTTACAACCAAATCATAATGTCCATTTATAACAAAGACAGTAAAGCAAACCTATTATGCATATTATGATTGTATTATTTGTGTGAGTTGCAGTGGTTGAGTTGGTGGTAACAATGCTTTCTGCTTGGAAAGACCAACATATTGAAATCTTGTCTCAGGCATGAAGAAAAGTTTTACCAAGTCATTTCAACTGAAGGTGTGTTAGCTAGTCTCATACAAAGATCACAGAGTTTTCTTCCTGCAAAACAGGAAAACTGGCCATAAGATTGGCTGGTGATGTTTTGGATTTATGGCTAAGACAACTTGCTATGAAACCAGTAGATTACGTCAGTTAACTGCATATGTTCTTATATTACAGCCAGTTTATTTTGCTAGATGAAAAACCTGAGTTTCTGGGAGGAAAAACCCTGCCACATCTATATAAAACTGGCTTAGCCAGAAGAGCACATGCACTTTGCAGATAAGATTAACTACTCTATCATAAACAATCAGATTTCTAAGAAGGCCAGTAACAGTCATTGACAAGCCACTGAAAGGGAAGATGAATATAAAATTTGGAGATCACACTGCTGCATAATGTATTACATAAATCTGGGAAAAAAACATGAATGCTGTACCCATAAATAAGAACCTAACAGCAAGCTACCTTTAGATTTTTTTTTGAGATAAAGCAAAAACTAAATGAAGTATCATTATTGACAAGATGTTTATCTTGTCAATAATGAAACTGGTTCAACATGAAAATCTTTCCTTTCCTGTTTCATCACCTTACTGAAAAGAACTCACTATTCTTATTGATGAAAATAACATACATTGTGTGAAAGTTCCCAGAACATCTTATTATATTAAACAGGGTAGCCAAATGATAAGTCATTAAGCTCATTCAATAATGCTTGGTTTTTGTGATATGAACTATTAAAGCAACTTTTTGGAAATCCAGGATGCAAAAGTAGAATTTGTTAGCATAAGGAGATATCAATACCAGGATAGACAGAAATAGGCTTATGTCAGGATTAGATGTCTGTAGATAGCAACATAAAATGGTGTAAAATATAAGACACATACAAGAGGCCAATCTGACACCTGCAGCCATGCAGTTTTTCTATCCTTCCCACCACTGTTTACAAATATTAGAGATCACTTATGAGTCCAAGCTAGATAACAGAGGACACTTCCACATAGCTTTTTAAGAAATGTAGAGAACTAGGGCTTCTGATTTAATGTCTAATCTTTACCTTTTTTTTGCAGGGCACACTGTTGGCTGTTCAAATCAGAAAAAAAATGCATTATGTGTCTTCAGGTCATGTTGGCCAAACAGCAAACACTATACACACAGTGTAGCCAGATAGTAGGTCTGCAGGATGGGCAGAGTTTAAGGCATTCTTTTCAAATATATCCATAAAGAAGTTTGTCGGAGGGAGAAAAAGAGATAGGTCTGCAGGATGGGCAAAGTTTAAGGCACTCTTTTCAAATGTGTCCATAAAGAAGTTTGTCACAGAGAGAAAAAGAGAAGAGCCCATAATTGTACAACATAATGAAAAGCTCGGATAATGGGAGGAAATTCTGCTTGGATTAGGTCAAAGATTAAGTGCAATGTTCATGAATAAGAAAAGGAAAATTCATCTGTTAGGCAAGGAAGACTTCTTCTTCTGCAGCTTTTCCCACTTAAGTAGGGTCGCTGTTTGTGGTGAGTCTCCTCCACAATTTCCTGTCTTGGGCTGTAGCCACATCCAAGTTCTTCATCCTCAAGTCCTCCTCCACCATCTCTCTCTCCATCTCTTCTTTGGCCATCTGCGCTTCCTCTTCCCCTGCACATCCATCTACATGACCTTTCTTCCCACATACTCTTCCTCCCTCCTCATCACATGACCAAACCATCTCAACCTTGCCTCCTGTATCTTTGCTCCCAAGTTCGTAACTTTCACTGTTCCCCTTATATAATCATTTCTCATATGATCCTTTCTGGTCACACTGCACATCCACCTAAGCATTCTCATCTCCACTACCTCCATCCTGCTGATGTTATTTTTCCTCAGGGCCACAGTTTCCAAAGCATATGTCATAGCTGGTCTCACTACTGTCCTGTAGATTTTGCCTTTTAGTTTGATCAGCACCCTCTTATCACATAGCACTCCAGCCATCTCTCTCCAGTTCCTCTATCCTGCATCCCACTTCCTTCTCAGCCTCACCATCCTGTTTCAAGTATCTAATGTCACTGACCTTCCTGATGACATTTCCTTCCAGCTCCAGATCTGTCTCCTGGCTGCCATTCACTTTGCAACACATATACTCGGTCTTACTTCTGCTTAGTCTCATACCTCTCTTTTCCAGTACTTTCCTCCAACTGTCCAGTTTGGCTACCACTTCTTCTCTTGATTCTGCACACAGCACGATGTCATCTGCATACAACATAGTCCAAGGTGCGTCTTCTCTCACTTCCTCCGTCACCACCTCCATCACAATATTAAACAGGAACGGACTTCATGCTGACCCTTGATGCAAGCCAACTGTCACTGGAAAACTTTCTGTCTCTCCCAGGCAGGTTTGAACTCTTGTCTTCACATTTCTGTACATCTCCTGCACTAACCTGATATGTTTCTCCGGTACCTTTTTATTCCTCAGACACCTCCAGACTTCTTGCCTTGGCACTCTATCATATGCTTTCTCCAGATCAATAAATACCAGATGTAGCTCCCGTTGCTTCTCTTGAAACTTTTCCATTATCTGTTGTCGATCGACCAGGAATGAAGCCAAATTGCTCTTTTGCAATCTCCACCACCTTCCTCATTCTTCCATCAAGAACCCTCTCTAGGATTTTCATTGTGTGGTACATCAACTTTATTCCTCTGTAATTCTTATAGTTTTGTGCATCCCATTTACTTTTGTAGATGGGGACGAGTACTTTCCTCCATTCCTCGGGTATATTTTCCTGTTGACAAATTTTATTAATAAGTTACTTTAATATTTAATAAGTTACTTTTCTGTTTTCATGATATTGGTCTTCCATCATTATTCTAGGCATGGGTTTCTGTGATTTTGCAGTTCAAAAGAAAGATTTTGGTACTGTGACCACATGTTTATTAAGATAAAAAAAAATAAACCCGATAAGTTTCATATGTTGTTTGACTTACATCTTCAGGGGTTAAAGGTAACTAAAAGTTTGAACACAAGAAATGAGAAATTACTTAAAATAGTCCATTACATGTTGTCATGTTCAAGTTCACTCTGTCCTGGTTGGTCAGACATCGCTGCAGTTGTGTTGTGTGTAATATTTTCAACGTTATTCCAAAGGTCGGATGGAAACAATGTGGCTAACTCATTGTGAGGAGTAAGTGTATCTTGGCTTATCTGTGCTAGTTGATCTAGTGGCTGCAATCCTTTCTCTCAAAATAGCTAGTTCCGTTCTTCGGTAAATTCTGTTAGCTTTGGTTGAATGGAATGTGCACTTGATTTTAATGAACTTTAGAACAATTTCATTATCTCTGCATTGGATTAAAAACATCAGATGGTTGATAAAGTTCAGATGTTTAATGTGTAATTTCTCTAGTTGCTAACTTTAGACCAAAGGCACTCACTGTGAGCTTCTAATTGTAGGCGTAGGTTTCTGTGATTTAGCAGTTCAAAATATTGCATATTTATTAAGATAAATAAAGATAAACAAACCCGACAAGTTTTGTATGACGTTTGACTTACATCTTTGGGGGTTACAGGTAACTAAAAGTTTAAAACACAAGAAATGAGAAATTACTCAAAATAGTCCATTAGGTGTTATGGCAGTCTAACTGTTCATTAAATTAAAAAATCCGAACATGGTAACTACACATACATTAATGCATGCTATGTTTGAACAATGCCAGATGTTGTCACGTTCACTCTGTCTGAGGTCTGACTTAGGCATATTTTTTTATGAACGCTGACCAAACTTGGTGTAGAATTAGGCCCTGGTTTTTGTTGCATTGCGTTGGGATTCTAAGCATGTTTGCATCTTCTTGAATTTTCTTGTGAAGCAGTTTTTTTCAATATAAGACATGTTCATTTTATGCCAAAGTACATTATGGCTGGTGGAAGTTGTGTGGGTTTCTAGGCCTGATTTGTGTTCTCTCCTTTTTTGTACATCTTTCTGATGTTCGTTCATACGAATTTCCCCTGATCTTCCCGTCTAGCCTACGTAACAGATGGCACAGGAACAATAAATTTTATAGACACCTGGTTTTTTAAAGGGTGATGTGGAGGTTTTGGGGGATGTAGAAATCTTGATATTTTTTCTAGAGGTAGAAAAGCTACTTTAATGTTATGCTTGTATAGTAATTTGGCCAATTTGTCTGTAACATTCTTGATGTATGGAAGCATAATTGCGTTCTTGAAATCTGACTTTTGTGAGATGCTTGTAGGAGATGTGTTGAAGATTTTCTTGATTATCTTAGGTTCAAAACCATTTTTTTTTTGAGGATCTGTGTTAAATAACAAGATTCTTCATTCCGCTTTTCTTCTGTGCTGTAAATATTGTAAGCCCTATCCCTCAAGGTTTTTATTAAACCTATAAACGGAGAAAGATAATCTGTTTTCTTTTTTTGGTTTCTATTAGGATATCAAGGAAAAGTAGTTTTTTATGTTCTTCCTGTTCTAAAGTGAATTTTATGTTGTTTTGAACAACATCCAGCATTGTTCAAACATAGCATGCATTAACATATGTATAGATACTGCATTTGGATTTTTTAATTTGATGAACGGTTAGACTGCCATAACAACATGTAATGGACTATTTTGAGTAATTTTTCATTTCTTGTTTAAACTTTTAGTTACCTGTAACTCCTGAAGATGTAAGTCAAATGACATACAAAACTTTTCGGGTTTGTTTATCTTTATCTTAATAAAGATGTGGTCACAATACTGAAATCTTTCTTCTATCATTATATTAAGGTCTTCTGGAGTATTTGCAAAAATTATATCATCTGCATATCTTAGGTGTGTTAAGTTTCTGTTATTAATTTTTACACCAAGGTTTGTCCAGTTTATATTATTAAATATTTCTTGAAGGACTGCTGTAAAGATTTTGGGTGATAGAGACACCTTTTTCGGACACCTTTTTCAATTGATATTTTATTGCTACTCGTGTGAAGTTGAATTGTTCCTGTTGCAGTGTGGTATATTTTCTGGAGGAGGAGGTCCATATATTCTCCAGAAACTCCCCAATTCTGGGGTGCTTTGATTATTGCATTAGTTTTAATGGAATCAAATATATATACAGATAACCCTCGTATAACGCAGATGTTAGGTTCCATAGAAACGCCGCGTTATATAAATCGTGTTATGTGAGACTCAGATCACATACAAAAAGTAGGGTTATGTTCCGAAATTGGTTTTTTTAAAAAAAAAAATTATATAAACAACCACATATCCAACAAAATTATTTTTTTATTTAATTCAGGTAATTCATGTAAGTTAAGAAAACATAAACTATGACACAAATACATAGTATAAAATTATAAAAATTACAAATTGTAATTAAGCTTCACTGCACGTAATGCATAAATGTTTTAGGCAAAATAAAAATAAGTGCATATTGTAATCTTTCATAGTACAAGGATTTGGGGATTGGTTAATAAACATTAGTTTTGTCATGTAATCACCTGATGCATTACTACAAAACAGTAGAGTAATTCTGTCTTTGGAAACTTTTAATCCAGGAGCTGATCTTTAATTTTTCGAAATATAGGTGAGTTTTGGCATTTTTTTCCAATATAACCCGGACTCATCAGCACTGAACACCTGGTCTGCATTATAAATGTTTATGAACGTTGAGTTTTTTGTTTAATAAGATTTCCATCCAAAGGAATTTTCTTTTGAGTGCATCTTCTTTCCAAATCATTAGAAATTTCTTCATTTTTCTCTTAGAAAATTGCATACACCAGCAAAGAGCTTTGCACTTACCGTTGACCTAGCAATAAACACTTGCTCGAATTTTATGTTCGAATTGTTGATTCATTTAAATTCAAAGTCCTTACAACAACTGGTTTTTCTCCATTTTTCAACCGATCCATGATTTTAATTTTTCTTCGAGAGAAATTTTCGTCAAGACGATTTTCTTTTCAATATTAATTTTTTTCCCTTTTGCAATTTGTCACCATTACTATAAAAATAATTTTTTTACATAAAAAAAGCATTACATATTAATTATGTATGTAACTCACCAGAAAATAAAGTGCTCAGCTTGAGATAATACACTTATGATTTTTAATGTGTTTTCCTGACAGAAAATGAAGACAATTTTCAACAATAAACATTTTATATGGTATACAATTGACGTACATGTGTGATAAAGGGCGTTTCCCCTGATATAAATTCACTACTTATAACTACCTGCGTGATACAGGCAGACACAAATTTAATGAAGATCAAATTTGATTTTTAAGTAGCATGGTGAAAAATATATGAAAAGATAAATGGTTACTACAATTTCTAGACTGTGTTTTTGTCAAAACCGCGTTATACTGAAACTGCGTTGTATAAGTACTACATCATACGAGGGTTACCTGTGTGTGTGCGTGCGTGTGTGTGTGTGTGTGTGTGTGTGTGTGTGTGTGTGTGTGTGTGTACATGCATATACATCTATATTTGTTTTTCATAAATCATTTGCTTTTTTTTTGTATATGTATTTTTTGTAACAGAAAATTTGAAAGAGGATGTTGAAACAAATGTATTTACATTTGTTCGATGCTAGAAACAACCTGTTTTGCTTACATGCATGAACCAGTGTCTTTGAAAGGGGATGTGTATTTCATTAAGTGCGATTCTAGTTTTCTTTAATTACACGAATTGTTGCTAAATATGCAATGTGTTTAGCGATACAATAAAATGACTTGTTTTTCTTGCTTCTGCAGTCTAGTGCCTGTAAGGATAGAATATTTTTTATGCAATAGGAAATTTTATTTTGGTCTTCAGAAAGAATAATGTAATGAGTAAAAATTCATCTATTCCTGAATAAAAATGAATCCTATGTATTATAAGAAGCAGATTGCATCTAATGATCTCCAACAAAATACTAGAATATGCGAGATATCTATTATTGATGAGAGAGAGAAGAGCCTCCAACAACAACAAAAAATGTAATGAACATGTAGAATTCGCATGTTTGGAAATCAAATGATTTCAAAATATTTCCCATCATTATCAAAAGATTTCTGATAATGATGGGAAATTATTTATATATTATATCATATATTACTGTGTAAAAACCGTATACTGATAATCTGTGAATAAAAGAAAATTCTTTGAAAATCAAGAGAAATATAAATAAAATATAAAAATAAATACACGTAACAAGCACAACAAACTGTACAAGATAATTTGCAGCTTCATCAGCCTACATTTATTGCTAATATACCTAAATGAATCACATATGATCAACATTATTAGTTCATTAGCTTAGCTGCTCCTTAGTTATTTGCTGAACCACCAAATATATACAGCCACTGTTTACTATTGGTTAGTTATTTATATATTGCAAATTATGTTTTTTAAATCATCATAAATGCAAATATTTATTAAATTAAATAATATATGGAAATTTTCAAAATAACATATTAAAACCAAAATAAAGATCTACAACAGTAATGCTAAGGCTATATAATTATATGGATCAGAGACATGACTAAATTCTCTGAAAGAAATATAAATAAAAAACAGGAAGCTAAATTAAATAGTCATAATGCTGCTGAGCATTATTATGAACATCATTATTATGTTCATAATAATGCTTAATAGACAACACAAAGAGAAAAAAAAATCCATTTATTAAACTCACTAATATTTGCTGGTTTTCTACCCAGCATCATCAGAGCACAATGATAACTGACAGGCACATTGCACTAAACTTAGTAATTGTGGAAACAATTTAAATTGTAAATGACACCTAATGTCCAAACATTGCACACTATAGGTCAGATAACTACAAAGTTAATTTAGAGAAGTCTGGCTATTCAGTCGTATCTCCCAGATCATTTAGTAAAAAAATGCAACCATAAGTTTTCAAAACAAAATATGAAATTTTACATAAAATATTAAAAATATTTTGGTCTCCCAAGCAATTTATATAAGCTGGCTGTGCAAAAAAGCATTACCAATGAAATAAATTTTAAAAAAATATATGTAAATAGATTGGACATATACTGAGAATGGACAACAGAAAGATTTCTACAGTGATTTTAACATGGATCCCAGAAGTAAAATGGAAAAGCCTAAATTAACCTGACAGAAAATAATAGAAAAGGAAATAAGAATTGCTTGATGGAAAAACTGGAGAGAAGCCAAACTGGTAGCCCAGAACAGAGGCATCATGAAGAAGAGGGTCTTAGCTTTACATGCCATGAGGTATAAAGGAGATAAGAAAGAGCTTACAGGATTGCATGTTATTAGCTCCACCCAGGAACTTATATGACACATGCATGCACACACACACACATGCATAATATCACAGATATAAATTATTAAGTATTTCCATTCACAACTATTCTTTCTCTCCCTTATATTTGCCATTTTCACAAAGCTCATTAATGATGATTCACATATTTACACCATATAGTCACGATATGTGGTGTGTCTATTAATATATAAGCACAAAATTGTGGCAGGGTATGGTATTTTATCTTACCAAACGAAAGATGGTGGTGGTGAGAGTTCCAATCGCCTTGACATGAACATGTTAATAGCAAGGAAGCTTACAGAGAGAGAGAGAGAGAGAGAGAGAGAGAGAGAGAGAGAGAGAGAGAGAGAGAGAGAGAGAGAGAGTGTGTGTGTGTGTGTGTGTGTGTGTGTGTGTGTGTGTGGAGGAGGAGGAGGAGGGAGATGAAGATCACCAATTTTGCGATTCATAGTAGAAGCCACAGGATACTTGGACAGTATTAGAATCATATAAAGTATATAAAAAATTATGGCTATAATAATGCTGAGACAGAATACGAATAGGAATAATTAGAATGGTTTAGAAGTGCGAGATAAGAAGCGCCAACATCAAGGAAATAGTAAAAGGAATATGGATACAAATGATGAGAATTAATAATTTGAGATTTGAAGAGGACAATCATTATCAAAGAAGATGAAGAGAACTAAAAAGCATGATTTACATATTTACTGAGTAAAATGACATAATGTAATTTATAAAAAAAAAAAGATTAGATTACAGGTAAGGGAAAAATTAATCGGAATGCTATGGAAAAGTAAAGCAATTAGTTTGCAAATGAAACTGTTTTAAAAATACATATATTTAGTAGTATGGTGTATGGTTCTAAGAGATAGTTGATGGCTAAAAAAATACAGACAGTTCTTACATATAAAGGTCACAGACAAGGAATTATAAGAAAATACAACTAAAAAATAATTTAATGCAGAATGTCAACAGAAATTCATTATTATTACATGCTACCTTCATGAAATCTTAGGACTCACCGTGGGAGGCAACACCACATTCCACTGTTGCACTACACCAGCTACTATACAATACGTCTGTCTGTTAACTGGGTGTGTGTTCTTTGGCTAGTCTGCCTGTTTTGTGAAAAGATAAACCCTGCTATCCCTGTATGAGACAGGTAACTCAACCTTTAACTGAAAAAGCTCACATCAAAATTACTATCATGATCAATCGAAGGATACCTGTTCCATCATTTTTTTCAACTGTGTAATGAAGTAGGTTGGAATTACTTGGCCAAATTAATAGAATGAAAGATGAACAAAAAAACATGCAGACTTTGGCATGTTTGCAGTGTAACAGTTGGTTCCAACACAAGAGATAGGACCTTAAGATCATTCTGTATGAAATGACCAAATAAAAAATTAAACTGAAGCTGTATAATTTTTTTTGATGAAAGTCAGTTATTTTTTAGATTTTTTCTGACTTCCTGTTAACCATCTAAACGGCCATAAGGATTAAATATTTCTGAAATTTAAACTTCATATCCATGTTATATTAACTTCAATAGACACTTTATATCCATGTAATTACTGATGTGTAAACATATCAAGGCCAATTCAGATTTAGTGGTTAATCATGTCAGCTATATTTATTAGGCAGATCCATAGAATTGACACAATTCTAGGGGGTTTTAAAATTAATCACAGCTAATTTCCAGGATGTCCAATGTCTGATTTTTTTTACTGCTATCCTATTTCCTATCCCATTTGAACAGCCAACATCCAAGGATCCAATTCACAACAGAAATAGAAAGTAACAATATCTATGCACTTCCTAGATGGCCTAGTTACAAGACAACTAAATAGATCTATGACCTTCACAGTCTACAGAAAACCCATACATACAATTACATCCATCCATCAACCCCCCCCCCACACACACACACACTTCCTCCGATTTGGAACCCATAAAAACCTTAGTCCCCCAAGCAAAATTAATTTGCTCATAAAACACTACACTCAACAGAACTCACCCACATAAAAAAAACACTTTTTTGACCAATGGCTATACCTCCCACCAAATAAAAATAATTTTAACACCACATACCCAAATTGCCTCCCTTCCCTTCCAAACAGATTACAGCAAATCTATCACCATCGCCTTTATTCATGGCATCCCAGAAAAGGTGGCCAAGATCTTTAAAAAAAGCACAATCTCGTGATCACTTACAAACCATACAAAAAGCTAGCAGCCCTTATCCACTCCACAAAAGACCAGCTACTTCTAAATTTACATGGAGTTTATCAAGTTTATCAACGGGAGAGAACGAGGGGGCCATCCCTGGAGATTATGCTAGAGTGTGGTTAACAAGGGTGTTAGGACTAGATTTTTTGCTTGGATGGTTGTGAATGGGTGCAATGCATTGCCAGAGATGGTTGTGAATGCTTTGTCTCTGAATGAATTTAAGGAGAAGTATGATAGGTATTGTGTAAATAATAGTTAGTGTATCGATGTGGGGTCTCCCACGATGAGTCTTTTGACCCCATGGAGACACCGTTATAATAATAATATGTTTCCAAGAAAGATAAAATTAGAAAGAAAAAAAAAATAATACCAACTGTGTATATCACTTTGTTAACACACACTGTCATAAGTTGGAAGGGCAAGTAATGTGTTGTAAGACCTGATGATAACATGTGCATGCAAACACTTTGCTAATAAATTAACCTTTTAGCACAAGCACTATATGCTGAAATGATGATTCTTTCATATTATATATATATACATACAGGTAACCCTAGTAAAACACGGTACTTATACAACGTGGTTTCGATATAATACGGTCTACAAATTGTAGTAACCCTTTATCTTTTCATATATTTTTGATGCGCGACTTAAAAATCAAATTTCATCTTCGTTAAATTTGGGTCTGCCCGTATCGCACATGTAGTTATAAATTTATATTAGGGAAAATACCCCGTAGCACATATGTACATCAATTGTTTACCGTATAACGTGTTTATTGTTGAAAATCGTCTTCGTTTTCTCCCAGGAAAGTGCATTAAAAATCATAAGTGTGTTAATCTCAAGCTGAGCACTTTATATTTTGGTGAGTTACCTACAATATGTAATACTTTTTTTTCCTGTAAAAAAATTTATTTTTATAGTAATGGCCACTTAGAGCACTTTTGCGATATGGTTGAAAACGAAATATTAGTGAATTAATTGATGGAGAAATAGATTTAAATGAGGAAGGTACAATTAATAGATGATGACGAACCAAATGGTGGGGAAAAATTCTGCCGAAGATTCTGTTGCAATGAATCCGTTAAAGAATCGACATAATAGGGGTAAAAAGTATTCACTGAAACAAAAAAAAGAAAAACTAGTGAGAGCTTTCTGAGCAATAAATACAAAATGTTATATTCAGGCAATGACAATCAAGGAATAAAAGAGCCTAGTATTCAACACTAAATATGAGGCTAATCTTCTTGAATGGCAGGCAGTCTCATTTCGAGTGATGTAGGCAAATATCAGAATGGGGAACTGGACAATGAGACTTATTTGTGCCTATCGTCCCACAGAAGGCTCTACTCAGGTAGAAGTGGAGGAATTTTTTGAGGCTCTAGAGAAAACTACTGACACAATGAAAAAGGAAAAGTTGGTCCTTGTTGAGGATCTAAATAGCAGAGTAGGAAGTGATTGTCAGACATACAAAAATGTTTTGGGAAAATTTGGAGAAAAGAGCAAAGCTAATAATAATGGCAAATACCTGTTGAATTTCTGCTCAGGACATGGACTGGTAATTACTAACACAATGTTCCAACATAAAAATGTGCACAAATTCACATGGAGAGAAGAGGCAAGGAATAAGAAAAGTCTGATTGACCATGTTATTGTCGATAGTGATGTTTTCTCCCTGGTGCAAGACACCAGAGTGTACAGAGGATTTGAAATTGGATGCGATCACTATTTAGTCTTGAGCAGGATAAAATTGAATTTCATATTGAAAAGAATGACATGTAAGAAAGTTTTAAAGCGAATAAAAGTTGAGCAGCTCTCAAATGTGAACTGTAGACTAAAATACACGAAGATTATTGAAAAAAAAAAAAAAAAATGAAAGAATTTAAGAACAAGAACCAAACCTTGGGAATTCAATGGCAAACCTTAAAGAAAACCCTGATTGATTCAGCCAGAGAGGCATGTGGTGAGGTTGTCTGCAAGGATAGAAAAATCAGAACACCAGGAAGTTAAAGAGGCACTGAAGGAAAAGAAGAAAGCATATCAAAAGTTCCTGGCAAATAAGTCAGCTTGTGCTGTTAGAGAATATAGAGACATATATAAGAAAGCTAAACACTATGTAAAACTAGCTAAACAAAAGTCATGGGACGACTTTGGCAAAAACATAGAAAATAAATATCAAGAAGGTGGTAAGATATTCTGGAGGTTGTTGAAGAAGCTTAGAAATGAAGGAAAGAGTGCTGTAAAAGGAGTTAGAGATGATAAAGGTGACATGAAAACAGGAGAAAAAGATATCCTTGAAGTATGGAGTAATTAATTTGAAAAATTGCTAAATGACACAAGCAGTGATAGCACAGTGATAAAAAACACTCAACAGTCATGCAGTCAGGAATACATATCCATACTTGAAGTAGAAAAAGCCATCAAAGGCTTGAAATATGGAAAGGCAGCAGGAGTAGATGATATTCGACCAGAAATGCTGAAGTATGGTGGATAAAAGTCTTACAGTGGCTGCACTGCATAATTCAGAAGGTCTGGACAGCAGGACAAATTCCTGATGATTGCAGTAGAGCTCTAATAGTACCCATATATAAAAAGTGAAATAAAACAATGTTAGAATTACAGAGGTATTCCCTACTAAGTTTTCCTGGCAAGATTTATGCCAGTATACTTGATGATACTGGGTGAAGAACAAGCTGGACTCAGGTCAAATAGAGGCTGTCAGGATCAGATCTTCACTTTGCAACAATTAGTTGAGAAAGCATGGGAATATAACAAAGATCTGTATTTAAGTTTTGTCAATCTGGAAAAGGCATACAAGGTGCCGAGAGAGAAGCTATTCAATACACTACAGTTATATGGTGTCAATGGGGCATTATATCAAGCAATACTTAAGTCTTTATTTGAGTTGTAAGTCAGCAGTTAGAAATGAAGGAAGTACAGGAAAATGGTTTAATGTTAAATCTGGTGAGAGACAAAGATGGACTTTATCCCTTCTGTTATTCATTATCTACATGGATCACATTATGAAGGAAAGTAGTATTAAACATGATATCAGAATTTGAGATGTTAATGTCAGCTCTTTGCTTTATGCTGACGATGTTATACTGATAAATAAATCCGCTACAAGTTTGCAAGATTCCCTGACTAAATTGAATAATTGTTGTAATAGATATGGTATGAAGGTCAGCAATAAAAAGACAAAGACAATGAAAATAGGTAGAATCATTGAAAATGTCAACTGCATTGTGAATAGAGAACTTGTATAACAAGTAAAACATTTCAGCTACTTAGGCACGATTTTTAGTGAAGATGGTAAATTAAATATGGAAATAGACAACAGAATTAACAAAGCTGGTATGGTAGGAAGTAATTGAATAAATTCATATGGAATAAGAGAGAAATTAGTCAGAATTAGCTATATACCAGACAGTGTTCAAACCAGTTTTAACTTATGGATCTGAGAGTTGGGTCAGAAGTAAAACACTTGACCAAAGACTAGAGACCGCAGATATGAGAGTCCTGAGAAAGATTAGAGGTGTGAACAGATGACATCAATGGCAATATCATATTAAAAACGAGGATATTAGTAAAGAACTTGACATTGTCAGCATCCAGGAATGCGCTAGCAGAGCTAATGTCAGGTGGTATGGTCACTTAATCAGAATGGGAGAGAAAAGATTAGCAAAACAAGTGTTCTCTGCCAGGTTGGCAGCAAAACGACCCTGAGGAAGACCAAGATATAGGTGGATTGATGTGGTACAAATGCCTTAGATGATAGAAATATAAGATCTGATAATGTTGGAGTCTTGACAAGTAAGAGACTGATTTGGAGGAAAATTGTAGATAGGAAGTTAGTAATGATGCAATTTTTTTCATGTAGTACTATCATATCCTGTACACCCCTTGAGGGTACATTTCAGGAATTTGTCGATGATGATGAGAAATTGAAAAACGAAGATGTTTTAAAGAAAGCAAAAATGAAAAGAACATTAAGAAAATAATTAAAGAACAAAAACTTAAATAGTTTGGACATCTAACTAGACAAGAAGGCATTCAGAAATTAATATTAGAAGGATAACTGGATGGAAAAAAGAGGGAGAGGTAGACCCAGGAGAATGTGGTTTGAAGACATTAAGGACTCGACTGGCTTACCATAAATGTTCCAGAGCAACAAAAGAAAGAAAAAAGTTCCATGACATGGTTGTCAACCTCCTTCTAGGGGATGACACTTGAAGAAGAAATACAATTAACTGTCAAATTTTTAATTATAGAGCTGAGATGCTTCATTATGAAATAAGTGAGATATAGTAATGGAGGATATTATGGATCATCTATCCATATTTTATAGTATAGCCAAATGTATAAAAAAACAAAAACAAAAAAAACTTAAGTTTCAAAAAGCCAATAATTAGAGTTTGTAAGAACATAACCTTCTCATAAGCTTTCTAGTAAATTTCTTACCTTCGCTTCTAAGACAAATCTATAATATTGTATCTATGTATGACCAGACAAATATCAGCTTCTCGGCTGTATAGTTTAATATCTTATTATGCACCCATCTATATATTATTTATAATGAATTTAACTTTTTGACATAGCTTAGTTAAAGTGTTGAATGTGCTTTTGTCTTCCACTTGTATTTTTTTTTTGAACTTGGTTAATTTGCAATTTGTTTCAGGCTAGTGAAAATTACTCAATGCATCAATAAAAGGTGAATATATAGAGTGTGGATAGAGTTCATGTTTAAATAGTGCAGCCAAGGCAATTCTGATTCCAGTCTTGTTCTCATAAGGTCACTGATACATTTTCAAAAAAACTTCACTTTCTTTCTACATTTTGCTATAAAATATAGATGGATTCACAATATCCTCCATTTCAATATAATGAAACTCATTTAATTTCATAGAGAACATTGTATTTAAAAAACAATATCTCATAAAAATCAGAACAAAATATTGCACTTATTTCTTCAAATATCGAAAATATTAATGGAACTAAGGTAGCATACGTCTGGTTTCTTCATAAATGTTTCCGACTTCTGAAAAAAACTCTTTCAAGGAATAAGCTGGTAGCTAGAACTGAAAGAAATTTTATGAGAAATTGTACTGCAGAATAAGTTTGATCATTAGACTTGAAACCCTTCTATTTGAACAGTTGCACAACATAAGGAGAGGCTTTTCCTAATTGGTTGCATCTGTTATGCACATAACAGAAATTTTCTGCTTTGGCCAGCCAAATACTGACTCTTTCTATTGATTCAACTGAAGCTGATCATCCAGAACACCAAATACAGTCATCCCTCGACTTACGTCCGGGTTCTGTTTCATCCGACAGGACGTAAGTCGATACATTAAATCAACAGAGTTATAGGGGTTAGGGACTTAACAGTAATAAGTATGCTGTCGTTTTAATTTTTAAACCTTATTATAAAACTGTACTGTGCGTTACTGCCACTATAAAACAGGAGAACAATCACCCAAATCTTCCTCCACAATCACATCTTCATTTCCATCCCTGTGTGAATGATCAGGCTGTGGCTCTTCTGGTGTAACCTTTTTTTTTTTTTTTTTTTTTTTTTTTTTTTTTTATGGCTATGAGCAAATTTATGATGAAAAGAAGAAGAGGAATAAGCAAAGCACATGGGACGTCTTCATGTCTTCAGCCATTTTCAGTGAGCGATGTCCTCAAAATAGCTGAAGACATGGACCCCAAACGCATCATTTCGTTTCTATTATTTAGTAGCATTCAATATTGGGGTCCATGTCTTCAGCCATTTTGAGGGCATCGCTCACTGCAGAGAACACTTCTGCAGTGAGCGATGACCCTTCACTGCAAACTGTTTAACTACCTCTTCCTGTTTCTCTTTTTCCCTCTTCCTTTTCTTGTTCTTTCTCCAATTCAACTAATTCTTCGTTGGACAACTCTTCATAGGAACTTTCTATGAGTTGAATTATGTCCTCATCATTCACTTCGAGATTCAGATTGTTTGTTAGGCCCACTATTACAAACTTCCAAAATCATGCAAACCTTTTAATGTCTTTTTCCATATGCCACCCATATGTCATTGAAAGGTCACTTAGTCCCAAGCCACAGCAATATTTTTAATAGCATGATAAATATTGAATGTTTGCCAGAATTGCATGAGAGTCTGGTCATTTCCTTCAGTGGCAGAAATGGCTTGTGAAACAGTTCTCCCTAGATAATAAGCCATAAACACTACAAAAATTCTCTGATCCATCGGTTGGATCAATGAAGTAGCATTTGGAAGAAGAAACATGACCTTATCCACGACTTTTATTGCTCCGATAATGAACTGGGAGTATGCTTCCTAATGCTTTGGAAGATTTGTGGATTCTCACTGTGCCATATCACAAATGGTTTCAGTTTATATCCAGCCACATTACCCGTAACACGGCCATTAAGAGCTTTGAAACTAGGTATAAATTTCAGCTTTTTGTGATTGAATGTCTGCTTGGGCATTTTTTTCCACAACAAGGTCGTTTCATCCATATTAAATATTTACTGTGGCAAATAATTTCCTCTGTAATAATATTATCCAATTTTTCCACAAACTCCTTGGCAGCCTTCTCAACACTTGCAGATTCCCATACATTTTCACATTATGCAGAGCAAAATGCTGCTTGAATCTCATGTATCAACTGGAAGAAGTGCTGAAATCGTAGTCATAATTGGGTTTTGTTTTCTCCTTCAACATGTTGAAGAGACTTAATGGCTTAGCAGTTATGGTCACAGTGTTAAGGGGTATACTCTTTTGGTTCAGGTCCTCTATCCATGATGCAAGTAGCTTTTCCATATCACCGATGGGACCTTGTCGTTGCTTCGTCACTATCGTCGATTTAATGGAAGCAGATCCTTTCACAGCCTCTATGATTTTATCCTTATTTTTCAAAATGATCGTCGCTGTAGAATGAGACCATCCGAAGTCATGTGCGATCACATTGATGGGCTTACCAGCTTCATGTTCCTTTATAACTTGCAACTTCGTTTCAAGATCAATTGCTCATTTCTTTTTCTGTGATTCTTCACTAGGCGTTTCAATTGGGTGCGTAGGGGCCATATTACACAAAAAATTGCGAAATAACTAACGATAAATACACAAATAACCCATTTCTCAAGCACAAAATCAACATAGGAACTGTTGAAGACACGTGCCGAATGCCGAGGGAGGTTGCCGCTGAAGGTGCTGTTTCCACAGCGCATGCTTTACCTTACGCTCGCTTGCATCTTGTTAGAAAGTATAGCCGAAAATGTTATTTATTCCCTTATGGGATCATGGACGTATCTTCGAAAGGATAACTCAGGGGATGACTGTATCCGGCACATCCCTTGAAGTGTTGTTTGTTCTTTATATAGGAGGGAGAATGACCTACCAACTCCTTGAGTACTGATGCTAATTTCTTTATCAGGTAATAAATTAGGGCTATCTGTACCTTCAACTATTGGCCGAAGCAGACCATTATGTTTGTGAACCTCATAAATTCTGGGAAAGCAAGTAATGTGGTAACAGTTTTTTAATAGTGTCCGAGTTTTCAAGTAACAGTTGGCTTGCATCAAGGGTCAGCATTAAGTCCATTTCTGTTTAATATTGTGATGGCGGTGGTGACGGAGGAGGTGAGAGAAGATGCGCCTTGGACAATGTTGTATGCAGATTCAAGAGAAGAAGTGGCAACTATACTGGAAAGATGGAGGAAAGTACCGGAAGAGAGAGGTATGAGACTAAGCAGACGTAAGACAGAATATATGTGTTGCAAAGTGGATGGCAGCGAGGAGACAGATCTGGAGGTGGAAGGAAATGTCATTAGGAAGGTGAGGGGCTTTAGATACTTTCAACAGTGGAAGAAGATGGAGGGGTTGAGAAGGAAGTGGGATGCAGGATACAAGCGGGTTGGAGGAACTGGAGAGAGATGGCTGGAGTGCTATGCGATAAGAGGGTGCTGATTAATCTGAAAGGCAAAATCTATAGGACTAGTGAGGCCAGCTATAACGTATGCTACAGAAACTGTGGCCCTGAGGAAAAATAACATCAGCAGGATGGAAGTAGCAGAGATGAGAATGCTTAGGTGGATGTGCGGTGTGACCAGAAAGGATCGTCTGAGAAATGACTATGTGAGGGGAACAGTGAAAGTTACGAACTTAGGAGCGAAGATACAGGAGGCAAGGTTGAGATGGTTTGGTCATGTGATGAGGAGAGAGGATGAATATGTGGGAAGAAAGGTCATGCAGATGGATGTGCAAGGAAGGAGGAAGAGTGGGTGGCCAAAGAAGAGATAGAGGGAGCTGGTAGAAGAGGACTTGAGGATGAAGAACTTAGATGTGATGACAGCCCAAGACAGGAGGATGAGGAAGAGACTCATCATTAACAGCGACCACACTTAATTGGGACAAGCTGCAGAAGAAGATGATGGCCAAGAAGACAAAGGCTTGAGCAATTTGAAAGTTTTCTTCTTAATTCTATTATAGTTGGATTATAGTTCATAAGTTGATGAGTGCTGCTATCAGAGATTAATTGATTCATTTGATGAAGGTAAATAGAAATGTTTAAGACTATCATAGCATTAACTTTGACTTGTGGACTTGAGGATGAAGAACTTGGATGTGGTGACAGCCCAAGACAGGAGGATGTGGAAGAGACTCATCATTAACAGCGAACCCACTTAAGTGGGACAAGCTGCAGAAGAAGAAGATGGCAAAGAAGACAAAGACTTGAGTAATTTGAAAATTTTCTTCTTAATCCTATTAGTTGACTTCAAATTTACCTTCATTTGATGAAAGTAAATAGAACTGTTTAAGCCTACCATAGCATTAACTTTGTCAGACTTTGTTATAATCAGTGCTTTTTTTCTGGAAAAAAAGGTGCAGGTACTCACCATGAAGATGTTATTACAGCAACTTCCACACTTTTAACATATCCTCCGATATACCCTCGTCATCTCTAGATCGCTTCTTGCTTTTGGTATCAACTGCAGAATGACGACCTCGGAGCATCCATGAGTCCACATATTTGCTAGGGTCAAACTGAGTGAGAGGAGGTCCTAATATCCTGATGAACATCAGTGCAGAAGTTGTCTGTACAAGCAGAGATGACCTAGATGAAGTTACTATAAGATCCACCTGAGAGAAACACCCTTTCAATATCTTCACTTGAAGATATTGCAATTGTGCCCAAAGTTCCAACAGCTTCTTTCACTTTTATAGAAAGCAGATGAACTTATTGCAGGACTGTATCTTTCATTTTTGTGGAGCTCAATCCCTTTGAACTTGATGTTCTTCTGACTTTGAAAAGAAATACTGTAGAACAGACTAGGATTTCTAATTCTTTCTTCAAAAATTTGAACTGTATTCTTTATCTTCCTGTCTGCTTTGTGCAAGTCATTATTTCTCTCTTGTAAATCTGGACTTAGTTCACAAAGTTCTTGGTGAGCATCACACATAAGGCCCAAATCAAGAACAAACTCGCATGACGTTATTTTTCTTAAAAGGCCCTCATAAAGAAAGCGATCTGTTTTACTTCTCCTGCTGTCTTCTTTTGCTTCCAGAAAATGATGGACGAGGATTTCAAAGTCTTGCCACACTGCAGAAACAGTGCAAAAGCTAGATGCAACCCAGGAAATGCTTAAAATTCTACAATTTTAAGAAGTTGAAGTTCTACAGTCGCTGCATATTCCCGCAGTTCCCTAGCATTCTTAGGTGAAGCATGATAAGTCACAAAGTTTGTCGATGAAACTCTTAAAGCGCTTCACTCCTGCCACATTGTTCACTGTGTCACTAACAGACAATTCAAGGTGATGGCTAGCACAATGCCAGAAAATAACACTAGGAAACTTCTCTTGCATTAGCTTCCTTACACCATTACGCACACCAAACAACACGGCTGTGCTGTCACAAGTTACAGACAATAAATACTCTTTTAAGTAATCTTTAGATAAACCTAAACACTCAACATGACTAATTAAAGAGTTTAGAATACCACTTACATCTGATAATTCGATCAAATCTAGGAAAAGACTCACAGGAGCCGAAAGTTCAGGAAGAACTACACAAACAATAACAAACAATGTTGTTTTGTTACTCACAGTCGATTCATCAATAAGTAACGATATTTTGTTCTTGTAGTTCACTATATTGTCTATTAATGTTAATGCAAGCATTTACAGAATGAAGAATATATCCCATGTCTAGGCCATTAAGTTCCTCTAAATTTATTTTGTCTTCAAAATTGTTAAATGATCGATTTCTCTTTGCAACTTTGTAAGTGGTTCGAAACACTTTTCCTGTTATGTCTTTATTATGAGACAAAATATTTAGAGAAACTTTCTCTAATGTTTCTTTTTTTGCTTCAGATTTTATTTTTTGGCATGCTTTGTGCACTGCAATCGCCTTATGATCGTAAATCTTTTTTTCTTAATGACGTTAACTGTTGTTTGAGAGATTCTCCAAAATGACTGATTTTACCATTTGTCCACTCCGCTAAAATTTTCGTCCCCATGTGTTTATCGACAGCAAGACTTCTGACATCACGACACACTTTACAGCCCAACATTTTATTCTTGACATACAGCCACTTGTTTCTCTCGCAGAAGTCATTTTTCTACAAAAGTGTCCAACATTCGGGCCAATCATTATCAGAATCTGCTTCCTTTTGACCACGTGGATCTTCGGTCTTGGTTTCGTGATCCTCTTCACCAAATGTATTTTCAGTGCTAGTTTTCTAGGATCACAAGTATATTCAACAATTTCTGCTTCTTCAGCCTTCCTTTTTTTACTTATTGGCATAAAGCAGGAGTATCAAACTCAAATTGGACTGCAGGCCATTTACTATAAAACTGTATCTCAAGTGGGCTGCAAAAAATTTTTGACTAAAAAAACCTGCACTAATTAGAATCGAAGGGAAGTGAAAAAATGAATATAAATAAATTGGAAAATTAATAACAAAAATTTTATTTATTCTTAGCATTACAAGACATAAAATAATATTATAATGATTATGACAACTCAAAAAAAAAAATGATATAAAGAATATTTTTATTATATTAATATTTACAATAGATAGCATTTAACCCAAATTAAAAGAAAATTAAATTTTATTTAAAGAAATCAAATACTTATATATTTACACATTCTAAAAAAAAAGTATGAACTCTCATTAATAACCATCGCAAAAATTTACAGAGCCTGTTAGTTTGAAATTTTTTGCGTTTGCGTTGAAATAAAATACTTCTATATTTTTTTTTGCGGGGGGGGGGGGGGGGGAGCTTATATTTTGAAATTTTAAAGGAATTTTTAAATGTTACTGAAAATATTTTGGGGAAAAATTATATTTACGGGTTAAAAAAAAAAAATATATATATATATATATATATACACACACACACACACACATATATACTTGCATAATATAATTATAATAATTTCAGTATTTAATTTTTTTCCCGACACTTGACAACGTTTATTATTAACCAGCCTGTCAAAATTTGGACTCAAAGATTGTGAGCATATGACCTTCATTATGGCAGAAAGGTTGACATCGGTTAATTTTGATCTGTGGGCTGATTTGTTACCTTTCCTACATGAGAATAATTATTCACATAAATAAGTGCTTCCAAAATAACATAGAATATTTGCTGCAAACTTTTTTATTTCCAGATATTTTTGATCTAAATAACTGTATATTTTTGGTACACCAACTTCTTGGTATTTCACTTTTAGAATGGAATCATTTTAGAAATCAATAAGTTCCATTTGAATACAAATAGGAGCTTTTTCAAAATTAAAGGAAAAAGGATCCGTAAAAAGCGAAAAAAACTTCTTCTTGCTCCTTGAAATCTTTAAATCGCCAATCAAATTCTTCTTTTATCTTTTCTAGTTTGGGATAATATTGAGAAAAGGTAAAACTTTGATTCTTATTGCTCAACTGTTCACACATAGGAAAGCAATTTAGAATATTCTCTTTTAAATGATTTTGAAACAAAACTAACTTACATCTAAAACTTGCCAGCGCATCATACATGTGTGTTATTAACTGATCTTTCCCCTGAAGTTTGATATTTAAATCATTCAAATGTCCTATAATATCAACTAAGAATGCCAGATTTTGTACCCATGTCTGATCATTAAGAAATGCAACATCATGATTTTTCATTTCTTGGAACAATTTGATCTCCTCTAAAAGTTAAAAAAAGCTTTTTAGAACCTTATGACAAGATAACCAACAAATCTCTGTGTAATAAGGTAGCCCTTCAAATTCACTCTCCAAGTCTTTTAGAAATTGTGCAAACTGGCGTGATTGAGGCCTCTGGATCAGATGAAGTTGACGGTATTTGTCACAGGCTTAAGTACGCTGCTCATTTCCAACATTTTAGAGAACAGGACCTGCTGATGAATAATGCAGTGGAAAGATTGCAGTTTTGGAATGTCTGGATACATTTCCTTTAACTTTGCTGCAAGTCTTGATTTCCCTGTCATTGCTGGAGCACCACTGGTTGTCACTGCCATGAGCCTGTTCAGAGGAAGTTGATATTTTTTAAAAATGCTCCACACGGCATCAAAAATGTCTTCCCCTGTAGTGGTTCCATGAATGGGAATCATTTCCAAGAACTCTTCAGTAATATTCATATTGTCGTCGCAATCCCGAAGAAACAAACCAACTTGAGCCACGTCGTGAATATCGAAACTTTTGTCAAGTGAAATTGAAAAGCACTGTACGTTTGTGGATATTTCTTGCAACTGGTCATGCAGATTATCTGCTATTTCGGTTATTCTTTCAATCATAGTATTTTTGGACAAAGAAATATTGCGAAATACTTGCACATTTTTGGGACATACGTTTTCGGCTGCATTTATCATACATTCCTTAACCAAGGAACCGTCACTAAAAGGTTTGGAATGTTTTGCCAATAAATAGCTGATTTCATAACTGGCTCTCACTACTGATTCATTATCTTTCATGATTTTTGAAAACACTTGTTGACTTTGAAATGAATTCTTCATACTTCTAAATTTTTCTTCTCTCAGTATACCCTCAAAACGTGAATATTGTTCTTTGTGAATTTTATCATAGTGCCTTTTTATGCTAAAACATTATCACAAAATGGATACCCTCCGAACATCATCAAAAAATATCTATACGGTGACAACCCAAGACAAGAAGAACCAAACTCCCAGCACCTACTGTAGTGATTCCCTTCATCAAGTCAATTTCTTATCAAATAGCCAGAATACTAAAAGCCCACAACATCAGCGTGATCTTTGAACCACCCACCAGCATCAAACATTTTTTAGGATCACAAAAAGACAAGGTGCCATTCTACAAATATCAAGGAATATATTATATTCCTTGCTCCTGTGGTCTTGCCTACATTAGACAAACTTCACGGAGTTTGGAGATCAGACAGAGAGAGTACGTTGGTGATGTAAACCACGACAGAAGTATTTCTTCCGGCTTAGCACATCATTTCTGTACGTCTAACCACACGATAGAGGCAAAATAACTCCATGCCATATTTAGACGACGACGATTATAGACATCGTTTATTCAAGGAAGCTGCCGTAGGTGTTAAAAACTGAAGGAAACCTCAACAGAAACCAGGGTACTATTCTTAACAGTTCATGGAAAAACCTCATCCTCTCTCTCTAAATCCATCTGAACTACAGCTAGCTTGTAATCACATTATGCATTTACAACCAACATGCATGTGTGATAATGATTAAGAACAACAAGTCCACTCAGTCTCTGTCACGCAATCGTGCAACCTTAGCTACTAGAGTGTTTACGTTTTTAATGTTCCTTTCAATTTGCATTTACTAGTATTTTTTATACTTTTTCATCAACGCCTTGAAAAAGCTAGACAGTTTGCTAGCGAAACTGGTAGGCAAGAATGTTAAAATATTTGTATCTGGTCAGTATTAAACAATAAGTTTTTTATGCTTAACTTTCAAACAACCAAATATGTTTAATTTGAACAGTGCCTTTTTATATTATATTCTTTGGCGACACTAATTTTTTTGTTACAAATAATGCACACAATTTTGTCCTTTGTTTCAGTGCAGAAGTAATTTAATTCCCATTCTTGTTGAAATTTTCTCCTCTCATCAGCAATTTTTCTTTTTCTTGTTGGCTTGAAAAGCGACATTGCCTCAGTGAATTAATATTATTAACAATTTTTATAAAAATTGTTTGAATAAAACCGCACAAAACTGTAGACCAGTGCACGATACTATTGGAAATAAAAATAAAAAATAATAATAAAAGGGATTCTCTCACTGCTAGATTGTTGTTGAATCATGTTCGGCGCACTGACTTCAAAGATCACTGATTGACTGTAGCTGGCAATTATAAACTCATAGCTGAATTCCCATGAGTGTGTATACTGCGCGTCACGTGAACAGCTGGTAGCCAACAGAATTCAACCTTTTCAGTGCACTACCAGTAGTGTGCTGTAAATTAACAATGAAAGCATAAATATAGTTTATGACTGATTATAACTGGATCTAACATTGAAATTGCGACAAATTTTTATTATTGCAATTATATTATAGCAGGTCACTGCATCCATATTGTAACTATAAATGTCATATGAAAATGAATAAATCGATGCTGTATTTACTCGAATATAACTCGCACTTTTTCCACCCAAAATTAAAGCTAAAAAATCATGGTGCGAGATATATGCGGAGAAACTAAAGAAAACTGAAGTTTTCAGAAAAAAAAAACTGAAAATGGGGATGACTTACCAAGAATCTCCTCTTCATTATAGCTACTTCTGGCTTCCAGAGCGGTTTCCTTGTGTGCAATGTCAAAGTCATCTATCTAAATAGCATCACCTTCTTTCCCATTATTCCAAGTAAAAATTACAAGTAATTGACAAGATTTTAGATACGTAATGAACACCCTTCACAAAAGTCTGAGAAGTGAAAGCAGAACGTGAAATAGGCAGCAATGGCAGGCCAACAGAGATAGAACAGCTATGAAGATGTGGATATGATTGGTGTGGTATTAACAAAAGATCGCGTTACCAAAACACAAAGTCAAGCCGATATTTTTGAGCTGAAACGCTAATTCTCTTCAACCAAATTCCATAATATCTGAAACTGTCTTAACAACATTCACTCTATATGTCTTAGTTTCAACATGTTTAAGAATTTTATTGCAGCTTTGTGTTCGAGTTAGTGGGGCATTCACACACACATCTACCTCCCACATTAACCGTGCTGTTTAAGTATAAACAGCACGGTTAATGTGGGAGGGGACATGTCATTCATTAGTTAGTGCCGTTTTTATACCAGTTGTCTCTAATTGCGGTTGGGGAAGGCATGTTGTTTACTGCACGGAGCGAGTTATTGTTCTGACGTGAAAGTGGTTAAACTTTATTTTTGTGTGCGATGTACAGTACATACAAAACTTTTTAATTTCTTTTTTCATAAAGTAAAATCAGGGTACAGGGGTGCGAGTCATATGCGAGGGTGAGTTATATTTGAGTAAATACAGTACTTCTGTTTTATTATAAAAAGCAATCATCCTTTTTTTAAAATCTTTCCTCGAGGCATTGGGGGCCACACGAAATTGCTGTGGGGGCTGCACGTGGCCCGCCAGTTTGATGCCCCTAAGGACATAAAGTAACTACTTATTTTACCCATTTTGAACAATGATTGCACTTTGATTTAACTTAGATTAATTCAAAACTCATGTGAACACCTGCCTGTTGCAGAGTGAATATAGAACTGATATTGGAAGCAATCAGAAGTGAACACAACTTACTGTTTCTGGTTGCATACCAACCTATGAAACAGGAAAGCAGGGTGCCAACTTATGAGTAATCAAAACTGAAAATTCAATTCACGAACACAGTACCATTTACCGGTGTTAGATCCTGAATGAAGGACTCTTGCAAAGAAATTTCAGAATTTAACATGATAAATATTACTAATTAAGGAGATACCTGCACATCAGCATATAATTATGAAAAATTTCTTTATGTTATGTGATAATGTGTAGTCCACATGTGCCATATATTGAAATTTACTCCTGTATAACTGAAATGAGAAGCAGAGAATTTTGTGTCAGAATAGTAAGAATTATGTAAGGGAATTGTTAAGTTATTTGTAAATCCCATTAAGCTGTCTAGTACATTACGAAATTTCTAGAAAGATAATAAGTAGTAATCTGGAATAATCATGTATAATCTGTACGAATCGAGTGTAGCGAAGGAGGCTGTACCTACGCAGAAAGTGATGTCAGAACAACTACCTGGAATAGAGTAACCTAACAGATTAGGGAGGGTGTAGGATGAACGATGCGTGACATATTACAAGGCTTTTTTTTCTTCTTCGGTTCCTAGATTCCAATTTTAGGAGTTTTGTCAGGGGATTCATGAGAGCGGTGGGTTAACTACCGTGATGTCGGACGACGAGGCCTATTCTTGAGGAGAACGCTTGAGGATTTCCAAGCGAAGCTGATCGTGTTACAACGGCCTATGCAGAATCGAGCCTTCAAATAAAGTCCCATCGAGGAGAACAGATAAAATTTCCTGTGGAGCAGTAGACAGCACGCCACAGTCCGGAAGTGATTCAAAGAAAAGCGTAGTGCATCGCCAGGAGCAAAGCCGGCCAATAACTATACAGTAAGGTAATCCAGATCTACGTGAGATGGCGGCATGAAATCTAAAGGATCCGGTAATGTAAAGAATTTCATTCTATGTTAAAAATCGCTTAGAAGAATAAGAAATTTGTGTATACTGTAAACTAAGGACACTAATAGAGAACTTTTAAGTGAGAATTTGATTGAATTAGTTAAGACCACGTGGAACAAAGAATTGTTGATAGGCAGTATTTTGATTGAGAATGGCTAGGCTTGACTAATGAAATTTAGAATTAAGATGGTTATTGACATAGTATTAATGAAAATGTTCAATGCGTGTTCTGTGAATAACTTGTGAAAGGAATTATATCCTAGTAGTGTTATGCTTACACTTAATCTTATTCTTTGTTAATTGAAGGATTTAGCTTACTCCATTTCATTGTTGTGATTTAGTATGAACCTTAACTTAGAGTGAGTTTTGTTCTATTGAGTATTTGAATTTTCTTAACTGTAAATATTTTGTGCTTTTCCAAATGTTTTGTACCTTATACCTGAGTTTGAGCCTGATTATGAATTCAAACTACCACTTAAGAAATAGAACCTTTTGGTGGGAAGGAATTAGATATTATTGCTTAAGTGAGATTCAGGTCACAACTGCTAACTGAATCTACAAGGTGAGATTATAGGATTGAATGTTGTGTATACGCTTTTAAATCTGGAATTGTTTTCCTGAACAAGAGTCTCTTCTGTTATAGGATATTGACTGGCACAGCATAATAAAAATTTTGCCAATATCCGAAGAGAAAATAGATCTGAATTAATAATTAAAAGGCACAGCAGTAGGATTGAAAACTGGCTAATTTAGAGTTAGAATAAGGTATAATATAGAGAAAATAATGACATAACAATGGCACAGCCAACAGGATGTGATTAGAGCCCTAGAATTTAAAGTTGACATATCCTTAATCACTATAAGTTGGTTTTTGATATCGTATCAGGCAATCAGGCATTTATTGGATTAATTAGAATTTTGAGGAAAAATGTATTGTGTTGAATTTGTAAGATGAATGCAGGTATATCCCTGCCTACAAGCTCAGAGTTAGATGACTCAAAGTTTTTTAGAATGATTAATCACCAACAGGTATTCCCTCAGTTTTTAGGTGATGAATCTGATGATGTGGTTGCATTCTTCAAGTACATTGAGGAATTGAGAAGGATTGGTTAGTGGAGTGAATTCCAACTGCTTATTCTGCTATGCAGCAAGCTAGTTGGAAAGGCTAAAACCTATTTTCACTCCTCACCGGTTCTGAAAGAAACCCGGAGTTATGTTAAATTTAAAGAAGTCCTTATTTCACAGTTCTCAAGGGTAAATAACTTGGGACCGAATCTGTGGAAGCTCCAAAGGATGGTACAGAATGACAAAGAAAGTGTGTCCAATTATCATAACAGGTTGTTTGGTTCTTGCCAACACACTAAGTGTTTCGGACAAAGACAGGCACCACCCACCTAAACTAGGCCGTCTTCCAGCACATTAGGGCAGGATTGAAACAAGAACTTAAGGAGAAAGCATACGGAAAGGATATATCAAACTTAGAGGAATGTTATAATGCAGTAAAACAGAGGGAGCAATTGCTCGGAGACATTTGTCCCGCAGGCGTTCTTGGGTCTCTCAATGTGATCAAAGAAGAGAGAGACAGCATTAAAGATCAGGGCACTGAAAAGGTAGAACATCCTGAGAGGAAAGAAAAGGAGAGGACACAGAAAGGATGTGAAGAAAATAGACCAGAGACAGTCTACCAGGTTGCCACTAGCAGTGCAAGTCTTAGCGAAGTTCGTTCTATAGTTAAACAAGAAGTTGAACGACTTCAACAGCCCGTAATGGACCGTCTTGATGCTGTACTGAAACAGCTGGCAGCAGCCACAGATAAGACTAATGAATTAATCAGACTAGAAGTAGAAAGACTTCAACAGCCTATGTTGAACTGTTTGGATGATGTAATGCAAAAGTTGGCAGCAGTGACAGAACGGAAACCCAAGGTAATGTGAAAAGTACACCCAGTTTATTAACAAAAAACATATTAAAAAACATCCACCCAGTTTATTAAGTTTTAGGTGCTACTGCAAAGTTTATGCCTTTATTAAGTAGCGAAAGTTCATGTTATTTAGTGTATGGCTAGATGAGTTAATCACATGACTGTTACGTGCATGTGATTGGTCACTCCTCATCTCCCTTGTTTGCGGTTGGCTGCTGCTGCTGCTGCTAGAGTCAGATGAGAGATATCCTCATTGGTTAAATCTGTATGACTGGCATTCAAATTTTGCCATTGTTTTAATATATGACATTTAGCTGGAAGTTTTCCTTTATTAAATTTCCAGAATAGGTTTAGCCGATTTATCAGTGATCCTTTCAAGCACATCCAAATATCAGGATTAATATAACGAGAGTTCAGATATCAAATTTATAACTTGATTTTGGGCCATTGCTAGGTTTTTGCAAGCTGTTTCAAAGTACCTTGGCTGAAGTAAATTTCTTTTTCAGCTTGTTGCAGTTAGAAATAAGACTGTTGTCTCTACATTGCTTTAAAAAAGCCAGTTGATTGATGATCAAAAGTGAAATACTTATCTTTAACCAATTATTTATATTAAACTGAAATTTTAATATAACACAGTAGTTGTTTTCATAATTTTTTAATAACAATTGCTGATCACCATGTAACTATGAAACAAAAGAAAAGTATTATCATGAAAACAGTACATCACATCTGTCTCAAACAAAACTATTTACATTACAGAAGATATAAAAGATCATGTAATGTTCTATCCAAAAAATGCATTCTGAATTTACAAATTCAAAAAAGATAAATACAGGTAACCCTTGTATAACGTGGTACTTATACAATGCAGTCTACAAATTATAGTATCCCTCGTTCAACACAGTCTACAATTTCTAGTAACCCTTTATTTATTTTTATTTTTCATATTTTTCACCGCAGGACTTAAAAATCAAATTTTATCTTCATTAAATTTGTGTCTGCCCGTATCGCACAAGTAATTATAAGTATCAAATTTAGTTTTATTGTATCACTGAATAATGTACTGCACAGAAGCTTTTGCAGTCTGTCATTCTCAACAAATAGAGCAATTAGAGACAGATGGAATAAAAACAGCGCTAACTAATAAATCACATGTCCCCTCTCACGAAACTATGCTGTATAGACTTAAGCAAAACCATATGTTGCACCGAAACATAATATCTAGCTAAAAACTATTGTCCAATTTTCAATTATGAAATAAGTGTTTGTTTCATTGCATTTGAAATTCTCGATGTCGTTAAGACAGATCGCAAAGGCTAACTTAAAAGACTACAAAGAATTGAAACATGCCATATAATGAATGTGTAGTTTGCCTGCCAAGAAGCCATAAAATTCAACCAAGGGTTGAAACGTTTGTGTGAGTTGAGCCAGTCAGTAATGAGAAGTTACATCGGAACGATAAATGACACCCTGTTGTGAACGTGTTTAGTGAATGTTGTTATGACAGTTTTAGATGTTATGGAATTCGATTGAAAAGAATTAGCATTTCAACTCAACACTTGTCAATTGCTTTTGTCTTTGGGTCGCGCGATCTTTTGTTAATACCGCACCAATCATATGCATGTCTTTATAGCTGCTGTCTTGTGTAAAACAAATTTCAGCTTGTACGTATTGTAACAAGTAAAAAAAAAACTTGAATAATTATAAGCATATGAAAGGATAACACCTGTAAATCGTTGACGTGCCACCTCTGGCACGAGTGCCATAGGTTCGCCATCTAGGGTTTACTGTATAAAGTGTTTATTGTTGAAAATTGTCTTCGTTTTCTGCCAGGAAAGCACATTCAAAATCTTAAGTGTGTTAATCTCAAGCTGAGCAATTTATTTTCTGGTGAGTTACATGCATATGTAATGCTTTTTTTTATGTAAAAGTTTATTTTTATTGTAATTGGCCACTAAAACTGCAATGAAAGGGAAAAAAAATCAACATCGAAGAGGAAATTAATTTCTCTCAAAGAAAAAATTAATATCTTGGATTGGTTGAAATTTGGAGAAAAACCAGGAGTTGTTGCAAGGACTCTGAATTTAAATGAATCAACAATTCGAACAATCAAACAAAATGAACATAAAATCCGAGAAAGTGTTATTGTTGGGTCAACGGTAGTGCAAAGCGCGTTGCTCGTGTTCGCAACATTCTGATGGAAAAATGGAGAAATCTCTAATGATTTGGATAGAAGATTGCACTTAAAAGAAAATTCCTTTGGATGGACACCTTATTAAGCCAAAAGCTCTCAAAGTTTATAAACATTTAAAAGAACTCAATCAAGATTCTTCAGAAGAAATATCTCAGCATGGATTTTGTGCCAGTAAGGATAGGTTTGAAAACTTTAAAAAGCGGTTTTCTTTGTATAATCTTAAAATCCAGGGAGAATCAGCATCAGCAGTCATTGAAACTGACCAGAAATACCCAGCAGAACTTTTTAAAAATCATTAGGGAAGGTCGTTACAGTGCAGACGAATCTAGATTATATTGGAAAAAAAATGCCAAAACGCACCGATATTTCGAAAAATGAAAGATCAGCTCCTGGATTCAAAGTTTCAAAAGATAGAATTACTCTACTGTTTTGTAGTAATGCATCAGGTGATTACATGACAAAATTAATGTTTATTAACCGATCCACAAATCCTCGTGCAATGAAAGGGCTCAAGAAGTCCACCCTACCTGTTTATTGGCAGGCCAACAAAAAGGCATGGGTTACAGCTAGCATGTTTGAAAATTGGTTTTTCAAGTGTTTTGTACCCAATGCAGAAAGTTACACAAAGAAAAAGAATATGGACTTCAAAATTCTACTAATTTTAGATAACGCACTAGGCCACCCAACAAATTTAAGCCATCCGAATATCAAAATAACTTTTTTGCCACCTAATACTATTTCACTTATTCAACCACTCGACCAAGGAATAATATCATTTAAGCCATATTATATTCGGTGAACATTTCAATTAATTTTGGAAAAAATGGAATCTAATCCAAACATGACACTGCCTCAAGCGTGGAAAGAGTTTTCAATATTGAATTGTGTAAAAATTATTTCTCTGTCCATTAAGGAATTACAACTCTCAACGCTGAATGCTTACTGGAAAAATATATGGCCTGAAGCCATTCTGATACAAAATTTTGTACCTCCAGTGGATGCTGAGCTATGTCGTATAATAAACGTCGCACACGCATTTTTGGTGGAGAGGGCTTTTGTGATATGGGTGAAAATGAAATTAGTGAATTAACTGATGGAGAAACAATTTAAATGAGGAACTGGTACAATTAATAATGGCGTCGAACCAAATGGCGGGGAAAGTTCTGCCTAAGATACCGATTGTGATGAATCCGTTAAAGAATTCAGTTTAAAGAAATTAGCAGAAGGATTGGACTTGGCAAGAAAGTTAGGAAGTTATTTTACGGATAATGATCCTTCATGGAGTGCTTGGGAAAATTCACGAGACAATTGGATATTTGTTTAGCACCATACTATAAACTTAATAAAAAATTACAGCATATTGGAAAGCAAAGTCTTATTACTGACTTATTGATGACTAAACCAGTCTAAGTATGCAACGAGAATTATACAAATGATGTCCAAGAGATTTCAAGTGGTGACGACCTCTGGCCACTTAAAGAACATCTACGAAATGTTATTTCTGAAGACAGTGATGACAATCAAACGCTTTATTTTATTGTGTCTAAAACATTTATGCATTATGTGCAATGAAATTTATGTACAATTTGTAATTTTTATAATTTTATACTACGTATTTGTCTCATAGTTTATGTTTTCTTAACTTATATGAATTACCTGAATTAAATAAAAATATCATTTTTGTTGGGTATGTCATTGTAGTTTATATAATTAAAGAAAAAACGATTTCGGAACCTAACCCTACTTTTTGCATGTGATCTAAGTCTCGTATAACGCGATTTATATAATGCGCCGTTTCTATGGAACCTAACATCCGCGTTATACGAAGGTTACCTGTATATGTAATAACTGGAATGACCACTGATAGTGATTACTATACAGAATTAACACTTTCACTGCCAACTACGAGTATACTCGTAGTTGGTATATGAGCCTCACAAGCCAACTACGAATACACTCGTATGTCGATTACCGACCTCCTATGCCAAGCATGAGTTAACCTGTAATATAAGCACGTTAATTTGGACCCTTAGCTTGTGAATAAAGTGGAGAGCACGTCTGGGGGATTGGTAGAAAGAAAATAATTTCATCAAAAGTATAGTATATTATAAGAGGTATTGTTGTGTAAATTGTGTATTTATTAATGCAAATAAAACAATTTTTTGAATTTTTTCAACATACACATACATTTATAAGATATATCGTCATCTGAGTCATCGCTAGAGTCGTCTGTATGAATATAATCATCTTCGGAATCAGAACCAAATAATTCATTCCATTCATTATCGCTCATATTAGCGTAAGCTTCTAATTCTTCATCAGTAAGCTTTCTTTTACTGGCCATGGCGTAACTGAAGGTTTTTATTTAGATAATTTTAAATAATTGTAAGACTAGACACAATAAACCTTACTGTACTGAATGCTGAACGTCACCGACTCTGAAATCAAGTTACACAGTCATCAGCGCATGTAAGACATAGGTGGGGGTGATACAAGGTAACTCTTAGTTCGCGTATGAAACAAAATTCTGTCTGATAAGCCAGCTATGAGATAACTCATACTGACCTTGTAGAAGTGAAAGTGCTTGGCATGTGGTAACACTATGCCCGAGGAACGTGGCAGCAAATGTGTTAAAATACCATTTTGCCCAATCTAAAATTTTTTTTCCTTCTTTTTTTAATGTGTAAAATGATATAGTCAAATAAAAATTACATAGGCTAACTGATATTCTATTACTGGGAGTACTATTCTTATTTTTGATAGTTTAGGATGAATATATACAGTGACACTTGGTTAAACATTGCCATGAACAATGCTGTCTTTAATATGCTAAGATTAATAAATGATAGCCGCTTACAGGTAAATGACATACGTATTTTTATTGTATCCATATACCTTTAATGATTTAATTTTTTATAAGTGTAGACTTAAAAACTTAAGCTTTGCTAACCAGTTATCAATTTTTGTTTCTAATAAATAATCAAGCATAACCATATTTATATTAGGTTAAATAATGTTCCTATGATCAAATCCAAAATTTCATTAAGAAAACATGCTCCTTTAATGCATACATACATAAAATGTTAAATTTATGTAATTTCAGTATACATCTCCAATTCTGAGGAACACATCCCTAGCATAGATTGGATAATGACTGAAACACAAAATATGAGACTAAAAGTATTTTTTCAATTCACATGCTGGAACTACATATTTGATACCTACTGCACTCAAAAAAGTTGTAATATATATAAAAAAAAATGCATAAGATCTATAAACCCACACAAAAAACTATATAGAGATATCATACCTAAATGGCTCTAATCTAATTTTGTTTTAGACTTATAAGTGTTAATAATCTGAATATTCTAATATTAACCTGAATTTTTGGCAATTCTTGAATATTCGTGAACTGGTTCTCTTAAATAATGCCGGTGTTCCATACTATAACTGATCTTACACCTCTTCCTAAAAAAATAAATAAATAAATAAATAAATATATATATATATACACAGAAACAAATTAATGTCTTTCAATAATCATATCTATGAATAGAAAAGATAAAAATTAAAATCAAAACTTTAAAGAGACAAATAATCCAACATGCAGTAATTGATTATAGCAACTTTCAATTATCTTCTCATCTTTCTCTTATAGATTAGACTGAACTGTCGTCACACCAAATAACTTGGCTTCACATGCTGGCATGGTTAGCTGAGCGGTACATATCAACTCTCCAACAAACATAATGTGGGTTCAAATCTTGCCATGGGCAGGGATGTTTGTGACCATCTTCAGGTGGAGATGAATTTCATAAACCTGTGCGAGACCACTTTCCTGCTTATTGGAGGTCCAAAGTGACTTGAAAAGGTTCCATGTTTGGTCTATTTAGCTAGTTTTCTGACTATGTAAACAATAAATAAAAATACTTTAAAAAAATCTTTAGCCCACCCGTTCATGTCACTGATGTAATAAAGGTTATTATTATTCTTATTATCTGAGACCTCCAGAAAATCAAGGACTCATCGAGGGAGAGTGTATAAATGACAAATCAGCTGTGACAGCATCCCTTAAATTCATTCACACTAAATACACTCACTACCCTTTAAAACATACTATTTCACGGAAAGAAAAACCTAGCTCTTACCCCTTTCTTGACTGCAAACAAACTTAACTTCCATGGATGTCCACATGTTCTCTTCCCACCTTCCATATAACGAAAAATTTCGTCAGATGAAATTTTTCATTATATGGAATCTCTATCATATCAACTATTTCCCCTTTTAACCAGTTTGTAATACACATGCAATCTGTCCGCATAATCAAAATCCCATATTCCAGATATAATCTTTATAACTCTTCTTTGCACCCGTTTCAAAAGTTCTTTATCCCCTTGGAACCCCAGAAACCAAATCTGCACATAATAATCCAGGTACAGTCTTATAAAGGCCTTATAAAGAGGCAAAATGACTTCCTTATCCTTACATGTCAAGGTTCGCTTCAACATCACAATTATCCTCTGAGTGGTATTTGCAACTTTTGCTATGTGACCATTGAACTTCTCCACCATTACACGAAGATCCCTAACCTCATCAGTTTCTTGTAGCATAATCCCACTAAAATAACATACTGCTGGAAATCTCATCATGTCAAAGTGCATAATGTTACACTTACTAATACTAAAATCCATTTTTGTTAGCCTAAATTTCCAGCCTATTCAAATCATTCTGTAAGTGCTGAATATCAGTAGCATCCCTGATTGCTCTGCCTATCTTTGCATCATCAGCAAACAATTGTACATCTCCTGTTAGACTCTTCCTAATGTCATTAATGTATAGGTTGAACAAGAATGGCCCAAGGACTGAACCCTGAGGTACACCACTGGTCACCTTAAATCTGGCAGATTCACACCCCATGTATAACCACCTTTTGATATCTGTCTGTCAACCACCCACTGATCCAAGTCAAGAGTTTATATTCCAATCCCATATTCTCAGTTTATGCAAAAGTCGTTTGTGCGGTATCCTATCAAATGCCTTAGCAAAATCCAATCCAAGACACTGATAGGTCAGTAGTTAGACACATCAGTTTTTGCATCACCCTTATATAATGGAACTATTATATGTTCCCTCCATTCCTGAGTTGAGACTCAAGTTATATAAACATGTGAAAGGCAGTTACTGACCAAAGATAGTATTTGTCCTGAGTTTATCATAATTTCCAGCTTTGTAGTTCAGCATGTAACCTGTTCTAGTAGGAACATGAATACAATTAGATACTTCCCAGGATAGCATGGCAGGATCACTGTCACTAACTAGTGGTAAAATAGACATATTCTTAACAGAACCCCTTCTGATGCTATGCACAAATCTAACGCTCTTTGACTTACAGGTCCTTCTTTCACATGTTGTCTTGCAATAATTCAATAAATTCCTTTTCATTCTTATCGTGAGATTTCTCTTCTATCCAATCAATTTTTGGATAATTAAAGTCACCCACAATGATCACTCATTTAGTACCCATAAGGCTAAATTTTTTCGTCCCCTGCAACTGAGCACCAGGTCTGTAGCAATACCTCATCGTATATATCATTCTGTTAGCCTCTACTTCACACTAGATAGCCTCAAACTCACCACCACATGGGACATGGTTACCATCATCGTTTTCTTGCATTTCTACCCGAAATGGACTTAAGTTGTCTGATATCATTAATATTACTTCCCCTCCTTTCCTGTCTTTTCTGTCATTCCTAAAAATAGTATACTATTACACACGATCTCAATTACCATATCTGATTCTGATAGCCAGGTTTCACTAATGCCAACAATGTTAGGCCACATCATATTCATTAAAGCAACAAGCTCAACCCCTTATTATAATTATGTTGAACTATCATAGTATCCTATACATCCTTTGATTATCCCCTCCCATTCATGTGCCGCTCCTATTCAGGAGGTTCACTACCATGATGTGACTCATGGTTGAATATGGGAATAACAACATGTAGTGAGGACCCCATCTCTTCAACATATTGTCGTAACTATTCATGACTGTAAATCCATATGTGTTCAGAGGGATGGTGTTTGCCTGTTCTGAGAGACGAAAAACCTGAGTTTCCGGGTTTATCGTCCCTTCATAAAAAATCCTCTACCTCAATACGAGACTGGCTAACTCACCTTTAGTCAAAAGAGACCAGATAAAGGTTCCTCAGGTCATGGACAGGAATCGAACCCAGGTCTTTCGAACCAAAGGACTTTGTCTATATTGACTGAGCTACAGAGGCTACCCTTGAGTATATATGTTAGTAAATATGGCAATAATGATTATAATGATAAAGAGTAATATAAGGTATTAATCAAAAAGTAAATAGTGAGTGAATTTCTGTATCTTGTAAGACAAAAAGTGAATTTCTCTGTACTATAAGAAAACCATATTGTGTTCATTCATCCTGTTCCTTGTAGGAGACATAATGAAAATCAATTAATCAGTTAGTTCAGGTATTCATAATCACCTTTTAGAACCCCCTCTCACACTGTAGATGCAAATCTGAAGATCATCATCATTCCATAATAAATTAATTCCTCATTTTATGGTGCCCAATATACTATAAAATCAGGAATTATGTTGTTTTTGAACATATGTTTGAGCACAGATGTAGTTATTAATATCACAGATACAGCACACTACCTGTACTTTTCAGCACATGTGTACTAAAGTGAATATGATATATTAAAAAGTCCACCAGTTTACACCAAAACTGAAATGATTCAACTTATTTTCATGTAATAAAGTCTAAGTGTCTAATTTAATCAAAATCCAAAGACTTCATAAAAAAAAAATGTCACTGGATGTTGTGCACTGTTGATAAATGGATCTAAATATTTTGTTGATAAATAATCATATACGGCTCATTCCCTGGTGATATAAATGCAGGTAAGCAAAGATCTCATCCCAAAGAAAAATGCATTGCATTGTGTTAAACACATAACTTCAAAGAAGATAGAATAAAACTATGGCTGCAACAGAGCTTTGCTACTACAATGTTTATTCATCCTCAGTGAACAATTATTACTTCAACTCAAAGCATGGTAAACAAACTCTCCAATAAATTCACTGCTTCAATCCTTTTGGCTATAGAGATGGGTTCTAGCTGACAAGAAATTGACACATACCATTGTTGTGTATACTATGTTAAGTATGCTGAGCAAACAATTTCATTTATGAGTGATCCATTATAAAGGAGCATGTCAACAGAAAGCAACTGGAGTACTTTGAAAATTTTAATTGGCAGATTTGGTTATCTATCCAGTTTTCATTGTGATGTGGAAATGTTGGAAGGGATCCAAAAATGAGTGACCAAGGCTATATCAGAACTCTGGTGTCAACACCTTATTACTAAAATTCTCTGGATTAGGGATAATTGACGAAAGTTTTTTCAATTGGCTATGCTACCTATTATATATTTGGTTTAATCCTTTATCCAAGTGTAAGCAAACAAAGTTTGTGCCTGAAGTATTTTCAGGACTGGGTAACTGTTCTTCCCCAAAAAACTTCCATCAACTATCTCTAATCCAGAGAATTTTACTTAAGGTTTTGACACCTTTTGGCAACTGGTATATGGTGATATGACCTGCATTACTTCCACCTTAGTATCACCACATCTGGGTCTGGCTCCCATTGATGAGACCTCAATAAAGGTCGAAACCAGTTTGGGTAATGACCCTTCCCTTAATGCATAGCAGTATACATGTTAGCAAGGAGATGTGCTTTGCATTATGGGGTACTAAAGCAAGTGATCAAAACTTATCCCACCTTTACCATGAGTTGCCCTAGTCCTGAAAATACTTCAGGTGCAACTTTGCTCATCTACACTTGGATAAAGGATTAAACCAAATATATAATAATTGGTAGCATAGCCAAGTGAAAAAAACTTCCAATAACCAAATTGAGTACAATAGTTCAAAAGTAGTCTGAACAATACTTTATACAGTGACACAACCACCTTCTTATCTCTACTTGTCAGTGTACTTCTTATCATATCAGCAATGTTATGTGCAATCTTTGCAACACTTGCAACCTGGCCTGTAAGCTTCAGTACACAGTCAAAGAATTCACACAAGATTTTCAATATTCCACTTGTTGCAGCACAGTTTCATCAATATGTTATTACACAGCCTTATATCTCTACACCTCGAAGTCCACACCTTACATTTATTAATATTTAAACTACAACCCCATTCATTTGTCCCACCAAGAAGCATATTCAAATATTCCTGATGGAATTAAATCAACAATGCTCCTTATAATTCTTCCCAATTGTTAATCACCAGCAAACAACTGAAGATCTCCACTTAATCCAGATGAAATAGCATTAACAACTAAGTTAAACAGCAGGAGCCCAAGAACAGATCCTTGGGATACACCACCAGTTGCCATCCTTTTTAAGACACCATCACACACAACTTGTTGGTATCATTCACACAGTAACAATCTCCAATCCATTTAACAATTCTATTATCCATCCTCCCACTCTCTGCAGCTTGTACACAAACCTATCAGGAACACAGTTTCAGTAAGGAATACACATTCTAAAAGCACATTCTGAGTGCTAACCAGAGTAATACTGTATCTTTATCTTAACATATTTTGATTAAGTAGAAGAAAATATTTTATAAAATATGTTTCAAGTTGCATCAGATATTGCAATCTAACAAAAGTAATAATTAAATTGTGAAGAAATATTGTTTTAATATAAGTATTGTTTTAATCCTTCACTGTAGCATTAACAAATAAAAGTGTGTGTAGTATCTTCATGACCAGGCCATCTCTGCAGGGGCTGGTAGCTTCACACAAATTATGCAAATATCCGATAATGCACAGTACACAACTTCCAGACATGTATCTAGTTACCACTGAGGAAACATCATTCAAGGTCAAAACCAGCCTGGGTAGTGATCCTTCCCATAATATATATGGCAATGAATACAACTCAAAAAAAAAGGGATGTGCTGTACATTTTGGGATACTAATTTGTAATATGATGCAAAATTAGCAACTTTTGTATACAGAGTCCAGTCATGAAAAAACTTCTTCACCTTCAAAGTTTTGTTTGTTTACACTTGGGTAAAGGATTAAAACAAGAATGTATTTTTTTTTTTTTTTTGTTAAGTATAATTTATTTTTTCCTCAAATATGGATATTACCCTAAAACATGATTACCAACTGTTGATTTTAAATGCTTCCAGCATCATCATAACACTAATAACGGGTATAGACCATATTGGTCTGTTCTGGTCTCATTATCCATCCAATATCCTATTTTGCAGTCTACCCTGCCTTCTCTTTCCAATTGGCTTATATTTTAGTATTTATTTAGGATATCAGGTGTTGGATAAATGTTTCCAGCTAAAAATATTAATTGCTCAATCATTAAAAAAAAGCATGTTGAAAGATAATGAAAATTTTAAATGGTACATTATTTAATGAAATACAGCTTATGAATTTTGTGATCTCCAGCAAGATCAACTGCCTCCTCTACAACAATAGGTCAACCCATTGTGAATAGAGGACCCGATTTGAAGTGAAAACTGAATCTGCCATAAATTTTTAACTTCATACCAAAAATTAAATATCTTACCATCCTGGTTGGCCAAGTGGTTAATGTACCAGATCCCATAGGCATGAATGTTTGCAATTGTTTCATCACCCAATGTGAGACCAACATCTTGCTTTGTGGAAGAAGGTGGTATTGGTCTCACACCCCCTCTGCTTGAAAAATCTCCATGTTTGATTTATAAAAATAAATAAATTTAAACAAAAATCATTTAAAAAATCGTTTTCCTAGCCCAAATCTATTAATATATTCCTACCTTACTATTGGTTTACAACCTTTTAAGGCAAGATAAACAATAATAAATTAATGCTTCTATTTTCAGAAATCTGATATCAGCAGTAAGTCTACTCAAAAATGTATGTCAACAACCTAGTAAATGGCAGTCAAAACTGAAGTAACAAGCAATTCAGGGCTCGTCATATGTACTGACTGAATTATACACAGTTAATGACTACAGGATTTTGAATATGCATATGTACCACATCTTCAATAGTTTAATTTTATAATGTGCTTAAACCAATTATGTTAGTTAGCAGGCCACTTTATGTCAATGGGTTGGCTACATACAGTGCATATTATTTGTTTACCTAATCATAGAGTACTACAATTTGAGTAATTTGTTTCGTCTTTGCGAAAACTATGAACTGTTTTTACTTAATGATCAGTTAACACCTTCAAATAATTTGATGCTGAATAAAACTATGATATAATTTGTGGGCTGTGTGATGTAGAGTGCCTTCCAGCAAGTCCTTGAAGGTGTTACGTAAAACAATAAAATAATTTTGCTGAACTACCATTTTCAATATTATTAGCAAGCGAAACAAGGGAACTGTTATTCTGCAGCTTTGGGTTCACATTCAAAATGCACGTTATAATAAATAGTCAAAATTAGCTATAATCATACCTTGTTAACTGAATCTTAGAAAAATGGAGACTCTGCAAAGCATATCCATTTGTATTATGGAAATAAAAACATAACCACTGAACAAACAAGTTTGACACTACGTTATAAGACAAAGTGAACTTTGCATCGGAATTTTGTATAGGAATCGATGTCGCTTTGTTCAAACTGTAATCATATGACATTTATGCGTAAAGCAAATTTGTCGACAAACGGAAAATGAAGGCATTACGAAGCTCGCTATAACATTCCCCCATTCAGTTAACAATGAATGCAGGAACTTTTGCGTTATGAAATAAAAATATTTTATTACTCTCTGTAACCAAGGTTAATTCAAAAGCAAAAATACCTATAATAGATAAATCAAGCAGCGCAGAAACACCAGCAACTACTAATTATTGAATCATTTTAAGCAGCTGCCAACAATTCAACGCAAGGAGCCATGTTTTCCTAATTCTAGTAAAAGGCCCAATATCCTCGGAAAGCTAAAATCCGCCAACCTATTTATTTTTTCCATTTAAAGCATTTAAAAAAAAAAAAAAAAAACACTTAACTGATGCAATATCAGAAGGCGTGTCATGAGAATTCGACGAATAAATTGGGTAGGATTCAAATGTGCATAATCTTATTAAGCAAGAGATTCGTAAGAAACAGATGCTGTGGAAGGAATACCGTGTGCATAAGGATGACGTCCGTTGTGAACGTTATAGGCAGCAGGCTAGAACAGTCACAACTGTTGTACGGAAAGCTAAGTCTGAGTATGTAAAGAAACTGGTTCTGCAAGGTAAACACAACCCACAAGAATTCTATCGATATGCTGCAAGTAAAAGAAAGAATGAATAGGAAAGAATAACTCTTCTGAATGTAGATGGTGTGAGGGTGAAAGATACAGAAAAGGTTGTTCAACTAATGAGTGCTCATTTTCTGAGGAGTAGCTAGATGGGGGCGATCCGACCTGGGCGTACACTTTGAACCCTTTTTGAACTTTTGCAGTTAATTCTAAAATACAGTCTCGAGAACTCATTTCCAAATATTGAATATTACTGCGAATTTTCCTTACAATTGCTGTAAGTGCTGCTAGTTGTGAGAGGAGTTTTTCTAAATAAAATTGATTAAGAATTACCTACATTACTATGAAATAGACTTGCCCAAAGTCATTGACGATTTTGCTAAAATAAAAGCAAAAAAATAACATTTTAGAATGTTGAAATTAAAGTTTTACTTCAAAAATAAACATAGTAATTTAATTTATTTCCCTATACGTCGTTTTGACTTTTTTTGTAGTATTTTTTGTGTGTATTCAGAGGGGCGGCAAACTCAGGGATCGCACCGGACGGCGCAAGCTATAGCTACACCATTACTCATTTTGTATGCAACATCAAGTTCGCTGCTATCTCTTCCCTCAGTGAAGAAACTCAGGTGTATGAAGAGGATGTACGAGGTGTATGAAGCTGTTGCACAAATTGAATAACAATTCAGCCATTGGAACTAATGGGATATCAGCACGGGTGCTAAAAGAGTTCAGTTGAAATGGCGATTCTTTTGACTAGGCTATATAATCGGAGTCTCAGAACAGTGCACACTTCCAAAGCACAACGGTGGTGAAAGACGGATGTATCCAAATATCGACCAATCAGTATCTCTGGAGTGGTAGTGAAGATTTTGGAAATATTGGTTAGGGCTCACTTTCAGAAATGGATTGAACGAATCTCTACTTTGCAATAAACAGCATGACTTTAAAGGGAAGATCTTGTTTTAGCAACTTGCTCATATTCTATAATAATGATACCATTCAATAAGACAAGATGAATGACACTTTTGGACTTTGCAAAGGATTTTGACAGCATAAAACATGAAAGACTGTTGCATAAATTGGAGAATATGGGTTTGGATTATAAAATATTAGTGTGAATGAATGGATGGCTGACTGACAGATATTAAAAAGTGATATATGGGGAAGGTGAGTCTGCAAGATTTAAAATAAACATTGGTGTACCACAAGGATCAGTACTTGGTCCACTGTTATTCAATGTGTACATTAATGATATCGAGAAGAATTTGACATGCAGCCTACAGCTACATGTATTTGCTGATTATGCACAGATAGGTAGGATGATCAGGAATGCTGCTGATATTAAGTACTTGCAGAATGATTTGAATAAGCTGGAATTGTGGGCATGGGAAAATGGATGTCAGTTCACTGTCAGTAAATCCAAAGTCATTCATTTTGGCGTGATTAGATATTCAATGCCGTATTATACTGGTGGGATTATGCTAGAAGAAACTGATCACGCGAGGGATCTTAAAGTGTTCGCAAATAGCAAGTTGAAGTTCAGAGGCCATGTAGCAAAGATAGCAAATACAACACAAAAGATAACTTTCACATGTAAAGATCAAGATGTCATTTTTCCTCTTTACAAGGCCTTGATAAGACCTCACTTGGACTATTGTGCACAGGTCTGGTTTCCATTGTGATTAGAATACAATAGAGAGAGTGCAAAGAAGAGTGTTAAATTTTATCCAGCTTGTGGAACACTGATTATGAAGACAGATTGAGAATTTGTAGAGTGTAAACTCTAGAAACAGGAGAAAGATGGGTGATATAATTGAAACTTACAAACTTCTGAGAGGGTTATACAGGATTTCAGTTTATGAAATTTTTCATTTTATGGAGGGTAGGGAAAGGACAAGAGCACATTCCTGGAAGCTGAGAATGAATTCCGCTAAGAAGGGGTGATGGCGAGATTTTTCTCTCGTATGGTGGTGCGTCGTTGGAATGCATTGCCATTGGATGTAAGTATGATAGCTAGTGCTTTTAGTATGTGACCTCCCTTGATGAGTCCCTTACTCCTTGAAGGTCTTCTCTTAATCATCATCATCATTATCATTTTTTATTCATACTGTTTATGAATGTGTAAATGGAAGGAAGGAGAATATACACTCCCTACCAATAATTGTCCAGGCACTTTATCAATTTACAATTGATGCCAGCAGGCGAACCTTAATATCGTATATGTCCACCTTTGGCTTGACCACCTCTTTTTGGCTTTCCACCAATGTGCGGCAGACATCAGGTAATTTGTCTCCATTCTTCAATCAAAGCAGCACTCAGTTCAGCGACAGATTGAGCAGGTGTTGCTCTGGACAATCGCTGCTCCAATTCTCCTCCCCCCTCATATGTTCGATGAGGATGAGGTCAGGACTCTGCGAAGGATAAGGCAATCGTTTGACACCATTCCATAAGAGCTGCAGCTTGTGGCATGGGCATTGTCTTGATAGTAAGACGGGTCCGTTCCATAAAAACTCCACAATGTAGGCACCACCTACATTGTGGTGTAGGTGGTGGTGATTATCCAGAATATCAAGGTACTGAGCTGTCTTCATGGAATCCGACTCCAAACCAGCAGAATGCACCCCACACTATTACTTGGATACTGGATCAAATAAAATCGTGTTGCTGTATATCTACAAAAATGATTATTCAACGAGCAAAATTATTGGCAACAGAAAAATATCGATTTTACAGGGTTGCCATCAAGGTGCTTTTGATTTATGAAGAGATTTAGGCATGCGTGCAAAAACAAAAATATCACGGAAAATAAACGGATAATACATGTATTAAAATTTAAAATTAAAAAAATATATATACATTTAAATGAAAAATTTGATGCATAATTCGTGCTTCTAATACTCAAAGAATATTTTATTTCCAAAAATTTATGACATGAAAAATGTGATGCGTCCAATACAACGTGCGTATTATAACGCAAAAATTACGGTAATGAGCGATAATCTTTGTATAGCTACCGGTGGAGATAGAACTGCTTCATTAGTCTCCAAAAGATAGAGAATAAATGGCTTTAGCTGATTTTTTTAGATACATTCAGAAGCATTCAAAGGAAAGGCAGGATGGATTAATAAAAAACGACAAGCAAAAAAAGAAAAAAAAAAACGATCTTGAATAACGGATATATTAAATGTCGCCAAATGGAATAATAGGGACTTAAGTAGGAAAGAAACAGAACTCAACAAACAGTTAAAAGTTAAAAAAATACCGAAATTAATAAAAAAAATAAAAGGAACTGTGGACATGGCAGATTATGCAATATAGTAGGATAGAACAGAAGAAAAAAGCAAGCTCTTGTGTAGTTATAATGATAGATCAAATGGCAGAACAGAATTAAGAGCTACACTTTTTTTATAAAGAAAAAATAGCAACTGTGAGACTGAAATTGGAAAGAGACTATCTAACAGTAATAGGAATATATGCTTCAGAAGAAAAAAAGTGAAATATTTTATTTTACAATATTTTCCACTTTAATAAAAATGACTATTTAATAATTGCAACAGACTTTAATGCTAGGGTAAGGAACCAAAGGATACCAGAGGCTGTAGGTAGATAAGGAGAACATTTAAATCAAAATGGAAACAAATCGAGAGATTTCTCGTCATGTTGTGAATTTAAAATCACAAACACATTTTTCAGAAAAAAAAGTTATCCATAAATATACATGGAGCCAGATGACTACGATCATTAATATACTACACAATCGTTAACATAAAGCTATCTTCACAAATAAGAGACACAACTGAAGGTGAGTTAGCCGATAGCAGGGTTTTTCCTTCCGGAAACTCGGATTTTTCATCTCATGTATAGGCAAATCGACCTTCAGAACATATGCAATTTACAGAAAAAATACTGTTGGTAATTGGCGTTGATAGTAGTTGGGTTTAGTGGGGGAGATGGTTAAATGTGTATAACGGAGTAGAGTAGTGCCCTCCTACGATGAGTCCGTGGACTCCTTGGAGGTGTCACATAAATAAAAATAAACCAGCTACCACCTTTTATTCCTCATAGGGAGTAGGCGAGACCTTCATACCCTATCTAGCTTTTGGAGACTGAGTGGGCAGTTCAATCTCCACCGGTAGCCAATCAGAGATAAGCTGGCCCATGTCTATCAATAATTAGAGCAGTCATCAATGAAGAGGCTGGCAAACAAGTGCTGCCATCTCTTGGTACCTAACCCTAACAAGATATGTTACTGTGTCACATACTGATAATAATAAAAACTATGATTGTCAGCAATAAAAAGACAAAGACAATGAAAATAGGCAGAATTCTTGAAAATGTCAACTGTACTGTGAATAGAAAACCTGTGGAACAAGTAAAACATTTCAGCTACTTAGGCACAATTTTTAGTGAAGATGGTAAATTAAATATGGAAATAGACAACAGAATTAACAAAGCTGGTATGGTAGGAAGTCAACTGAATAAATTCATATGGAATAAGAGAGAAATTAGTCTAAACACTAAATTAGCTGTATACAAGACAGTGTTCAAACAAGTTTTAACTTATGGATCTGAGAGTTGGGTCAGAAGTAAAACACTTGACCAAAGACTAGAGACAGCAGATATGAGAGTCCTGAGAAAGATTAGAGGCGTGAACAGATGACATCAATGGCAATATCATATTAAAAACGAGGATATTAGGAAAGAACTTGACATTGTCAGCATCCAGGAATGCGTTAGCAGAGCTAATTTCAGGTGGTATAGTCACTTGAACAGAATGGGCGAGGAAAGATTAGCAAAACAAGTGTTCTCTGCCAGGTTGGCAGGAAAACGATCCAGTGGATTGATACAATACAAAGTGCCTTAGACGATAGAAATATAAGATCTGATAATGTTGGAGTCTGACAAGTAACAGACTGATTTCGAGGAAAATTGTAGATAGGAAGTTAGTAATGATGTAAATTTTTTATGTAGTACTATCATATCCTGTACACCCCTTAAGGGTACATGGCAGGAATTTGATGATGATGATGATAATAACGACGCAAATCTAAAGAAAAGAAAAATATAGAAAGAAACGACCAAACTTATCTACTCCAGGAAAATAGTATTAGAAATCAATATCAAAATCGATTGACGCAATACTCATCTCAAATTCCTATTTCTTCTGTGATAAAAGAAAGATGTAAGCACATTAATAAAACAGCAGAAGAGGTTCTTTGGACAAAAACAAAGACCAAAAGAAAAAAAAATTAGAAGGATGTAATAGCAACAGCGATAGAAAAAAAAGATTACAAGCTAAACTTGCAGAAACCCGAATAACTAGAAACAAAAAAATAAAATAAAAATTGGAAAACCACATTGTAAGAAAAACTCACCCAGATTCTTGCGACGATTTATTGGTAACATTGATAATGATCTACATGGTCACCAAAGCATGGCTTATAAACTAATAAAACATTTGAATAAATCAGAAAACGATGTAGCAGAAATTTTAGGAATCTCAAAAGAAGAATGGATATTACTTTACAGACAACTATGGTACGATCCATCCCTTAGTAACGAAGAAGTAGAAAATAGAAATGCAACACAGAAGCAGACGTATAATTGGAGATTATGGAAGAAACTTTATCAATAACAAAACAAAAAATAGAAAAGCAACAAAAAAAGACGGTATTTCCTCAGAGTTAATTAAGTATAGTGATATCTCTTTTAAAATAAGGTACCTCAATCTGTTATTTATTTATTTATTTTTTGGATTGCCTCAATATTCTCCAAGAATGGAAAAAGGCTAAAATAATATCATTTGCTAAGAGGAGAAACAGAAGTTTATGTGAAGATTACAGAGATATTCATTTCAAAAATGCATCGACAGCATATAAAATCATCATTATCATCTAATGCCTTTTATTCCCGTAATAAAATGACCAATATCTGTGGAAACATTTCAAATTTCTTCGTAAGACCCAAAATCACATTGTCCACAGCAGTGCTTCCCAAACTCATGGATGCCGAGGCCGTTCTGGAAAAATTAAAATATTTCATGGCCCCCATCAAAAAAAAAAAAAAATCGTAATATATATATATATATATATATATATATATATATATATATATATATATATATATATATATATATATATATATATATATATATATATATATATATATATATATATATATATTATAATATTTATTGTATTTATATTCAATACAATTTATATTCAAGATTTTGGTTTGTAATCTTTTTTGTGTTTCTTATCGATACCTTTGAAATGAAACTTATATGAATAAGCATATATTTACTAATATTCATTAATCGCGGAAATACGCAGGAAGTAAAATTTGTGAACCAACACCAATGTATGATTTTTTCCATTAAAATATGAAAAAGAACAAAAAAGAAATAATAAATAATAAAAATTACAGATAAAAAAATATTAGTCGTAAAACATTTTAAATTTGTTTTCATTATTTCATGTCTCCCTCAACAAAACTTATGGCCCCCAGTTTGGGAGACGCTGGTCTACAGCAATGAAGAAAAATTTGAACCTCTGGCGGACAGTCTTGAGCTGCAGTGTAGCCATAAATGCACGTTAGCCGGTCTGTCATTCATTTCAGAAATGCATCGACAGGAATGTCATGCATTGAATTTTCCTAATCAGCAAGTTAATATCTGTCAAACTTCTCCAGCTGAAGTCCGCGAAAGTGTTTCCCATCTAAGGGGATGTGTTTGTTGGTGGGGAGAGATTGCTTATCTCAAAATATGCATTTTTGTGTGCAGGTAGTCGTGGAAAATGCCTGTGGTAGCTGTGTGCTTGTTTTACTATGTTTTACTGTGTGCTTGTTTTACTGTGTATTTATTGGTATTTTGGTTTCTTTCTTTCTGTGCCAGATTGTGAGAAAGAGTAAGAATGCTATTGAAGTTGATTCTGTATTTTATCGCAACAGAAAACACAGAATATTCAACACTACATCAGGAAAATCTTTAAACACGCCTTTCCTAAAAAAAAAGAAACACTCACAACATCAACAACGAAACAAATCCCATCAAGAAAGATAAAAGTTAAATATAGTAGACAATAACTTGGATAAGGCATCTTAGAAGTGTCAGAAAGTAGCACTACATATTTTCCTGAAACCATGTTAAAGTAAACGTTTGTCCTCAAAGCAGTTTGCAGATTACAAAAATAATAAAATGAAATCATAAACAATATAAAAAATGCAACCATTTTTACAAACATTTCCTGACATTTGCATACTTAACATAATATGAATGATACTTACCTTCATCTCAACTTCATGAATCTCAGCTAGTTGATATATCACATTAACAAATATAGATAAGGAAGTTGTTTTTCCTCTTTATAGGGCCTCGATACGCCCACGTCTGTGCTCAAGTCTCATCCTCTGGGTTTCTTGGGAATAAGGAAGCGGTGGAGAGGATTCGTAGGCGAGTGATCAAGATGGTGTGTGGCCTGTGGAATGTTCCCTATCAGAATAGATTGAAGGTGTATGAACTGCAAAAGTTGGTTGATAGGAGATAAAAATGGGATATGATAGAAACATTTAAGTTGCTTAAAGGATTTTATAGAATAGATGCAGGGGAAATGTTTCAGCACTTCATTAGAGGGATCAGAACAAGGAGTCATCCCTGGAAGTTGAATAAAGGTGTGGTCAGTAGAGATGTGAGGACTAGTTTTTTTTTTTTTTGCATAAAGAATAGTGAAAGAGTGGAATAGGTTGCCAGAGTGAGTTTTGAGTGCTTTTTCTGTTAATGGATTCAAGGAGAGGTATGATAGATGGTGTAACTAGGTTGGTTCTCCCACAATGAGTCTTTGGACTCCATGGAGGTGCCCGTATAATAATAATAATTATAATAACAATAATATATATGTAAAATGATTATTCGAAACAGAGATTTCTGCTTATTTATGCATGCAAAAAAATATTTAAGATTGAAAAATTCCAAATTATAGTATAAATGCTACAATGAAATTAATACAGGAATGAAAAGAGAAGTGGGGACAACACTTATTTCCAGTGATTAATTATTTTAGAAAAATATCTGCTGTTACCTATTGACAAGAAAACATGAAAGTAAATAGAAGAACTTAGTGACATCTCTCGACACTAAAATAAAAATTCCTATAGTCTAAATTAAGAGATGAAATACCGCACACTTCAATTATTTGAAAACTCTTGCTTTCTCCCCCAGAGAATTCCAAACTCTAACCATAACCCATAATTCCACACCCGAACCAAAGATACAACGCGACATCATAGACAGCTCGGTTCCCCAGGGCAATTCCAGGATGCCATACTCTAAACATCATGCAGAATCCAATACTTGATTAATTACCCATAAAGCAGAACGCCAGCCAAACAAAAAGAGGGTGCTCACACAACTCATGCATCCAGGATACCGATGACGTCAGCGACAGGTGACGCCCACTACAATGACGTCACGTATGTTCATGATAAATGATGTCACTTATCTCAAAGTGATAACCACAGACAGTGATGTCACTTCCTCCTCCCTTTAACTAACCCTATTTGGTTCATCACCAGACCGGACATCATCTGTTATGTAGCTCCATAGAAACTGCAGAGCACGATCCGAGAGATATCTCTCTAGCTTGGAGGATTCATATTGTTTGCACATTTTTTCCTCACCTTCCAGATGTGACATTTGATCCCATTTATCACGAAAGTTAGTGACTCTGCCTGTTGTTTGTTTGTGGTGGGACTGCAGGAAGATGACATGATCCTGAGTTAAGAGTGGGATGCAGAGCATGTCACTCAGCCTCCTCCAGATGTTTTGGGAGACTGGGCACTGAGAGAATTCATGCTCTACATTGTTTACACTCGGGCAGAAGTCACAGAAGGGGGTTTCTGGTGTTGGGAAACAAGCAGATGTTAAAGTTGACTGGAAGGCTGCAGTAGCCGCAGTGTTTTGCTAGGTGGCAAACAGGATGTTGTTGTTGGTTCCTAGATCCAGAACGTCGGTACATAGATGCGGAGTCTATACCCATGCATAAATTTGGAGGTTTGACTTATTGTTATCAAACCCCAATGGTGTGAAAAGACTCATCATATTATATATCTAAAATGAATGTACTCAATAAATGTCCTTAATTATATATATGTAAATATGGTGAATAATTTATCATCATCAAATTCCTTCCATGTAGCCTCAAGGGTTGTTCAGGAAATGATAGTACTACATGAAAAATTTACATAATTACTAACTTCCTATCTACAATTTTCCTCGAAATCAGTCTGTAACTTGTCAAGACTCCAACATTATCAGATCTTATATTTCTATCGTCTAAGGCACTTTGATTAATTTCCTAATGTACATCCTTGTCTCACACCAGATTTAACATTAAACCATCTTCTTGTACTTCAATTCTAACTGCTGACTTACAACTCAAATAAAGAGTTTTCCTGCAACCTGGCAGAGAACACTTGATTTGCTAATCATTCCTCGCCTATTCTGTTTAAGTGACCATACCACCTGAGATTAGCTCTGCTAACGCATTCCTGGATGCTGACTTATGGATCTGAGAGTTGGGTCAGAATTAAAGTTCTTTCCTAATATCCTCGTTTTTAATATGATATTGCCATTGATGCCATCTGTTCACGCCTCTAATCTTTCTCAGGAATTTCATATCTGCGGTCTCTAGTCTTTGGTCAAGTGTTTTACTTCTGACCCAGCTCTCAGATCCATAAATTAAAACTGGTTTGAACACAGTCTTGTATGCAGCTAATTTAGTGTTAATACTAATTTCTCTCTTATTCCATATTAATTTATTCATTTGACTTCCTATACCAGCTTTGTTGAATCTGTTGTCTATTTCCATATTTAATTTACCATCTTCACTAAAAATCGTGCCTAAGTAGTTGAAATGTTTTACTTGTTCCACAGGTTCTCCATTCATAACACAACAATTCTTCCTATTTTCATTGTCTTTGTCTTTTTATTGCTGACCTTCATACCATATCTATTACAACAGTAATTCAATTTAGTCAGGGAATCTTGCAAACTTGTGGCGGATTTATTTAGAAGTATAACATCGTCCGCATAAAGGAAAGAGCTGAGATTTCTTCAGTTTTAATATCATGTTTAATACTGCTTTCCTTCATAATGTGATCCATGTAGATAATGAATAACAGAGGGGATAATGTACATCCTTGTCTCACACCAGATTTAACATTAAACCATCTTCTTGTACTTCAATTCTAACTGCTGACTTACAACTCAAATATTAATATAAACTAAGTATTGCTTGATATAATGCCCCATTGACACCATATAACTGTAGCGTATTGAATAACTTCTCTCTTGGCACCTTGTCAAATGCCTTTTCCAGATCGACAAAACTTAAATACAGATCTTTGTATTTAATATATTAAATTTAATTACTCGTATGAGGTTCCCCCTTTCATCCCTCGTCTGTATGGAGGGGGAGGTTGAGTCCATCCTAATGAGGGATTAGTTATCTAATTTTTATGACTGTTAATCCGTGTGTGTGTTCATGGGGCCTATTTGCCTGTTCTGAAGTACGAAAAACCCAATTTTCCGTATGAGATCGACTAACTAATCGAAAGAGATCAGGTAAAGGTTTATCATGTCATGGATAGGAATCGAACTGAGGTCTTTCCGACCAAAGGGTTTCGTCTATATAGACGAAATTTATCATCATAATTTATCATTATACGCCTTGAGCTTCATTAGCTCAAGGCGTATAATGATAAATTATGATATTAATACGAAAAAAAAAATACTATATTGTACTCAACAGAAATAAGAGGTTTTAATTGTACATATTGTACGTATTCTGAATGATCCTATTTTAATTTTTTCCCCCCTAAAGTTTGATCCTATTTGAATGATCAAACTTTGAAAGAAAATGTAAACTTAACATGCAAACATATTTCCTTGTGTAACTGCGAACTACGATAGTAATGAATGACTGTCGTTTTATTATTACTAATATTACGTTAATTATGCAGTCATATCAATTGCACGTGATGCATATTATAATGACATTAATTAGAATCTGTTCTTCAGTCACACAAAAGAAAATGTGGTACTATTGCTTAAAATTTACATAATGTGTATGTAATTTATCTGAGACATAATCAAGTGTTACTAAAAAAAAAGATGATGATGATAATGATTTTTTTTAGGGATTTTAATTTAAATATTTATTTTTTTTAATAGGAGTTTCATATAACAAACGCAGCTGCTTTCTTTCTCATTGTCAACGTAGTTTTAACGTTAGCAATCAAATATTGTGACGTCACTATCAAAAAAGGCCCTATATACCCGATGAACTATCTGATTCTTTGTATTTACACAAAGTAGGTCTAAAAAAACAAAAGTGATTTTAAACCTGAAAAAGGGCAATTTTAACAAGGGGAATGGAAAGAGTGCGTAAACTCGTTAACCTGTAACTACCTCGAATGTTATTGTATGGTTTATTGATAAAATGTGTTAAATACAGAATATTTATTTATTTTTCTAAACCTTGTTTATATATATATATATATATCTTTACCTCTTCATAATGCTATAAAATACAGCATTATGAATAGGTAAATATAAAATTTGTGTATGTGACATTTGAACGTTTTTTTTTTTTACAAAGTTGAGCCCCGAAGCCACGCACTGTATGATTCATTTTATTCAATAATTAGGCTTATTTGTTTTTTATTTTATTAAAAAAACTTGTCCTTTTTATGAATGCGATATGCGATTTTACTTAATTTATTATAATTAGTAATTAAAGAAGTTAATCGAAGGTTATCAATAACAATTTTATGATGTTTTTATTATCGTGCATAAGAAGTTAAAAGATGTTTTTCTTTTGTTACAAACCGATTACTGTTAATATTTTTCGTCGAAACAACGCACAATTAATTAAAATGCTAATTGAGTAGAAAATTAAAGAAAGTAGAACATACCATTAAAAACATACAAAGAGAGAACAATACAATGACATATAAGGATATCTTACATCAGTTTGGTCCTTTTTATTGTGTGCAAATTACGAAATAAAATAAAGAAAATGGAATACTGATGATAATATTGGTAGTGCTAAGAGTAGGATGCTGAGGCGGTGTTATTACCCCCCCACCCCGATTTTAAAACTAAATTTATTATAGTCTAACCAAGTGCAAAATAAACTTCCAACTTCTTTCTCTAAATCCAGAGTAATTTAATAATAAAGTGGTACACCCTGTGGCAACTCGTATGGGTAAATATGACCTCTCCTATTGCTTCTGCCTTAGTATAACCACTTCTGGGTCTGCCTCCCACTGACGAGACCTCAATAAAGGTCGAAACCGGTCTGGGTAGTGGCCCCTTTCCTTAATGCATAGCATTACACATGTCCTCAAGGAGATGTGCTTTGCATTATGGGAGATACTAAGACAAGAAGAGATGAGAACTTGGTCCACCTTTGCACCGAGTTGCCAACTAATGTACCACCTTACCCCAGTCCTGAAGATATTTTCAGGTGCAGACTTTGTTTGCTCACTTGGATAAAGGATTAAACTAAATTTATGAAGGTATTTATGTGTTGTATTTTATTATTAATAACTATTTGACTTCTAACTGGAGTTTGTCCACAAAATGCCATTGTTTTACTTTTATCTATGGAATTTTCATTCCAAACTGTTCAAGTATAACGTTTAAATTATATATTTTTCTCTGTAAATTGTCTTCCTTATTTGATATTATTACCCGATTATCTGCAAATAATAGCGTATTTATTTTGTTATTCCGAGAAATTTCTATACCTGGAATGTTTAAGGTGTCCCACTGTATTAACATTTCATTAATTTTCATTAATGAAAAGTGTTGGAAACAGAGGGCATCCCTGACCTTAGTTTATAGATTGTTTTTCAGATATTTTTTCATTTATTGTTATTTCATTATCTTTGTATATATTCAATATTGCATGTAGTAAAATATTAAGTATAGTTATTCATTGTAATGTATCAATACAGTATATATCTTTTCGCTTTGTCAAATGCGTTTTCGTAATCTATAAACAAAAGATGAGTTTCGAAATTAAATTCTCTTCTTTTTTCTATAAGTAGTTTTAAACAGAAAGCTGCGTCCTTTTCTAAATCTTATAATAATATTTTTTCACTGTATATTTTCAATTTTTCATTAAGCATTCTACTATATATTTTGTAGCAAGTATTCAATAAACGACTGCCGCTTTAAGTAGCAGATTTTGTTTTATCATCATTTTTAAAAATAGGTATTATTATACTTCATTCCATTCTATTGGTATTTGTCATTTTTCATATATTTTATTTAAAAATGTAATAATCTTTGATGATTTTTTCCAGCAAATTTATACAGTTCGGAGTTTATCCTCCTGCTGTTTTAGTTCGATCTTCTCCTGCTGATTTACCATTTTTTATTTTATTTAGGTTGTCTCCTTTAATTCTTTCATTTTTGTTATATCATTTAAGGTATTTTGTAAGATTTTTGGTATATATTTTTTTTTCATGTTAGTATTATCTGTCCAAAGATCAGTAAAGTAATCCAAGAATTCTTTTACATCTATTTCACAGTTTATATTTGCAGTTTCTTTTATATCTGCATTCATGTATATTAGTATTTTATACGCATCGGGTCTTATTTTGTACATGTCATTTTTTTTAGAAATGATGCCAATTTTTCCCAGCTTTCTCTTTGTCTCTTTCTGGTTTCTCTTTTGGTTATTGCTCGTCTTTTTTTTATATTCAATTTCATCTTCTTGATTTTTTTTTTTTTTTTTTTTGCTACTTAACTGATCTTTTAAAAGCCAGCTTTTTATTTTCAATTATTGTTCCTAGACTTTCATATGCTGCTGATGCAATAATTTCTTTTATATTATTCCATTCTTTCTCATTGTCTTTATTTTCTTATATTTTTTCTTAGTAGTTATTAATCCTTTGTTGGTATAAATTTCTTATACTTGATGTGCGATCCTACCACTTGTTCTAGCAGAAAACATCATTGCCGAAACCATGTGTACGGACGTCAAATGTGAATATCATTATCGATTTTTGGCCCTCTTCTGACTTTAACATCTAGGAAGAGATTTGCTGCTTTTCATTTGCTATAAAGTAGTCTATTATTGTTTTTTGTCCTCTTGAACACCATGTACATTTATGCATATTTTTATAGTTTGTAGAATGCATTCATTATTTTTAGATTATATATTATATAATCAAAGAGTCGCTTTCCATTTTTCTATAATGTTGTTTCTCCAAATTTATATATATTATTGTTAATTTTTTTCATTCGTATTCTGGCACTAAAATCTCCGGCTATAATTACATCGCTGTTAGTTATTTTTTCATATATTCTTATTTCATATATTCCTGGTAACTCTATAAAAGTAATCATTTTCTTCTTCTTTTCCTTCTTCAGGGGCATACACGTCAGCAACTGTTAAATTGTCTTGATTTAATTTTAATCACACTTTTATTATTCTTTCATTCCAGTATGTATAATGAGTTATTTTTGCTTTAATTGATTTATGGATCCAAATCATTACACCAGCTTCTGCACTTATTTATTTGTCCACTCCACTATATATAATATTGTAATTAGCTGTTTCTGTAAGAATTGCCATTTTTATATTTTCGTTATTTAAATTTTTATTCTTAAATTCTTCTTCTTTGTGTACTATGCTTCTAATGTTCCGTGTAGCATAATTTACCACATTTTTCTTTTTCCAAAGTTTCTTAACCTTTTCCAGTTTGCAGTCTTTTCCCATGTTTTCTGTCCAGTTTAGATTTTGTTGAGACTTGAAAGTAACACGTGTTTCCCTTGTTCAAGTGACTAGAATGACTATAGTTGTCCTAGTTGTGGGGCTGCCACCTTAAGGCAACTAGGCTTACCTATTTTAGTAGATAGTGGAAACTACAGTTTGAGAGGAAAGAGTCACCCCCCCCTCTCCCTCGAATCGCTCTAATAACACTAGGGGGGTGGAGTAAGAAGTAAGACAGAGTGGAGGGAAAGAAGAGCAGAAGACCAATCTACAGATATGATATACCAAGTGTATATTGTAGGAAGTAAGGTCCAGCTTGGATTTCATGCCCGTACTCACCAATGTGAGCCCCTGAGAATAATCAAATATGCAAACTGCTGAAACTGTGATGATTTATGACACGGTAAACGTTGCCAAAGAGAGACAGAGCTGCTCAGTTCCAGACATCATCAGAGAGCATCCCAGATCCAGATGTTGGTTGAGAGAGGAGTTTTCCACTTCCAGAAAGGAGCTTCTCTGTCCGAGACGTCGCAAGAGAGAAACGACTTCTAGGCCAGAGACAGGGCTTTCAAATTGCCGAAAGGAGAAGTCCCAAACGCTGTAGAAGAGAAAAGTTTTCAGTCCAGAGAGGGATGCTGATTGACAGTTGACGGCAGTTTCATTTTTTCTTGGGGGAAGCATTTTCAGTTTCTTTGAGATGGCAATTCATGCTACTTGAGACGGAGTCGTCCAGGCATTTTTGGCGAGCCCAAGTAGAGGAGAAAAAGCGAGGGAAATTTCCCTAAGTACCTTCGCTCATAAGTTTTTCTTTTCACCGTGGAAGAATAACATTTTTCCAGATCTGTACGAGTCCCGCTACGCTCCCGATGAGATATAGCCGAAGCCAATATTCCAGATGATGATCTGAGATGAAAGAATTGCCATAGAACTTTTAGTGAAAGACTTTTGACTGATTGCGAGATACAGAGCTTTTGTAAATTCAAAACTTTTATATAATTCCTCTTATAATTTTGGAAAGACTTTTAAGATATATGTTTAATAAGGTTAAGAAGTGTCCTTAAGAGAATCAATTGCCATGTTAGAAGTTGATATCAAATTTGTAAAGATAACTTAAGAGAGAGATTTAGGTAACCTCTTTGTGAGTAAGCTTGGAGTTTAATAAGTAAAATTTGTAAACTGAGAGTAAATAACTTTTTGTGAAAAGAAAGAAAAAAAGAAAAAAAGAAAAATTTTGCTAAAGAGTTTTTATAGAAGGATAGAGAAAGCCATCTCCCTAATGTTTTAATTCGTGTAAATTTCATAGTAATGTAAATAAATGTTATCTGACTTTCTTGTAAACATAGCAGGTAATAATATAAACAAAAGAGATTCTGAGAGAGAAAGCGTGCACAGCTATATTAGAATAACGGAGAATAAAGTATAAAGTAAAGAAAAAAGACATTACAAGTAATTAAATGAAATTACAAGGATACAAAGTTAAATAATAATAAAAGTTTACAATGTCGCAGTAATGACAGGATAGCAACAGAAGATTTATAACAGTATGCATCTCAGTAGGCTACTGACAGTAGCGCAGTGTGGACAATTGTTTCGTCTCTGTGTCGTGTAATCATTTCTTGTAGTTATAAAATAAAAATGGAATCAAAAATTAAAAAGTTATCCGATGCACAAAATCGTAAGCGTCATGCTGCGAAAGAAGCAGATATTAAGAAACAAACTGGGGATCTTAATAAATTTGTTAAAATATTAAAATAATCTGATGCAGATTGTAATGAACTCGATACATCAGAAATCAGAGTTGAACATCATCCAATTTTAATGACAGTACTATTGCAACTATTGAACAAGATAAAAAGATGCAGGATTTAAGTGAAAAACAGTTAGGAGAAGATTTAGTTGTAGTTGACCACGAAACTAACACATTGTTAGTCTCCATCAATTTAGAAGATCCAGGTGAATGGGGAAATATTGATGAAAAATTATGAGTTGTTTTAATCGAAATAGGGCCTATTCAAAAGAAAAATATAATATATCACAGAGATACATATGGTCGTAAATTTGGCGACACGTATTATAATACAAAAATGGAAAACGGGAAGCTCTTGCGAAGAACATGGCTCATTTATTCCGAAACTTTAAATTCTGTTTTTTGCTTTTGTTGCAAACTTTTCGCACCAACTGAATCAAGTAGTCATGTAGAAGGTTATAACGATAGGAGAAATGTAAGTACACTTTGCATAGACATGAGACTAGTTTAACTCACATGAAAAATTTGTAAAAATGGAAAGAATTTGATAAAAACTTAAAAAACAAAACTACTATTGATTGCAAGACTCAAAGCATGTATGAAATGAAAAAGAAACATTGGACGAGTGTTTTAGAACGCTTGATTGAAATTATAAAATTCCTTGGTAGCCAAAATTTAGCTTTTCGCGGATCATCTGATAACTTATATGAAAGGAATAACGGCAATTTTTTAAAATTAGGCGAACTGTTTGCGAAGTTTGATTTCGTTATGGAAAATCATGTTGAAAGGGATCTACAACGAAACAATAGAGTACACTATTTGAGTAAAGACAGTCAAAATGAAATATTGGAAATTTTAAGTAACGCAATCAGGGATACAATTTTATTATCAAATCGAAAATCTAAATATTATTCCATAATTTTAGACTGCACCTGATACAAGTAAAACAGAACAAGTGACCATTATTATTCACTTTGTTTCCTGTGAAAATGGAATTGTCAAGATCAGGGAAAACTTTTTAGGTTTTGCAGATGTATCAGATTCCACATGACATTGTTTATGTGCAACAATAATGGAACAACAGGAAACACGGAACATTCCCATTCAAATCATGCGAGGTCAAGGGTATGACAAATGGGGCAAATATGAAATGGTAAAAATATGGGCTTCAGAATTTGCGTTTGAACAAAAATCCTCGAGCTTTTTAGGTGCCATGTGCTGCTCATACTCTAGATTTAATCATTAACGATGCAGCCAAAGTGAATGCAGATACAATTAGTTTCTTTGCAATTATTCAAGAAATATAAAATTTCTTTTCATTCTCTTACCAACGTTGGGCAATCCTTTTAAAGTTCGTAAAAAATTTAACATTGAAAAAGCGATGGGAAAGTAAAATTAATGCAATTCGCCCTCTACGATATCAGTTAAGTGAAATTTACGATGCACTTTTATTTTTTGAAATTTTAAACAATGAAAATTTAAATAAAGAAACTCAGCATGAAGCACAAACATTATGTGCTAAAATAAAGGACAATTTGCTCTCTTATAATTTGGCATGATTTACTTAACAGAATAAAGCCTTTGAGTAAAATGCTTCAAGACAAAAATATGAACATTACACTTGCTTTAGAATCTATAGAAAACTTAAAAATATTCTTACAAGAATATCGATCAGATACAAATTTTAAAGAAGTTCTAAAAACGGCAAAAGAATTGAGTGAAGAGGTGGATGGAGAACAAGAATTTAAAACTGTTGCGGAAGTTCAACGATGAAAGAAGACACGACGATTTGACTACGAGTATCATGACGAAACGCCACAATCGCCAGAAGATATATTTAGAGAAAAAAATCGCTAACAAAAGTAAATTTTTGTTAGTGATTCGGGTCGGTGAGATGGCTATAATCCCTGTATCATTATATTCAACGATTAAAGCGGCTTTATCAAAATTATTATTATTATTATTTTTATTCCTGATACCTCCAAGGAGTCCGAAGACTCATCGCGGGAGGACATCTTCAACTGTCTCTACACCTTACCTCTACTACGAATCAACGCCACCTACCGCCCACCTCCAACACCACCACAACTAGTAATTTTTGTCTGTAAATTGCGTGTGTTCTGAAGGGCCGATTTGTATGTATGCGGGATGAAAAACCCGAGTTTCCGGGATAAAAAACCCTGCTACCTCCGTATGAGATCGGATAACTCACCATCGATTGAAATCGACCAGATAAAGATTCCTCCCGTCGCGACGAGAATCGAACTTAGGCCTATTCCAATCTAAGGGCGCAATGTATCGTCGTGCTTCCAATTGCGCTACGGAGGCGCTAAAATGTGCTTTAACTTTTGAGAATTTTTTGAATATTCGGGTTTTTAACGATTACCCTGCCTAGTCAACACCCCCGGTTCGTTACATTTAGCGAACCAATGTGTAGCTGTTCTGTCAAAATTTATTTAAGAAATTGTAAATAATTTAAATTTTTATTATCGTAGAAGAACCATACACGCCCGGATCGTTATAGGAGGCGCTTAGATAGAAATTGCATTCGGGCGGCAAAGACCCTAGCGTCGTAACTGATTGTAATATTCTAAGTGAGCATTGATATAAGAAATTAATAGAAATACCTTCAGTGAAGTTTTAATCTATTACCTTTACAGTTAATAGATTAAAACAGCATAAATAGATAAAAGATTAACAGCTTAAAGTTAACAGATTAAAACAGTAAGGAAAAACAACTACTTTCTCAAAAGGAATAGCTACAGGAATTTATCAGATGATGCTTTCCCTGCACATTTAAACACTTGCTTCGTTTATTGAAAAGATCACCAATAAAATATAGACAGATAGCAGTGACCTCCTTGATCAGACTTCTCTTCCAAATATTCTAAAGCACATCACCTACTATACCAAGAAAAGCTCACTGCTTGTCCTCTCTGATCGTGTATAATTATTACTACTATTATTACGGGCAACTCCAGAGAGTCATTAGACTCATCGAGGGAGGCCCCAAATCATATTCATCACAATTATTCGACATTCATACAGTATCTATCATACCTTGCCTTAAACTCATTCACTGTCACAGCATCTACCACAGACTCAGGGAGCGCATTCCACTCATTCACTACTCTAAAAGTAAAGAACCCAGCTCTAACACCTTTACTAACCACACTTTTGCCCAGTTTCCATGGGTGTCCCCTAGTCCTCCCAAAACCAGCCCTGTTCTCAAAAATATCTTCTGAATTCATTTTATAGAAACCCTTCAGTAATTTGAATGTCTCAATCATATCTCCCCTCCTCCGCCTATCAACCAATTTTTGCAACCCACAAATCCTCAACCTGTTCTCATATGGTTCATTCCACAGACCTGCTATCATCTTGGTCACTCACCTCTGGATCCTCTCCACCTCCTCCCCATCAAGAAGAAACCTAGGTGACCAACTCTGAGCACAGTAGTCGAGATGGGGTCTTATCAAGGCTCGATACAGAGAAACAATAACCTGCTTGTCTCTGCTTGTCAACGTATTCTTCAGCAACCAAGTGATTTGATGAGCTGATTTGGCCACTTTTGCAATGTGTCCCCTAAATTTCAATTCCTTATCCACCAACACTCCTAAATCTCGTGCCTCATCAATTTCCTGGAGCACAGTTCCACCAATGCAGTAAACTGCCGCCAATTTTTTCACCCCAAAATGCATAACCTTACATTTTACCACATTAAATTGACATCCATTCTCCTTAGCCCAGACCTCCAATCTATCCAAATCATCCTGCAAAATTTTGATGTCATCTGCATTCACTATTGCCCTACCCAACTTCGCATCATCCGCAAACAAATGAACTGTACCTTTCCTATATCATTAATGAACAAATTAAACAGCAGTAGTCCAAGAACAGATCCTTGTGGCACACCACTAGTCACAGGCCGTCTTGTGGACTCTACTCATGAGTAAACCACTCTCTGATATCTCTCCGTCAACCATCCTCTTATCCATCTTACCAACCCTATTTCCATCCCCATATGCTGCAATTTACCGACTAGAATTCCATGTGGTATCCTGTCAAAGGCCTTAGCAAGGTCCAGTAGAATCACTGTAAACCCATTACCCTTATCCAGTTCAGCCGTCACAGTGTTATAATACGTGAGGTTACTGAGGCATAACCTACCCTTCACAAAACCATGCTGTCCCCGATTCAGTATCCCATTTTCTTCTATCCAATCTTGTATTTTCTTCTTGACTATTTTCTCTAAGACCTTGATAATGATTCCTGTTATGCTGATTGGCCGGTAATTTTCAACAGCAGCCTTGGAACCACCTTTGTTCAGCGGAACTATTTTCCCCTCTTTCCACCCCTTTGGGACTGACCCAGACCCGAGGCTCAAATTAAACAAAATGGTCAAGGGCACTGACAATTCTTTAGCCGCTTCACGTACGACACGAGCTGGTATACCATCCAATCCTACAGATGTAGTGACATTGAGGTTCTGTAATAGACTAGTTACCTCTACTTCATTCAACACAATTCCAGTATAAGCTGTTGGTTCTTCCATTCCTGCAAAGTCACCACCTGGACCATACACTCTTGCAAAGTGCTCGCTCAGTAATTCCACAATATCTACTGATTCGGTTACCTCTCTACCCTCAGCATTTTTTAAGATAATTCTACCATGTACATTTTTCCTTTTACTTGCAACATATTGAAAAAACTGTTTGGGATTCTCTTTAGCCTGCATGGCCAATTTTCTTTCGAAATCCGCTTTTGCTTTTCTTACCACCCTTGTTACCATCCTGGCCTGAGCTTTATACTGTTCCTGCACATGATGGTCCACTTTCTCCTTAAATTCCCTCCACAATTGTTTCTTTTTTGCAGCTCAAGCTTAATAGTGTTATTCATCCATTTAACCCCTACTTGATTTATTATTCGGACTCTTGGTATACAGTCAACCATTGCCTCCTGCAAACAGTTCTTAACCACCTCCCATGCACTATCAACATCCAGCCCTTGCAGTTTTACATGCCATGGCACTGAGCCAAGCACACACCTAAGGTTTGTCATACTTACCAGCCCGGTAATTCCACATGTACCCTGTCTTAATTGTAAATTCCACTCCTTTAGCCACCTCCCAAGTCATGACCTTATGGCCACTCTCACCAATTGGTGGCAACATGGTCATGTTCGTTACAGCCACATTCTCAGTTGCAATTACAAGGTCCAGCACTCTCTGCCCCCTGGTATTTTCCACCACATGTTGCCGTAGATAGTTGTCCCTTAATAACCACATAAAATCCAATTCCTTCCTCCTGTGTGCCCTCTCTTCTTTCCAGTCAATGTTACCATAATTGAAATCACCCATAATAATTACCCTCCTTCCACTCATTTTTTCTATTTGCCTATACATACTATCCCCACCATCTATTCCATCACCTGGTCTATAGCAGCACTCAATTGTATATTTTGTTCTGCTAGATTCTATCTCACACCAAACAGCCTCAAATGTGCTCTTTTCTCTATCCTGCAGTTCAACTTCTATACTCCTTGGCTGCAGCTCATCAGCTATCATGAATAACACTCCTCCCCCCTTTTTATTCACCCTGTCACTCCTGAACACGCTATACCCGTCGCATTCAATCCCACTAGCTTTATCATCTTTTCTCAGCCATGTTTCACTAATACCAACAACCTGTGGCCTGGAAGTGCTAACCATGGCCAAAAACTCTTCCTTCTTGTTCCTAATACTCCTGGCATTAGTGTACATGAATCGCAGAAGCCCATTTGTCCCATCCCTACTTTGATGCCTTATACTAACTATCCCATTCTGATTTGTTGTCCTTCGTACTCGCTCGGGCATAATATACTCATTCATACACTCAACTGCCTCCCTAAAGTCTGCATATCTACTCCTCCCCCCCTTAATAAATCTAGTTTCCCTGAGTCTGTACATCCACTTCCACATTATTCATCAACACTTTTTCAAGTCTCCGTACACCAACTCCATTCAAATGTAACCCATCCATCTTATAAGTCTTTTCGCCCATCGAACTCATTCCACACATCCACAAATTCCACACCACTCTCCATGCATAACCCACGCATAAAGTCATTGGCAATTATGGCCCTCCTTCTAAACATTTCGCTGTCATACTGCGGTAAGATACTCACCATCCTAACTCTCTCACTCTTCTCTTTTGTTACCTCAAATAATTCCCTCACATCCTCTATCATTTCCATTTTGTCCTCTTTCAAATCATTTGTTCCTGCCACAATTATCATCTCTTTCACCCTCTGTTTTTGCAGTCGATTAGATTCACTGACATCCTTTATGTTCGCAACCGGCTGGTACGACTTCGTTAAACTCTCAACTATTACACCTCTTAATAGCGAATCCCCATACAGCACTCGCTCCTTCATTTTATTGATGTTTACGAACATTCTATTATTTGCCGTCACAGACTTTCGCCGGTTATTTGTCAGTACGTTCAACACACATTTTTCCATACGCTCCAGTTGCCTTTTAGCTCTGTGTATCGCACCGTTCAAACGGACAATTTCACTACTCGCATTTATCTCACCATTTTCATTATCAATCAAATCATCCATTCGTTCTGTAGAAAGACATTAAAAAAAAAATAGTTTAAATACTAACAACTTTCCCAGTTCAGGTGGTACCACCCCCTTTCCCATTCTGCTCAAAATTTGCACTTCCATTCCTTCAATTTGTTTATTTTTTTCCCAAGAAGTTCTGTTTTTTTCGTAAGCACCTGCCTGCACATGCATGGCACTCTTTTGTTATTGAATTTTACCACTTTGGATTAATATGATAAAAAAAAAGAGAAATAAAGAGGTCATGATGCCATTGTATAAGGCCCTGATCAGGCCTCATATGGATTATTGTGCACAGATTTGGTCACCAGGTTTTCATGGTGATGAGGGTATGTTAGAAAGGGTCCAGAGAAGATTCGCAAAGGTGGCCAGCGATTTTTGAGATGTGGCGTAAGAGGACAAATTGAGGGAATATAAATTGCAAAGCTTTGTGAATAGGAGGAGGGAGGGGATATGATTGAGATATATAAGCTAGTCAGGGGTTGTTAAGATAATCAGGTTGACATGTAAGAGTATTTTCATAGAATGGGAGGGAGGGTAGAACAAAAGGCCATCGCTGGAAACTGTATAAGGAGGGTGTGAGAAGAGGAGTGAGAAGCAGGTTCTTTGAATATAGAGTGGTTGGTGAGTGGAATGCATTGCCTAAGTGTGTTGTGAATGTTGATACATGGAATCAGTTTAAGACATGGTTGGATGAGCATTGTGTGAAATAGTGTATACCTCTCATGATGATTCTTTGACTCCATGAAGGTCAGAGGTCAGATACTACTACTAATAATAATAAAGGTAAACAGAGTTAGACCCAGTTATATAAAGTAAGCCATCCAGAATTTCAGAGAATAATTTGCATATACTATTAAGCTGGAAAAATCCAAACAAATACATATACTGTTTGTGTGTGTGTGTCATTACAGTCATTCATTACTCTCCAAGTAAAAAACCTAGTCCTCAGATCTTACTCAATTTCCATGGATGTGGTTCTCTCTCTCTCTTTTTTGGTATCAATCTTATAGAACTCCTTTATTAACTTCTAAGTTGCTGTCATGAATCCTCTTTTCTGCCCGTCAACTAAAACATTACACAGACCTACATATACAAGATGCTTCAGGGAAAAACAGAAAAAGAAATAAAAAAGACAGAGAAAAAACTTCAGCAATAGTAGTGTCTTGCCATTTTCATTTCCTTTCCAATATAAATATTTTTCAACCTAAGAAAGATCTCATCATAAAACTTGTTTTGCACTTCACATTTGATCATGTGTGTGTATCCTCATAGTAATACTCATGAAACAAATTATACAGATGACCTCCATATAATATGATAATTCTATAACATGGATTTGCTCTAACAGTTGGAGAATTGTGGCCATCGTCACACAACAAGGTACCTATATAACATGGTTAAAAAATTGCAGCAAACTTGATATAACACAGTATTTTTGTGATTTTTTTTTGCGGACAAACTCTGCTATTATGTTGGATGTAATTTTTCAATATTTCCATTCTTTTCTGTGAATTCCAGCTGGGACTTGATAGCCATTATGCAAATAACAGGGAAATAACTGTATTTTATTTCGATGGGAAATCTCTGTATTAAATTCTGTGCTATCATGTGCTTGTCTGCGATCATTAAACAATTGTAACTTTGAAGCATGCATTTCATGCCTTCTAAGATTATTTCTAAATTTTTCCAGGTATGTCTTACTAAACTCTGTACTTAAGAACTGTATTGTGGACTGCATCAGAATCAAAGCTTTTATCATTCAAAGAAGCTATCAGTATTAAATGAGCATTGAAAAAATGTATGGCCAGAGTCACTTCATTCAGTAAATATGGTAACCAGCAGGTGTGATAGTAGAACTTGTTAAATCAGTAGGAGGGGAAACTTTTGATGATATGAAAGTTGGTATAGCACATTTGGTGGAAATGGTTGGAGGTAAACCAAATCAATTCAGGGGAAGAATGATAGCTGAGATGAAATTTTGAAGTTCCAAGTTTCATTAATTAAATTATACTTAATAAAGTTGTTTATTAAAAAAAATCTTAATGTAGATCTTTCAGCTGAAAGGAGCACAAATTTCAAAAGGGAACTCAAAAATCTTATTATCCCCATACCAAAAAAATTTATAATGATCTATAAAGCAAAAGCGAACAAACTCATATTGCTGATTTTTTAAAGCGAGCATAAGGTAAAAATCTAGATGATGTCGAAGAAAGTTCAGATGGTTTAGTTTATGTTTTTAGTTGCAGATATTCTGCAACAGAAAATGTTCCTGTTGATTGTGTTTAGCACTCATGAAGAGGAGAAATATTAAATGAATACTATTATTATTATTTATATCGCACTCTCCATGGAGTCAAAAGACTCATTGTAGGGAGACTCACTCTATCCATTAACACGATACCCATCATACATTTCTTTAAACCTACAGTATTCACTGTTGGTGTGCTCAAGACCACCTCTGGCAATCCATTCTACTCATTCACTACTCTCCAAGTAAGGAACCTAGTTTGCACACACTTACTAATCACACTCTTAGACGACAGAGCTTTGCACCCATAAAAGTCTCGAGAATGCACAGAGGAGACAAAACCCCGATGCCGCTAATCCTAATCGAGATAGATAAAGATAAACATGAAATATACAATATAAGAACAGTGTGCGACCTCATCATCAGAATGGAACCACTTCGAAGGAGGGCATCAACCGGACAGTGCCACCGATGCCAAAAGTACGGACACGCCCAGAGCCGATGCAAGGCAGAGTTCAGATGCCTGAAGTGTGGAGCCAAACACCCCACAGCTTCCTGTACTAAACCCCGTACAACTCCAGCAAAATGTGTAAAGTGCGACGGCGCGCACCCTGCAAATTATAAGGGATGTCCGAAATACCCAACCAACGAAGTTACAACACGGAAAACAAGAGATCCAAGTTCCACAACAGACACAAACAAACACACGCCACCCACATCAAAACCAGCAATTCCCACAACTACCCGAGTAAACACAACATATGCTGACATAGTAAGAACAAACCAAGAACCCACCACCCACAACCAACCACCCAACTCAGCCAAAATAACAGCCGCACTAGGCGAAATGTTACTGGCATTCAGTAAGACAAACCCCACCCAAGAATCAACAAAACACTTAATGAAAAACGCACAAGTAATCTTCTCTACCCTCACTCATGAATAACACAATCAACACCAACAATTCACTACAGATAATATATTTGAATGCGAACGGCATACTCAACAAAATGCACGAACTAAGAGAATTCATACAACGCATAAACACAGACATAATACTAATAAACGAAACTCACCTACGCCCATCAGACAACCCAAAACTAAGAAACTATCAGCTATTCAGAACCGACAGAACAACAGCCAGAGATAGAGGAACAGCTATCTTCATCGGGAAACAACTTAGATTTAACAAAATGAAACCCCCCAAGCTCACAACCCTAGAAGTCACAGGACTACAAGTTCACCTAGCCAACACAAAGAGCCTCAAAATTTAAGCCACATACAAATCTCCAATCAAACACATATCTACCACAGACTTCTCACAGCTACTAGACAATAATGAAACCATAATAATGGCTGGTGACTTAAACGCTAAACACCCAGCATGGAATAGCAGGATTGCAAACAAAAGCGGCAAAATCCTACACAATTTCATCGCTAACAGGAACATTGTAGTCGTAGGACCGATCGAACCCACACACAACGGCACGATAGGGCGTCAAGACGTACTAGACATAGTTATCATGAAAAACGTGAACCATCAATACCAGCTAATAACAATAAACGATCTAAGCTCAGACCATAACCCAGTCCTACTCCAGCTGGGCGCTACATCGGACGAAACAACTACAAACCCCACCACCACAAACTGGACACAACTACCCACAAAAATCAAGGACACCATAGGACCCATACCTATCATCTCCACGAAACAAGATATCGAAACTGCAGTCTCCAAACTAGAAAAACAAATAACGCTAAGCCTTGCAGCAGTAACCTCGATTACATCCAACACACGAAACCAAACCAACTCCCAGATGACATCAGAAAACTCATTCGGCACAAAAATAAAATACGCAGACAATATCACAAACCACTAGCGCCACAAGACCGACAAGAACTCAACAAAGCTACTCAACTAGTCCGCTATGCAATCAAAGATTTCCGCAACCAACACTGGGAAAACACACTCCGATCTATACAACCAAATGACCAAGCACTATGGAAACTCCTCAAAAGCCTTCGCAACACGTCAAGCTACGTACCACCAATACATGAGGAACTTGGCACGGTCTACCGCGATAACGAAAAAGCGGATGCTTTTGCCGACAGCCTAGAACTACAATTCAGCCCCAACTACAAGAACGTAGACCTAACATTTATCACAAAAATACACCGACAGACGCGACATGCACTAAGGCACCACAACCAGCAACCGAATATCCGCCCAACATCCCCAAAAGAAATACGCGAAATAATTAAACACCTTAAAAATAAAAAAGCGCCGGGTCCAGACAAAATCACGAACAAATTAATCAAACACCTACCACACAAAGCACTCATGCACATAGTTGCCATCACAAACGCGATGCTCAGGCTTAGCTATTTCCCAAACCGTTGGAAGACTGCAGACATAATCCTGATTCCCAAACCAGGAGAAGACCCGAAATTCCCACAAAATTACCCACCCATCAGTCTCCTCTCCTCTCTCGGAAAAATATCCGAAAAAGTAATGCTGACCAGACTACAAGAAATAGCCACCAAGAACATCATCATCCCAGACGAACAATTCGGGTTCAGACCACACCACAGCACGGTACAACAGGTACAAAGAATCACAGAATACATCACACACGGTTTCAATTGGAAACAACAAACCGGTGCCATTTTTCTCGACATAGCCAAAGCTTTCGACAAAGTATGGCACATCGGTCTCCACTTAAAAAACAGAAAATTCCGAGCGAAAATACAAGGAATAATATCCACTGAACTAAAGTCACAGCAGGAGTTCCACAAGGCTCACTACTTTCCCCCCTACTATTTGCCATCTATATGGCTGATATCCCACAGAACAAAACAACGATTTCTGCCTACTACGCAGACGACACAGCCATTTTAACCAGATCACTATGCCCAAAACTGATAACAAAACGACTACAAACCGCAGCAAATGAACTTAAACTCTGGTTCAAAAACTGGAGGGTCGACGTAAACGGAGATAAAATCGCAGCAATACTGTTCACAAGGAGAAAAAAATCCCCCCACAACGCAGTACACATATTCAACAAAATAATCCCATGGGTAACAACAACGAAATACCTAGGAATACAACTTGACAAAAAACTACGCTTCAATACCCACATTGCACACACATGCGCCAAAGCAAACACAGTCATAGCCCAAACATACCCACTAACCAACAGACGCAGCTGCTTAAGCATAGACAACAAACTACTCATCTACAAATCAATCATAAGACCCATAATAACATACGGATCACCCGCGTGGAGTCACACAGCACCTTACAACATCAAAAAACTCCAAACAATACAAAACAAATGTTTAAGAATGTCATTTGACGCCCCATGGTTCATACGAAACACACAGCTCCATCGAGAAGCAAATATACCGACAATTCTCAAATACCTCCAACAAACGGCCACAAATTACTTCACACAAGCAACCACCAACCCAAACCAACTAATAAGGACAGCGACAGATTATAATGAACAGGATAAAATGAAACACAAACGCCCCAAAACAATCCTGCTACTCCAAAGCTAACCATAAATCACACAGCCCGAATAGGGCGAACACTTGCTCAATAACCACTCTCCCCCCTTCCCTCAAGAGACACACACATACAAGACATAGGGAGTAAAAGCCAAGGGCTTGGATCTCCATCACACCAGTTTAAGTCAGAAGTCATTGAGGTCGCTAGTGAGTTTTCACTGATACGGTTGTGAACTTTCTTCTCTGTATAACGTGGTAATTAAATATGATGGTTTTGAAGTGTAGCTGCTACTAGATTAACTAGCAGAGACGCGTTTAAAGTTATTAAATTGCGGATTATACTGTATTTAAGAACATCAGCAAAGGTAAGTGGACGGTAATTGTAACGAGGGCGATTCGTTAGGCCTAACAGCCGATAGAATCGCCATTGTTAGCATATCTATTCCAGATACATTTACTTGCGTTTATACGCAAACTGTCAATAATGAATGTGTCAGATTTGGACGCCCTCACAGATTCGCTGGATGAAGAACCAGCGCTCATACCTGTAAATAAACTTCAAAGGAAATTTAAGCTCAAATGGCCATCAAACTTGATAGATCGTGATACAATTATAGACTCTCTAGATAAAGGATTGGCTTTCAGCTTCATAAAGAAACTCCGTAAGAAGTTCGAGCGTGAATGGCCCGGCTTCCTGAATCTTTACTCTTCACTTGAGACTGACGATGATCAAAATGAAGACACTCCTCAAATGGAGGAAAATTTAAATCCAGTCACCTCTGACTCTACTCATTCAGATCAAGGAGAGAGGCACGTGCGTAAAAAACGCAAAACTCTCGCCTCGGAGTCAGTAAACGAAAATGGCATGGATGAAGATGCCCCCAACATAGATTCCTCTGCCTCCACCAATGAAAAGGTGCCTCCAGTCATTCTTAGGGAAAAACAGAGATGGACAGCCCTAAAAACCACCATGGCCAACCTGCAAATAAATTACTCCACTGCCAAGAATACAGAGGAGGGCATCAAAATTCAGCCTACTACAGTGTCTGACTATAGAAATCTAACCAAGGAGTTGGACACAAGAGGTATACAATACCATACCTTCACACTTACCTCGGAGAAAAATCTTAAAGTGGTACTCCGAGGAGTATCTGAAGACATTGAAACAGCTGAAATAGCTGCTGACCTCAATATGAAAGATCTGCCTGCCATCAAAGTCAGTAGAATGTACAGATCTAACAAGACCCCTATGCCTCTAGTATTGGTAGAAATACACAACATCTATAAAGATATTTACAATTTGAAGACAATCTGCGGGCTTAAGATCTCACCAGAGCCACTTACGAAGAGGGCCTCTTCTGGGCAATGTCATAGATGCCAAAAATTTGGTCATGCCCAGAAGTTGTGCAAAGCCCAATACAGATGTCTGAAATGTGGTGACACCCACCCCACATATATATGCTCTAAGCCAAAAACCACCCCTGCTAAGTGTGCTAATTGTGGTGGCCCCCACCCTGCAAATTACAGATGGTGCATATGCCACCCAAAAAACAGACAAACTGAGTTAATCAGTCAGTCTATCTCACTGTCAGAAACGAAAGCCCCAGAAGCTCAAGTTCATCAGGCTCCTATTAGCTTGAGCAAGATGACAGGTGTTCAGCCCCCTAAGAAAATAAGTCTTCAACACCAAACAAGAACATATGCTGATGTGGCCCACCCCAAAAAAGCAATCCATGACCAGAATATGACAAATCCACATTCAAATATAACAGCCATCATCACCTCTTCTCTTGTAAATATGTTACAGGATTTCAGCAACGCAAATCCATCACTGAGCACTATAAAAAGTGTCTTGCAGCAAACACAGCTCATTTTATCTGCACTCTCCAATGCATAGGAAAAAATTTACCCCAGATTCTCTAATGATTATCTCATGGAATGCCAACGGCCTTAAAAATAAAATACTAGAAGTGCAGGAATTCAATGACAGATATAATCCGGATATATTATTAATTAATGAGACTCATCTAAGACCTGCTGACAGTCCTAAATTCAAAGGATATCAACTCTACAGGAATGACAGACTGGATTACAGAGGTGGTGGCACAGCCATCCTCATCAAAAATCACATCAATCATCATGCTGTAGCCATTCCTACAACCACCAATCTCGAACTTACAGGTATCAATGTCATCACAAACTCTATGGGAAACATAAAAATATATTCTGCTTATAACCCACCATCAAAAACATTGCTGACCACAGATCTGGATGCTATCCTCGGCATTAAACTGCCGGTTATTATTGCTGGCGATTTTAACGCATAGCATCACGCCTGGAGCAGTAGGTCTATAAATAGGAATGGCCGCATCCTCTATAACTACACAAGCTCAAATTGTGCAATTGTGGCTGGTCCCTCAGTGCCAACTCACCACAGTCCTACTGGCTCATCTGACGTTTTGGATATAGCTGTCCTTCAGAATGTTAACCTACAGTACTCCCTGGAATCATTGAATGAATTATCTTCAGACCACAATCCTATTCTGCTCCAACTGGGTTATCAGAGGGATTTTCTCCATTCGCCTCACACCTTTATTCCCTGGGAAAAAATATCCAAAATGCTTCCAAACTACATTGATCCCATCCCTCATATTATTTCCAAAGAAGAAATTGATTCCGCAGTCAATAAACTTACTGATCAAATCAACACAGCCATAGCATCTATCACCTCAAATTCAGCTGCCTTCAAGCCTAAACGATTACCAGATAACATAATGAACTTAATCAGGGAAAAAAATAAACCAAGGAAAAGATACCACAACACCAGAGCACCCCAAGACAAAAAATATCTCAACAACATGAACAGTGCAGTGACAGATGCACTAAAAGCACATAGAAACAAACTATGGGAAGACAATTTAGCCTCCATATCACCTGGTGATCAATCCGTTTGGAAGTTCCTGAGAAACATCAAAAACAAAAACAAATCTCTTCCTCCTCTCAAATCTGACCTGAACATTGTTTACACAGATGCTGAAAAAGCCGAAGCTATAGCAAAAAATTTAGAAAAACAGTGTAGCCCTTCGTACAAAAATCTAAATTTCAATCATATTTACAAAGTTCACCGCCACGTCAGACACGTGTTAAAACGCCCTGATACCTGTACCAGCCAACTCACACCTACTTCCCCAGCTGAAATTTACGACATCATAAAGAATTTAAAGAATAAAAAAGCTCCAGGGCCTGACGGCATCTCCAACAAAGTTATTAAACTGCTACCCCGAAAGGCCATCGTATATCTCACAACAATAATAAATGATATGTTCATGTTTAAGTACTTTCCCTCTGCATGGAAGTTGGCAGACGTAGTTCCTATATACAAGCCGGGCAAGGATCCTCAGCAACCTCAAAGTTATCGTCCCATAAGTCTGATTTCTAATTTGGGCAAAATAGCAGAAAAAGCTATCCTTTCCAGAATTCAACTTTCAGTAAAAAAATTAAACATCCTTCCTTCAGAACAGTTTGGTTTTCGCCAATTTCACAGTACCACCCAACAAATTCATAGACTAATAGAATTCATTATCACAAGTTTAAATTGGCATCAATACACCGGAGCAGTTTTTCTTGATTTAGAGAAGGCGTTTGACACGTTATGGCACTTTGGACTACTATACAAGTTGATTTTAGCTGGCATTCCATTAGATCTAGTTCAAATTATAAAGTCATTTCTTAGTGACAGACGAATGTAAGTCAAACTAAATGATATATTATCTACCCAACGACACATCTTGGCAGGAGTTCCTCAAGGGTCCCTTCTGGCACCGATACTTTTCACGATTTACATGGCGGACATTCCGCACAATCCAATGTCATCCATCATTGCCCTATACGCAGACGACACAGCTATACTAGCCAGATCAATTAAACCGCACATTGTCAACAAGAAACTGCAAGAAAACCTGCAGAGATTAGAGCACTGGTTCTCGAAATGGAGACTGCAAGTAAACCCTCAGAAGAGTATTGCCATGTTCTTCACTAAAAACTCAATATTCCCCAAAGATGATATCTCCCTATTTAATACCAAGATTCCCTGGAAAGCAGAAGCCAAATATCTGGGTGTACTGCTGGACAGAAAACTAACTTTCAGTTCACATATAAAAGCCTCATGTTCAAAAGCATCAAGAGTCATTGCACAGCTTTACCCTCTTATCAACAGGAATAGCAAGCTGGATACCAAAATAAAACTGCTCCATTATCAACTGTTGATTCGACCCATTATTACTTACGCGTCCCCAGCCTGGAGTCACACCTCAAGTACAAATATCCTCAAACTACAGAAAGTGCAAAACAAATGTCTCCGCATGATATTAAACGCACCATGGTACGTCAGAAATATCCAACTTCACCGGGATACAAATATCCCCTACATCTACTCTTTCCTTCAGTCTTCAGCAGTGAAGTTCTTCTCAGTGTCCTCTTCACATCCAAATGAATTAGTGCAACAAGCAGCCAATTATGATCAAACAGACTTCTCAAAATATAGGAGGCCGAAGGCCATCCTACTTCCTAAGAGCTCTGCCTGGCACCCACTCAGGCAGAGCTCTTAGCTCATAAACTTTTCCTCCCACAGTAATCCTTATCAGATAGCAGGGAATAAAAAAGCATTTTGCTTCGCCCTTATAGTCAGCAACGTCTTGCGCCTTGCGTGGAGGCCCTATTGATTTCTAGTAAAAATGGATTGAATTTACTGCTTTTTACTGATTGTGTTGTTAATTAGTGAGAAGTATGAATTCTGAATTCTGGGAGTGGGCAGCTAGTGTGTTAGTGTTTCGTATCGTGTATTATTGATGATGAATTGTGAATTTAATTGATATGTTTTAGCGATTTTTTATGTTTATTCATTGTAATAGTAGTTAATAGCTTGCTGTTATAAACAGTCGCTTAATTTTCGTCAGTGCATTATCCAGCGTCAACAGAGTGCTCGATCATCAGAGCAGGTAAGACTTTTATTTCATCTTCAAAAACATTTTTCAGGCTCTCTCCTGTTCCCTGCCCTGTGCAGCACTTGGTGGTTGAAGGGACAAGGCAGATCCTTCCCCCACTTCAAGTCTAGATTTAATTATGGATTCACCATATGAGGATCTCTCTTTCAAAGAACTTCTAGCTATTTTTCTGCAAATTGGTAACATTTTGCACACGAAATGGCCAGGAAGAGTTGAAGTTCATCAGATTATGGAGGTCGAGACAGACGACCCTCAAACCTCCGAAATTCCTCCTCACAGTACACATGACAACGTCACAACAACTGATATAGATTCCAATGATTATCAGGAAGTCAGCAGAAAGAAGAGAAAGAAAGAGTCTCTTGCTGCAGAACCTAAATTTGCACCTCAAATGGACACATCAGCATTATCTAGTGCAAGAACAGAGACAAATATATCGACACGGCCAAAAGAGAGGATTCCACCAGTTGTCTTGTGATCTAAGGAAAAATGGTAGTTGCTTGCAGAGACGATGAAGAACAATAACATCAAGTTCTCATCGGCCAAAAACACAGATGATGGAGTCGGCATCCAGCCCGAAGGAACAACGGACTACCGCCAGCTCACCAGACTTATGGATGATCATAAATTCCCTTATCATACTTACCAACTAAAAAGTGAAAAGAACCTTAAGGTAGTGATCAGAGATTTGGTAGAAAACATCACATCAGAGGAGATAGCTACTGATCTCAGATGACAAGGCTTGGAACCAATCAAGATTTCTCGAATGTATCGGGCAGATAAGCGCCCATGCCTCTGGTCTTAGTAGAGATCAGTAAAGATCAGAGAGAAATTTACGATCATGGAATAGTCTGCAACTTGGTCATCAAGACCGAGCCACTGAGAAGAAAGGCGTCGGCTGGTCAATGCCATCGCTGCCAAAAATTTGGGCATGCACAAATGTTATGCAGAGCAGACTACAAGTGTGTGAAGTGCGGTGGCAACCATCCCTCGCACACTTGCGTCAAGCAGAAGTCCACACCTGCTAAATGTGCGAACTGCAGTGGCCCACATCCTGCTAATTACAAGGGTTGTTCTCTCCACCCATCCAACCTTCAAAAACCTAGACAGGAGTTAATTCAGCCCACGCAGAAAAATATTGTGAGATCTGTGCCTGAAATCAAAGCACGAAAAGTTACACCAGATAAATCGTATGCTTCTGTGGTTTCCTTACGTAACACCGAGGTACTCCCTGCAGCTAGCAGTCAAAATTCCTCAGCAATTTTCGCTGCCTCACCAGGGAAGATGTTAATGGCCTTCAGCAAAACAAATCCAAGCCAGGCCGATACCAACAAATTCCTTAGGAATACGCAAGTCATCTTCTCCATGATTAATGACTAATCCAGCTTCAACATCAAATTCTATACAGATAATATTCTGGAATGCAAACGGTCTCAACAATAAAATTTTGGAATTACAGGAACTTACAGATCACTTACAAATTGATATTCTCCTCATTAATGAGACTCACCTACGTCCCTGCGATAATCCCAAACTCAGAAACTACTCATTACTTATAAATGACAGACTCAATGCCAGAGGTGGAGGCACTGCCATCTTTGTCAGAAGAAACATCCGCTATAATGAGATTAAGAAGACTAATACATCTAACCTCGAGGAGACAGGCATAGAAATTCATACCAACAATGCAGGCAGCTTAAAGATTTATTCTGTATACAACCCCCCTGGCAAACCTTTACTCCCCTCTGATCTCTCTCAGCTACTAGATACAAATGAAGCAATAATTGTAGCAGGAGATCTCAATTCTAAGCATCCTTTATGGAACAGCAAGAGTTTTAACAACAACGGAATGATCCTCTACAATTTTGCCTTAAAGAGAAATATTGTTATTGCAGGCCCAATCGAGCCAACACATTATGGAGCGATCGGCAGACCTGATGTTTTGGATACTGCTATTTTTAACAATATTTGTCATCAATTTCAACTTCAAGTGGTTGACGAGCTCAGCTCAGATCACAATCCAGTACTCTTAAGTTTAGGGGGGGAGCCTGAGCTCATTCCCAACCAATCCCACACTAACCTTGCAAAATTCAAGGCTAAAATGAACACTATCATAGACTCAGTACCTACTATCTCCACCTGTGAAGAAATTGACGTGGCAGTCAGCAATCTTGAATGTAAAATACACGCTGGCTTATCCGCAGCTTGTTCTATTTCCACCCCAGCTCAAGTCCACTCACTTCCTGAAGAAATCCTTGTTCTGATCAGGAACAAAAATAGACTCAGACGCCGCTATCACAACACGCTATCTCCGCAAGACCGTCGAGAATTAAATAGAGCATGCAACCAAGTTCGTTACGCATTAAAAGATCACAAAAACCAGCAATGGGAAAGAAAACTCTGTTCTCTCAAAGCTGAAGATAATTCTCTGTGGAAGTTGAATAAAGCTCTCCGTACAGATCGCTCTAACATCCAGCCCATTCACGGAGAAAGAGGTCTTGTTTACAGAGATAATGAAAAATCGGAAGCTTTCGTTGATGCCCTCCAGCTTCAGTGCCGTCTTAATTATACGCATGCTGATCTGACCTTCATAGAGAGGATACACCGTCGTGTACGCTCTGCGCTTCGGAAACCTTGTAGCTGTGAAAATATCTGTCCCACCTCACCTAAAGAGGTCTATTCAATCATTAGGAAGCTTAAAAACAAAAACGTCCCTGGTCCAGATGAAATTACCAACAAAACAATTAAAGCCCTCCCACACAAAGCTGTCATGCATCTAGTAGCCATTATTAATGCAATTCTGAGATTAAATTATTTCCCCCTCAAGATGGAAACAAGCTGATATATTCCTTATCCTTAAGCCTGGTAAGGCACCACAAATGCCACAGAGCTATAGACCTATCAGTCTTTTATCATGCTTAGGAAAAATCGCAGAAAGAGTCATTCTCAATCGACTTAATGAGGAGGTGAATAAAAAATAACATAATTCCAAAAGAACAATTTGGTTTCCGTACCGGACATAGCACTACACAGCAAATTCACAGACTGACTGAATTCATCACTACAGGCTTTAACTGGAAACAGCACACAGGAGCTATCTTTTTAGATGTTGCAAAAGCATTTGATAAGGTGTGGCACAAAGGTCTCATCTATAAATTAATTACAGCCAACATCCCTCTTTACTTTACTAAAATTATTAACTCCTTTCTACAGGACCGTAAAATCCAGGTCAAGTTGCGCGGAATTCGATCCTCACTGAAAAAAATCACTGCTGGTGTCCCTCAAGGCTCGCTGCTCTCACCGCTGCTTTTTAACATCTTTGTTTCTGATGTTCCTAGCACACCACTAACCACTATAGCTAGTTATGCGGACGATATGGCAATTCTTAGCAGATCTCTCAGGCCTAACATAGCTACTCAGCGCTTACAAACTGCAGCAAGAAAATTGGAGGACTGGTTCAGAAAATGGAGAAGTTAAACCTTTTAACACAGCCATCCCATGGAGATCTAGTACCAAATATCTAGGCATTCAGCTTGATAACCATTTAAACTTTAACTCCCACATAGTTTATGCATGCAAAAAAGCAAACTCTGCAATTGTACAACTCTATTCTCTCCTCAATAGAAGAAGTCAAGTTAGCACTGAAAACAAACTACGGATCTATAAAACAATCATCAGACCATCGTTAACTTACGGATCTCCAGCCTGGGGTCACACTTCCCCCACCAACATCAACAAGCTACAAGTTATTCAAAACAAGTGCCTCGGTATGATTTTTAACGCTCCGTGGCTTGTCAGAAATGCTCTCTTACACCGTGATGCCGATATTCCAGATATTCCCACGTTCCTCCATAACAGTGCTGCTGCTTATTTTGCCAAAGCAGCTGTTCATCCAAATCAACTCATTCGAGAGTCTTCTAACTATGACGAACACGACAGGTGGAAACATAAGCCAGGCACCTGAACCGAAAACAGCTCTGCTTATCGGTTCAGGTGCCTCCATACAGCCCTAAATAGGGTGAGCCAAGTGCTCGCTAATCTTTAATGCAAGACTATTCATAGAGACAAAGGGATTGGAGTCCTTGGGACTGATATCCATCATGCCACATCAGTTATCAGTTTTATCTAGTAAAGATGAGAAAGTGTATCCTTCATGCAGCAGTTTAGCAGTTCAAGGATTTATCGACTCTGATTTGATCACTAACCGATTAAGCAGTGTAAAGATCTTCAGTGCAGCTTCTATTTGGCAGATAATAAAGGTAAGACTTTTTGACTCTGTTAGAGTAAATTTCACAGGCCCTCCCCTGTTCCCCACCCAGTGTATGGTAGTAGTCTCCGCCACTGCCAGTCTACACCTGGTGGTTAGTAGGGACAAGGCAGGTCTTGTTCCCTCGCATCAAAAACTAGGCCTGGTTATGGATACGCCATATGAAGACCTCAATTTTAAAGAACTGATAGCCATATTCAGACATGTAGGCAATTTACTGCACACGAAATTCCCAGGAAAAGTCCAAATCCACCAGATTGCAGAAGTAGAAACAGAGGACCCCCAATCCCCTGAACCTCTTCCCAGCACCTTCCAAGACAGCGACAAAGAACCAGCAACAACACCTGACGATAACGCCCATGCAGACCACACTGACTATCAGGTGGTCAGCAGGAAGAAACGAAAGCAGGAATCTCCAGCGGCAGAAAATGAAACACCACCTCATCACATGGAGAGAGCAGCACCGATGGACATAACAACACAGCCCGATGAAAGGGAAGCAGCGATTGACACAGCCGCAAAGCCAAAAGAGAGAGTCCCACCGGTGATATTAACATCAAAGGAAAAATGGTCAACAGTTGTAGACAAGATGAAAAACACTAACATTAAATTTTCATCGGCTAGAAACTCAGATAAAGGAGTCCGCATCCAGCCTGAAGGAAGGAACATCGGACTACCGCAGACTCACTGGCCTCTTGGACGAGCTGAAAGTGCCATACCACACGTTTTAGCTTAAAAGTGAGAAAAACCTGAAGGTCGTCGTCAGGGGGGGATAGTAGAAACAATAACACCTGAAGAAGTTGCCACTGACCTTAGATCTCAAGGTTTAGAGGCAATAAAAGTCTCGCGCATGTATCTAACCGCAGATAAGCGCCCCATGCCTCTGGTCTTAGTTGAGATCAGCAAAAACCAGAGAGAAACCTATGACCTAAAAACAGTCTGCAATCTAGCTATCAGGACTGAACCTCTTCGTAGGAAAACATCCGCCGGCGAATGTCATCGCTGCCGAAGATATGGGCATGCACAGAAACTATGCAGGGCAGAATACAAATGTGTAAAGTGCGGTAACAACCATCCCTCGCACATTTGCACTAAGCCACGGACAACGCCCTGCAAAATGTGCAAATTGTGGCAATCCCCATCTAGCCAACTATAAGGGCTGTTCATTCTGCCCATCTAACCTATCGAAGACGAGAGAGGCAATAGCCCCGCCCACTCAGAAGCGCGGCACACAACCTGCTCTGGAAGTCATAGCGCGGACATTTACACCCAACAAATCATATGCCTCCGCGGTCTCTTCACACAACATGCCGGGATCGAGCAGCCAAAACTCCACCGCAACGCTTGCCGCTACTCTGGGAGAGATGTTACTGGCATTCAGCAAAACAAACCCCTCCCAGGCTGATACCAACAAATTCCTGAGGAACACCCAAGTCATCTTTACAATGATTAATGGATAATCTGGCTAGTACAACGAATTCTTTACAGATCGCATTTTGGAATGCCAACGGTCTCACTAATAAACTCATGGAACTACGAGAATTTGCAGACCACTACAAAATTGATATACTCCTGATAAATGAGACTCACCTCCGATCCTGTGATAACCCTAAACTCAGATATTACTCATTGATCAGAAACGACAGATCTAATGCCAGAGGTGGTGATACGGCCATTTTTGTCAAGAGGAACATCTGACATAATGAAATCAAAACGATCAACACAACAAATCTGGAAAATACTGGTGTCGAAATCCACACCAATAACTCAGGCAGTCTCAAAATATTCTCAGTCTATAACCCCCCTGGCAATACTCTCTTATCCTCTGATCTTTCTCAGCTGCTCGATACAACTGAAGCAACAATTGTGGCAGGTGATCTCAGCTCTAAACATTCACTATGGAACAGCAAAGGCTTCAACAGCAACGGACGAGTTCTTCACAACTTCGCCTCACTAAGGAACATCGTTATCACAGGCCCGGCTGAACCAACGCACTACGGACCGCGAGGCAGACCAGATGTGATTGACATTGCCATCTTCAAGAACACATCATATCACTTTCAACTACAAGTCGTTAATGACCTGAGTTCTGACCACAATCCAGTACTTTTAAGCTTGGGAAGGGATCCAGAACTCATTCCCAGCCAGACGCGTACTAAGTTAAAAAAATTTAATACTACTCTCAGCACCATAATAGACTCAGTACCAACTATCTCGTCGCGAGAAAAAATTGAAGCAGCGGTCCAGTACCTTGAAAACAAAATACATGTTGGCTTATCTGCAGCCTCCACTGCTCACAACCCAGTCCAAGAAAACCTACTTCCGGAGGACATCCGCACTTTAATCCGCAATAAAAATAAGATCAGGCGCCGCTATCACACCACACTATCTCCTCAAGATCGCCAGGAGCTAAATAGAGCGAAGAATGTAGTTCGCTACGCATTGAAAGATTACAGAAACCAAGAGTGGGAAAGAAAACTGTGTTCCCTCGAAGCGGAAGACAATTCCATATGGAAGATGGCTAAAGCTCTCCGAACGAACCACTCTGCCATACAGCCCATTCACGGAGAAAGAGGTATTGTCTATAGAGACGATGAAAAATCTGAAGCCTTTGCAGACGCCCTACAACTTCAATGCAGCCCAAATTACGCGCATGAAGACTTACTTTTCATAGAGAGAATACACAGACATGTCCGAAGCGCACTACGCCAGCCATTCCGCCATAAAAATATCTGCAATACTTCGCCTAGAGAAGTCTACTCCATAATAAGAAAAGTCAACAACAAAAAAGCCCCAGGACCAGACGAAATTACAAACAAAACCATAAAGGCGCTCCCGCATAAGGCAATTATGCACCTCGTTGCCATCATTAACGCAATACTCCGTTTTAGCTACTTTCCCACTCGATGGAAACACGCAGACATTATTCTCATCCAAATTCTAAACCGACTACAAGTGGAGTGGAGAAAAACAACCTGATCCCGGGGGGATAATTTGGCATCCGTGCTGACCATAACACTACCCAACAGGTCCACAGGTTGACAGAATTTATTACAACTGGTTTCAACTGGGGACAACACACAGGAGCTATCTTTCTTGACGTCGAAAAAGCCTTTGATAAAGTGTGGCACAAAGGCCTTGTATATCAACTACTTACAGCTAACATACCTATCTATCTTACAAACTCATAGACTCCTTCCTAAAAGACCGGAAATTCCAGGTGAAGCTGCGCGGATTCAGATCCTCACCGAGAAGAATCACCGCGGGTGTCCCCCAAGGATCACTGCTTTCGCAACTACTGTTTAACATCTTCGTCGCAGATATCCCAAACGCAACATCAACCACCATTGCTAGCTATGAGGACGATATGGCGATTCTGAGCAGATCTCTCAGACCACACTTAGCAACGCAGCGTCTACAAAACGCAGCAAATAGCCTGGAAGACTGGTTCAGGAAATGGAGAATAGAAGTCAATGCGGATAAAAGCACTGGTATCCTCTTCACAAGACGAAAAGCAACACACCACGGAGTAATCAAACTTTTTAACACAGAAATCCCATGGAAAACCAAAACCAAGTATTTAGGCATACAATTGGATAACCGACTCAGCTTCAACCCTCACATACTTATGCTTGTAATAAAGCCAGCACAGCAATCAGCCAGCTCTACTGCCTCATCAACCGAAGAAGCAAAATGAATATTACCAACAAACTTAAGATCTACAAAACAATCATCAGACTCATTTTCACATACGGATCGCCGGCTTGGGGTCACACTGCCCCCAGCAACATAAAAAAACTGCAAGTCATCCAAAACAAGTGCCTTCGTATGATATTTGATGCTTCGTGGTTTGTCAGGAATGCTCTCCTCCACCGAGATGCTGACATTCCGGATATTCCGACGTATCTCCGTTACATTGCCACGGCATTTTTCACCAAAGCAGCAATTCACCCAAACCAACTCATTAGAGAGTCAACCAACTAAGATGAAAACGACAGGTGGAAGCACAAGCGCCCGAAAGCGGCTCTGCTCATCGGTACATGCGCTCCCACACAACCCTAAATTGTGCGAGCCAGATGCTCAATAATCCGTTAATAATTTAAATCAAGTTCCTAGCGATGAAGGGATTATAATCCACGGGATTGAGATCCATCTAGCCACAGAAGTTAACAGTTAACAGTCGTTGTAACAGGACTGGAATAGGAGCTCTCTCTCGGGTTCTGGTAACTGGCAGGTCTCATCAGTGGGAGCTAGGCCCAAGTGGAGATACCAGGATGCAGATGTGGAGATACCAGCCAGAAGCATTAGCAGGTCATCTATACCTATAGGAGTTGCCAATTGGTGTGCCACCTTTTTAATAAATTACTCTGGATTTAGAGAAAGATGTTGAAAGTTTATTTTTTACTTGGTTAGAATATAATAAATTTAGTTTAATCCTTTATCCAAGTGTGAGCAAACAAAATTTGCGCCTGAAAGTATCTTCAGGACTGGGGGTAAGGTGGTACAACACCAGAAGACTCCTTGCAAAGGTGGAGCAAGCTACCAACACTCCTGTCTCAGTATCTCTCTTAATGCAAAACAGTGGGAGACAGGCCCAAGTGGCCTGGCTCCCACTGAAGAAACCTCAATAAAAGTCGAAACTAGTCTGGGTAGTCGCCCTTCCCTTAATGCATAACATTAGACATATCCGCAAGGAGATGTGTTTTGCATTAAGAGAGATACTAAGACAGGAGTATTGGTAGCTTCCTCCACCTTTGCAAGGAGTCGTCCTGGTGTTGTACCACCTTACCCCCAGTCCTGAAGATACTTTCAGGCGCAAACTTTGTTTGCTCACACTTGGATAAAGGATTAAACTAAATTTATTATATCTCATTTATGACAAATATTCTTCCTATTCTTGCTCTCATATCAATGTATATTATTTGATGTATACTGCATGTATCAAAGTTTGCAAGACATTTGTTCAGTTATTACTATTTTTAATAATAATTACATTTCTGATAGTTACAAAAATACAATGATGTGTTTTTGGTTTTTGGAATACCCCTCTTAATAGCCTCTCATTCTTATTCCTTCAATCTTTGGAAAAATCAAATCCCCTGAATAATTATCTGATAAGTTCCGTTCCTCTTTGTAATGTCTGTATCTCTATCATATTACAGTTATCTAATTTATTGTCTGATATAAGTGACGTTAGGCCGAAGTTGTCAGGGGTTAAGCATCCTGAAAAGCTGATTTCTATCCCACTTAGTAAAATTAAATTATGTGAATATTTGAAAACATCATTTGACAGCTCAGGTGACAGCATCATAGATGAATTGGTGTCACTAAAGGATAAGGAGTCACACTTACCTATTGAGTATAGTCTCTACATCAACTTTCAAACGGTCTTGACCTGGTTGCTGAAGATCAACTGTCATATTAATCTTTTCTTTTAGGCTTATATGGTGATCCGAATACATTTTAGAAAATTATAGAGACAACTACCGTGTTTGAGTAAAACTTTAGTTTAATATAAACCAAAATCCACATTCGAAGTTTCGACCTTTATATCAAGGTCATCTTCTGGAACACATATACCATATACAGAGAAACAAGCTGTACTACAATCTACATGGTTTGTTAAAGTTACTGACCAAAGTAACTTTAACAAGCCATGTAGATTGTAGTGCAGCTTGTTTCTCTGTATATGGTATATATGCTCCAGACGATGACCTTGATAGATGGCTGGAGTGTTATGCGATAAGAGGGTACCGATCCATCTGAAAGGCAAAATCTATAGGACAGTAGTGAGGCCAGCTATGACGTATGCTATAGAAACTGTGGCCCTGAGGGAAAATTACATCAACAGGATGGAAGTAGCACAGATGAGAATGCTTAGGTGGATGTGCAGTGTGACTCGAAAGGATCGTTTGAGAAATGACTATTATTATTATTATTATTATTATTATTATTATTATTATTATTATTCCTGATACCTCCAAGGAGTCCGAAGACTCATCGCGGGAGGACATCTTCAACTGTCTCTACACCTTACCTCTACTACGAATCAACGCCATCTACCGCCCACCTCCAACACCACCACAACTAGTAATTTTTGTCTGTAAATTGCGTGTGTTCTGAGGGCCGATTTGTATGTATGCGGGATGAAAAACCCGAGTTTCCGTGAGAAAAAACCCTGCTACCTCCGTATGAGATCGGCTAACTCACCATCGATTGAAATCGACCAGACAAAGATCCCTCCCGTGGCGACGAGAATCGAACTTAGGCCTATTCCAATCGAAGGGCGCAATGTACCGTCGTTCTTCCAATTGCGCTACGGAGGCGCTATGTGAGGGGAACAGTGAAAGTTACGAACTTAGGAGCGAAGATACAGGAGGCAAGGTTGAGATGGTTTGGTCATGTGATGAGGAGGGAGGATGAATATGTGGGAAGAAGGGTCATGCAGATGGATGTGCAAGGAAGGAGGAAGTGTGGACGGCCAAAGAAGAGATGGGGGTAGCTGGTAGAAGAGGACTTGAGAATGAAGAACTTGGATGTGGTGACAGCCCAAAACAGGAGGATGTGGAGGAGAGTCATTATAAACAGTGACCCCACTTAAGTGGGATAAGCTGCAAAAGCAGAAGAAGATCCAGGGTCAAAAATTAGGGATATAACTGAGTCTGTTAAGTTGCAGAGGGATAGAGCGAGTGTGATTACTGTAAGTTTTAAAAGAGGTAAACTGTGAGTCGACATATCGATACAAAATTAATAATGGAAAAAACTCATGTACAAAATTATTTAATAGTATAATTTTCGCCTGTGTGTCACAGGCATCTTCAGTACATATTAAGCTCAAATCAAACAATAACTGACAATTCCAAAAAAGCGCCACCTAAGTAGCTGGTGTAAGATAACTAAAAAGGTCAATAAATTTCCTTAAAAAAAATCAATACAATAAAAAATTAGGAAATGTTAACTGATTTGTAATACTATCTCCCATAAAGGGGATAGACGTAAGCCGTCAGATTTGTTTAAGTTAGGAGAATGAAGTAGAGTTTCACATGTTTTTTTTATAAAGGTGTTCCACGAGGAACTGACTTTTGTGAAGAACTCTTGTCTTTCTCCAATGAACTCTATGTCTAGTAAAGATGACATGTTCTGCAAGTCAAGTCCAGACTTTCAGGTTTAAAGTATTCAATATAAGATTGGTGTTCTTCTAGCCGAATAGAGGTAGATCTTCCCGTTTGCCCAAAATAAGATAATCCACAAGAGCACGGAATCTGGTAGACACCTGGATGATTAAGATGTGGAAGCTTGTCCTTAGGAGAAGCTTCCACATCTATTAAAACACTGGTTCATCGGGCACACTCCATTTGTTCTTCAGACGATCTTTTATAGAAATAACTACAATATATAACTTCTTCCTTTCTATCTAATGGTTATAAGTACTACTTCATTAAAAGAACTTTGAGTAGTTTTAATATGTCTTCCTCTTCAAACACAGAAGAAATAATGCACATTCCTATCCCTTATGTACAAGGCATCAGTGAACATATAGCAAAAATTTTAAAACCATTGAATATTTTTGTTGCCTTTCGACCGTTTAGAAAAATCTCCACCTTTCTCACTTCTCCTATGGACAAGCTTCAACATCTTAATCATCCAGGTGTCTACCAGATTCCATGCTCTTGTGGATTATCTTATTTTGGACAAACGGGAAGATCTACCTCTAATCGGCTAGAAGAACACCAATCTTATATTGAATACTTTAAACCTGAAAAGTCTGGACTTGCAGAACATGCCATCTTTACTAGACATAGAGTTCATTGGAGAAAGACAAGAGTTCTTCACAAAAGCCAGTTCCTCATGGAACGCCTTTATAAAGAAATATGTGAAACTCTACTTCATTCTCCTAACTTAAACAGATCTGACGGCTTACGTGTATCCCCTTTATGGGAGATAGTACTTTACAATTCAGCTAATCTTTCCTAACTTTTTATTGTATTGATTTTTTTAAATTATTTTTTTTATGAAATGTATTGACCTTTTTAATTATCTTACACCAGCTACATAGGTGGCGCTTTTTGGAATTGTCAGTTATTGTTTAATTTGAGCTTAATATGTACTGAAAATGCCTGCGACACACAGGCGAAAATTATACTATTAAATAATCTTTGTACGTGATTTTTTTCCGCTATTAATTTTGTATCGATGTGATTACTGTCGTTTTGGGAACGAATGATCTAGGTAGCAAAAGATGCTACCTAGATGTGTGATTACTGTAGTTTGGGGAACGAATGATCTAGGTAGCAAAATCCTGTCTGTGAGACAGGAGGATTCGAAAGACTTGATAGCAATGAATGCACAAAGCGAGAGTGGATAGATCATGAGTGTGTTACCAAGTTTCAACAGTGATGAATTAAACAGAAGAGTGATTATATGAGTCTTTGGATTTCTTGGAGGTGTCACATAATAATAATAATAATAATAATAATAATAATAATAATAATAATAATAAAAAAATCGCTAACGCCTTTTTATTCCCGTATATACGGGAGTAGGCGAGGCCATTTAGCCCTATCTAACTTTTGGAGACTGAGTGGGCAGTTCAATCTCCACTGGTACCCAATCAGAGACAGATGGCCCAAGGCTATCACTAATTAAGCGGTACGCAGTGAAGAGAGACGGCTCAAATGTGCCGCCATCTCGTGGTCTCTAACCCTAACACAATATATTTAATGTCTGAAATAATGTGGGTTCTACGGTCGATTTTCTTGAGTTTACAGGACGAAAAACCCGAGTTTCCGGGAGGAAACACCTGCTTGCCCGTGCCAGAGATCGACTAACTCGGGAACCGGTCGAAAAAAGGCTTAGAAAAATTTCCTCTAGTCGCCGACTAGACTCGAAACCAAGACTTCCTTCGTGCGGCCTAGCGCGGTGGTGTGCAAACGCCACATCCACTGAGCAATAATAATAATAATAATAATAATAATAACCCATTTATTCACAGTCTCCACTTGGGGCATACGATCATGTGGTCTTGACTTGGGAGATTGTAAGAAGTGCAGAATTTTCTGTTAAGAAATATGGAATTACAAGGCTGGCGATTATGACATACTGAGAACTCAACTTTCAGCAGTGCTATCGCAGAAGAATTTGAAAGGGAGAGATGTTGATTTTGCATGAGAGATTGTCAAAGGGTGTTTAAATAAAGCAGTTTCAGACTGTATACCAAGAGTCAGGAAGATAAATCAAGTAGGAGTACGATGGATGAATAGTATTAAGCAGGAGTTGTGGATGAAGAAAAGGTTGTGGAGGATATATAAAGAAAAAGGTGATCAGCGCACCCATGAGGAGTACAGCATGCAGGCAAGGAGACCTGTATTGTAGGCCAAAGCTAATTATGAGAGGAAGCTAACTGATGAATCCAAAACAAATCCTAAGCAGTCTTTTCAAAGTAAAAGGAGGAATAAGTGATCATTTTGCAAAAGTGTGCCACCCACATTATGCAATGTTCACCAGAGGGTGATAAAATTCTATCTATTTTTGCTATGAGAGGTTTTTTAAATAGTTCCATCTTCTTAAGGTTAGGGTACCCACAGAAAATCATACTTTTGAGGTAAAAATATGAAAAAAAATTTTTTGTTTTGTTTTGAGCCATGGAAGGTTAGGTTGGTCGAGCCTCTGCTATTAAATCGCTCGCAAAAATTTAAGCAGGTTTGAGCGCGGTTAGTAGATGGAAGGGGTTTTTATCGTTCAAGGGTGCTGGCACACTCTCCCTCGATGAGTCTTTGGATTCCCTGGAGGTGTCACATGATAATAATAAAGTTTATATACTAAAGAATAAATTCCGTAATTTTCGTACTCAAAAACTTCCTTCATTTTGAGTTACCTTATATTATTTATCATATTTATCATTTAAATGCTCATTAAATATGCAAAATCTTTAAATTGTTATAACTTTGCTTGTAATTGTCAGAATTAAAAAATTTAAAAAGTAAGTTATGTAGATTTAAAAGCTGTATAACATCAGTTTTGTAAGTAAAATCAATTGTGAGAAGACATTTTATTGGTTCTTGCTACCATTGCTATATTGTAAGCTATTTTGAAATAAGCCAATCAGAGCAAAGCTTAAAACACCAAAACTGGAACCAATATGGCCGCCACTAATGTGTGTGTTTTCAAAGCTTTGTCTTCATTCTGAGATTTATTATAAAAATTAAGTTTTAATATAACATATAGAAACATAAGTATATATAAATATGCCTAAAAGAAGAGGTTATCATCCAAAAAAAAGACGTTTTCATGGCAATCAATATATACAAAAAAAGAATATCGGCGATGAAAGTATTGATGAGAAGATCGTACAGAATCTGAACATATCTGCTTCAGAAAAGAAAATTAGCAGTAAAGTGAGTAGAAGCACTCCTGAAATATCCGGATATCGTTTTTTTATGTAGAAATTTTTTATTATTCATGAATAACTTTCCTTGCCCAAAATGCACTGTTACTATGGGCTACAATGTTCAAGAATTTAGACGTGGACTACGATCAGTGTTTACTTTTAGCTGCATATCATGTGAATATCAAATTAAATTTTGTAACTCTTATAATGAACATCGTTCTGTGGCACCTATAAATATAAGTGGTCTTATAGTCATTTGCAGGGATTGGAGAGCAATCGCAGGCAGAGAAGGCGGTAAACTCAAATAAGGCTAACCACCTGGGTATTAGTCATCTTTGCACTTTAGTTTCTTTTGGTCGTTCATCTATATGAGATTGGTGAAAAAGGAAAACTGAAAGCTTTTGGCTCGCTGATGATATAAAAGAGTTGAGGCCTTTTCTCTATCTCTCATACTATCAATCTGTCTTTTCTTTTTCCTAATACTATCATACTCTCTCTTTCTCGCACTCCTATACTAACTACTCTAGGCCTATATATGAGCTTTTTTTTTCCCCTTTGCTTTTTCACCTCAATAAAGGTCAAAACCGGTATGGGTAGTCTTCCCATAATGCATCATGTCCATAAGGATATGTGCTTTGCATTATGGGACACTAAAGCAAGTGATGTTAAGACATTAGCCTATATATATAAGTTGCCCAGTCGTGAAGTTACTTCACATGCAAAGTTTGTTTTCTTACACTTTAATAAAGGATTAAACTAAGAGTATAATTTCTTTGCAACTGTAATTGATAGTATAACCAATTGGAAAAACTTTCAACATTAATGGAATTGAACTGTAAGAAGTCGACAAGGCAATGGACTTGGGGGTAATGTGGACAGTGAACTGAAGTTTGGGGGACATATTGTAAAGGGGACCAAAACAGCACATCATATTACATGGTTGTTGAAGAACACACTGACAAGCATTGATAGAAAGTTATTGTTCCACTTTATAATACATTAATAAGATTATATCTGGACTAAGGTTATATCTGGAAAAAGAGGCCTTAGGGACTGGGATGATGAAATTAAATGCATTATTGAAGAAAAGTAAAAAGCATATAAAAATTGGCTCAACCTAAAAAACAATAGAATCAAAAATTGAATACAACAGAAAAAAAGCAATAGCAAAAGCAGCATGCAGGAGAATAAACAGAAACAGATGGAACAATTTTGTAGCAAAATTAAAGAGAGACTGTACACTCAAAAGACCTAATGCATATAAAATCCCCAAAGATCTAAGCAATGAAACTAGAGAAAAAGCAGATATTAATACATTAAAATAGAAACATGGCAAAATCTCTACCAAGATCTATGGTATGATGAAAACATTCAAAACAGAAACCCTTTGTAAACATCTCTGATAACTTGGAAAACATCATTCCAGAAGAATTAACAGAAGCATTAACCCAAAGCAAAACAGGAAAGGCTCCAGGAGAAGACAATATAAACTTGGAACTCATCAAATATGCAGAACTTGAATTCTCACTTAGGTTAACTTAACTTTTATAATATGATCTGGAAAGAAGGAAAATGCCCACAAGATTGGACCAAAGCAATAGTTATTCCCATCTACATAAAAGGACACAAATCTGATTGTAAATTATCGTGAAATCAGCTTACTTAGTACCTGTTATAAAGTATATGCAAAAATCATAGCATATAAACTTAAATGTATAGTAGACCCAAAATTAATAGAAGAGCAAAATGGATTCAGAAAAGGCAGGTCTTGCATAGACTCTGCATTTACATTAAAATTATTAATTGAAAAACACAGCGAAATGAACATAGAAACACATATAGCTTTTATAGATTACACCAAAGCATTTGATAAAATTATCAGAGAAAAACTATGGGAAATCCTAGAAGAACATGAAATACCAAACCAACTCTTTAGTGCCTTATATAATATATATCAAGATAATAAAATATCTGTCAAGTACAATAATTCAACATCAAGCTGGAAACCAATAAATCGAGGAGTCTATCAGGGTTGCACTCTCTCACCGGTTTTATTTAATATATACATAGATAAAATCATAAAAGAATGGAAGATAACTAATGAAGGAGGATTCAAGATAAACCGTAACACCAGATTAGCTACTCTTCTTTTTGCTGATGACCAAATAATCCTTGGAAATAATGAAGATGAACTACAAAAATCATTATGCAGTCTAAATAATCTGATAAAAACATATGGTATGGAAATATCAACAGACAAAACAAAAGTCATAGCCTTCAAAGTGCTAATCCAATAAGAAGCAAAATAGTAATAAACAACAAAATAATAGAGCAATTAAATACATTCAAATATTTAGGTTGCACAATGTCATATGAAAATGAAGCTGATATAGAACCAAAGATATCAAACTTTTTAAAAGTAACAGGCAATATAAATAAAATTTTTAAACCCAATTATGTACAAAAACACACACGAATAAGAATCTACAATACAGTTGCTAAACCAACCTTCCTTTATGGCATTGAGATATGGACAGTAAAAAAAGCAGATGAAAGAAGAATTGAATCATCCGAAATGAAATTTCTGCGCAGAACTGAAGGAGTCACAATAATGGACAAAATGAAAAGCAGCGAAATCAGAAAAAAACTCGGAATTACAACCTCCCTAAATGAAACAGTGATTTGCTATAGAGAAAAATGGAAAGAACACATACTAAGAATGAATAGAAACAGAATACCTAAACAAATTCTAAATTACCACCCAAAAGGTACTCGATGCAGAGGAAGACCCTTAAAAAGATTGAATTGAGTCCGGAACAGGCCACTTGGCCTATAAGCCTGGAAAGAAAGAAGAAGATATCTGGACTATTGCACACTGATCTAGTCACCTAGATTCCTTGATGACGAAGAAGTGGTGAACAGGATCCACAGGCAAGTGATGATTGTTGCAAATCTGTAAAATGTTTACTATGAGGATAGAAAGAAGTTCTGTGGACTCCAACAACTAGCTGATAGGCATAAGAGAAGAGATATGATGGAAGCATATAAGTTATTGAAGGGGTTTTATAGGATTCATACTGATGACTTTTTTCTGTATAGTGCAGGAAGGGAGAGAACGAGGAATCATCCCTGGAAATCGTATAAAAGTGTGGTTAACAAAGGTGTTTAAGGCTAGATTTTTTGCCTGAAGGGTGGTGAATATGTGGAATGCATTGCCAGAGGTGTTGTGAGTGCTTCATCTGCGAATGAGTTTAAGGAGAGGTATGATAGGTAGTGTGTGAATAATGGTTAGTATGTCGATGTAGGGTCTTCTGCAATGAGTCTACTCCATGGAAACACTACTGACAAAGCCCTGTAATTTATATTCTTTGTCTGTCATCACTACTGGCTATTTCCCCATTCTGGAAAAACTTAAGCTCAGACTTTACTATGATGCAGGGATTTTCAGCTGAAGGTGAGTTTGTTAGCTGAACTCAGCAAAAATAGAGGTAACAGGGTTTCCTCTCCCTCTTCAGAAACTGATTATTTTTATTATTTTTTTATTATTTAAGAGTGCGTACCAGCCAGAGAACATGCATAATTAGTAGAGATAATATACTAACCTTATAGCCTAGTAGCTGCACTTGTACACATTCAAAATGGAACTTCACCTCAGTAGCACACTCAGGATTTAATCTTGGGGGGGAGTTGAGTAGACAATTTGAGAACACACTATGCATCACATACGACCTATGACTGAGCACCTGCAATGATCGCTAATTCATAAGTAGTATAGAAATAGAAGACACAATACAACATAAATAAAAAAAAAAAAGAATTTTAATTAGGAAAAGATTTTTGGACAATTTTCTAGTGTTTTTTTCCTTTTTCTATGAGGGGGACAGGGCCCCATTGTCCCCCTCTGGGTGTGCCACTGCTTCACCTTATTCATTTTCTATATTGCTAATCTTCTGTCCTTGAATGATTAATCAGCCTTATTGATAGTTCTGTAATGGTTAGTGCTGTCTCCTGCTTCAATTGCCATCAACTAGCATTTTTCCTTTTAATATTCTACCACCACTTTAATATTATTTTTTAGGTTTGTGGTCCAGAGTCATTACATGATTTCTATAATGTTTTTTGACCACTCTTTCTGAACTTTGTACAAAAGTTTATTGCAAATCTGTCATAAAATATAAAACAGTCAAGAAATACAGCAAATCATTGCATAACTGATTCATTAGATGTCAACTGATGTTGATACCTCCCCCTTATTGATTGAGGCTGTTATGGTTGAGTGTGTTGCTTTCACTACTTTTCAAAATCCTTTATGTAGTGGGACAACAATTTTCCTTTGCTTCTTGTAAGCATCGCCCTCTCTTCATGAAGGACAATGAAAGTAGATTTATCTTTATATCATCTGCACACTGCCTTTTTGCAAGTTCCCTGAATTTCAAACCTTATGAACTATCACTCCCTAAGATTCTTTTCATCTATAGTACAATCTCATCAGTATAGTACATAGTCCTTCCATCTCTGAATTCCAGAGTTCAGGACTTTGCATTTAGACACTCTAAATTGGTATCTACTGTTATTGGCAACTTTCCTGAACATTGTACCATCTGCAAACAACCAATTTTCTCTATCCTTTTTGATAACACTTTATATATGTTGAACAACATTAACTCTAAAATGCAGTGTTCTGCTTGTTGCCATCCTTTGATATTTAAGTTGCAGCACATGGGTCTGGATGTCAGATTGATCAACTGGATTCAGGATTGGCTGCCTGATAGGTATCAGAGAGTTGTGTATGGTGGATCAGTTTCAAGGAGGCAGAGGGTTACAAGTGGGGTCCCACAGGGCTCAGTACTAGGACCTATATTGTTTAACCTTTATATCAATGACATTGCCAGTGGATTGCAAGGGGATATTCAGTTGTTTGCAGAAGATGCGAAGCTGGGAAGGATTATTAGTAATAGTGCAGATGTGGTAGCCCTTCAAGATTTGAATAAGCTAGATAGATGGGCAAATGAATGGGGATGTCAGTTTAATGCAGCAAAATGTAAGGTCTTGAGGTTTGGGAAACATTGATGGGATGCTGCATACTCTATGGGAGGAGTTATACTGGAGGAAGTAGGGGAGACAAGAGATCTGAGGTTGATGATTGATAGAAACCTGAAGTTTAGGGGACATATTGCAAAGGTGGTGAAAGTAACACAGAGGATTGCTGCAATTATGAGGACACTGACCTGCAGAGATAAGAGGTTTATTATTCTGTTGTATAAGTCTCTGATCAGACCACACTTGGACTATTGTTCTCAGATTTGGTCCCCAGGATTTGAAGGGGATAAATGAACTGTGGAAAGGATACAAAGACGGATGACAAAGATGGTTTCAGGAATGTACAAGAGTTATGAGGATCAGCTGAGGGAATGTGGACTGCAGAGTTCGGTGGATAGAAGAAGGAGAGGTGATATGATTGAGACTTTTAAACTGTTGAGAGGTGGTTACAGGGTTGACCCTGGGGAGTTCTTTCGCTTGGTTGAACAGCAGGAAGGAGTGATGACAAGAGGCCATCCCTGGAAGTTACGAAAGGAAACTGTGAACAAGAGGGTGAGGAGTGGTTTCTTTATGTGGAGGGTGGTTGAATCGTGGAATGCATTGCCTGATGGAGTGGTGAGAGCGAGAATGGTCAATGAGTTTAAGGAGTGGTATGATAGACTTTGTGTTTCTTAGGGGGGGGGCCTCCCCTCTATGAGTCTTGACAGACTTTATGTTCTTAGGAAGGACCTCCTATGATGAGTCTTTTGACTCCATGGAGGCCTGAATAATAATAATAATTAATCCAAATCCATTTACTTTGGATAATGATCATAGCCAGGGCCATACTTATGTATAGGCATGAGGCTCTAGCTGGGGCCCCAAAAAATTAGAGCCAATTTAAGGCCTCAAACAATGAAATTTAAAATTGAAGAATTATAGGTATAAATAATTAAAACTGAACATAAAAAAATTGATACTGGTAATTAGTTTACGGAATTAACAACGCATATAAAGTATATTAATTAAAGGTAACTTTAATAAATAACTTCTATATTTCGGCAACATCACGTTGCCGAAATATAGAAGTTATTCACACAGAAGAAGAAATATTCACACTTAAACAACCAACACCCCAGAGTCCAGTTCACCTTAGAAAAAGAGGAAAACAACACCCTCTCCTTCCTAGACACTTTAATCACCCGCCAGCTTGATGGATCTTTGGTTTTCTCTGTTTACAGAAAACCCACCCATACTGGCAGATACATTCACCAGCAATTCCCGCCCCCCCCCTCACAACAATATGGGGTTATAAAAACACCATATAACAGGGCAAAATTAATCTGCTCAGATGACAAGGCCCTAACTACTGAACTAAACCACATACACAACACTTTCTTAGCCAATGGCTATAACCCCAAAAAAATCCAAAAAATACTTAAACCTGTAAACCACAACCCCCTCCACAATAAAGATTACACCAAATCTATCACCATCCCCTACATCCAGGGCACCTCTGAGAAAATAACCAATATCCTCAGAAAATATGACCTTACTTCCTGTTACAGACCATATAAAAAGTTGGCATCCCTTATCCGCTCTACCAAAGACCAACCACTTCCCCTAGACCTACCTGGTGTATACCAGGTCCCTTGCAGCTGCAAATTGTCCTACTTTGGCCAAGAACAACAAATATCAGGATTTCAGAACACAAAGACTACATCCGGTTTCACCAGTACAGCTGCTCTGGGCTGGCAGACCATGCCTTAGATACCCACCATAGAATTCATTGGAAGAAAACAAAAATAATACACCGCAGCAAGTTTAAATACGAGAGATTATTCAAGGAATCTTCAGCAGCTCTAAAAAACGCTCCTAACCTCAACAAATTTGGGTGCATGAAACTACCCCAAATTTGGGAGACTTACATTTTGAGAACTTCAGCCCAACTGCCAAGTCAACCAAATTAGCCCACCAGAGGGCACCATTAGGACTTTAGGAACAATATTAGTTTCTTGCTTTCTTCCTCATTTGCTTTTGTTAGTGCCTGCGTGCACATACCATATCTTTATGTTCCTGAAGATGGCAACGTGACGTTGCCGATATATAGAAGTTATTTATTAAAGTTACCTTTAATTAATATACTTTATATGCGTTGTTAATTCCGTAAACTAATTACCAGTTATGTATGACCAACGTATAAGCCTTGCTACTAGTATATTACTTATATATATATATATATATATATATATATATATATATATATTTGGAGTAATATATAAGTAAATTTGGAGAAACATATAAGTATGAAAACAGAAATTCCATTATCTTGAGTAGAGGTTGGTGAAGCAGACAAAAGAAAATTCCAAGGAATTTGTGATTCCAAGAAAGTGGCTCTTTCTGTGTGGAATTTTTTTTTTTATTCCACAAACTAAAGATTGTAATTAAAAACTATAGTGCATTAGTGCCATGAGTGGACTAATGATCTTTTTCTCTGTTTTAATGAATTTTTTTATTTTTTTTTTATGTAGTCTAGAAAACCCTGCTCTAGAGACCAACAAAGAACTTGTTTCAAGATACTTTAGACTTCCAATAAATAGTGCTAGTCTCACACTGGGCAATGAAATTCATCTCCCACCTGAGGCAGTCATTTCAACCTGCAGCCTACTATGGTAGTAGTTATTGTATGGAAGATAGTCATTTAGTGATTTCTTTGCTGAGGTATTTCAGAGTAGTGAAATACATGATAATTTCTATTAGAGCAGGAAAAGTAGTGGGATGCACTTGAGTGAATTCGAGTTGGTAAGAATAATGATTGATCTAAATGCTAAGATAATAAATTACATGATAACCACAGTAATTAACATTAATGAAATGAATGTACAGATATTTCGTACTGAAATTAACAGTACATCATCAGTGTGTAGAAACAAGCAATCAACTGGATTACAAAGTACATACAATAGTCGATGGTTTACCAATTAAAATGGTTGCCGCATGCTAGAACTTTGTATTAATAAATATTATTATTAAAAATACATTTGGTCGTCGACTTACAACTGACTTCCGTTCTGGCTGAAAGGTCACAAGTCGATCTGGTCATATGTCAGCCATATATTTATTAACAGTATTCTTTAACCTTTGTAATCTTTTTATTATCTTTATAATTTATTTTTATAATTTTTTAAATTTATAATTATATATATATTGTACATAATGTTAAAAATAATACTGTACTGTAAACACAAAAATACAATTTAAAATTAATGTAAAAATTAATACAAATGAAATTTACAAAATTAATTTTTATTCTTTGCTTGTGCTGGGTTGTGGATCGTCAGGGTCATGTTCTTGGGTTGAGGTAAGAGATGCTTCTCCTGTGACACATACACGTAAATCTTTTTTAACAATGCTTAAACCATCCAGTACTTGCCTGAAAATCTTCTGCGTAATCGTCTCCGCCGCGTGATTTTAAACTCTGAAACGGACTTCTAGCCTTCGCTTGCACTGTGCAAAGGCTCATGGGTGAATTTTTCTGTATTAAATCTTTCATCCACATAACAATTTCTCCATTTCATGGATGGGTCCCTGTCGTTGTTTGGTTAAAATTGTAGACTTCATAGGTGCGGAACCTTTCACAGCTTCTCGAATTCTTTCTTTGTCCTTAGTATCGTTGATACCGTGGAATGTGATAACTTCAAGTCACGTGCTACTATCGTATTCACTTTCTTTCTGCCTTCATACTTCAGGATAACTTTCATTTTACACTCTAAATCAATAGTTTTCCTTGACTTCTTAGCTGGCGTATTTGTAGATGAAGGCATTTTCCTTTTACTAGACATTTTATGGGTAATATTTCAGCAGAATTTTAATTAATACACCACACGCAACAGATGCTTGAAAGCGACTTATGTGAGAGATAGTTATCATATGCGGTTATCATACAATAACTATCATATCCCATAGTTATCGTATGTGCAGCTGTCTGATTTATAATTAATTTATTCATTAATTTATTAATTATTTTTGTTTGTGGTCGTAAGTCGACGACCAGGTGTATTATTAAACAATTATTTTTGATGGTTACATAAGATAAGAATCTCCCAAACTTTTGGGAGAGAGAGACAATCATTCCGATTCAGATTTGGCCGATGTAAAAGAGGCTTCACAACTTTCTTTGAAAAGGTGTTCATATTTAAACCTGCATCTATGGAGAAGACGAGATATGCCAGACCAGACATTTGAAGTTTCATGTGTTTGATATAATATCGATGTTCTTTAATTATTTTTTCTACAGAACAGCCTGTTTGTCCAAAGCATGTTAGATTACTTATTGAAAGTTTTTCACTTGGTTATATTATAAATTAAAGATACCAAGAAATTATATACTTGGTTTAATCCAGTGATGGCGAACCTTTTTACCCAGGTGTGTCTCTTTTTTTTTAAATATTGACATTGTTGATGTGCCACTTGCATACAGTACATGCATTATAAATTTAACTACATAATCATAGATGGTGACTTATACATATCATATTAGGCTATTTATTTAATAGGACATTGATATAAAATCTATGAATTCATATTATTATTATTATTATTATTATTATTTGACACCTCCAGGGAGTCCAAAGACTCATCGAGGGAGAGTGTGCCAACAGCATCGAACGATTGTCCCCTTCCAACTATTAACCGCGCTCAAACTTACTTAACTGAGCCATTAGTAGCAGAGGCTCTACCAATCGACCAACCTTTGCCGGCGTATATATATTATACAATTAATTTAATAAAGTGAAATTACAAACTTACATTACATTTAATGAATTTTCTGTTGCTGAGTATTAGTAGAAAGTTGCTTTGTAGAATGGCTATAGTGCGTGTGAGTGTACATTTTAATGCTACACGGGCAGCGCTCAAATCATTGCTCTCCCTATCGATTTGATATTATTAAGGCAGAAATGACCTCTGGAATGTTGAGTATGAGGAAGGATTGAGAAGATGTAATTTACAGAGTCTAGTGGAGAGAAGGAAGAGTGGAGATATGATAGGGACCTACAAGTTGGTAAGGGGTTGTTATAAGATCAAGTGGGAGATCAGGGGAGAACCAGAGGTCATCCCTGGAAACTGTATAAAGAGGGTGTAAGTAGGGGAGTGAGAGACAGGTTTTTTTCGTGCAGAGTTGTGAATGATTGGAATGCCTTGCCTGAGAGTGTGGTGTCTGCAAGGAGTTTGAGTGTGTTTAAGACACGGTATGATGAGATGTGTGTGTGTGTGATAAAAGGACCTCCCAGATGAGTCTCTGACTCCACGAGGTCTTGTTTAATAATAATAATAATAATAATAAGAGTATGTAGAAGAGAAAATTGTTAAAAGAGCTTTAGAGCAAAGATTTTAAGAGCATAAAAGTTTTCGGGAAGGCTATTCCACATGCTTTGAATTTCTCAGTCTGAATTTTTTATACACGGTATCATGGAGACTTTCCCGCTCAAGTTCTTCTAATTCATTTCTAAGAGCAAATAAACTTTCTTTTCCAGATAGGATTACACTGGAAGTTGGCTAGTTGCATTTCTAGATCATTTAAATCCAACCACTCAAAGCCATCTAACTTAAGATCCATGAAATTGTTTCATCAGGATACTTTATGAATTGGATTGTTTGTTCCAATATTTGAAATTGCTCAAATCTAAAAGAAAACTGCTCAGTTACTGACTTTAGAACTTCGATAGATTGATTGATATGTTGTTCGTGATTTTTTGGGGCTGGTTTCATTAAAAAAAATTTCGCTCTTGGGAAATACTTAAAACTGTTACTTTCTGGTTTCATTAAAAAAAATTTCGCTCTTGGGAAATACTTAAAATTGTTACTTTCTAAATCACATTGAAATATTTTGAGTTTATTCTCAAAGTTCTCGATTGTGACAAACATGACATCGACAGATTTTCCGAAACCTTGCAATTGTATATTAAGTTTATTCAGGTGCAACGAAAAATCTGTGAAAAACATCAGCTTACTGAGCCAAGCAGAATCATTCAACTGAGAAAATTCGTGCTCCATGCCTTTCGTATTTAAATATAATTTAATTTCATTTAAACATTCAACAAACCATTCAAGTACTTGGCCACAACTCAACCATCGAATATTATTGTACATTAATAGACCATTGTATACTGATTGAACTTCGCTTAAAAGTGAATTAAATTCTCGTTTGTTTAAAGCCCTGGCAGCAATAAAATTAGTTACCTTTGTCACAATTCTCATCACATCATCCAAATCCTTTAAGCCTGATTTCACACGCAGTGTCTCCTGATGTATAATACAATGTACAATGGAAACAAACCAGGGGATGACCAACATATTCTGTAAATTGTTTGATAAAACTGACATTACGGCCAACCATATTAGGTGCGCATCAGTTGTCATAGAAAATATTTTCGATAAATCTATCTGTTTTTCACAGAACACTTTATCAACACAGTTGCATATGTCTTTACCTGTCGTGTTTTGAGGTAAATTTTCTAACTTTATCAATTCCACATACATAGAATCACCATGAATATACCTTGCAATAATCGCCAATCGAGCTGATGATGTAATATTACTGATGACGACTAGTTTCGTCGAGACAAAGGGAAAAACAATGGTATGAGTTCAAGTCTTGTTGTATTTGATTTTCTGTACTAGCATTCATTGATATAACTCTGTCTTTAATAGTATTCCTACTTAATAGTAAATCTTTCATGCACTTTACAATAGCTTCCTTATTATGAAAGTCCTCAAATAAAAATGGTGCACACTTTACGAAAGCTTCTTTAATATAATCACCATCACTAAGTGGTTTCCCATGTTCAACAATAGTATGTGAAATACTGTAACTTGCAGCTACTAAATTTGAAGGTCCTGAAACAAATTTAATTAACGTCCCTGATTGTGATTCTGCCAGTTTTAGATGTTGCGATATGTATTCTTTGCATTCTTCAAAAGCTTTTTCTAGGAGCCATTTGTGCTTAGTTTCAAAATGTCTTCTTACATTCCAAGTTCTACTCACAGATAGCTCACTACAATTTTCAGAGAACTTTATCGCTTCTATCAATAACACCATATTGTTCAGTCCAGGCATCTTGGAAATTTCTTCCACTTCCTTTCTGTGATAATTTTAGTTTTTTATTAGTGCTAGCTGCCATTGTAAAAGGGTTCACAAATTAAAAAAGAGCACAATTATATACAGCGGTAATTAAGCATAATAATTATTAAGAATTAACAATTACTGGAAATGAATCATATACCAGCAACTCAAATTACTTAAGTGGCAGACCATGCAAGACTACCACTACTTCTTTCAGCAGGGGTCGCCAGATTTATTACTGGTACGTTCGTAGCAACCTTGTTATGTTTTACTCTCTATCATACTACTAAATAGCAGCTATTTAGTAGGTTTTGTTGCGACGTCATCGTAAGTTGTTACTATTTGCATTATTTAACAAAATTTACTGAATTTATTGCAACTATAAAAAATGTTTTCATTATTTACTCAGATAAATTCAATATTTAATGCTGCCAATTATATTTTCTGTTAAAGTGGTTTTAAATATGTTTAGAACTTGTATTACTCAGTCGAGAGACTTGGAATGCATTCATCAACGAATTTCACACAGAAGTCAAATAAAAACTTTGAGTTTATAATAGATAAAAAACGTATTTATAAGTTTGTATCATATAATATTGATACTAATTTTTATAAGTTTTTATAATATCATATGACTATGCAAATATTATGATTAAGAAAGAAAATGTAAACTTAAAAACACTCGTTGTTTATAGGCTAGTTAGAAAATAAAATAGAAATAAGCTAACTACAAAATAAAAAAGAAATAGGCTAACTATAAAATATAATTCTTTCAATGAACCGAAACCTACCTTCATCTTAACTGAGAGCGATCTTACATGATTTATCGCAGTTTTTTCATCAGACCAATATCTTTCAACATCCAAGGTGTATCACCTGAAACCCTCAAGTGTGTCAGTGCTGACGCACGTGTCATAGGTTCTCCATCACTGGTTTAATCCATTATCCAAGTGTAAGCAAACAAAGTTTGTGCCTGAAGTATCTTTCAGGACTGGGGTAACTTGTGGCAAAGGTGGTATGACTTCACATCACTTGTCTTAGTATTCCATAATGCAAAGCACATCTCCTTGCAGACATGTATAATGCTATGCATTATGGTAAGGGTCACTACCCAGACCGGTTTCGACTTTATTGAGGTCTCATCAGTGGGAGCCAAACCCGGAGGTGAGATATCATGGTTGAAGTATTGCAGAAGTCATATTTTCCAATATGAGTTGCCAAAAGGTGCCACACCTTATTATTTAAATACTCTGGATTAGAGATAGATAGTTGTTGAAAGTTTTACACTTGGTTATATTAAAAATTAACTGTAGTATTATAAATTAAACAGACTGGTCGAAACTGGTCTGGTTTCGACCCCTCCCATAATGCATAGCATTATACATGTCTGCAAGGAGATGTGCTTTGCATTATAGGGATACTAAGGCAAGTGATGTGAAGTCATATAAACTTTGCCACGAGTTGCCCAGTCCTGAAAGATACTTCAAGCACAAACTTTGTTTGTTTACATTTGGATAATGGATTAAACCAAGTATATAATTTCTTGGTATCTTTAATTTATAATATAACTAAGTGAAAAACTTTCAACAGCTATCTATCTCTAATCCAGAGTATTTTAATAAGATGTGACACCCTTTGGCAACTCATGTGGGAAAATATGACTTCTACGTTACTTCAACCTTGGTATCTTACCTCTGGGTCTGGCTCCCACTGATGAGACCTCAATAAAAGTCGAAACCAGTCTGGGTAGTGATGACCCTTCCCATAATGCATAGTATTATACATGTCCGCAAAGAGATATGCTTTGCATTATGGGATGCTAAGGCAAGTGATGGGAAGTCATGCCACGAATTGCTGCAGTCCTGAAAGATACTTCAGGTGCAGGCTTCGTTTGCTTACACTTGAATAATGGATTAAACCAAGTATATAATTTCTTGGTATCTTTAATTTATGTTAGATTACATTCACACGGTATCTGGTAAATGCCAGCTAATGATAGAGGTGCCAGTTTATCTTTTGTAGATGGCAACAGATGAGAAATTTTGTTGATCGAAAAATATGTGGGAATGAGCTGATACGTCTTCAAAATTCTACCAGTTGGTTCCGAGATGCCAGAAATATAAGGGATTGGAACCCTGCGGTCTGTTGAAGAATCTTGAGGTGTTGGAACATAGGAGTCCATTATTTGCTGTATTTGATTAGGGTCATAACCATTAAATTTCATTAAACAGTAGTTATCAGAGCATGGTTTTGATCCATGGACCTCTGGGTTATGGGCCCAGCATGTTTCCACTATGCCACTCTGCTGATAAAATTCTTAGAAAATAAAACTGGAGGCACTGGGTATTGATCCCAGTGCCTCCAGATGCTAAGTGAGTGCTCTACCATCTGAGCTACGCCTGCTTTTCTGCCGGCCTGGTTGGCGTATCTGCTCTCCAGTTAAAAGGCTTGAATCCCACCGTGGGCATGGTGTTTGTGATTGTTTGTGGAAATACTAGTGGTGGGCAGTAAATGGCGTTGGTGTAGTTGCGATTAGTTGTAGCTGGAATGAGTGGTGGAGACAGAGATTTGTAGAGTAGATGCCCTCTCTCGATGAGTCTTTGGACTCTCTGGAGGTGTCACGTAATAATAATAATAATAATTTCATTAAATTTTTGATAGTGAGAAGTTCTTGTTGTAAGCTTGAGGGAGAGGAGCACACCTTGGTGCGCATGTTGTTTGTGATTGTTTGTGGAAATACTAGTGGTGGGCAGTAAATGGCGTTGGTGTAGTTGCGATTAGTTGTAGCTGGAATGAGTGGTGGAGACAGAGATTTGTAGAGTAGATGTCCTCTCTCTCGATGAGTCTTTGGACTCCCTGGAGGTGTCACATAATAATAATAATAATAATTTCATTAACTTTTTGATAGTGAGAAGTTCTTGTTGTAAGCTTGAGGGAGAGGAGCACACCTTATGTGCTCTATTAATTAAGGACTTGATAACACCAATTTTTTGAGAGGTGTGATGAGCAGACTTTTGATGGATGTATCTGCCAGTAAAGGTAGGTTTTCAATAAACACTGGTTGATAAATTACCGGAGGCTGTGCGTGTAAGGTGGATGTCCAAGAATGGTAAACTGCCAGCCTTTTCTTTTTCCATGGTGGACTGAATGCATTGTGAAGGCTATTGATTTGTTGTAGGAAAGTGGAAAATTCATTTTCAGAATGAGGCCAAATAGCAAAGACATTCATCAACATAACAAAACTGATAGAGGGTTGGGGATGAATGGATGAGAACAAGGTATCTTCTAGAAGCTAGATGGTTCAAAAAATAGTTTGCCAGAGGTGGAGACAGAGGGCAGGGCTACCCATGACAGTACCTTCAGCTTGTCTATAGATCTTGTTTTTCCAGCTGAAATATCTTGATTGTGTAACAAATTCAAAATCTTTGCAATATCAGGAGGGTAATCATTATATAGTAAATTAACAGTGTCACATAGTGGAATGTTGGTAAAGAGGGGAACAATGTCAAAGCTGACTAACAAACCCGACTCTCGTATTTGAATATCCTTGATTTTTTTAAAAAAATGTGTGGAATTCTTGATGAATGATCTGGATTGTCCAGTGTGAGCAGTTAATAAACGTGACAGAAATTTAGCAATTCTATAGGTGGGAGAGTCAATACAGTTCACGATGGGTCTTGCTGGATAACCTTCTTTATGAATTTTTGGGAGACCATATAAACGAGGAGTTCTTCCAAAATGAGTGCACAACTTGTCCACAGTATAACAAATATTTGATCCCAGCTAACAACTTCATCAAACAGCTTATTTAATTATTTAATTGTTTGATTTGCGTTTTTGTAAGACATTCCTGCAAACTGATGCAAAAATACGAATGTTTATACCGTAAACAAAAAATTACTCCTGACAACTCTTCCACTAATAAATAGATTGTGAATATTACTGGGTGCCTGTTATCATGCTGAAACTAGGGTATTAGCCATGACTTGGTTGTGGTACCAAAATGCATCCCATATCTCGAATTTTTGCATAACATTGAACGCAATCTGTTGGGACTTTCCAGTGAAGATGCTAATAAACTATGTTTTGAAGTTGCTGCTTCACTTTTTAAAAGCGAATTACCTCCATGCAATATATCGAGTGCTGAAACCCAGGTGCTAGTTTCATTAAGAAAAAAATAGCAATATATCTATTTCGAAAGCAGATAAAGGAAAAGCAGTAGTGGTAATGAATGAGGCTGACTATGAGAGAAAAATAGACTGCCTTTTACAGGATACCCCCACCTATCAAAAAATTAATTATAACCCTACAAAAATGCAAATCAAACAAAAGGGGGGGTACTAGAAGAAGCAGTGGAGGCAAGTAATCTTGGCTTGAATAAGTTTAGTTTAATCCTTTATCCAAGTGTGAGCAAACAAAGTTTGCGCCTGAAAGTATCTTCAGGACTGGGGTAAGGTAGTGCAACACCAGGCAACTCGTTGCAAAGGTGGAGAAAGCTCTCTCATCACGCCGATCTCAGTATTTCCCATAATGCAAAGCTCATCTCCTTGCGGATATGTGTAATGCTATGCATTAAGGCAAAGGCCACTATCCATACCGGTTTCGACCTTTATTGAGGTCTCGTCAGTGGGAGCTAGGCCCAGTAGTGGAGATACAAAGGCAGAAGCAATGAGAGGTCATCCTAACTTATAGGAGTTGCCAAAGGGTGTGCCACCTTATTATTAAATTACTCCGGATTCGGAGAAAGATGTTGAGAGTTTATTTTTCGCTTGGTTAGACTATATTAAGTTTAGTTTAACCCTTTATCCAAGTGTGAGCAAACAAAGTTTTCGCCTGAAAGTATCTTTGGGACTGGGGTAAGGTAGTGCAACCCTTTGGCAACTCCTATAGGTTAGGATGACCTCTCATTGCTTCTGCCTTTGTATCTCCACTACTGGGCCTGGCTCCCACTGACGAGACCTCAATAAAGGTCGAAACCGGAATGGGTAATGGCCCTTCCCTTAATGCATAGCATTACACATATCCGCAAGGAGATGTGCTTTGTATTATGGGAGATACTGAGATAGGAGTGATGAGAGAGCTTTCTCCACCTTTGCAACGAGTTGCCTGGTGTTGCACTACCTTATCCCAGTCCTGAAGATACTTTCAGGCACAAACTTTGTTTGCTCACACTTGGATAAAGGATTAAACTAAACTTATTATAGTCTAACCAAGCGAAAAATAAACTCTCAAAATCTTGGCTTGGTAGTTCCAAGGGCATATTGTAGAAGTAAAAAAGTAACCCATAGAGGGGGTTATAGGTTATAATCCAAGTCTGTTCTGGATTATTGTATGCTCATTTGGTAACCTGGTTTTCATTGCAGTTACTAAGGAAATTTCAGGGCTGTGGAATATAAATAATGAAGACAGATTGAGAGACTGTAAATTGCAGAGCCATGTAAATAGGAGAAGGAATAATGTGATCAAGATCTAAGTTACCGAGAGCAATGTATCAGATTGATGATGCAAGGATTTTTCAAAGCATAGAAGGAATAAGAGGCTATCCCTGGAAATTTCTTAGGGTGGTGAAGGATTTTGAGTAAGATTTTTTGCATGAAGAGTTTATTAATCAAGTCATTGAATGTATGTGAATTTATGATGTTGTATTATGAATATTGCAGTATTTCAGGTGCACATTCACAATCAGTCTTTTGATTCTGTGTTGTTATAATGACAATATATTAGAGTGCAGATATCTTACTAGAAGAATTCTTAAGATTGCTTATTTAAATGTTTTTAGACTTCCAAAACAAGCAAGTCTTAAAAAGACATCATGCAGGAGTTGAATATTCTCCTCATGATTTCTGTAAAAAACAAAAATAAAAATAAAAATATCCAAATATCCAAAAAAAATATCCATATCCATCCAACTTCCGGCATGGTCTAGTGGTTAGGATACCTTGCTCTCACTCAGGAGGTCCGGGTTCGATTCCCGGTGCCGGAATGACTTTTTTTTTAGAAGGAGAGGTGATATGATTGAGACTTTTAAACTGTTGAAAGGTAGTTACAGGGTTGACACTGGGGAGTTCTTTCACTTGGGTTCTTTTCTCCCCTCGATCAGTCTTGATAGACTTTGCGTTTCTTAGGAAGGACCTCCCATGATGAGTCTTTTGACTCCATGGAGGCCTGGATAATAATAATAGTGTAGCTCCTATATCATTTAATGTGATTTGCGATACTGAACCAATGCTACTTGTAATTATTATTATTATTACAGTCTCCATGGAGTCAGCTGACTCATCGTGGGAGGTTCATTCAACTGACAACATATTTATCATATCGAATCTTAAAATCCTTAACACTCCTTGCATTAACAACAGATTCTGGTAATGCGTTCCATTCACTGACAATTCTCAATTTAAAAAATCTGCTCCTCATGTCCCTCTTCACCACACTCTTACCTAACTTCCAGAGATGACCTCTGGTTTTTCCCCTCTCACATTCTACCTCTTTTTATAATCTCATCTGGATTAATCTGATAAAATCATCTCACCAACTTAAATGTCTGTATCATATCACCGACCAACCTCTTCTTGTCCTATCCACCAAATTGCAATCCACATTTCTTCAACCTCTCCAAAGTCCCGACATTGTCTTAGTCACTCGTCTCTGGACCACCTTCAATGTGTGTACATTACATTGAAAACCAGATGACCAGATTTAAGCACACTAGTCCAAGTGTGGTCTGACCAGTGCTTTATACAGTGGCACAACCACTTCCTTATACATGTTAGAGTACTTCTTATCATAGCAGCACTATGATATGCAGCCTTTGCAACTCTAGCAATATGCCCTCTAAACTTACAGTCTACTGTCAACCATCACTCCCAAATCTAATCTCATCCACTTCCTGAAGTATGGTATCATCGATATAGTACACAGCCTTATATTTCTGCACTCCGAAATGCAACGCCTTTCACTTATTGATATTAAAACTACAACTCCACTCCTTTTTCCAATTAAAAAGTCCATTCAAATCTTCTTGAAGGGAATTAACATCACTGGGGCACATCACTATTTACCCTCCTTTTTTTGAGACATTGCTCCATCATACACAACCTGTGATATTGTGCAGAGAGAGCCAATCTCTGATCCATCTAACCAAAATCCCATCTCTGTAGCTTGTACACCAATTTACCATGTGGTAATCTATCAGACACTTTTGCAACGTCCAAGAATATCACTGTATATGATTCTCCCTTATCTAACACACTTGTTACCTTATTATAAAATGCAAGTAAATTACTAAAACAGGACCTACCTTTACAAATCCATGCTGACCATCATAAAGAATGCTATATCCATCAGCCCAATCCTGTATTCTATTCCTAACCAATCTCTCCAACACCTTGACTACAACTGCAATTATATAGACTGTTCTATAATTGGAGACTTCTGTCCTAGATCCATGCTTGTGGAGTGGTTTCTTTTTGCCTTCTTTCCACTCCTTAGGAACCCTACCTACTGTAGGACTTGAATTAAATAACCAGACAGGTCAAGGGCATAGCCAACAGTGGCGCACATTCCTTTAAGAATACGTGGTGATATGTCATCCATTCCTACAGCCTTATTAACATCTAACCCAACCAACACCTGATACAACTCTGATTCTTTCACTTCCAATTCTCCTAATACTTTTTTCCTTTCTGTATATTGCACGGAATCATTCATACTACTAGTATGATATATGCTGATAAATTGCTCATTCAATAATTCCACTATATCCTTTGCAGCTATTATTCTGTTGCCATGACTGTCCACCAGTGTTAACCTAATGATATGTAATTCTTACCATTATGAATTCAAGCCACAGAACCAACTATGGAAAGTTGTGTGAAGTTTCTCTTGAGATACAGTTTGAAGATACAGAAATCTAATAGTGGTTGTACTTGCTTTTTATTTTATTACTGCATGATATTTGATTTCCATATTTCAATTGATACAGAGGGATTCTCTTTGATTGGAAAGACCTGGGCTTAGTTTAAACCCCATCTAGAATACGAAGAATCCGTTATAAGGGATTTTCATCTGAAGGTGTTTCACCTTCAGATGCTCTCAAATGTTTTCCCTCCCAGAAATTTAAGTTTTTCATCCCACAAGACATACACCATGCAGATAGGATTAACTACATGCATCAGGTAGGTTTCTGTTAAGCCGAGTGATTTTGCCATGACAGAATGTTGAGTCTACCACTTAAAGACGAAGATGAAAAAAGAATGATTTATGTGAATGCCATACAATAATGAAACCCTTGAATGCCTGTATATAACCATCAGAAGTATATATCCAGGAAACTCCTGATGAATTATCCTTATCCATGATAATACATGGCTTTATGGCACATTTGTTTCAACGGGTGCATTCCATTGTTGATAAAAACAAGAACATCAAGTTTATCTGAAAAATGTTGTTTAAGGAACTGTTCAGGAAAAGATTTATTAAATGGATGTGGGAAATTGTTGCAGCATTTCTGTTGCAATAATATCTTTGCTATTCTGAAAATAGTACCTTAAAGCTGAAATGAAATATGTGGTATATATCAGGTTTAGCCAGAATTTTGAAAATCTAACCTGGAAACAAAATGTTACCTTCTCATAAGATCCATTTCTTGATGTTTATGTTGATATTGTTACTTGATCCATTACAAGAACTATAATTTATCTCAAGTAGGTGTGAAGTTTCTCTTGAACCATTCTCACTGGTTCTGGAATATCTTCTTCTTATTGTGCTATCTTCTATCGAAGGTCAGCGACCATCTTGGCGAACAAACTGCGCTCTTGTGCTAATCTGAGCAGTTGTGCACTGCTCTTTCCTGTCCATGTCTTGATGTTGTCAAACCATGATATTCTTTTTCTTCCTCTAGTTCCTTTGCCATCAATTCTTCCTACCAAAATAGTTTGTAGAAGTTGGTATTTGCTGTTTCTCATGATGTGGCCAAGATATGATGTTTTTTGTTTCTTGATTATTTGTACAAGATGTTTAGCTTTGCCAATGGATTTTAAGACATCTTCATTGGTAATTTTTTCTGTCCATGATATCTTTAGCATTCTTCTGTATAGCCACATCTCAAAGGCTTCGATTTTCTTGATGGTTGTCGCCTTCAATGTCCATGTTTCGACTCCATAGAGCAGAATAGACCACACGTAGCATTTCAGCATTTGGCATCTGACTTCCATCTTTAGGTCTTTATTGCAGAATAGTGTTCTCATTTTCATGAAGGACTGCCTTGCATCTTCAATCCTTGTCTTTATATCTATTTCTGGATCCCACCGTTCATTAAGCCAGCAACCAAGATATTTATATCTTGACACTTGATCAATATTTTTCCCATTGAGTGTCAATTTCATTGATGAGGCTGGGTGTTTGCTGATGATCATGTATTTTGTCTTGTTGTTGTTTATATTTATTCCCATTCTTTGACTTTCTATGTATACTCTGTCAATGAGTTTTTGGAGATCCATAATATTATCTGCAATTAACACGGTGTCATCTACACATCGTAGGTTGTTAACAATCTTTCCATTTATTGTGATTCCCTCTGGACATTCTTCCAATGCTTTTTTAAAGATTATCTCTGCATATATGTTGAACAGGAGTGGTGAGAGCACACATCCTTGTCTCACTCCTCTTTTGATGTTAATATCACTGGTGGTAATGTTGTCTAATTGAACGGTAGCTGACTGATTCCAATATAGATTTGTTATTAGTCTTATGTCTTGTTCGTCTAGCCTTATTTGTTGAAGGACTTCTATTAAGTTATGCTTTTTCAAAATCTATGAAACACATAAAGACAGATTTCTGTTTTTCTATGCATTTTTGTATCAATATTTGGGTACAGAAAAGAGCCTCTCTAGTACCAAAACTATTCCGAAAGCCGAATTGTGTTTCACTTAGAGTTTCTTCACTTTTTCTATAAATGCGATTCTGAATTACTTTCAAAAATATTTTTAATGTTTGGCTCATTAGACTAATAAGTTGGAAGTCACCATAGGAATTCACTTTGGGTTTCTTTGGGACAGTGATAAATGTGGATTTGAGCCAATCTGATGGAAATTCATCACTTTCATATATTTTATTAAATAGTTTTTCAAGAAGTTTGATGTTATCTGGTTCTATTAATTTTAAAAATTCTGTTTGCACACCATCTGGTCCACTGGCTTTTCTTGTTTTACTTGTTCGTATAGCATTCTCTATTTCACATTTCATGATTGCTGGTCCTTGAATGTTATCTTTTATATTTATATAAAAGATAACATTCAAGGGGCCAAACATCAATTTATTAGTAGATACACTATCTGCCTGGGATAGGGAAGAACTTCTTAACTGTAAGTGACATTCATATTTTTTTAGTGTAGTACCTTGTTTTTCAAGGAGGCTAATAAATTATTTAAATAATTATTATTATTCACCACAATGCAAATTCTGGAATATAAGTTTTTTGTTTTTATGATTAAATATGCAATATACTACAGTGACAGGATATCTTCATAACACATAGTAATATATTTATATATTTTCTTCTTTTATAGCATTTGTTGAATATGACATACAATGTAGAAGTTCTGAAAACTGGCTATTCCAAGTTGAGTGATGATTTAACATCCATGACAGCAAATGGAACCTGTACACTTGTAAAAGGGCCAAACATCAATTTATTAGTAGATACACTATCTGCCTGGGATAGGGAAGAACTTCTTAACTGTAAGTGACATTCATATTTTTTTAGTGTAGTACCTTGTTTTTCAAGGAGGCTAATAAATTATTTAAATAATTATTATTATCCACCACAACGCAAATTAAGTGACCAGCAGTGATTACTTGATCTGTAATAGCTAGTTATCCACACATTAAAACTTATTACCTTCTTCCTTATTTATTTTGCAGTCACCACATATATTATATGTGGTGAACCATATTATTACCTGTAGTTAGTGTTATGTTACTTAGTGCACAACTTTTGGTCACAACCTACATAGAAAGCAACCAAAATGCAACTGTACTATATTACTAAGGTGCACAACTTTTGCTGATTTGTCCATTTATGCATTTTCATCTAACAGGAAGATTAGTCTAGAATAAGATTAGCTCCAATTGGAAAAACATATTTGGTGGTTTAGTTACTGTTGGATTGACAATACAAATTCACACACCATACTTTGATTGACGGAACAGCAGTGCTATTTGTTTCAACTTTTGGAATAACAAAAAAATCACTATTCTCGCTCTTTCTTGTTGCTTTGCATTCTGCTGGTTTTCTGTGAAAGGCAACTGCTTAAATTGTTAAAAAAAATTTTTCTTTGAATATTTTGAAAGCAATATGTTTTAGGTATATCATGGTAATATCTAAGAATTTTTTTATGTTTTCCTAAATTACAAAATAAATAAATAAAAAAAAAGGGTGGGTGTCAGAGATAATGGTAATCTGATATCTGATGAGCTTTCTAAGCACAAATTGCACCAAAGGATAAGTATAGGCATACCCCAGTCATACAGCATGTTAGGGTCCAGACTACTTTTGTATAGTGAATTTCGTTGTGTAGCAAATCACTGCCTTTTTTTTTTTTCACTTGTAGATGCATATAATAGTTTAATAATGTTTTTAAGCATGTGTGTGAATTGATGTAAATAAAGCATTTATTTATGTCAGTTATGCAAGCCAAAAATTTAAAATTTTTGCTCGCAAAAAAAGTTATTCTGAATAGCTTGGCTTAAGGAAACATGCCAACCATCAGTGTCATCAATCTGCACTATTAAGTTTTTCCATTTCGGCAATAAGATTGTGATGTTTATGGATCACTGCGTTAACTAGAGTTTACAATTATAACAAAAGTTTACAATCGTAAACAAAAATAGTGAAAAATAAGTTTAGCCTGCAGTCTTTGACAGTGTTCAATACGAGGGTTGTTTGATAAGTCCATGCAAAAATGAAGAAAACAATTTTTTTGGGACAAACATTTTTTATTTTTCAACATAGTCTCCTTTGAGGTACACTTAGTCCAATGATGCTCGAGTTTTTTGATCCAATCCATATAGTATGATTTGTCCAACTCTTCAAAATAGGCAGTTGTTTCGGCAATCACCTCATCGTTTGATGAAAATCTCTTTCCTGCCAGCCATTTTTTCATGTTTGGAAACAGATAGTAGTCCGAGGGAGCCAAATCTGGAGAGTGTGTGTGTGTGGGGGGGAGGGGGTGCCTAAGGACTTTGTAGCATAAATCGAACAATTTTCCAGGCTTTTGATCCAGTGTGAGCAAATGCAGCACCCATCTTACAGATAGTTTTCTCATATGTAAATGTTCATGTAAAATATTCTGTACATGGTCATTTGGGATGCATACAGCCTTAGCAATTTCATGCACCTTCACTCCTATCATCCATCACCATATCATGGATTTTTTCAATAATTTCTGGAGTAGTGACCTCAACAGCGTATCTAGAACGTTCAGTATCACTTGTGCTCATATGGCCACTTCTAAAGTTACTAAACCACTTATAAACCATTCTAATCGAAGATGCAGACTCACCATAATGTTTATCAAGCTTAGCTTTGGTTTCCTGAGCCATTTTGCCTTTCAAAAAGTAATGTTTAATCACTACACGAAATTCTTTCTCATCCATTTTTCACAAATCAGAGTAATTGATCGATTCAAATGAACGCCAAATTCAGAGTAATAGATCTATTTGACTGAAACTTAGTGTGTGATCCTACAATAGTTGCCAGTAACTAAAAATAACCTTGATACATACTGGTGGCGCCATCTCTTATACTTTGCACAGACATACTGAACAGCCCTCGTACACCATCATCATTAAATTTAATCATTTTAATCTTAGTATTTAATGTAATAAGTTTACATATCTTTTTTTTTTTCAGTGGAGCAACAGCACACTTTGAATTTGATATGCTACTATTAACAATAATAGAATAAAAGAATAGTTATAAATAGTTTATAATTCACAGCAAACCACCAAAATGCCGAGATGTTGAAGAGCATCAAATATAAACTGGGTTCACAAATACTTGCATCAATTGACTCAAAGCATCATCATCATGTCACTAAAACACTGTGTGAGCAAATGCAGCATCATATAAATGAGAATTGTTCATAATTAAAAAGTTTTGCAAGATTCTCTGACTAAATTGAATAGCTGTTGTAATGGATATGATGTGAAGGTCAGCAATAAAAAGACAAAGACAATGAAAATAGGCAGAATCATTGAAAATGTCAACTGTGTTGTGAATGGAGAACCTGTGGAACAAGTAAAACATTTCAGCTACTTAGGCACAATTTTTACTGAAGATGGTAAACTAAATATAGAAATAGACAACAGAATCAGCAAAGCTGGTATCGTGGGAAGTCAATTGAATAAATTCATATGGAATAAGAAAGAAATTAGTCGGAACACTAAATTAGCTGTATACAAGACTGTGTTCAAACCAATTTTAACTTATGGATCTGAGAGCTGGGTCAGAAGTAAAACACTTGACCAAAGACTAGAGACCGCAGATATGAGAGTCCTGAGAAAGATTAGAGGCGTGAACAGATGGCATCAATGGCAATATCATATTAAAAACGAGGATATTAGGAAAGAACTTGACATTGTCAGCATCCAGGAATGCGTTAGCAGAGCTAATCTCAGATGGTATGGTCACTTAAATAGAATGGGAGAGGAAAGATTAGCAAAACAAGTGTTCTCTGCCAGGTTGGCAGGAAAACGACCCAGAGGAAGACCAAGATATAGGTGGATTGATACGGTACAAAGTGCCTTAGACGATAGAAATATAAGATCTGATAATGTTGGAGTCTTGACAAGTAACAGACTGATTTGGAGGAAAATTGTAGATAGGAAGTTAGTAATGATGTAATTTTTTCATGTAGTACTGTCATATCCTGTACACCCCTTGTGGGTACATGGCAGGAATTTGATGATGATGATGATAAAAAGTTTTGCATGAGTGGATCATCATAAAGCTAGGTAGCACTGTATTCCCAGTGTTTCGATTTCTAAGTTATACATATGCATAAGATAAGAAACAAGATAGTAACATGATTCTAAAAGCAATGCAAGTTCAAGTTGATATGAGTTTTTCATTTTGTAATGGCAGAAGAATAAATATGTTAACAATGTAGCTATCTGCTATGGAAATCTATGCTATGCTATGATGTGCTATTTGCAGCAGGTTAAAGATTACTGACAAAGGCAAAAAGAGATGGCATGAGCAGATGTTGATTGGATTTTAACAGTATAGATGCAAACACAGATTGATAAGAAAATAACTATTTATTGACTTAATTGCTAATATTTCACTGGTATTCTATCCATTCTAACTTCAGAGCATACAAACAAAGTTTGTTACATTAGCGAGACAACCACAAACCCTTAATTTACTAAATTCGCAATTTCTCCTGATATATTTCAGCTATTTAAATTCACAGTACAGGCAGGTTATTTTACATGGAAAGGGAAAATATGCAAACATTTAGATGGGACAGCTGTGGGATTCTCCCTTAGCCAACTTCTACATAGAACATCTGGAAAAGCTAGCTATCAATACAGCCCAGTCTCTGGGTATGCCATGTTGATGATGTGTTTGCTGTTTGGCCACATGGCCAAACACATTGAATACATTTTTAGTGCATCTAAATAGCCAGCACTTAAAAATGCACTTTATGATGGAACTAGAAGCCAATGACTGTCTGCCCTTCCTGGACACACTAATCACGCATCTTCCAGAAGGTTCCTTATCATTCTCGGTTTATAGAAAACCCGCACATACAGGGAGATATTTACACAAACAATCACACCATCACTCTTCTCAACAATATGGTATCTTAAAAACACTAACCCATAGAGTTAGAGCAATTTGTTCCAATGACATGCTCTCACTGCTGAACTTTCTCACCTACGTCACACCTTCCTGACCAATGGCTATTATCCCCATAAGATAGATAAAATACTAAATGCTCCCCCCCCCCACTGTCTACCACAGAAGACTATAACAAATCTGTCACCATACATTAAAGGCACATCTGAAAAGATATCTTTTCAGATGTGCTTGTGAAATTGGCAACTCTCATCTGTTCACCTAAGGACAGATTCTCTCCTTTATCACATCCAGGAGTCTGAAGTGCCTTGTTCATGTCATCAAGCCTACTATGGACAGACAGGAAGAACTCAGTGAACACAAAAAATATATCCGGCACGTTCGCTATGGCAAGTCAGGTCTAGTAGACCATGCTTTGGATACCCCGCACACAGGATCAATTGGAAAAAACAAAAGTACTGCACAGACACTTTTACAAGTCGAAGAAGTTGTTCCTGGAATCAACAGAAGCCTTGAAACATACTCTAAACCTCAACAAGTATGATTGTATAAATCTACCAAAGATTTGGGAGACAGTCATTCTAAGACCATATTAATACTTGCTTTCTCTCTCTTGTGTTTTTTTTTTCCTCATCTTTGATGGCACCTAATTAGGACTTTAGTCTTTGTGTTGCACGCTACAATTGCTCATACTAGTCCCACTGTTACACTGGATTGCGGTTGTCTCGCTACTGTAACCAACTTTGTTTGTGTGCTCTGAAGATGCTGGATAGAATACCAGCGAAATATTAGCAATTAAGTCAATAAATAGTTATTTTCTTATCAATCTGTGTTCACATCTATGCCGTTAAAATCCAATCAACATGTGCGACAAACACATAAGCCTTTCAACACAGCATGAACAGATGTAGATGGCTGTAGACTCAAAAATGAAGTGCTGCTTATTTACAAATGCCAGGAGTTGTATTTGTACATTGTTGCATTGATTGAATTCATTCACCAGAAAAGTGTTGGCATAAGTGAAACATGCTGGATAAGAACTGGAATGGAAATGAAGAGTACATGTGTTTTTTTTGTGAATATAGAAAGGGCAAGAAGAAAAGCAGAATTCTGTTGATGAATTAACAAGGAAATGATGCCTGCATAAGGTGGAGATGGAAGGGAGAAATAGTGGTTTTGATGCAGTATAGTGTGAGGTAGAGGTAGACAAAAAGAAATAATTAGTTGTATATTGCTATAGATTGTGAAAAGTGAAGAGTGATGACAACATGAATAAGAAAACTGGCTTCAAGCAAGAGAACACTGATCATTATTGGTGATTTTCATTATGTTAATATAAATTTAGAATAAAGAGATGGCATCTGGAAATAAGAATAAATGAATCATTTGAGTTTTTAAGGAATGAATATTTTACACAATAAGTAATAGTGAGAACAGAAGGATTACAAGTCTGATCATATCATCAGAGGACTGATTATGAATGGGATGTTGGTAGTGGCTATGAAAACTTGTGTGAGGAAAGAATATATGTGGAACTACAAGGTCAGTGATTATGAGAAGAATAGGAAATAGCTTGAACAGAAGAATAGAATAGAATGGGAATGACAAGTGACCAAGCAGCATTCTTTGTGCTTAGACATTGGTGAAGTGCTATTTAACAGCAGCAATGTCTGCATGCATATTCTAGTGGTCAGAAGGTTAAATAAGGTAGGTGTAAAATGGATCATTAGAGAGAGAGATTAAGCATGCAATCTGAAAGAAGAAGAAGCAATTATTGGAACAGCATAAAGCAAGAAGTAATAATCAGTTGCATGAGAACTATAAAGAGCAAGCTAGGATGATGAGACAATTGATAAGGATACCTACATCAACATCATCAAATTCCTGATGTGTATCCTTAAGGTGGTATATAGGATACTTTGATAGTACAGCATGAAAAGTTCACATTATCATTAACTATGGTTAAATATCCCTAGTACCCAATCAAAATTAAACAGATGAAAGCTAAATAAACATAATATATTAAGCAAACAAACAATAAAAAAATAGCAGTAACCTTATATATTAATGAAATGACTTCCCCATATCAGTAGAAGAGGCTGTTTTTAAGTTTGGTTTGGTCTGTGGAGTAGATATTTACAGATCTCTTGAAATCTTGGGACTGGAAGAGATTTCATACTGAGAAAGACCTACTTGGCAGACAGTTGGTACTTCTATAATCTCAATAGATGCATGCTTACTTACTTTCAGTTTGTGTAAAACATCCAGTAACTATCTGCATGAGATCTAACTTGTCTTCTGGAGAACACTTGATTGAAGTTAACTTGAAAATTGGACAAAAGATTACTTCCTAATTTTCAGAGTGCAGAAGTCAGCCTGCCTTTTCCGAAGTAAAGAACCTAGATTTCTTTTTGAGGAAGTTAAGAATGGTTATTATCTTTTTTTTTCTTTTTTTTTCTGTGAGATGAAAAGCAATTTGAAAGAAATGCGGATTTGATTAACTCTTGTCGTATGTCTCTGGGTGTGAGCACAGTGGAATAGTGTTTTGTTAGTACCCTACTTTTGGATAGAATGATGATGATAGTGTATGGTCTTCTGTTGACTTTCTTTCTGTAGACAGAGCAGTAAAGACTTAACTAGTTGTCAGAAGATCTAGGAAGAGGAAGCATTCATTAGATTCATTTAGATCCTAATGAATTATGTTATCATTAGACCTTGAAATCAAAAACTCATTGCTGTCAGACAAAGGGACGCAATGGAGAGATGCACTGCTGCTTGAATTCTACCTTCATAAAACAAACAAGGCCTTATCCTTTCTTTAAAGGAGGAGTGGGCCAATTTGCCTCAAGAACTCCTGAATCATTTGGTGCTAAGCATGATACGATGTTGTGAGAGCTGCATTGAAGTTCAGGGTGGACATATTCTATACTGAAATATCTCTCTGCATAGTTTTCTATAAGCACTGTACATTAATTCTTTAACTATGTCCTTAGGAAATTTGTAACTTTTTCCAAAAACGTATTGCAATTTACTTTGTACGAAATTTATAACACATATTTTGCATAATTTAATTTATTAGTATGCTGGCAATAAATTTATGTCCTCATTTGGATGTAGTCATGAACATTTTTTCCTATACAGGTAAAATGTAGTTCATTCTTAGTTGGACATAAGTGTACAATCTGCATGGCTTTCAAGCCCCACCAGAATCTTGCTACTCATAGGCTCTACTAAAAATCAGCTCCCTCCTTTCTCTGTGCCTGGAGTATATAAAATGCCCTGCTCCTGCAAGTTGGCCTGCTACGGAAAAACAGGAAGATCAGCCAAAAATCCAAATAGACATCTGCAGTCATGACTATGGTCAATCGGGCCTTGCGGACCATGTTTTAGATACAGCTCATAGAATCAATTGGAAAAGATCACCGTGCTCCATTGCTAAATTTAGAAGAGAAAGACTATTTTTGGTATCTGCAGCTGCTCTGAGAAATCGGCATAATTTAAACAAATATGGTTGCATTAAACTTCCGAAAATATGGGAAACACTAATACTTTGAGACAGTACTGCACTCAGGATTTAATCTTGGTCGGGGGGACGAGTTGAGCAGACGATTTGAGAATATACACACTGCGCATCGCATACGACCTATGACTGAGCATCTGCAATAATTGCTAATTCATAAGAAGTATAGAAATAGAAGACACGACACAACATAAATTAAAAAAAAAAGAATTTTAATTAGGAAAAGATTTTTAGAAAATTTTCTAGTGTTTTTTTTCTTTTTCTTTGGTGGACCAGGGCCTCTTGGACCCCTTCTGGGTGTGCCACTGCTTCGAGATCCCAGTTTACATCCTAGGCTGCCAACAGGTGCTTTCATAGGGTATCCTCACATGGTTAGGGCTCTAGTCTTTTGTCCTCTTGTTTCACTTAGTTTTGTGTTGTCTTTGTGTGTGTGTGTGTGTGTGTGTGTCTTAAAAGTCTCATATTATACTCTCTGATGATGTCTCAGTGACAGACAGAATACTAGACGAATTAAATTATATTTGCAATCCTTTCTCAGTCCTGTTTTATTCCATTAAATCTCTAACATGAGTTGCCTGTAAATTCAAAATATCCTTTAGCTACAACTGCAGGTATATAGCCTGATCTGTAATAATAATCTGTACTGGTGCCACTTTTAGGCAATAGCACTATTTTGCCTTCTATCCAGTAATACGCTACCAGTATTTTTTTTATCTAGTTTCTTATTAACATTAACACCTCACACACTTCTGGTTCTTTTATTTGTAGTTTTCAGCGCATTCATCTCACTCTCCAGCAGTGGTGCACCCAGAGAGAGAGAGAGAGAGGGGAGGGCAAGGGGCCATGTTCCCAATTCGCCCCCCCCTTCCCCAAGATTAAATCCTGAGTATGCTACTGCTCTCCAGTACTCACACCCAAATGCCATACACCAACAAAGTGCTGATTAAATAATTCTACCACATCATCCTGTTACAGTGCTATATTACATACAAGTGTTTTTCCGTAATTAATACTTCTTTGTGATATCATTAGAATAAACCAGATGTGAAGATCTCTAAATAAAATTTTATTGATTTACACTTTGATTTTACTGTTGTATATTGTACTACCATAGTACAAACTGTCATTTGTACTATGGTAGTACAAATGACAGAAGAAAGTTTCACAACACATTGAATAATCTTCTCTTAACCTGCCTATAGCAAAAGAAAATGCACTGCCCAGAAGAAAGTATATCATTTTATAAACTTTTCTGATATTTATACTTTAATAGCACAATTTTTTATTATTGCATTAGAATTGCTTTATATTCTGAATTTTCATTATGGTGTTTGCCTTAGGTCTTCAGAAACATGGCTTAGGATGTAATGATATAAACTATGTAGTGTGCACCCATGGACATTCAGATCACATTGGTAATTTGAATCTTTTTCCATATGCTGAACACATAGTTGGATTTTGCATTTCTTTTAAGGATATATATACTCTACACAGCTTTCAAAAGGTAAATATGTAAAAAGATATGTTTATACTGACATGTCCTGCAAACTAAGCTTTCATGTTTTTTTTTTTATAATGTTAAGCAGCCAGTTATTTTGGAGGGGGGAGATTTAAGCAGAGGCTAATAGAATACAGATATTAGTAGTACTTTGCTTAGCAAATACTCTTCTAGTAAATTTTAGAACAGCAAGGGAGAGAGACAAGAAAGGAATTGCAGAAAAATGAGAGAGTGGAATCAAGGGAGAGAGAGATGAGCAGGAGAGATAGGAGGGAGAGTCAGGAATGCCAGTGAGAGGATGAATGAATCTCATCACTCACATGTTAACCTTTGTTCACTTGGATCACTGTGGTTGGTAGTGAGCTCACTGAATTTCAAATTTTGCCTTTTATCAGTAATGTGTGTTACTTTGCAATCATAATAAGTTTAGTTTAATCCTTTATCCAAGTGTAGGCAAACAAAGTTTGCACCTGAAAATATCTTCAGGACTGAGGCAACTGGCACATTTGTTGGCAACTTGTAGCAAAGGTGGACCAAGCTCTTATCACTGCTTGTCTTAGTATCTTGGATAAAGGATTAAACTAAACGTATTATAGTCTAAAACTTTGCAATCATGTTTCTTAATTACCTTACACTTTTGGTACTAACTTTCAAAACACTTCCAACACTCATCAGTCTAACTGACTTTCCACAAAATCTTTCACCTTTCACAAAGAGTATACCTTATACATGTTGTGACAAACAGAACATGATACCAAACAATATACAATACAGTTTACAGAAAATGGAACAGAAAAATACTATATGCAAATACAATCAAAACTGAAGATATATCAAGAATATATTTTCAGTTTTCATCTGATTTTTTTGTAGTGCTCTTTCATCCATTTCTAAGTTTTTGTAGCAACTTTCAGAACATTTTGAATATTGATAAAATATGATATTTAACTTCTGTATTTTCTTCCAAAATTCTTCTCATTACTTTGTTTAGCAACTATCACATATAATTTCCTTCATCTAGGGCATATATTAATTTTCCATTAACTTATTTATTATTTTTCTCAACTGTTTTTTATAACTGCAATACAGTTCTTATTTACTGTCTTTTCAAAAAAAAACTTAAAACTTTTTTTTGTCCTACCTTTATTCTCAGATTATTATTATTATTATTATTATTATTATTATTATTATCATCATCACGCCACACCGGGTATGGTTAGCCTCACAGAGAGGTCCTGAAGGTGTTTGTTATTAGAGCAACACATAATGTGGAGAAGTGGCCTCCAGATGTCCTGAAAAGGTTCAGGACTGAGGCAACTGGTACATTTGTTGGCAACTCGTAGCAAAGGTGGACCAAGCTCTCATCACTCCTTGTCTTAGTATCTTGGATAAAGGATTAAACTAAACTTATTATAGTCTAACCAAGTGCAAAATAAACTTCCAACTTCCTGATGTAACAAAAAACAACACTTCCACTGTTCAGGAATCTCAGAAAGCACGTGGAAAGCAAAAGGAGCCATGAAATGGACCAAATGGCGATGTCAACAGTGCCATGAGAAAACGAAGAACAAAGACCAGACACCAAAGAAAAGTAATGACGCACATCAAGGTAAGCCGCTTCTGGATCCTAAAATTACAGATAACTTTGATTCATTTAAACTCACGGTGAAAGACTTATTAAATGCACACATGGAACAAATTAACAAAAAATTCGAGGAGTATGAGCATTACATACAGTTCAATAACGAGACCTCTGAAAAAATGTTAGGAACCATGCAAGAAATAAAGACGAAATTAACGGTAGCGATAGAAATGCAAGAAACACTCCGACACGAAAATCAAGAATTGCGGAAAGAAGTAAACACACTCAAATGTCAAATGGAACACATGCTACAAAAAGAAAGAAAAAAAGAACTTCAAATTGAGGGAATAATGAAAGAAAATACAGAAGACTTAAGCAACATAATGCAACTGATTGGCAGCAAAATTGGAATTCAAATTGCAACCACAGATATCACCTATATCAACCGAGGCCCACAAAAAAATAAAGAGAGACCGCCACCAATCATCGCTCGTTTTACCAACAGAAATCTGAGAGACTCCATTCTTACAGCAAGCAAGAAAACAAGGCTGACAACAACGATCCTAACTGATAAGAAACTCCCAACACCAATCTATATAACGGAACACAGGACTCCATATTTCAAAAATCTTCTGTACCAAGCAAGGAAGACAAAAACAGAGAAAAACTACAAGTTCCTGTGGACAAAGAATTCCCAGATGTTTTTGAGAAAGAATGAAAACACTCGAGCATACATAATTACAAGTGAATCTGACTTATACAGCCTACCAATATAAAACACTAACTTTTCACATCCTTAAGAATAAGATTAGAGCGCATTTAAAAACTATATAATGGAGATCTCAAACATAGGCGAACATATCCAGTCAGACAACATAAACTTCAAGGTCTTTGACTCTTTGAAGAAATGGTCAGACAACGTTTCCACCAACACCAACTTCACAATCATACACACAAACATAAGAAGTATAAAAAAACACTGGCTTACATTGATAACACAGCTCAATTATACCATGATAAACATAGATGCGCTAATACTGACCGAAGTTGCAATAAACAACACAGAAATTTACGCATACAACATAAATAATTATCAAACCTACAACTTATGTACACCAAACAAAAGAGGAGGTGGCATTGTGGCATTTATCAAAGAAAAATACAGTGTGACAGAAAAACAAACTCGCTTCGAACATGTGGAAACACTAATTTTGGAACTCACAAATAGCCAGAATAGTATCAAATACACAATAAACACAATAAACAGACCCCAAGATAATAATCCACTCAGTTTTCTTCATGAGTTAGAAACATGGCTAAGCAGCATTGAACTGCGTACAACACACAGGCTCATCCTAATAGGAGACGTTAACATAAATACTCTTGACCACACTTCTTCAACCACTAACACATATCTTTATATACTAAGTCAGTACAACATAAACCCTACCATTAACTCCCTAACAAGAGAAGAAATACTCAATAATTCACTAACACAATCATGCATTGATCATATCAACATGCGGGCTCCCATCCATACATATACATCATCAGTAATTAGCGTAAAAATTGCCAATCACTACTTTGTCTCAACTTCGTTTTATTATGTTTCCTGCCCTCCCCTCCCACCACCACAAAAGTCGACAAAACTCGATCATTCTAAAGAGCATTGTCGATAACCAAGTAAAAAATACAGACTGAAATTCCCTACTTAAAATAAACGATCCTGTAACATTATATGAGAATTTTCAACTAAAGTTCACAGAAATATACAAAAAAGCAACAAAACCTACACAAACAAGGCAACAAACAGACAACAATCCATGGATAAATGACAACATACTAAATACTATTACTGTAAAAGAAAATCTATGGAAAAAACTTAAAAAGTCACCAACACACATTTACAAACCTTATACAAAAACACAAGAAATAAACTAACAACAAAAATTTGTAGGGCAAAAAGACGCTACTACTTCCAAAAATTCATGGAATGTAACGACAACATTAAGCAAACATGGGCTACACTCAATGAACTAGTAACCCGAAAAAAGAAAACTTCAGCACAAGATTTTATTGCAAAAAGTTTCGGTCAGGACATAAACCAAGAGGAACTAGCAGACTCATTCAACCATGCTTTCACAAACAACATCACACAACTCAAAAAAGACAAACTACCAACGATCAACAAAAAACTGCCGACACAAAGCCAACAACAAACGATATATTTTCCACCCATAACAAAACAGGAACTGAAAGAAGCACTCCTAAAACTAAAACCAAAGACCACTCCAGGAATAGACAAAATAAGACTCACAGACCTTATAACACACTTTGATCAAATAAATCCAATACTTTTGAAACTCGTGAACATAATATTCGACACAGGCATTATTCCACAACAACTAAAACCTGCAGTAATTATGCCAATATACAAACATGGCAAAAGAAACGATACTCAGAGCTACAGACCAATAGCTACACTACCAGTCATCTCAAAAATTCTAGAAAAAATAACACACACCAGACTACAGAACAATTTACAGAAGTACAACATCATCTCACAAAACCAATATGGCTTTCAGAAAACAAAAAGCACCATTACTTTATTAGAAGACATCGCCGACACAATAAACAAAGTTCTCGACAAAAACAAGTACGCAGTCCTTATACTGCTGGACCTAACCAAAGCATATGACACACTTGAACATGACATACTACTCACTAAACTATACTCAATAGGTATAAGAGGAACACTGCATACATGGTTCAAGAACTACCTCTCAAACAAAACACAAGTAACAAAAATAGGTACGTCACAGTTGGAGTATACAAGTAAAACACGGTGTACCTCAAGGTGCCATATTATCACCCACTCTATTCAACATATACATTAACGATGTTCATAACATTTCCATAAGAAGTATTATTTCAATACGCAGATGACACAGCATTACTAGCAATCCACACAGACATTAACACAGCTCTCTGCAAAGCACAACAAGACCTAAACAAAATCACAACATACTTCCACCAAAACGCAATTCTAATCAACGGCACCAAAACACAGATGTTGATGATACACAACCCAAGAATCATACGCCCTGCATCACTATCGATACATTGTCACACATACCACTGCATTAACAACAAAAATACCTGTGAATTTTCCGAAATCAAACCTGTAACACGCAAAATACCTCGGTCTCTATATAGATTCCCACCTTAAATGGACAAAACATATAGAATACCTACACACCAAACTCCGGATCATCGCAGCAAAACTCTTCCAAGTTAAAGACATTATTCCACCCAACATAAAAAAACTCCTATATCACGGTATCTGTGAATCCCTACTCAGATACGGAATAATCAGTCTATGCAAATACATCAAACAGCCACCTAACAAAATTAGAAACATTACATAGGAAAATCGTGTCAACAGTGATCTGGACACCTTACAGGCAACAACCAATATCCGACAAGCACATGGCAGTACACAGAATTCTGAGCATTAAAAACCTGAAACACTACATGACATTAACAAGGAATTACTTCAACATCACCTATCGAAACAACAGAGACACATATTGTATAACACGACCTACAACACCAATGCTCTACATTCTCACACCCTTCAACAACTCATACGGTTCTTTTGTGAGATCACATCAGATACCCATGCAACTCAACAGCCTACCAAGAAAGTTAAAACACATAGATAACTACAGAACATTAAAAAACGAACTCTGGAAAATATACCAACAAAGTTAAGAAACCATTAACACTAATATACACATCACAAATCACTAGCATCCAATGCCTACATCCCATACATAAACAGTAGCAACAACACAAATAGTGAAGGCTAAATCCCACTCTTGTCATAAAAGCTAACCCAAGCTTCGAAGTAGGTGGGATTAACTTGCCTCACTCATCTACAAGTAATCCTTATAAGCAAATGCAGAAATTTGTATATATAATCACTCTTTCTCAAACTTAAAAAAAAAAAAAAATTCACTCAAAAAAAAAAATCTGTATAATCATCACTGTTAATATTAAAACACACGTTGTAAATGCACAATACAGAGGCAAAGAGTGTTATTAAAATTCTTAACTGAAATCCAATGTAGAAAAATTTTGTAAAATTATACCCAAGATAACTATTGTATATATATGTGTAAATATTTCAGCAATGAACAAAAATATTATTTATTAAAAAAAAAAAAAAATATTATTATTATTATTTTTCGGGCACCTCCATGAAGTCTGAAGACTCATGTGGGAGACCCAATCTATTATACCTCTCCTTGAACCCATTAACACACAGAGCTGTCACAACTGATTCTGTCAACCCATTCCACTCATTCAAAACTCTCCAAGCAAAAATCCAGTCTTCACACCCCTACTAAACACACCTTTATTCAACTTCCAGGGACGACCTCTTGTTCTGGTCTCTCCAGCCAAGTGCTGAAATGTTTCCCCTGCATCAATCCTATAAATTCCTTTAAGCAACTTAAATGTTTCTATCATATCCCCTCTTTTCCTCCTATCAACCAGCTTCTGCAATCCTCACAGGCTACTCACCATTTTTGTCATTTGCTTCCAGAGGACCAGACTTAATCACAGTAATCTAGATGTGGGCATATCAAGGCCTTATAAAGAGGAATAACTTCCTTATCTCAAAATGTTAATATTGAGATGAGGAAATCTCAATAATTTTATGGGCTACCTTAGCAATATGTCCTCTAAACTTAAACTCTCTGCCTACCACTACTCCTAAATCACCAGCTTCATCTATTAATCTGTTTTTCCTAAAATGCATAACTTTACATTTCTTCACGTTAAACTCATACCTATTATCTTTTGCCCATACTGAAAACCTTAAATTGTCCTGAAAACTCTCCACTTGCCTTGATTAGCTATTACTCCACCTAATTTCACATCATCAGCAAACAACTGAATATTTCTTTTCAGGTTATTTCCTATATCATTTATGTACAAAATAAACAGCAATGGTCCTAGCACTGAAACTTGCTACACACCACTAGTCACCTGTTTTTGCATCAATTCTGGTTCTCCATATACCACTTTTTCATATCTGTAGAACAGCCACCCTCTTATCCACTTAACCAATGTTATGTCCATCCCCTATTTGTTCTGATTTGTGTAACAGGGTTCCATGAGGTATTCTATCAGATACCTTTGCAAAATCATTGTGTAGTCATTTCCTTTATCCAATTCAGCTGTCACTTAATTCTAAAAAGTTAGCAAATTACTACTGCATGACCGACCACCCTTCAAAAAGCGATGTTGATCCTCATACCGTATCATATTTTTTATCTATCCATTTTTGAATTCTGTTTTTGACCAATTTTTCTAGTATTTACTACCATGTCTGAGATACTTATTGATTTGTAATTTGCTACTGCAGTCTTAGAACCTCCCTTATGGAAGGGAATTATTTTGTCCTCTTTCCACTCCCTTTGAACACTATTTCCTCACATTATTATCCTTATCTGAGGAAATAGCTAGCTATTTCCTCAGATAAGGATAGCTATGCTATATCGTGCAACGGTAATCCAGATGTGTGCCTGCGATACTGGTGAAAGTCCTGAACGGCACCTCACCTTTCCAATTCGTGAGAACCTGGCCGTGCAGCTATTGTATGTGACCCGGAGAATTGTAGACCTTAAAGGAGCCTTGATGTTCAGACAAGGCTGAAGAAAGAACTGAAAGTCATTCCAGGAACGATAATGTAGATTGTCATATTCTGATTTCCAGTTGAAGATTTGTGTGTGAATTCTATAGGATATTTTGTGTAATGGACATATTGTAAAGAACTTTAGGAACTATCCCTATTTTGGCATTGACCTGTCCCTGTTTGAGAAATGTCTCCCTAGAAGGGATTTGTATAAGAGATGATTGTGATATGTTGTAAGATATAACTAGTGACCACGTGAGTGATAAAAGATAGGCTACATAAGCTAGAAGTTTGTTAAATTATATATAGAAGTGGTCCAAGTAAGTTGTTCTTGTATTGTAATGTTAATATTGAAATTGAGATCTTGCTAGCAACGCGATATAGTTAACCAAGCATTTATATTTTCTCATGTATAATTTCTTGATTTAATAAATATGTTTCATGGCACTTGCCTGAGTTCAGCTTGTTATATGAATTCAAATAGCCACCTCATAAAATTACCATCGAACCTAGCGGGAGGGACCCACGAGTATAAGTTAATATTTCGAGCCACAACTGCATGCAAAGATAAAGAGAATAGGAATTAGTTTATTTATTGTTGGAAGTTTAGTACCGTGTATCACCCTGAGAGAGTCACTTTGGATAAGAGTCTCGTCTATCCTCAGTATTGGCTGGCACAGTTAAAATTTGTCAATATTACCAGGTGAACTGTCTCAGAGGATATGATTAATGGCAGCATCCCATACTTGGATAAAGCCGTAATCATTAAATAAATTACATGTGACTAAACTTAAGAACAGCCTAAATTTAGCTTGTTTAAAGAAAGGGAAATTTCTTTTGAAATTTCCCTTTATGAGTGAAATTATGAGTGAATAGGGTATATATAACTAACAAGATTAGATAAAGATATAAAGGTAATATAGTTAAAGAATATACAACACATATAGAGGATAGGTACATAACAGTTCCACATATACCCCCTTCTTGACAGAATATTCCTCATATTTTACAATCTCCCAAGACCCGCATGGTCACCTTCACCAATCGGAGGCAATGTTGTCACTTTGGTTATGGATAGATCTTCTGATCCTATGACCAGTTGCGATACTCTCCCACCCCTAGTCTCCTCCATCACATGCTGCCTTAAGAAATTTTATGTCTTAGTATTGTCCTAATATTATGTCTTATGTCTTAGTAGGTGTATAAATTCTATTTCCTTCCTGCCACTGATTTCTCTCTCTTTCTCTTTCATCTCCAGCGTCCTCTATAATAATTTGGTGATGCATGCCTTCCAGATCATCTGTGGAACTCCCTGGCCTACAGCAAACAACCAACTCTATATATTGTCTTGCTGGCCTTAATTTCACACCAGACTGCTTCAAACGAACAGCCACCCTTCTGCCTATCTCCTATTCTTTTTGGCTGCAATTCATCCACTATCATTAGTAGTACCCCCCCCCCCCCATCCTATCTTCTCTATCTTCCCTGAAAATCCTAAATCCTTCACATTCTATCCTTGTATCTGCATCATCTGCTGGTCTCCAAGTTTCACTAATACCTAATTTTGGCGAGGTTGCACCAACCAATGTCAAAAACTCCTTATTCCTGATACTTCTGGCATTAGTATATAGAAACTGCAGCATCTCTTTAGGCCCCCATCTACCTTACTTTCTGAATTGACTGCCCTATTCAATATATTTGCTTGAGAGATTAGATTTCTCACTTGGTCATTCTCACTGACTTCATGGGTGCCTTCACACAAACTCCCTTGTTTCCACCCTAATTGCTTAAGTTTCCCTGAATTTGTGCTTCAGCATGCTCAGTGAAAAGTTCTCTCTAGACATCTAACACCAAAACCATTTAAGATGCAGTCCATCAACATTGTACAGATCCTTCTTTTCATCCAACACAGATCCATAAATCCTACATCATTCTTTCTGCATAATCTACTTATAGACTCATTGGCTATCAAAGTCCTCCTCCTCAGTTCGTCTCCGTTTGTCTAGTTCGTGGTAGGAGATTTACAATCTTTACCTTCTTGCTTTTCGGTTTTGCCTCTTCTAACAACTCTTTTACATCCTCCCTCATAGAATACTTCATTTCTCAAATCATTTGACCAACCAAGACATTCATTTCCTTCAACTTACCTTTTTTGCATATCATGAATTTTTCATCCAGAAAACAAGATTAGGTCACACTTTTGTTAAGTACTCCCTGATCATTGATCAGGGGAGTACGTAATGAAATTTTACTATGTAGTTTCTATATTTTCTTTTCTTTCTTTCTTTTTTTAATTGTTTCATTTTTCTAGTAATGTAGTCTAAAACTCACATCAGAAAGTGTTAGTTGCAGTGGCGGCCAGTGAAAATTTTAAGTGGGGGTGCTGCATATAGAAAATAAAAAAAAAAATTCTTTTTTTTCCCTAATCAATAAACAATTTATTAATAAATAAATTTACATATTAAAAAATGCTTTATTAAAAATATTTCACCCTCACCATGAACACACACCAATAATAAAAGTTTCGTATCTCACAGAAATAACATGTGTATGCATACAATTTATCTGAATCCAGCACTGCTCAAACAAGCAGTGTCAGGTTCACTCATTATGTGCAATGACAAGTGCAAATGAATGTCGGTGAGTCTAGCTGTAATTAGCTGAACGCGATAATTCCAACACTGCGTTAGATCACAGTACATTTGTTTTGTGTACCGATAATAGAAAAAATATAATTCTTTTCATATTTTCAACAGTGACACTCATCATAATTCAGCCTTATATCTACAATAAATAAATAATTATATGTTATTTTAACAGAATAAAATAAGATTTACAAAAAAATAGTTCACCCTCACCACGAATATGCACCAATAATAAAAGTTTTGTATCTCACAGAAATAAATAAATACAATTTATCTGAAGCGACACTTGTTACATGCAATGACAAGCTCAAATGAATATCGATGGTTCGAGTTGCAATTGGCCAAACGTGATAATTCCGACACTGCGTTAGATCGCAGTGCATTTGTTTCATAATCTAAAGCGTTAATCGAACAATTAATGCTATCCAATTATTAACTATTCAATCAATGTTGAAACATAAGCTGTAACCTTTAACATGTTGTATTGCATTTATATAATGTTGTAAGCATTGTTATTATTTATAAACACAAACAAAATTTAATTTTTTCATTTTTTCCTTGGGGGTGCTGCAGTGGCGCAGTACAGGGGCGTGCCAGTAGCATCCGGCGCCTGTGTGCAAAACATTAGTTGGTGCCCCTATACCCCTCCCCCCAATAAAAAATCACTTTATAAAAATGTATCAATGAGTTAAAATGAAATACGAAATATATTAATTGTAAGTTTATTGAACAAAAAGCAGAAATTACAAAAAAAAATGTATAAAAAACAATAAACATACAAGAAGGGTACAAAAATAATTTGAAAAAAAAATAAAGTAAATAAATAATGATAAATAAAGAACAGTAACTTACAAGTATATAAAATAGGAACATATTAAACATTGGGTAAAGAAATAGTTAAATAAATATTTAAACAGAAAGAAAAATCACTTAGTGAATTGAACTTGCCTAGTTTTCATTAATGAAAATTCTCAAATAATATCATGTATATCAAGTCGATCCAAAATATCTGACTCTATTGATATAATGTCAAGATTTGAAAGTCTGTCTTGTACCACTGTGGAGCACATGTATTTTTTAATAATTTTAAGTTTAGAAAAGAACCATTCCACAGATGCTACAGATACCGGTAATGACAAAAGAATCCGGAGGGCAGTTGTAAAGTTTGGATAAACTGTGATTAAGTCGTTTGAATAAATATACTGAATTATCTGATGTATATCATTTTTAAAATTAGAAATGGTTGACAGTGTAAAATTTCTTCGCATAAATCGTCTGTGTCAATGTCTGAATGATTCTCATGTGTTAATTTTTGTCATAACTTTTTACAAGATAATAAATATTCTTTATGTCGTGAAGTCCTTAACAAAAACTGAAATGAATTCATATTCTTTTAATGAAGTAAATCTTTCCTTCAAAGATTGTAATATTTGGTCTATTATGCAGAGAAAAAAAAATTACTTTAAATGAAATTTCAGGATCTACTATATTTTAATTTTCCTAATCAAATGGTGTTGTCTTTTTATGTCGCCTTAGTGGTCTACTACTACAAAATACAGATTCTGCGTCAAATTTTGCTGCAATTAATTTTAGCTTTCTACAATTTCTTTGAAAGTTTCATCAGACCTATAATCATTTAAAAATTGATTTAGATCATTCAATGCATCTAAAGTAAGTTGGAGATTCATAGATGAAGACTGCAATATTTGCTGACAAAATTCACTTTATTTAAAATATCATACCAAATCTTTGGCGCCTGTGTGCGTTGCACACATAGCTTCCTTCCATATTTTTCTTTTCAGTCTTTTACCTTTTATTCATGTTAAGCTTATTCATTAAGTTTATTTTTTAATGGTCAGTGTCTTAAGCAGGCTTTTACCATTATTTTTAAGTGAGCTCTGCCATTTTTTATTATTAATATGTGACACCTTCAAGGTGTCCAAAGCCTTATCGCAGGAGTGTACTTCAATCCACTCTGCTACACACACACACATAACTCGCTATCTTCCCTACTACTTAATTCATCTACTACACACAACTACAATCAACGTCATCTTCACCACCATCAATTGCGTGTGTTCTGATGGCTGATTTGTCTGTATGTGGGATGAAAAACCCAAGTTTCTGGGAGAAAAAAACCCTGCCACCTCTGTATGAGATTGGCTAACTCACTTTCAATTGAAAAAGTCCATATAAAATTTCCTCTCATCACGACAAGAAGTGAACTCAGGATTTCTTCAATCAAAGGGTGCAATGTACTATTGTTCTTCCAAATGCACTACAAAGGCACTATTTTATCCTGACATTATGCCTCTGACAACTGTCAATTTCTATTTTTCTTTATTCAGTTGATGGGAGGAATCGTGAGAATTGGTGTGTACAAGCGACAATGTTAACTGTGTTAATGATGGAAATGATTATAAAGCGAGAACAATTCTATGTTCATCTGGTTTGGTTCTGTCATGCATGTGTAACAATGTCTGCATAATTAAGGAACTAGATAAGAACAGAGATCTACAAGTTTTTGAACTGTCATGCAGACCACAGACAAGTGTATACAAAAGAGCATGCAGTTAATTTATTATGCCTGTACACAAATGCTAGGAGTATCAGAAACAAAGGAGTAGAGTTTGTTGCCTTGATTAATATATTGGGACCTCATATTATAGGCGTTAGTGAGACTTCACTATCAAAAGCAGATCTATTAACTGGTATCAAGTGCAAAGAGGACAATAGTTTTAAGAATAAGAGGAGGAAGCGTACTGCTAATTATATCAAATATCGAATCCAGTTAGAGTTGAGACCTATGGCTGCAATACTAGTAACAATTTTTCATGTGGCTGTGAGGTGGAGTCTAACAAGATGAAATACATAGTGGGGTGTTGTTACAGACCTGATGGATTCGTTGCTAGTGACAAAGAAATGCATGACGAAATAAATATGATGGATGAGAAAAGAGTAATCATAATGGGGGACTTAAATTATCCAAACATTGATTGGATAGCTATGAAATCACATGAGAAGAATGAAACTGAATTTACTGAGCTGTTGTGAGAGTATTCCTCAAGCAGCATGTGACACTTGAGGTCAAAGTGTTAGATCTGATAATAGTGTCAGAGGGGGGTTTCAGTTAAAGACATAACTATTCTAAGTTTATAAATGTTCCATTCAGAAAAGGTTACATACTGAATTATAAATCAGGATGTGGGTTCTGTGCCAGGGTATCAGTTATTGGATGGGAAGGGTATCAACAGTGCATGACAAGTATTTAAAAAATAATTAAATGATGTGATATCAGAATGTGGCCCTATAGTTTGAAGAATAAATAGAGTAGGAGTGAAATGGATATGTAATCTTATCAAGCAAGAGATTTATAAGGAAAAGATTATGTGGAAGGAATATCATGTGAATAAGGATGATGTCAGTTATGATAATTATAAGGCCAGAAGAGTCAAAAAGTGTTGTATGGAAAGCTAAATCCAAGTATGAAAAGAAACTGGCTCTGCAAGTTAAAGATAGCCCAAAAGAATTTTATTGTTATGCTGCAAGTAAAAGAAAGAATGAATTTGAAAGAATAACTCTACTGAATGCAGGTGACTGATGCAGAAGTGATTGTTCAATTAACGAGCAGTTATTTTGCTAAAAGCTATCAACCTGGTATATGCAGCAACATTGAACTCACCACTACCTCTTCACCATATGAAGAAACTCGTTGATGAGGAAGAAGTACTAGAGCTGTTGCACAAACTGAATAAGAATTCTGCAATAGGAACTGATGGGATATCAGCACAAATGCTAAAAGAGTGTTCAGCTGAACTGGCTATTCCCTTGACCAGGCTATATAACTTGAGTCTCAGAACAGGGAAGATTCCACAGGAGTGGAAAGAATGTATGGTAATCCCATTGCACGGGGGTGATGCAAAGACCGATATATCCAACTATCGAGCAATCAGTATCTCAGGAGTGCTGGTGAAGATTTTGGAAAGGTTGGTTAGGGCTCACATTCAGAAGTTTGACAGAGAATCTCTAACTTTGCAATGAACAGAAATGACCTTCCCTAGTGAACATTTGTTCACTAGGGAAGGTCATGTTTTAGCTACTTGCTCACATTCTATAATAATGTTACCACTGAATTAAACAAGGGGAATGGATACACCATGATACTTTTGGATTTTGCTATGGCTTTTGATGGATTACTGCATGGAATACTGTTGCATAAATTGGAAAATATGGGATTGGATTATAAACTATTGGCATAGATAAGAGGATGGCTGACTAACAGATATGAAAAAGTGGTATATGGGGTGGGGGTGAATCTGCAAGATTCAAGGTAACTAGTGGCATCCCTCAAGGATTAATTCTTGGTCCATTGTTATTCAATCTGTGCATTAATGACATTGGGAAGGATTTGACATGTGACATACAACTATTTGCTGATGATGCAAAGATAACTAGAGTAATCAGGAATGCTGCTGATATGCAGTACTTGCAGAATGATTTGAATAGGCTGGAATTGTGGGTATGTGAAACTGGCTGTCACATCAATGTTAATAAATGTAAAGTCATGCAGTTTGGTGTGATTGGATATCCAATGTTGTATTATATGGCGGGATTATGCTTGAAGAAACTGATGAGGCTAGGAATCCTGGAGTCTTAGCAGACAGGAAGTTGAAGTTCAAGGATTGTATAGCAAAAATTGTAAATGCAACTCAGAGAATAATGGTAATGCTGAAATGAACCTTGGCATGTGAAGATAAGGAAATCATTTTGCCTCTTTACAAGGCCTCGATAAGACCTCACATGAACTATTGCATGCAGTCTGGTTTCTGTGGTGATTTTGATACAGTGGACAGAGAGCAAAGGAGAATTTCAAAAATGATATCAGGATTGTGGAATGCAGATTATGAAGACAGATTGAGAATTTGTAGGCTGCAGACACTAGCAAACAGGAGAAAGATGGGTGATATGATTGAGACTTAACAAACTTCTGAAAGGGTTATACAGAGTTTCAGTAGGTGGAAGTTTTCATTTTATGAAGGGTGCAGAAAGGACGTGAGGGCATCCATGGATGTTGAGAATGAATGCTGTCAAAAAGGGAGTTAGGCATAGATTTTTTTCTGATAGAGTACTGTATGATCAGAATGGACTGCTGTTGGCTGTTGTGTATGCAAGTAGCATGAATGAATTCAAGAACAGGTATGAGTTGATGCAAGTAGGTCTCTTCATGGAATCAGGAACACTTTGAGAGAGAGACCTTCAGGTCTCTCTCTCAAAGCGTTCCTGATTCCCTGAAGATCTCTCTTAATAATAATAATAATGATATTTTCTAATGACCTCTGTCTACAGGAAAGAAGATTAGTTCTTCATTCCTGGTACCTAATGTTGTAACCTATAAGCACAAATAATAATTTGCATTATTAAGTCTTACATTTAAAATTTTATCTATGTCATGGCCTCCCATTCAAACAATTTATTTTTTGTTTATTGTGAAATACTGTGTTTCTCATTGTTTGAAATAGACCAGTAACAGTTAACCCAGAACTAGCAGGAATTTTAAGATTGTAATCAAGCAATGACAAAACTGTGGTACATTTTATCTTCATTAACTTAATTCTTACATTTAATGTTTATATAAACTCTGAACGGTGAATTTGAATTACACCAAATAAATAGTTGACAGTACTTTTATGACTTCATCAATGTTTGTATTTTACATTTCCAGATAAATTTAAGTTCAGCTTTTATTCTTATAAGTTGCCATTATATATACATTTTATTTATTTATTATACTGTAGGGTGACCCATATAAAATTGCAGAAGACCTCATTGTTATTCCCACTCCTGGTCATACTTCATCTGATGTCAGCGTAGTTGTGAAGAATACTCCATTAGGAACTGTGGTGATAGCAGGTAGTTCAATTATATTTTTAACTTAAAAAAACTAGTTATTGAAAAAAGATACTGAACTTGTATGTTCATGATGCTTAACTTAATATCATGATAAAAAAAAAGATGCTTCTAGCATAATGAGTAACTGTTATCTTATCTATGCCAATTCTTGTTGATTATTATTATATCTGAAGTGCTTATTTCTTAAATATAAACAAGAAGCAGAATCGTACCTCTTTCTTCTTCCTTTTTACGTATTAGGCCTAGTAGTTGCCTGTTACGGAGCTGTCCTTAGCCCTTCTAAACCATACCCATCCTGAGGATAAGGTGATTAGCCCTATGCCTCCTGGTGTGTCCTGTGTCTATAGATGCATGTGTTCATGGGGCTAGTTTGCCTGTTCTGGGGGACAAAAAAAAAGCTGAGTTTCCAGGCAGAAAAAACCCCTACCCCCGTATGAGACCGGCTAATTCACCTTTTGTTTAAAGAGACCAGATAAAGGTTCCTCACATCACTGATGGGAATCGAACCCAGGTCTTTCTGACCAATGGGTTTCGTCTGTACTGACAGTTACGGAGGCTTCTTGAATCATAGCTTTAAAATTATCATCATGACATGGGATTATTATTATATCTGATATTATTATATCATCATGACTTCTGAGTCTGAAGATTCATTACAGGAGAACCACACCATATGCTGCTCCACTGAATTGGCAATTATCCATATGCTTTCAGTTGGATGTGTTAAAACATGAGGCAGTGGCTGCTCATTATCCCTTTTCATTCCCAGAATAAACACTCCAAACCTGCTTTACTTTTATTCCACTTATCCCTGTCCTCCAGAACATCCTCCCTCATAGCTAACAACTAGATTATATAAAAACACCAGTAGTAAGGCTAAGGAAAGGGTACTTTTACAGTATGCTAGTTGTTTTGAGCAGGCATCTTCAGAAAAAAAAATTATGAACAGTTCAGTACACAAGAGAGCGGCATGCCTATGTGGCTGGTATTAAGGATTATTATTAACATCAGACCTCCATAGTCAAAAACTCATCATGAAAGGCAAACAGTGTTACACACAAAGCCCATCAAACTGTGCTTTAAGCTCATTCAATGCATCTGTATTCACCAGAATGTCACACAATACATTCCACTCACCCACCACTCTCCATCATGCAAAGAATCTATTCCTTATGCCCATGCTGACGTTCTCCTTATACAGCTTCCAGGTATGCCCCCCCCCGTTCTTCCCCCTTCTCCCATTATATGAAAAATTTCTTCCACATCAACTGGGTAACAACCCTTTGCCAACTTAAATGGCTCAATCATATCTCCTCTCTTCCTCCTATTCACAGGGCTTTGCAAATTGCATTCTCTCAATCTATCCCCACATCCCAAAGACCACTTACGACCTTAGTCCTCTGGACCCTCTCCAGTATATTCTCATCACCACGAGAACCAGAGGGACGAAATCTGCACACAATAATTCATATAAGGCTTGATCAATCCCTTATACAACGGAACCAGAACCTTTTGATTTCTACAAGGTCTTCCACATCATTGCCATAATCTGATGTGATGTCTTCACAACTTGTGCAATGTGATATCTGAAATTTAGTATTCCATTGTTGCCTACCAAATTTCAGAACCTTACACTTTGCAGCATTGAGTTAACAGTTCCACACTGTTGCCCACTCATACAATCTATTCGAGTGTTTTACTCTAAACCTAATATCTGCTTGATTCCTCATCACTCTCTCCAGTTGTGCATCATCTGCATCGTCACAGTAGTATATCACAACTGTGACAAGGGAGAGTTAAAGCCTCTCCCTTGTCTAATACATTTGTCACCTTGTTATAGTACACAGGTAAGTATGTAAAACACAACCTCCCTTTAGCAAATCCATACTGACAAGTACAAAGAATACCACTATTATCAACTCACTTTTGTATCCTATTTCTCACCAACTTCTCTAATACCTTAACTAAAAATCTAGATATATGGATTGGCCTGTAATTTGTTGCCTTAGTCTTATCACCACCTTTGTCAAGTGGAAAAACTTTGCCTTTCTTCTACTTGTTTGGGACTTGTGCTGTTGCAAGACTTATTACACAGATAAGCCAAGGCTGATGCTACTCCTTGAAACATCCCTTAAAACACATGGTCATATGTCATCTATTCCCATTGAATTATTGACATCTAGTTTATTTAACTCCACATTTCTTGTTTGCTCACCATTAAGCTTTCTCTCATTTCATCATTCTCTTGAGCTTCTGATTTCACACTGAGTATTAAACACCTTGTGAACTGCTCACTGAATACCTCAACTATGTCCTCTGCAGCAGTTACCAGTCTCCCATTATCATCCATTAACATCATCTTACCATAATCATTATTCTTTCTACTCGCCAAGTATCAAAAAACTCACAAGAGTTTTTTTTGGCCTGATTTGCTAATTTCTGCTCGTGCTGCACTTTTGTTGTATTTATCAACTGAGTCACTCTGCTGGCCTGCTCTTTATACACTTCATGCAACTGATTGTCATCATTATTCATCTTGTGCTGCCTCCAAAGTGGCTTCTTCCAGATTTCATGCTTAATCCCCTCATTCATCCATTTTACACTTACCTTATTCAGCCTTTTGACCTTCAGAATACATTCACACATTGATATTGTGATATATTTCTTTGTCAGTTCCCAAGCAACATTTATTTCCTTACCACTTAACTCCTCATTCCATGCTATAGCTCCAAGCTGTCTCCTGAGCTTGTCTAATCACCAGCCTTTTATCATTTGCTCACAGAAGTCTTCATATATCTAGCCACAACACATGTGATTACTTCGTGATCACTCTCACCAACTGGAGGAAAGTGTGAAACCCCACTCACAGTTACATCCTCTGATGAAATGATCAGATCTAAAACTCTCGATCCTCACTTGCCCTCCTTTGCATACTGGCTGAGATAGTTGTCTTTCAAGAATTTGAGAAATTCAGTTTCCTTATTCCAAATGCTATCTCTTCATTCCAATCTATACCAGCATAAAATTAAAATCTCCCACAATAATCACCTTTCCCTTGTGCACTAATCTAAGTTGCTTATACATTTCTTCAACCATTGTCCACATTCACTGGCCTATAGCAACATTGAACAAAATATCTCTTCCTGTCAAATAATACCACCTCACACCACACTGCCACTATTTCCGTCTTTCATATCTACTTTATGTGGATGTAATTCTGCTGCTTTCATCAGCAGCATTCGCTCTTCCTTCTTGTCCTTTCCATCCTTGCAAAAAACACCGCTCACTTCCATTTCTATTCCCAGTAGAACAGTTTCCCAATGTGGGGCATATGCCCTACAATAGGGGGGGGGGGGGGGGAATTAGAAAATGATGTTGCATTCGTCACCTCATCGCCGATATACTCAAAAAACTCACCATTGTCGGCGATAAATTGGCGATGTTGCAACCCTGACTTTTCTAGAAAAAAAGCTGACTTGACTGCTATACTAGTGATGTATACAAGAAGAACTCTCAGAAAAGATAAATGATGAGTCTCTTAGAACTTTATTCAACATAAAAGGAACAATAGCATGGCTTTCTGACGAGACAGAAATGAAGTACTGAAATTCAAGCTACAGGTCAATGTTCAGTCTGGAAAGCCAATCCGATGCTTCATCCGTTACCTTGTGGATAGACCACCACCGTGAAATTTAGAGGCTTGGGCAGTCGTTCACAATATGAGTAATTGTCTGAGCCACGGGAGAACAATCACAATAAGGGTGTTCTAACAGCCTCCATTTATATAGTAGGTAACCACATATGCCCTGGTCAGTTCTGATCCTGTTGATTGATGACCAAATCTTCCTAGGAAGAGCAAAACCAGGCTGCAGAGCCGTTTGTTGGGAGATTGTTGGACCAGTATTCTCTCCACATGTCAGGTTTTCATGGCATGGCAGCTGAAGAGAGTTCATCCATGGACCAGAAAGGCTTTCTAGATTTTAGGCTAAGACTAGGTGTATTTATGGGAGTCTGATGCAGGGGCAGGAGTGAGTTGCTCATTGCTTTATTAAATTCTTTAATTGAGTCTTGTCTTCTCCGTATGTTTGGTGGAGCAATGTTAGATAGGACAGGCAGCCAGGAGTGCTTCTCACTGCCCCACTAATTGTGCGCATGGTAGAGTTTAGCTGGGTGTCTATAATGTTAGTGTGTGCACTTCTTTCCCAGACAGGGGCACAATATTCTGCTGCAGAGAATGCGAGGACTAGTGTAGACGACCTTAGGACTTCTGCACCACAACCCCAGGTTGTTTCAGCAAGCCATGAAATGATATTGTTTCTTGTTTTAATTTGTTGCAAGCCTTAAAATGATATTGTTTCTTGTTTTAATTTGTTGGACAGGTTGGTGATGTGCCTTTTTTAGGTTAGGCTTCTGTCCAGGTTCACTCCAAGGTATTTCGGGTGAGATGTTCTACCATTTTTCCACAGAAAGAAAGGTTGAAGTGTCGATTCGCCTCAGCATCATGCAGGTGAAATACTGTGGACAGTTTTTGTTGGATTTGGCTTCAAGTATCACTGCTTGGAGTACTCTTCCAGGTCTGTGTTCAAGGTTGACAAAGGAGGTAGATTGATGTAGGATCGCTAGGTCTTCAGCATACATACACTTGCTTCAGCTGGTATGTGGTAAGTCATACATATACATGTTAAAGAGTAAAGGGGATAACACAGAGCTCTGTGGGAGACCGTTATAAAGGAATCTTGGCCTGCTTTTTTTTCTGCCAATATGGTCCCGGATCTTTCTGTTGGAGAGATTGGATTCAAAAAGCTGGAAGGTTTTTTTTGCACCTTATATTTCCTAGCTTTAGGAGGATGCCCCTGATCCAGACTATGTCATAAGCTGATGTTAGTTCAATGAAAGTGGCTCTGGATTTAAGTTTCTTCTGGAAGCCTGCTTCAATCTGTGTTGTCAGGGCCAGGATCTGGTCACAGCAACTTCTTTCCAGCCTGAAGCCAGTTTGTTCAATCGGGAGTGCTCTTTCGATGAATGGTGAAATTCTTTTAAGGAGAATTCTTTCAATGAGCTTAAAGGTGGAGCAAAGCAAGGAGATAGGTCATATTTGCCATCATTTATTTTGGCTTCCCACCACAGATTTTGTAGTTTTCCAGTCATTATAATTTTTGAGAAAAAAGGCAGCCAGCCATGTTTGACTGAGATGTTTTAGAAACTTGGGGTGGACACCATCAACTCCTGTGGCCTTGCCATTCTTGGTGAGTATTAAGGCTACCTGTACCTCTTCCTGAGATACTGGGTGTACAAGTTCAGGAATATCGGGGGCCCATCTTCAGGATTTGTCTGATGGAAGATTGCACAGTAATTTTCCTGATAGAGCTGGGACGTATCTTGGAGGTTTTCAATAAATGATTAGCCATTTGATCAGGAGTTATCGCTATTGTTGGTTCTGCCCCACCTAATTTTCTCAGAAGTGACCAGCTTTTCCAGCTAGATGTGGTGAAATTGAGTTCATGGATGGTTGAGATCCATCTTTCCTTTCTGTTTTTATTATCCAGCGTTGCTATGAGTTCCTTAGCAACAGTTGGGTCTTCAGTCTCTTCATATTTGGCTAAAAGTTCCGCAGTTTCTCTACTCCAGCATGGGATGTATTGTTTTCTGTAGCCTCTAGGAATAGAGGGTTTGGCTGCAGTTTTGATTAGTTTAACAAATCTTGGATAGCAATTAGGGGCAGGTGGAATTGCTCTAATGGTTTGCTCGATTTGTTTCTGAAATGCATTCCAGTTGGACCTGCGAAGATTCCACCTAGCAATTGGTGTTCCGCTGATGACTGGGATTGATGTGCCTGTGTCTATTAGTGTAGGACAATGCTGACTATTAGGGAATCTGTTCAGGATGGTTCTGGTTGTTGGAAGAGGGTGGTCTTCAGTCTTTAGAGTTGATGCACAGATCTGGGGTGTAGGTGAATTAAATACATATGATGGTGATGGATACATATAACCTGTAAATTAAATACAGGTTATATGTATCCATCCAGTTAACTCGATTATTACCATCCCAGTTGTTAGAGGAATAGCCCCACATGGTGTGATGAGAGTTGAAGTCACCAACACAGGGCGAGGTGGTGGCCAGTCTATCTGCTCAGGCCAGGATTGCGATGGTGGTTTGTAGACATAGTAGATGGTGGTATTTTCAACTTTAATACCTATGAAGTATTCTGCATCAGGTACACATCAGGTTATGTCCCTGAGGCCAGGCCAGATGTAGGTTGCCAGGCCATGCTTGGGATGGCAGTTATAAGACACGAGAATTAGGCCTGGGATCTTTAGTCTATTGAGGGCTGTGTCAGGCACACGGGTTTCCTGGAGAGCCAAGACGTCGATTGCCTTGTCTTTGGCTATTTTGCCGATGACTTCAGCTTTGGATTTAGATAGTCCTTCTATGTTTAAGGAACATATCTTGAGAGAGTGTTGTTTAGGGGACTATAACTTATTTTTCTAAGCTTGCCCTCCACCCAAACAAGCAACTCGATCCTTGTTGTTCCAGGTGACAATGGAGCTGTTTAAGTTTTGTATTCATCATAGTTGCTGTAAGTTTTTCAGGAGGCTTGGTACCTTTGGACATCTTGTCCTGAATATGATATTTTCAATAAAATATCATATTCCTAGTACCTTTCTGACACTGACCCAACCATAGCGTTAGCATTCCTACCTCTGCATAACAGACACATAAAATTGAACATTTTGGGTCTCCCTCCTTTTGGGTATATGATCGAGAGAGCATTTCCCATTTGGACTTGGAAGATTTGGTTGAATAAGAAGTTCTTTATAAAATGAAGATTCCTTCTAAGACCAAAAGTGTGTGTGTGGGTCTTTCAATATTCCATTGTTCCCCATTCTGTGCAGATTTGGTTACAATTAATTGATAAATTAAAATATTCAAAGTTATCTTACAATTAATTGCATTAGACCAATTAAGATGAGCAACGATGTTCTATACACTGTTAAAACTATCATGCATCCATAAAAATGCAATCATTCAGTCAAATTGATGTGAATATTGTAGCGTGGGTTGCATAAGCCACGACAGCACACCCAACAAATACGGGCACACAGCGCCACTGATATAATATACACACTATATATATATTTCTAAATTTTTAGGAAACGACAACATAAACTATATTATTAATTATAAAAACTTTAATTGATAACTACCTATATTTTGGTAGTGTTACATTGCTATCTTCAGGGATCACAAACAATGATATGTGCATGTAGGCACTTTTGTTGAGGGGGGCCGTGAAATAATGAAAACAAATTTTAAATGCTTTAAGATTAAGTAGATATTTATCTTAAAAGAAATGTATTTAATTTTTATTATTTCTTTTCATCATTATTGGTAATTAAAAATAAACACAGGTCCTGCTTATTAATGGAAGGAAGGACTGGAAAGAAATCTAAGAATTGCAGTTTCAAATATTTCACCTGATATTGACTTTTTGTGTAGTAGTATTGAAACACATCCATCACATTAAATTGTTATTAAACTTCTTTTATGTTTTTAATTCTTACTTTGTTTATTACTAATTGTTTTACATTTCATATGCTTGTACTGCAAATGTACAATAACAATATATCTATATAAAAATATAAGATAACCTGTATGTAAGATGCTAAAAATGTAATATTAGCATTTGATTTTTGCAATATTCGCTGTGTATGTTGTATTGAATATAAATACAATAAATATAATAATAATATGTCTGTATTACGAATTTTTTTTTTCTGATGGGGGCCATGAAATATTTTAATTTTTCAAAGGGGCCTTTACATCCATAAGTCTGGGCACTTAATTAGCGGGCTAAATTGGGTTATTGGACTAATGATCTTAGAATGTAAGCTTCACATATTTGGGGCAGTCTCATGCACCCAAATTTGTTTAAGTTTACATCTGAAAAACTAACAAAAATCCTAAGAAAATATGACCTGACAACTAGTTACAAACCACATAAGAAATTGGCATCTCTTATCTGCTCCACCAAAGACCAGCCACTTCCCCTAGACCTGCCTGGAGTATACCAGGTCCCTTGCAGTTGCAAACTATCCTATTATTGCCAAACAGGCAGGACAACCAGTATCGATTAAAACTGAACACAAGGAATACATCTGGTTCCACCAACACAGCCACTCAGGACTTGCTGACCATGCATTGGACACCTACCACAGAATATGCTGAAAGAAGGCCTTTATTACACTGCAGCAAGTACAAGTATGAAAGATTATTCCTTCAATCAGCCTCAGCTCTGATAATCTTTCCAAACCTCAACAAATTTGGTTTCATGAGACTGCCCCAAATTTGGGAAGCTTACATTCTACGATCATCAGCCTGACAACCCAATTTAGCTGGCTAACGGGCACCTTTAGGACTCTAGGACCAACTTCAGTTGTCTTCAGCTCATTTGCTATGTGCCTACATGCACATATCATTGTTCTCTGATCCCTGAAAGTGGCAATGTAACATTGTTGAAATGTACATAGTTATTAAAGTTTTTATAATTAATATAGTTTACGTTATCATTTCCTGAAAAATTAGAAGTATGTCTAACCAATGTATAAGCTCATCTACAAGAATAATTTTATTTATTTTTTATTTTCATTATTTTTTTTGTATAATGGTTCACTTAATTAAAACTATGTTGATTTGTCTTCTTTATTATGTAAATTTGAATAGAATGCCAATTTTAGAATGTAAATTAATATGAATTCTTAGGTGACCTGTTTGAAAGAGAAGATGATATTGAGAACCCTTCAATATGGAAAGAAAATGCTGGCAGTGAAAATCCTACACTTCAGATGCTTAACAGGCAACATGTACTGGAAATTGCAGATTACATAATTCCTGGCCATGGTCCTATATTTGAAGTTACAGATGAACAAAGAAGCATACATAAGAAAGAGCTTGTTAGATTACAACACCAAATTAAGAAAGAGTAGATCGTTGCTTATTTTGTAATTCATATTAGCATTCCTTTAATATTAGGTATTGCTTAAATGAAATATGAATAAAACTGAATACAAGATATATGCTTTACTTTTTATTGTCACTTTTTGTATGATGGAGACAGGGAGGTCTCTTTTTCCAAATAATTGTTCATCATCATCAAATTCCTGCCATGTACCCTCAGGTGTATAGGAATATGATAGCACTACATGAAAAAAATTACATCATTACTAACTTCCTATCTACAATTTTCCTCCAAATCAGTCTGTTACTTGTCGAGACTCCATAATTATCAGATCTTATATTTCTATCGTCTAAGGCACTTTGTACCAAATCAATCCACCTATATCTTGGTCTTCCTCTGGGTTGTTTTGCTGCCAACCTGGCAGAGAACACTTGTTTTGCTAATCTTTCTTCGCCCATTCTGTTTAAGTGACCATTCCACCTGAGATTAGCTCTGCTAACGCATTCCTGGATGTTGACAATGTCAAGTTCTTTCCTAATATCCTTGATTTTAATATGATATTGCCATTGATGCCATCTGTTCACGCCTATAATCTTTCTCAGGACTCTCATATCTGCGGTCTCTAGTCTTTGGTGAAGTGTTTTACTTCTGACCCAGCTCTCAGATCATAAGTTAAAACTGGTTTGAACAATGTCTTGTATACAGCTAATTTAGTGTTCCGCCTAATTTCTCTCTTATTCCATGTCAATTTATTCAATTGACTTCCTACCATACCAGCTTTGCTGATTCTGCTGTCTATTTCTATATTTAATTTACTATCCTCAGTAAGAATCGTGCCTAAGTAGCTGAAATGTTTCACTTGTTCCACAGGCAGAATCATTGAAACTTGTTCAACACAGTTGACATTTTCAATGATTCTGTCTATTCTCATTGTCTTTGTCTTTTTATCGCTGACCTTCATACCATATCTATTACAACAGTTATTCAATTTAGTCAGAGAATCTTGCAGACTTGTAGCGGATTTATTTAGAAGTATAACATCATCTGCATAAAGCATTAACATCTCCAATTTTGATATCATGTTTAATACCACTTTCCTTCATAATGTGATCCATATAGATAATGAATAACAGAGGGGATAATATACATCCTTGTCTCACACCAGATTTAACATTAAACCATCTTCCTGTACTTCCTTCAATTCTGACTTACAACTCAAATACAGACTAAGTATTGCTTGATATAGTGCCCCATTAACACCATATAACTGTAACGTATTGAATAGCTTCTCTTTTGGCACCTTGTTCATATGCCTTTTCCAAATCAACAAAACTTAAATACAGATCTCTGTTATATTCCCATGCTTTCTCGACTATTTGTCGTAAAGTGAAGATCTGATCCTGACAGCCTCTATTTGGCATGAATCCAGCTTGTTCTTCACCAAGCTTTTCTTCCACAATTCTTCTCAACCGTTTCTCAAGTATACTTGCATAGATTTTGCCAGTAACACTCAGTATGGAAATACCTCTGTAATTCTCACATTCAGTTTTATTTCCCTTTTTATATATGGGTACTATCAAAGCTCTACTCCAATCATCAGGAATTCGTCCCTCTGTCCAGGCTTTCTGAACTATGCAGTGCAGCCACTGTAAGACTGTTATACCACCATACTTCAGCATTTCTGGTCGAATATCATCTGCTGCCTTTCCACATTACAAGCCTTCGATGGCTTTTTCTACTTCAAGTATGGATATGTATTCCTGACTGCATGCCTGGTCAGTGTTTTTTACCACTGTGCTGTCATCACTGCTTGTTTCATTTAGCAGTTTTTCAAAGTAATTACTCCATACTTCAAGGATATCTTTTTCTCCTGTTTTCATGTCACCTTTATCATCTCTAACTCCTTTTACAACACTCTTTCCTCCATTCCTAAGCTTCTTCAACAACCTCCAGAATATTTTGCCACCTTATTGATATTTATTTTCTATATTCTTGCCAAAGTCCTCCCATGACTTTTGTTTAGCTAGTTTTACATGGTGTTTAGCATTGTTGCATTTGTCTCTGTATTCTCTAAGAGCACAAGCAGACTTATTTGACAGGATCGTTTGATATGCTTTCTTCTTTTCCTTCACTGCCTCTTTAACTTCCTGTGTCCACCAGGGAGTTCTGATTTTTTTTTATCCTTGCAGACAACCTCACCACATGCCTCTCTGGCAGAATCAATCAATGTTTTCTTCAGAGTTTGCCACTGAATCTCCAACGTTTGATTCCTGTTCTCAAAGTCTTTCATTTTTTCTTCAATATTCTTTGTGTATTTTAGTCTACAGTTCACATCTGAGAGCTGCTCAACTTTTATTCGCTTTAAAACTTTCTTACATGTTATTCTTTTCAATATGAAATTCTTTTATCCTGCTCAAGACTAAATAGTGATCACTTCCAATTTCAAATCCTCTGTACACTCTGGTGTCCTGCACCAGGGAGAAAACATCACTATTAACAATAACATAGTCAATGAGACTTTTCTTATTCCTTGCCTCTTCTCTCCATGTGAATTTGTGCATATTTTTATGTTGGAACACGGTGTTAATAATAACCAGTCCATGTCCTGAGCAGAAATCCAACAGATATTTGCCATTATTATTAACTTTGCTCTTTTCTCCAAATTTTCCCAAAATATTTTTGTATATCTCGCAATCATTTCCTACTCTGCTATTTAGATCCCCCAACAAGGACCAACTTTTCGTTTTTCATTGTGTCAGTTGCTTTTTCTAAAGCCTCAAAAAATTCCTCCCCTTCTACCTTAGTAGAATCTTCTGTGGGACCATAGGCACAAATAAGTCTCATTGTCCAGTTCCCCATTCTCATGTTTGCCCACATTACTCTACTTGAGACTGACTGCCATTCAAGAAGATTAGCTTCATATTTGTGTTGAATACTATGACTACTCCTTCTTTTCCTTGATTGTCATTGCCTCAGTATAACATTTTGTATTTGTTGCTCAAAAAGATCTCACCAGTTTTTTGTGTTTTTGTTTCAGTCACCCCTATTATGTCGATCTGGTACTTATCTAATTCCTCAGCTAGCTCCATTTCTTTGCCATTCAGGCTTCTTATGTTGATAGTACTGATATTTAACTCTGGTGATGTTGAGTTGGGGTTTGTTTTCAGATTTGTTCCAGTAGCTGACTTTTCGCTGTTCGCCCTGGTTCCCTGGCGAAAACAATGGGGGCCTTGTTTAACCGGGCGATGCCCCAGCCGGTATGAAATTTTGTCATGTCGTACCATCATTTTTTATTTTGGATACACTTTTCTAAAATCACTAAGAAAATGCAAATGATAGCAACATAAACTGAGCTACTCTAATATCAGCATCATACAATAATAGACATATTCCAGCCACTGAACATATTAACTTTAAAAATGTTGAAATTAGATATATTTGCTCAGAGTTTCTTACAATCAGAACAGATAACAGCTATGGTCCAAAACTACACTTCCTGATGATCATGTTCAAATGACACCCCAACAGAACTTTCCAATCTACGTTTATACATTGTATCCAGTTTATATTTTTGACCTTCAATTTTTTCTTAATTTTCCTCACTATAAACTTTTTCGAACTCCATGTCTATAAACTAAAAATGAAAAACCACCTAAAGTTTTGAATTAATTATACTTCCATTCTGTCAACATACTTCTGATTTCAGCAATGATTACTACAGAATTTCTCTTTAAGTAAAGGTATATATAAATATATATTATATACTTATTTTAAAGTTTTTTATTTGATGTATTAGATTTAATAATTGTAAGCTTTTTAAATTTTGCTACTAAATTACAAAGATAATAACCCAGACATGTATTACCCACTTGTTGAAAAGGTCCAAGTTCACACTACATTGATGAGAGTAAAAACTTCATTTTTTATTATGAGACCTCCAAGAGACCCATCGATGTCACATATCACTGCAATCATATTTTTTCTTGAATTCATTCACGCCACCTCCACTCAACGTCTCTAATGGCAGTCCAATCATGCACCACTTTATGAGAGAAAAATCTAGCTCTCACTCCTTCTTGACTATTCATTCTCAACTTCCATGGATTTCCTCTCCACCTTCCATAAAATGAAAAATTCCATCTACTGGTATCCTGTATGACCCTACAGAAGTTTTTATGCCTCAATCATGTCACCTCTCTTTCTCTTTTTGCTATTATCTGCAGTCTACAAATTTTCAATATCTGTCTTCCTTTATGAGGGATAATTTCATAGATCTCACACAGATTTTTTTTGGTGCATGAAATTTGGATCTGGTAAAATATCACTGAACTCCTGAATGCTTTTATGAGGTATTACAGTGATTTAATGCATTTTTTGTTCGCAAATTTTAACTGATTATATCCAGTGATCATGCCTAAATTAAATATTAGAGTGTAGTAAGAAATTGAACATAAAGAGTTAGCACAGAGACAAAAAATTAGAACCTGCAATTTACAAGCCTGTTTTCTGTAATAACAGCAGTTTTTACACTCAGTTGTCAAGCACAACTTTTCCAGTTTTTAGGCTGTAAATTATTCAGGGAAACAGGTTTCACATCAGGAAAAGAACTATGAACATCTCTAATTGAAGCCTTCAGTGACAAAATAAGAATGTTAAGAATAAAAGCAGATTGGTTTGAGATGACTTTTATGTACATTAGTATTATTATTTCTGGCTTCCAAGGAAGCAAGTCACTGAAGTCATTGTCTGCATGCTCGTTACTCAATTCATGCAACACATTTCATACTCCTATCATTTTCCATGCAAAAAGAAAAAACTTATCTTATTCTCTCACTATTTCCTTTTGCAACTTTCAGGAATGGTCTGTTGTTCTTCTTCCCTCTTTACTGTCATGTGAAAAATAAATTCACTGTAAATTCAATAAACACTTCTCACTTAAAATTTCAGTTACATTGCCCCTTTATCTGCTATCCACCAAACTCTGCAGATTACATACCTATTCTCAAAACCAGTATTCTGCAGTCCTGATATCATTATTGTTATTCAACTCTGTAACCTCTCCACAGTTACTTCATCACATCCCAACCTTCTGTCTGTCATTACGTTGAGTTCTTTTGCTTCTTTCACTACTTCCAATGCAGCTCCACCAAGAGAGTATGCAACCTCCCATCTGTAGATTCCAAATTTCAAGATCTTACGTTTAGCGCATTAAACTGATTCTCCCTCTTCCCTCATTCATTTGCCCACCTTTCCAGCTTGTTTAAATTCTTGTGTATCATCAATGCTATGACCCTTCCATGCTTCACATCATCTGCAGATGAATGAATACAACTGTAATCCACTGACAGTATCATTGAAAACTAACAGACCCAGTACTGAACACTGTGGAGCCTCTCTGTGACCTTCATTCTTTCTCAGTACTGCTCTCCTCAATTATGATATCTAACAGAAAGCCAATTTACAATCCAGTCTGCTAATCTGATGTATAAATTGCCAGCCTGGTTGCATACCAACTCTTTAACCAACAAGTTGAGGGTTTGAAACCTGCCATGGGCATGTTGTAAAAGCCTGCTCTGGACAAGCTTGTATGTATAGCTCCTTGAGTTTATAAGGCTTGTCTATATATAAAAAATAAATAAATAAATTCTATAAACAAACTTAAAAATCAACTTGTGGTATGCTATCAGGTGCCTTCGTTGCAAAATTCAGAAATGAGAGTATGTCTTTCCCTCATTCACTGTTCTTGTTACTTTATTACAAAAGGAAAGCAACCAGATTACTAACACAGGACCATCCCTTAACAAATTACTGTGGGCATTCATAAATAACATTACCCTCATCTGCCCTATTCTGTAGAGGAGCCTGTACCAATTTCTACTCATTCTATAGTTTCTAAAGAGTGGAAAGTGCCATTGTAAAAATTCGATGTAGCTTAAAAATATCAAAGCGCTTTACATCGATTTTTTACATAGGTCAAGTCCCATGAGAATGTTGTAAAAATAACTTGTTTGTCTTTGTATATTTTATACTAGATATTTTTGTAAATAACCCTTTGGAAGTTAACTGTATATACTTCTTTAATAAGAATATTTCAGTGTTAAAAAAACAAGGCAATGTTTTTCTGTCGGAACTTTATGTAATAGCTCTACATGATGGCATAAGAAAGGTTGTTTATGATTTTTTTTTTTTTTTTTTTGTGTATGAGAAAGACTTACAAGCTCTGTGTATAAACACCCCTGAAGTCAGTCAGAAATGGCTGGAAACATTCTATTTTCTTCTTTTGAGAGGATAGATTTGGATTTCTCTCTATTGTAAGCCAATCTTTATTTACTCTTGTCTGGTAGCCCAGGTGTTTTGTTGCTGTTTCCTTAATATTTCTTTACCCTTTTTTTCCAAGACTCCAGGAAAATCAAAAGAAAGCGGAGGAGAACAGAAGCAGGCTGAACTTGAAAGAAGATGAAAGAGTCATGCCGAGTTCTTTGGGGGTTACAAACTTCGTGCAAGGTCCCAGAGAAGGCATAAGAAAAAGGGACAGAGCCAAGCATAGGGAGCTTCCCGGTTTGAGACGTCGCTAGAGAGAGAGAGAGAGAGAGAGAGACAACTTCTAGGCCAGAGAGAGGGTTTTCAGAGGCCGCAGATGGAGCTCTCCGCTTCCAGCAGTTGCTAGAGAGGGGCTTACCAGTTCCAGTCTAGAGAGAGAGAGAGAGAGCTTCAAGTTGCCAAAAGGAGAAGTTCCAATTGCCGGAGAAAAGCTTCCAGGCCAGAGAGGGATTCCGGTTGACAGTTGGTGGCAATTACAATTTCTTAGAGGCGGGAGTTCAAGCTACTTGAGACAGCAGTCATCCAGGCATTTTCGGTGAGCCAAAGCAGAGGAGAAAATCCAGGCATTTTCGGTGAGCCAAAGCAGAGGAGAAAAGGCGATGTAAATTACCTGAAGCAGCTTCGCTCGGAAGTTTTTCTTTTCGCTGTGGGAGAACAACATTTTGCCAGACTTGTATGAGTATCACAGGTGACTGCTTACAGCCCGCTATTTTTCCGATGAGATACTACTGAAGCCAAATTTCCTGAAGGAAGCTCTAATTTGGTTCTGATTTGTGCTAAAGAATTTTTATAGATGGATAGAGAAAGCAATCTCCCTATTGTTTAATAGGGAGATTGCTTTTTTCATGTATATTTCATAGTAATGTAAATAAAATGTGTTTTGATTTTTTTGTTAAAGGAGTGCTGCCTGATTGTTTATTTTTACAACTGCACTGTTCCTAAATAAAATGGACTTGTGAGCGGGAAACTGAGATAGCTGAAGCATAAAGTTAAATAATAAAATAGACCACAACTGTTTGTGTAAAGTTTTATTGAAGGAATTTGTGTTAGAAAGAGAGAGAAATCTGCCAGCTGTATTATTGAGTTTTATGCTAGATAACTAGTAATTAAGGAATTGACAGCGTACACTAGAAATATAAATTAAATAAACTTTTATATGTACTTTCCGATATTTCAGCAAACGTCACGTTGCCATCTTCTTGGGAACTTATTACAAAGAAAAGTGCACACAAGTACTACATAACAGCAAATGAGAACAGAAGCTAGGAAGTTAACGTTTTCCTAAAGTCCTGATGGTGCCCCCTGGCAGGCTATATTGGTAGTTCTTGGCCTTTGGGCTGAAGTTCTTCTGATATATGTTTCCCAAATTTGGGGCAGTCTGATGCATCCAAATTTGTTGAGGTTTGGCATGTTCCTAAGGGCTGAGGCTGATTCCATGAATAGTCTGTTATTCATGTCCTGTCATGAATGGTCTGTTACAGACCACATAGAAAATTGGCATCCCTTATCCACTCCACTAAAGACCAACCATTTCCCCTAGACCTACCTGGTGTATACCAGGTCCCTTGCAGCTGTAAACTGTCCTACTTTAGCCAAACAGGCAGGACAGCAAATATCAGAATCTCAGAACACAAGGATTACATCCGATTTCACAAGTACAGCCACTCTGGGCTTACAGACCACGCTCTGGATACTCTCCACAGAATAAGATGGAAGAAAGCCACAGTAATAAACCACAGCAAGTTCAAATATGAAAGACTATTCATGGAATCAGCCTCAGCCCTTAGGAACATGCCATACCTCAACAAATTTGGATGCATGAGACTGCCCCAAATTTGGGAAACATGTATCAGAAGAACTTCAGCCCAAAGGCCAAGAACTACCAATATAGCCCGCCAGGGGGCACCATCAGGGCTTTAGGGTGGATAATCACAGTACGCAGTAGGGTAAATGAGAAAGGATAAGAGACAAAAAGCACATTAGAGTAAAGCTATAAAGAATTAGGAATAGAATAAAGATAGAAGAGAGTAAAGATAAAGCTATTACATATATGAGAAAAATAACGTATACATTTACAATGGCCCAAGCAGAAGAAGATATTACACCATTGCACTTTCCACTCTTTAGGAGTTGCAAGATTTTCATTAAATATTCAGTCATTACTTAGTATATTATTATCATCATTATGCCATTATTAGCATTGAGTGCTCGATAAGAGAAAAATCTTATGTGCTTTCTTGACCACGTGATCATGTGCTATAATGGAATTTATAATGGGTCATGTGCTATAATGGAAGATGGAAAATTCCATCTTCCATTATAGCACATGACCCTCTTGGAAGTTTGTAGATCTATGTTTTTGAAACTCCATGTCTATAAACTGAAAACCCTTTCATTATCAACCCTCTTTTTCCTGTTTGCTAGTGTCTGCAGTTCACACATTCTCAATCTGTCCTCATAATCTACATCCAACAATCCTGATATCATCTATAACACTTGCCTTTGTACCATTTCCAATGTATTATATATATTAAAAAAAAAAACAGATCTTTATTACAAATGAGGTTGTATTAAGGCCTTAACAGAATAACTTCCTTATGCTTGCAAGTCTGTTTGTTCATGCATTACCGTCTGGATTTTATTAGTCATCTTTGCTATATGACCCTTGTGCTTCAGCTAGTAAATCAATCAAAACTGCAATATTCCCAGCTGGATCAGTTTCCAACTGGGGATGCTGGAGATCTCATCACACCAAAGTGCACAAGTTTACATTTAATATAATCAAGATCATGATAAATGAGAGCTTACAGATAGACAGTTTGGACATGTTTAAAAAGATGTTATCTGCTGGAAGACAACTTAGAGAGAGGTCATTACAACACTTGGAAGATAAGGCTACATCTGAAAAGATGTAATGTGGACTGGATTAGAAAACTTTAGAAACAGAAACAGTGAAGACATTGGTATTCACATCGAAGAAACTTAGAGGTTCAGTAAGCTAGAAAAACATTCTGAACAAATAGTTTCATGTAAAAGTGATGGATATATTTTTATAAATTAACTGGTGACCTGATGTTAACAGATGTCATTTCCTAATATGTACTATTATAAGAATATGCAGGATACTATAACAGTACTATGTTATTAAGTTTACATCATAAACTTAAATACTGACCTCTTGTCCCCTCCATCACATCCACCTTTTCCTTTCCTTCTGTTGAGTTCTGCTTACTTTTACTCATTCCTGAATACTAAAAGATATTGAGGTCCTTTCTATTATCTTCATTTTTAATGATTCTGCCATTGATGCGATCTGTTCACTCCTCTTTTTTTTTTATTGCAACCAATCACATTATTATATAGCATATCCACGGAGTCTGACAACTCATCACAGGAGATCCATAACCATTCACACAAGACCTATTATACCTCTTTTTAAACTCACACTCACAATGAATGAGTTTACACATTTTTCATTACTGCCTCTAGCAAATCCATTCTTGTCATTCACCATTCTCCAAGCATAAAAGTAACATTCATACACCTTTACTAACCATTCTTACACAACTTTTACAGGTGGGCCCTAGTTCTCTCCCTGCTCATGATGTATTGAAATATTTTTTTTGTATCAATATAGAATGCCTTTAGTGATTTAAGTTTCCATCATATCCTGTCTTTACCACCAGTTAACTAAATTCTGCAACCCACATATTTTCAATATACCCCTTCCCTTTTCATTCTTCCTTTTTTTCTTTGCTTTCCTTTCTATATTTTTCACTCTGCTTCTGACTCTTTTTTTGCTATCTCTTCTTCCTCCAGACCACCATCACTAGGATCCAACACCTTTCTGCCATGTGGTGTAACCTGTGAACATCCATAAAGGGGTAAGGGATCCTAGTAGTCTTGCACTACTTTGGCAAGACAGGATGGCCTGGATCAGTCAGCTAGTGGACTTTTCTGCAAGGGTGAATGGTGTCGCAGTAATTCTCCTACTCCAGGGACAAGGCTCAAGACTTGCTGAAAGTTTATTTTTCACTTGGTTAGAGTATAATAAATTTAGTTTAATCCTTTATCCAAGTGTGAGCAAACAAAGTTTGCACCTGAAAGTATCTCCAGGACTAGGGTAAGATGGTACAACACCAGGGCACTCCTTGCAAAGGTGGAGCAAGCTACCAACACTCCTATCTCAGTATCTCCCATAATGCAAAACACATCTCCTTGCAGATATGTCTAATGTTATGCATTAAGGGAAGGGCCACAACCCAGCCTAGTTTCGACCTTTACTGAGGTTTCTTCAGTGGGAGCCAGGCCTAAGTGGAGATACCAGGCAGAAGCATTAGCAGGTCATCTCTACCTATAGGAGTTAAAAAAGGGTGGCACACCAAATGGTGTGCCACCCTTTTTTAATAAATTACTCTGGATTTAGAGAAAGATGTTGAAAGTTTATTTTTCACTTGGTTAGAATATAATAAATTTAGTTTAATCCTTTATCCAAGTGTGAGCAAACAAAGTTTGCACCTGAAAGTATCTTCAGGACTGGGGTAAGGTGGTACAACACCAAGGCACTCCTTGCAAAGGTGGAGCAAGCTACCAACACTCCTAACTCAGTATCCCCCCATAATGCAAAACACATTTCCTTGCAGATATGTCTAATGTTATGCATTAGGAGTGTTGGTATCTTGCTCCACCTTTGCAAGGAGTGCCCTGGTGTTGTACCACTTTACCCCAGTCCTGAAGATACTTTCAGTTGCAAACTTTGTTTGCTCACACTTGGATAAAGGATTAAACTAAATTTATTATATTCAAGACTTGCTGTGGTCCTGGTTTAGCATCCAGGGTAGCCCTGGCATTCCCTCAGTGCAGTCATTGCTTGCTGGTCAGTGGACGTTCATGCATGGGTGTGGAGCTGGGGAGCTCTGTCACTGAACAAGAAATCTCTTGATCATGAACCCTTCATCCTGAAATGTTTCAGGGGCCCTAACAAAGTCACAATCAAGTGCTAATACTGTCGATACACCATTTGATAAAAGGAGTAAGAAACACAAAATGTGACACCAGTATAAATGTACCAGTGTTTCTCATATGTCCAAGAGGTGAAAAGCAAGTCTGGAAACTGTCACCTTTCTTTATTCAAAGGGTTTAGGACTAGCAGGTTCTCCCAAAACAGTTAAGAAACTACATTCTGTTGATATTATTATTATGTGACACCTTCAGGGAGTCCAAAGACTCATCAAGGGAGAGTGTGCCAACAGCATCGAACGACTGAATCCCTTCCGACTACTAAACGCGCTCAAACTTGCTTAACTTTTTTCATGAGCCATTAGTAGCAGAGGCTCTACCAATCAACCAACCTTTGCTGGAAATATCATATCAGCAACATTAGTGGATGGAATATGAATCACAGTGATACCTCAAAACACTGTTCTTGTAGATTAGTGATATCAGAATGGGATCTCCTTTGATGTTGCTGATGAGAACATGTTCAGAGCTTGAAGATCATGGAGTGACAAGTATGAGATGCATTCTGATAGATAGGGATGGTCACTTAGTTCTGATCAGGCACATCATCCTTGCTTTTGATATCCCTAAGCCTCCAAAATCTGTAAAAGCCAGGTATTTCAACTGTTCTTTAGACCATACATCCCTAATCTACTGAGATGCTGTAAATGTCAGAAATTGAATGTGGCCAGACTGTCGTGGTTCTATCACCTGTGCCCATTGTGGTAATAAAGCGCATGCTAACAAATCTTGCTCTGGAAAGAAAGCTAAATGTGTCAACTGTTAGGTAAATCAACCAACTTATTCCTGTGCATGTCAGAAGCAGAAGGATGAAAAAAAAAGATTAAAAGAGAATAAAATATATCATATATATATCCAGATGCAGAAAGGAAGTTAGCCACTGCTACACATGTCCTGAGGTCCTCTTATGCTGAGGTGACAGTTAAGAAAATGCCCTCAATAACTCAAACTTGTATGTCTATTCCATCATCTGATAATTTAAACATACTCGAACTTTATGATTGTTAGTACTTTTCTGCAGAGCACATCAGTTGCACAGCCTATATTCTCACTCAACTCCAAAAATAGTTCCACTCAATGGAACTTACTCGTCAGAAAAATTATAGCAAGGATAATAACTTAAAGATAGCACCCCCACACAGAAAAAATGGATACTTTAGTATCCACTGAAAGTAAATAAAACTTACCAAATGATCTTCACATATCAGATGTATTGAATTTTTCTGAAGGAAGAGATGGATACTGGCTGCTCAATACTTTACTTCCCAAAATTAACTGATAAATATAAACCTGAAAAAGGTAAGCCTGACAACTTCTTGGTAATTGGACAAATCTTTGAAGCCATGACATGACAGGAGAATTTGTACAGTAGAACTGTGGGTTTTGCCAGAATATCTATTCTATCAAGATTTTGCTGCAGAACAAGTCTTTCTGTTCTGCAGGTGGAGCAAGTAAGACTGCCCACTAGGATAGCAAGATCATCTCAAGTTCTGTCCTTTCATACAATGGTGGGACAGAACTTAAGATGATCTTGCTATCCTAGTGGGCAGTCTTACTCCTTTCCAGCTTAATACTGCTCTAGAAGCAGTAGCAGTTTGCCTATCTGTGGGATTTCTTAATATAGTACAGTGTATTCAGTTCTACTTTTGAGAGAAACTTGTGACATGAAATTAAGAATTATCAACACGTTAGCACAAGAAAAGTATATTTAATATATTGCCGGATATTTCAAGTTTGAAAATAACAAACTATCATCAGTGGCTTGACAGGAAACAGTCTTTTACAAGGTAGAATACAAACAATTCATCATTCAAAATTAGAACGAGCCACTTGATGTTACATCGTTAATCACGATTAATTAAAGAAAAAAAAATTAATGTGTTATTCGGATCAAACTTTCCCACATTTTTGACAAGGATATGCAGTCATTTCGGCTCAAGTCGGAGCATTGAAGTAAGGCCTCAGCACTCTCTTTGAATAGGCTTTCAAATTTATATCGGCATCTGTGTAGAAGGCAAGTTTTAGACCAGAGAATGTTGTGGTTTGTCTCTATTCTCTGTTTAACCAATCCAGGCTTATCAGATTTTTTGTTAAGAATATAAGATTGATGTTCTTTTTTCTATAGAGCGTCCAATTTGTCCAAAGTAAGAAAAATGGCAGTCACATGGAACTTGGTATACACCAAGAAGAGACATAGTTAAGCGTTTATCTTTAGACAATGGGTAATAGGTGGATATTTTATTGATAGGAATATAAGTAGCTGTTAGATCACATTTCTTCAGATTTCTCGAAATTGGTTCTGAAATTCTGGAGATAAATGGGATTGGAACTCGAAATATATTGATTCTTTGTTGTTTTGGTTTGGCTTGTAGGATTCGAACAGATGTTGTGTAATCCTTTCGGAGAAACCATTTAATTTCATGTAATGTTTGATAGTAGAAAGTTCTTTCTGTAAATGATGGGGAGTTGAACAATTAGTTTTAGCTCGTTGAATTAAACATTTTATGATTCCTGTCTTTTGAGAAGGATGATGAGCTGATTGTTTGAGAATGTCATGTCCAGTAAAAGTGGGTTTTCTGTAAACAGATGTTAAATTACCTGATGGTGAGCGGATGAGGAGATGTCTAAAAAGGATAATTTGTTATCTTTTTCAATTTCCATGGTGAACTTGATATGAGGGTGTAAAGTATTGATTTTGGCTAAAAAGGAAGGTAAGGAATCTCTGTTGTGAAGCCACACTGCAAAAATGTTGTCTAACCATGCGGCCAGCCTGGCTTGCCAAGTGGTTAGCGTATCCACACTCCAGCCAAAGGGCTGCAGGTTCGAATCCTGCCGTGGGCATGGATGTTTGTGATTGTCTGTGGAAGTAGTGGTGGGGGTCTGCAGTAGGTGGCGTTGGTGTAGTTGCGGTCAGTTGGTGGATTGAGTTGCCTTCCATCAATGCATCTTTGGACTCCCTGGAGGTGTCAAATGATAATAATAATATATCTAACCCAGAATGAAGGTTGTGGGTATATAGATGAAAAAAAGGATGTCTTCTAAATGCTCCAAATAAAAGTTGGCTAGAGCAGGAGAAAGTGGACTTCCCATGGCAGTTCCTTCTACTTGGTTGTAGAATTTGTTTTGACACAAGAAATATCTGGAGTGCATTAAGAATCCGAATAATTTTATGATATCTTGTGGGAAGATGTCAGTAATTAAATGGTTTCTCCGAAAGGACTGCACAACATCCGTTTGAATCCTACAAGCCAAACCAAAACAAAAAAGAATCAGTACTTTTGTAGGCGTAGGTTTCCGTGGTTTAGCAGTTCAAAAGAAACATTTCGGTATTGTGACCACATTTTTATTAAGATAAATAAAGATAAACAAACCTGACAAGTTTCATATGTCGTTTGTCTTACATCTATAGGGGTTAAAGGTAAGTTTAATCTATAGGGGTTAAAGGTAAGTTTAAACACAAGAAATGAGAAATTACTCAAAATAGTACACAAGATGTTATGGCAGTCTAACTGTTCATCAAATTAAAAAATCTGAATGCAGAATCAATACATACGTTAATGCATGTTATGTTTCAACAATGCTGGATGTTGTCACGTTCACTCTCTCCGAGGTCTGACTTAGGTATATTTTTTATGAATGCTGACCAAACTTGGTGTAGATTTAGGCTCTGGTTTTTGTTGCATTGCATGGGGATTCTAAGCATATTTGCAGCTTCCTTAAATTTCCTTGTGAAACAGTTTTTGTCAATATAAGACATGTTCGTTTTATGCCAAAGTACATTATGGCCAGTGGAATTTGTGTGGGATGCTAGGCCTGATTTGTGTTCTCTACTTTTTTACATGACTTTTTGATGTTCGTTCATACGAATTTCCCCTGATCTTCCCGTCTGGCCTACGTAACAGATGCCACAGGAACAGTAAATTTTTTCTACCGCTAGAAATAATATCAAGATTTCTTCAGCTCTCAAAACCTTTTAAAAAAACCAGGTGTCTATAAATGAAAGTCTTGCCCGAACAAGACTTTCATTGAAAAGCCAGGTCAAGGGAGCTGTCAGTTATTTAGCACATTCTCTTAAAACCTGCAGCAAAATTCCATCCATTCCCACAGCTTTATTGACATCCAGACTACTCAGTATTTGGAACACTCTCCTCCTGCACCTCAAACCTGCCCTATCCCTGTAGTATTAAAATCTACTTCTCCAGGATGAAATACTCCAATAAAGTGTTCATTGAACAACTCCACCGTCCTCTGCATCAGTCATTATATTTCCATTTATATCCTGCAATGTCATTCTTCCACAATCATTTCTAAAATCATAGCTAAAAAAATTCCCTAGGATTTTCTTTGGATCTTAGTGCCAATCTCTTCTCATATTCCAGTTATGCCTTCCTTATCATACTAGTCACTCTCCTAGCCTGTCTCTTCGTGTATCTGCCCTCCACCCCTCTCCTTATATCTGTTCCATAATCTCCTTTTTACCTGCAGTTACTGCTTGATATTGTTTGTCATCCACTTTACACCAAATTGTGTCCGCTTCTTCACTCGTGGAATACAGTTTACTATTGCTGCTAACAAATATTCCTTCACAATTTCCCAAGCACTAATGATATCCTGGCCTTTCAATTCTGCCCTCCATGGAAATGCCCTTAGTTGATACTTAAGACTGTTATAATCACCTGCCTTATAATTACACATACGTTCTTTGATACACCTGCATGTCTATTCATCTTCCAAGTCAAAACCACATGGTCACTCTCTCTCCAACTGTGGGAGAGATGTCATCTTACTTATTATCAGCTCTTCTGACGCTATGACCAAATCCAAAACTCTTGAACCTCTTGTTCCCTCTATTACATGTTGCCTAAGACATTTGTCCCTGAAGAATTCTAGAAATTCCATTCCCTTATTACTACATGCATTTTCCTCATCCCAGCTTATACTGCTATAGTTAAAATCTCCAATAACAATCATTCTTCTTGCACTTGCCAAGCCCAACTGCCTAAACATCTCCTACTCCCCACCCTCTGCGCTCCCTAGTTTGTAGCAACACCCCACTAAATATCCTGTCTTGGCCACTTCTACCTCACACCATATGCTTTCAGAACCATTAGTGTCACTGCCTTCCAAAGCCCCCACTCTTAGAGGACATGTCGTCACTTATCATAAGCAGTACTCCACCATCACGTTTTCCTTTCCTGCCGAAAAATGTGGTACACTGACTTCAATTCCTGTTATATCATCCTCCGTCAATCATGTTTCAGAGATCCCAATAATCTTTGGCCAGGCTGATGCTATCAGCACCACCAATGCATCTCCTTTATTTCGGATACTCCTGGCATTAGTATAAATAAAGCATAAAATATCACTGCTTCTATTCCTATCATTATACCCTCTCGTCCCCACTGAACTCAATGTTACCCGATGTCAGCCCCCTTTTCCCAAGCATCCATTCCCACAAGAGGCCATCTCTGCTACCATCCACCCTGGGAATTATAGTTTTCCTGCATTGTCATACTGACTTATTCAGAGAACAGCAATCTTTCCAGATGCCTACATCCTTCTTCATTCAAATGCAAGAGACTGCTTGCATACAGTTCCTTTCTGTCCTCAAATGCCCTCCAGTCATCCATGTATTCCAAGTCTCTCTTCTGACACATTCTGGCTATTATGCTATTCAGTATTACTGCTCTTCTGCTCAGCTCATCACTATCATACCTGGGCAACACACACACACAATCCTTCCTCTCTGCGTATTCTTTTGCGTGACCTCAAGGATTCTCAGATCTCTCGCTGCCCGATTTACATTGCCTCCCAAGACATTCGTGCCTTCTTCTAAGGCACTTTTAACTGTACCAATCCACCTATATCTTGGTCTCCTTCCTGCCAACCTGGCAGATTACACTTGTTTTGCTAAACTTTCCTCTCCTATTCTGTTTAAGTGACCATAACACCTGAGATTAATTCTGCTACCACATTCCTGGATGCTAACAATGGTAAGTTCTTTCCTAATATCCTCGTTTTTAATATGATATTGCCATTGATGCCATCTGTTCATGCCTCTAATCTTTCTCAGCACTCTCATATCTATGGTCTCTAGTCTTTGGTCAAGTGTTTTTATTTCTAACCAAGCTCTCAGATTCATAAGTTAAAATGAGTTTGAACACTGTCTTGTATACAGCTAATTTAGTGTTTTGATTAATTTCTCTCTCTTTCCTTATAAATTTATTCTGTTGACTTCCTACCATACTAGCTTTATTGACGCTATTGTCTATTTCCCTATTTAATTTACCATCTTCACTAGCTGAAATGTTTTACTTGCTCTATAGCTTCTCCATTCATACAGTTGATATTTTTAATGTTTCTGTCTATTTTCATTGTCCTTGTCTTGTTATTGTTGACCTTCATACCAAATCTATTAACAGTTATTCAATTTAGTCTGGGAATCTTGCAGACCTGTACTGGATTTATTTAGAGGTATAATGTCTTTTGCATAAAGTAAAGAGCTGAGATTAACATCTCCAATTTTAATATCAGGTTTCTTGTTACTGCTGACCATAACAAATTATTACAACAGTTATTCAATTTAGTCAGGGAATCTTGCAGACTTGTACTGGATTTATTTAGAAGTATAACATTATTTGCATAAAGTAAATAGCTGAGATTAACATTTCCAATTTTGATATCAGGTTTAAATACTACTTTCCTTCATAATGTGATCCATATAAATAATAAATAACAGGGGGGATAATGTGCATCCTGGTCTGACACCCGATTTAACATAAATCTATCTTCCTGTACTTTCTTCAATTCTAACTGCTGACTTACTAAAATAAAGACTAAGTATTGCTTGATATAATTTTCCACTGATACCATACAATGTAGCATTTTGAATAGCTTTTCTCTTGGCACTTTGTCATATGATTTTTCCAGATCTACAAAACTTTAAAAAAAAAAAAAAGAGATCTTTGTTATATTTCCATGATTCTCAACTATTTGTCGAAAAGTGAAAATCTATGGCCTGAATCCAGCTTGTTCTTCACCAAGCTTTCTTCCCACAATCCTTCTCAACAATTTCTCAAGTATACTTACATAAATCTTACCAGGAACACTCAGTAGGGAATACCTCTATAATTCTCACATTCATTTTTATTTCCCCTTTTTATATATGGGTACTATGAGAGCTCTACTCCAATCATCTGGGATTCATCCCTCTGTCCAGGCTTTCTGAACTATGCAGTGTAGCCACTATTAGACTTTTTTTTACCTCCATACTTGAGTATTTCTGGTTGAATATCATCTACTCCTGCTGCCTTTCCACATTTCAAGCCTTTGATGGCTTTTTCTACTTCAAGTATAGATATTCCTGATTGCATGCCTGTTCAGTGTTTTTTATGACTGTACTACTACTGATTGTTTTGTTTAGCAATTTTTTGAAGTAATTACTCCATACATCAAGGATATCTTTTTTCACCAGTTTTCATGTCAGCTTTATCATGTCTAATTCCTTTTACAGCACTCTTTTCTCTATTTCTGAGCTTTTTCAACAGCCTCCAGAATATTTTGCCACCTTCTTGGTATTTATTTTTTATGTTATTACCAAAGTCTTCCCATAATTTTTGTTTAGCTAGTTTTACACAGTGTTTAGCATTCTTGCATTTGTCTCTGCATCCTCTAAGAGTACAAGCTTATTCACCAGGAATTTTTGATATGCTTTCTTATTTTCCTTCACTGCCTCTTTAACTTCTTGTGTCCATCATGGAGTTCTGATTTTTCTATCCTTGCAGATAACCCACAACATGCATCTCTGGCTGAATCAATCAGGGTTTTCTTCAGGATTTGCCACTGAATCTCCAAGGTTTGGTTCCTGTTCTCAAACTCTTTCATTTTAATTGAATAATGTATGTAGAAAGTTTTTTAACTTGGGTATATTATGTATTCAAGATACCAAGTAATTTTATATAAACTTGGTTTTTCATCCTATTGTGCAGGCGCAAACTTGACTTAGTTGTCTGTTTGCTCACTTGGGATTAAAAACCAAGTTTATATAAAATCACTTGGCATCTTGAAATGTTTGTGTATTTTAGTCTACAGTTCACATATGAGAGCTGCTCAACGTTTTTGCTTTCAAACTTGTTCTTCTTTCAATATGAAATTCTTTTTATCCTGCTCAAGACTAAATGGTGATCACTTCCAATTTCAGTTTCTCTGTATACACTCTAGCATCCTGCACCAGTGAGAAAAATCACTATCAACAATAACATAGTGACTTTTCTTATTCCTTGCCTCTTCTTTCCTTGTGAATTTGTGCACATTTTTATGTTGGAACATTGTGTTAGTAATATCCAGTCTATGTCCTGAGCAGAAATCCAAGAGGTATTTGCCATTATTATTAGCTTTGCTCTTTTCTCCAAATATTTTTCTATGTCTAACAATCATTTCCTACTCTGCTATTTTGATTCTCAACAAGGACCCAATTTTTACTTTTTCATTGGGTCAGTTGCTTTCTCTAAAGCCTCAACAAATTCCTCCACTTTTACCTTAGAACCTTCTGTGGAACCATAGGCACAAATAAGTTTCCCTGTCCAGTTCTCCATTCTGATATTTGCCCACATTACTCTACTTGGTTAGCCTCGTATTTTGTGTTCAATACTATAGCTACACCTTTTACCTGATTGTTATTGCCTTAATATAACATGTATTTATTGCTTAGAAAAATCTCATCAGATATTGTCTTTTTTGTTTCAGTTTTATGTCAATCTGGTACTTATCCGGTCTGGATAAGTACCAGATTTTCAGTTATATGTCAATCTGGTCTTTTTTGTTTGTTTTATGTCAGTCTGGTACTTATCCGGTTCCTCAGTTAACTCCATTCAGGCTTCTTATGTCGATAGTACCGATCTTAAACTCTGGTGATATTGAGTCAGGGTGTGTTTCAGGATTTGTTCCAGTAGCCAACTTTTCGCTGTTCACACTGGTTCCCTGGTGAAAACAAGGGGGCATTGGGCCTTGTTTAACTGGGTGATACCCCTAGCCAGCATGATTTTCTGTCATATTGTACCATAATTTTATTTTATGTTTTGGTTTAAGCCAATAAGAATACAATTTGGTTAGCTAAATCTGAAATTGCCAGTCCATCCTGGTTCATTCAGTATTCAGGTAGATACCTAATAGGGTGCACCACAGGAAGGTGAGGATTGGACATTAGGTCAGAAACCCTGGTTGGTTCTCTGCATTCCTTTAAAAGGTATGTGGAGGTTTCCTCTCAGTTATACAGCTTTTACCCATAGAAGTTCTCATGTGACTGGCTGCAATCCAGGTGATCACCTCATGGTCGCTCTCTCCAATTGGGGGAAGATTAGACACTCCACTCACAATCGCATCTCTGATGATATAACCAGATTTAAGACTCTTAACTCTCCTGTGCCTTCTGTTACATATTGCATAAGATTGTTGTCCCTTTAGACTTGAGAAATTCATTCTCCTTATTCCCTGTTACCATCTCTTCATTCCAATCAATATTGCTGTATTTGAAATCACTCATAATGATCACCCTTTTCTTGTTCACTAAGCAAAGTTGTGTATACATTTCCTTTTCTCCACATTTCCTGGCCTGGAGCAACACTCTACCAAATATCTATCAACCTCCACTTCACACCATACTGCTTCAAGACCACTGCCACTTTTTTTTATCCTTGTATCTCACCCTTCCACAAACACAATTTCCCTGATATCATCAGCAGCACTCCTCTCTTTGTGCTTGCCTTTCCTATCTTCACGAGAAATATCATTTCCTCCAATTCTATTCCTGTCAAGATGTCATTCACATCCAACCATGTTTTATTATTCCAACTGTATTCAGAAACATAAACTCAATCAATGCAACAGTTTCATTTCCTTTATTTCTGATATTCTTGGCACTCATAAACAAACATAATTCATTTCTTGGTCTATAACCAGTCTGACTCATGCTGTCCCCAATCTGCGACTTCTACTCATTTGCTCATCTTCTCTCCCCACATAGCCCCCCCCTCATGTATTCCTGAATATTCTGACCATCCACATAAGTGCATTCATTACCACTTTCAGAATCCACTCTCATTACACTATGTCTCCTTGACCTGCTCTGTTTCCCTGTCTAACTTGCATTCTCTTCTTCATTCACAACCACCTCAGTTTCAGCTAGTCCACTCTTCGGCTCGTTCACATCATCTTTGATTTCCACTGATATCTTGTCTGCATCACTCAGTTTCTGTTTCTACCACACACTCAAATGGCACCCCTTTCTCTTCACAGATTTCTGCTGACATTCCAGATCTATGCTGCAACTCATTATCATATCTGGGGTACAAACTACCCTTTCTCAATCAAGATGAATCATGATTTAAAATCCATAACAGCAAATGGAACCTGAACTCTTGTGAAAGGACCAAAGCCAGTTTATTAGTTGATACATTCTACTTAACTGTGAATGGCATTCATGTTTTAGAGTAGTACCTCATTTGCAAAGTGATTACTAAATTATTTAAATAATTATTCACCAGAATACAAATTAAAGTGAATGAATCAGTAGCAGTTCTTTGCTTTGTAGTAGCTAGTTTAAAAAAAAAAAAAGAAAAAAAAAGAAAAAAAAAGTACTTAACTTTGACATCCGTTTACTCCATAACTTACATCCTTGTATTTTGCACCATATGTACTATGTTAGTTCTGTTAGTATGGTGCATGACTTTTGCTTCGTCCTATTCAATCATTTTCATTTAACAAGAAGACTAGTCCAGAATAGGAATAAACGAAAGCATGAAATTAGTTTCATGGAGCCTGTGTAGCTCAGTGGAAGTAGTGTTAGCACTCTAAACCACCTGAAGATAGATCTCTGCTGGCCTGCTTGGCTGAGTGTTAGCATATCTGCTCTCCATCAAAAGGCTGCAGGTTTGAATCCTGCCGTGACAATGTTTGTGACTGTCTATGAAAATACTAGTGGTGGGTGGTAGTGGAGTTGGTGTAGATGATGATGGTAGTTTCAGTTTGTTGTAGTTGGTGGACTGAGTGGTGACAATACAAATTCACACATCATACTTCGATTAACAGAACAGCAGCACAATTATTACCGACTTCAGGAATTTCAAGAAATTGCTGTTCATTCTTTCTTGTTGTTTTGCATTGTGCTGGTTGTTAATAAAAAGCAGCTGTTTAAATTGCTAAAACTTTTCTTAGGATATGTTGAAAACCACGTTTTAGGTATGTTTTACAAAAAAAAAAAAGTGATAATGATAAACTAATGTCAGCGTTCTTAACACAAAATGCACATAAGAATACATATTACCAGCGTTTTGATTTCTGAGTCACATATTCATGAGGCAAGATTATAACATGATTCCAAAAGCATTCAAGTTCAAGCTGATGACAAGTTGTTCATTTTGTGGGTGACACTAGATTAAATATATCTGGCACTACAGTGCTGTCTGCTATGGAAAACCATGCTATGATATGCAAATAATCCTGATGGCAATACCCAAAAATAATTTGCTGTGTTTATTTACAAATGCCAGAATTGCATTTGTAAATAAATGATCTGATGAAAGAAGCAATCAATTATAGAGAGAATGATGTATGCAAAACAACCATAGTGAAAGCTGAGAATATCAATGATAAAGAAGAGATAAATAAGACAGAGGAAAATGGTAGAAGAACAAAGGCAGAAAGACATGAACATGAGGGAGGATTATAGAAAAGAATTATTATTAAGATACAAATTGAGGCATGTGCAGAGTGATTTAGGGCATTTAGAGAAGAGATAGTTGTTGGAAGTGTAAGAAGGAAGGTGCCAGATTCAAAGACAAATGATTGCAGTGAATGGTGGAAAGTAATATAATGCTGTATGGGGACACTGTAGTGAAAGATGTGAAAATGGAGCAGGTGTGGACAGTATGTTTGAGAGGAGCAAATAGGAGGGGTGAACAAAGCTGTGGAAAAGAGAGAGGAGGAAAAGAAATACAGAAGAGTTGGCTGTTATGTTGATAGGAACAAATAATTTGCAAGGAAGTATGAATAAGGTTGCACAGGATTTGTGAAGCAGAAGAGTGTGAGGAAGAATGCCAGTATGTTGCTAAGGTATGACAGCAGTGAGCTGAGAAGCATAATGATTATTATGAATGGCATGATGGCTAAAATGTGCAGCAAAACAGGACTTAAGTATGTTAATGTATGGGAATTGTTTGTTTAGATGATCAATACATGCGAGAGAGTAACTCGGTAAACTTATGAAAACTAGATGGTAGGATGAGTTACCAGAATTGGTGTAAGATAAAAGATAGAGAACGACAAGATATGGATGCAGGATGGCCTCAATGGGAGCAATAAAGTCAAACAACTTAAATGGAGTAAGGAATTGTGAAAGGGGATGGGGGAGGAAGCTAATGTGCTTATATATCAATACAAAGAATTATAGGCATAAGAACTGGTGCAGAGTTTGTGGACTTATACAACAGTTAGCTGTCTAGAAATCATTGGCATGAGTTGAAATGTAGTTACTGGTGGATGATGTACTCATATGGAGATAGAATATGATGGTTGTAACATATTTTGTTAAGACAAAAAAAAAAAAAAAAAAAACAGGAAGTTGGTGTTATTGTTGACCTTAGAAGAGATGTGTCCCATGTAGAACTTGAAGAAACAGTAATGAAAGCCATTTAGTGTGAGGTTGAGGTAAAAAAAAAAAAAAAAAACGCAGTGTTGATGCAGGCCAGAGACAAGTAGAGGGAGATGATTCCGAAATGTTTAAGCACATGAAAGACAGGAGGATGATAATAACGGACAACTAACTATGGAAGCACTGATTGGAAGCAGGAAGTAATGTGGGAGTAAGGAGAGCGAATTCCTTAAGATACCTAGGTCAGTATGATATACACTGATAAAGTGCTTGTTCAATAATTTCATTATATCCTTTGCAACTGTTAACCTGCTTGCCATGTAGCAGAAAAATTCCGAGTTAACTTTGGCCTGACCAGCCAATCTCCTCTCATGCTGCATCTTTTCTTTATTATTTTCTATTTTCTTTACCATGTTGTCATCTTTCTAGCCTGCTCTTTATACTCTTCATGGATCTGATCACCACCAACTTATCAATTGGTGATCAGAAGTTGGTGGTGATTCCTGAATGAAATTAATCAAGCAAGCACAGCTTGCTTGATTTCATTCATTTTGTTCATCCATTTCACTCCTACTCTATTTACTCGCTTAACCCTTGGTATGCAGTCATAAATTGCTTTTGTCAGATACTGCCTTGTGAGATTCCATGCATTGGCAACATCTTTTCCACTCAGCTCATTTACCCAATGTACTGATGCTAACTGATTATAGAGCTTTCTATAATCACATGCTTTATACCATTTTTGGCAGTAAATTTTTCTTGTTTCATCACTTCCCAAGCAAGTACCTAATGATCACTCTCACCAATTGGCAGCAGTGTCAACACTTCATTAACTGCATCTTGTGATGTTATCACCAAAACCAAAACATTAAAGTCTCTAGTTGCTTCAATCACATGCTGCTTAAGATACTTATCTCTCAAAAATAATCTCCTCTCAGTATGAACATTACAATCTCTCTGTGCTTGAGGCCATTCTACCAGCACCAACATTCTCTATTCTAACTTATCTCCACAAACTTGCTCTCCTTGTTCCCATACACTATCTCTCCTTCCATTCTATATTTCTGCAATTAAAGTCTCCCATCAGGATCACCTTTTTTATATGTCCAACTAATTTGTCTAAACATTTCACAATCAGTATTCTCTGAATTCCCTGGCCTATAGTGGCATCCTATCAGATATACTAACCTGTTTATTTCAACTTGACACTACACAGATTCAAAATTTGTGCATGCACCTTCAACTTCCACACTTCGAGGACAAAATTTCTCAGTAATCATTAACAGCACTCCCTCTCCTCTTTCCACATTTCTTCCTTCTGGAAAATTATATATGTTACCGGCGAAGTGTGAAAACCGGCATTCTAAAGAATGCCGAAAGTGGGACGTCAAAGTATATAACGCTTAGATTTTCACACATTTCCTAGGCATTCTATAGAAAGGCAAATCGGCAAAGTATAAAATACTCCCGGCAGTGACTTTTGATGCTCGCCTCAAACAGAGAGCCAGAGCACTTCCTAACCTAACCAGAAATGATTAGGTTAGGTTATATTCGAGAACAAGATGCTACGATGTATCTATGGAGGGGTCATGGCAGACCTGAGTCTGGAGGAGGCGGTCCAATGCTGCCTTACACGCTTTATACAACTCGGCAGACATGTTGATAGAACTGCGAGCCCAGAGTCTTCAGTGGCTGGGGCACCTACCGTATGGGCCCCAAAAGGACTGCGAGACAAGTGTGGGAGGCCCAACCCTGATCAGGGAGACTGAGAAGGAAATGGGCAGATCAGGAGAAGGACGACCTTAGGCTGTAGGGCTGGAGACCAGAACGTGGCTGACAGTCGCAGAGGACTGTGCCCAGTGACATGCAGTGCTTGAGGCCAAAAGTTGGCCTCAAGCACTGCAAGTTGGTTGTTTGCTGATGATGCAAAGTTGGGTAGCATAATAAAAAATCAAGCTGATGTTGAGAGTTTGCAGGATGATTTAAATAAGCTGGCAAAATGGGCAAAAGGTAATGGATGTCAATTTAATGTGGAAAAGTGTCAAGTTATGCATTTTTGGATTAAAAGATTACCAGTTGTATACTACAGTGAAGGAACAGTACTCCAAGAGATTGATGAGGCTAGGGACTTGGGGGGTGTAGGCCAATAGGGAGATGAAGTTCAGAGGAAACATTGCTAAGGTGTCCAAGATTTCACATAGGATTACTTGGTTATTGAAGAAACACACTAACATCCAGAGATAAAGAGGTTATTATTCCCTTTTATAAGGCGTCGATATGTCCACATTTGGATTATTGTGCTCAAGTCTGGTCACCTGGATTCCTTGGAGATGAGGAGGTTGTGGAGAGGGTTCAGAGGAGAGTGACTAAGTTGGTAAGTGATGTAAAAAATGCTCCCTACATTGATAGATTGAGAGCTTGTGGATTGCAGAGGTTGGTTGATAGGCAGAGAAGAGGGGATATGATAGAAACATTTAAATTACTAAAAGGTTATAAGATTGATGCAGGGGAAATATTTCAGCTGTGTGATAGTGATGAAGAACAAGAGGTCATCTATGGAAATTAAAGAAAAGTGTGGTTAACAAGGGTGTGAGAATGAGGTTTTTTGCCTGGAGGGTGGTGAATGAGTGGAATGCACTGCCTGACTCAGTTGCGAGTTCTTCGTCTGTAAATGAATTCAAGAAGAGATATTGGAAAATATTTATTAAAGTTTAATTTAATTTATATCCTTAACTACATTGTTCAATTCCTTAAGTGTTTTAAGAATTCAAAAAGAGATATGATAGATATTTTGATACTTTGGGTCTCCCGCAATAACATCCAGATATGGATAAGAGAAAGTGCGGGAGTCAGTAGACTCCGTAATAATTATTTTGAAACCAGGTATTACCTTTTCTGCAACGTATCAGTTGTTTACTTCATTGTTCCACCAGGAACGCATGTTTTGTGCACTTTATTAGCACTCACATCTCTAATGATTGAGTTCCCTTAGTGGAACTTTGCTCCAGGAAATGGAGAAGGCAAATGATCTGGGGACTTAGCACGCAGGGAAGTGAAATTCAGGGAACACATTGTAAGTTGTAAAGGTTACTCAGAAAATTGCTGTTATAATGCAAAGAGCTTAACAAGAATATATAAGGTGATGATTGGACTGTAAAACATTAATCATGTCACATTTTTATTTCTGTGCACAGATCTAGTTACCTCATTATATGTGATTAGGAAACAAATATTAGAGAGAGATGCAAATAACTAAGGCTGTTAGCTATTTGCGGGCTTCATAGATAGAAGGGGGAGGGAAGAGAGATGACATAATTGAGACAGTGTAAGTTGGTGAGAGGAGCCTATCAATAGATACAAAGGAGTTATTATTGCCCAGAGTAATTACTGATGAAAGAATGAGAGGTCATCCCAGGAAACAATACGAAGATCATGTGAGCAAGAAATTGAAAAAGATTTTTTTTTTTATAGTGCTCCGAGTGCTTGACCACCCACAATGACATGGTTGGATATCCTGATAGGAACAGAAATGAAAGGGTATGACATAATTCTTCTGGAATTATAGGAAACAAGGTATGCAAAACTTACATATGCAACCATATTCCTAATTTTTTTTTTTAACACTTTCCAGATTATATGGAGTGCCTTAGTCTCAAAACTTACTGCAAGTATTTTATGCAGGCATTTCTTAGTTATGTTTTATTATAACTGATCATGTTAGGTCTTGTGCAAAAGTGATGCTTTAGTGTTATTTTGTAATTTAGGAAAACAATTTTCAGCTGATTGGGTTTGGGACATGCAGTTAAACCAAACAGCTGTACTGGCATTTTGAATATTTTAGTCATGACATCCCAAAACAAGGCACTAGTTCAGAGGTGTTATTTACCAATATCAAAGATAACTAGAGAGCCACTCCACTCTAGTCAAGATTTAGATTTCTTATGAGCACCTTCCAGTGAAGTGGATAAAATCACATTATGCCTCTCAGGATTGGACTAGTGGGGTACATGTTTTATTTGTCTCCCCATGCAGATTATTTGGCCCTTATGTAACTTATTCTGGGTTCTTCCAGTGCTGACCTTTTGCAATTCCCATCTAATTACTGACAGAAGCATTTAATTTTTCTCATGTATTTGGAAAATGGGCAAGTGCTTCTTACCCACATGGGAAAATAACAAAAAACCAAACATATACACATGTTAAATGTTGTTCATTACAGAGAACAACAATTCCTGAGCAGAAGGTATAGGCCATCTGGGTTATTTTATACAATGTGCAAAGGATAATTTTTTTTTTATACACATACTGGCCACTGAATTAGAAACCTTTATGCAGATATATGTAAACATCGCTTACACAGCATATATCCAAAATACTTGGTCATGAGCATCACCATGTGTTCCAAGCAACTTTTAAGAATGCTGCTGGTCAGTAATTGTCAACAGTATTGATTACAATGAGAAAAACAAAGGATCTTTTAGAGGGTTATTAACTCCATCCAGACTCACAATAAAGGGATTATTGTGAGTCTGGATGGAGCAACAATTTTGAAAACAGCAGAGGTGATTGGTTTCTCAAAAGGTGAGATATCTAGGGTGTTTAATCAGTGGAAAAATAACCCACATTGCTTATCTAAGAGGCATAACTGTGGTCCTAAGATAGTCAGGAACGAGATCTTCATTGTTATCTGAGAAGGCTTGCAGAACATACAGAACTTCCTGGGTGCAGCAATTGACCAAAGTTTAATGAAAGTTGTTCCCAACCCATATCTCACTGAACTATGTGCAGAGAATTGAAGAGATTCAGTATTGGTAGTCGCATGCCTATACAGAAACCACAATATTAAAAGTTTCTAATTCAATGGCTGCTATGTAGAATTTCAGGCAGCCCCTCCACCTCCAATAGGGAGGGTACTTATTTTCATTGTATTATTGGAGACCACGATGAAAAGTCTTCTGGTTCTGATGGCATGCATCTCTTCAGTTGTATTCAAACATTCTGCTACAGACCTAACATGTTCTATATTGTCTCTACAATCTTCTGTACTCAGCACGGCATGATAGCAAGCATACATCCAACCTATTCCAAAAAAAAAGTTTGGTAAAAGTGTGCCATCAAACTACTGACAGATTGCCATGACCTCACTCCCCAAAAGATGGAGAAAGTCAGTGAAATTCTCCATCACCGAGAGGTCTACAAGTTAATCAGTGATAAATAGTATGGATTCTGCCAATTTATATCCATGGCTGACCTCTTAGCCTACATCATTCACCACTGGGTGTATGCTATGGAAAGGTTTGAAGAAACGTGCTGTTGCTTGACATTTCCAGAGCTCTTTATTATGTTTAGCATCAAGACTTGCTCATTAAACCTAACTTCCAGTTTACTTGCTACCCTCTGTAATGAATGGCAGGCTTTTTCTGTCACTCTCTCTCTTTGACCATTCTGTGTGTTACAGTGGATGGATCCTTCTCTCCAAGCTTTGCTACCAATGCAGGAGTACCCTGGGGTGTGTTTTGTCACCTGCCCCTCTTCTCCTATATATTATTATTACAGGCAACTCCAGGGAGTCTTTAGACTCATCGAGGGAGGCCCTAAACATCATGTCCACACAACTATACGACATTCTCACAGTATCTATCATACCTTGCGTTGAACTCACTCACTGTCATAGCACCCACAACAGACTCTGGCAGCTTATTCCACTCATTTACCACTCTAAAAGTAAAGAACGACCTTCGTTCTTTACTTTTAAATATAAACCACCTACTCTCAATAATCCCATCCACAGCACTGATGATAATGGTACACTCCATTTGATCATTTGACAAAGGATCAAATCCCAAGACCTTACCTTACAAACACTGATTTCTCATATCATCTTCAATGAGGAGAGGATAACATGGTCATCTTCAATGCCATCAAAATGCAGTCCTTACCCTTTTCAGTACAACTGTAAACATACCAAACCTGCTTCTCCTTTTCTTCTTAAATATGGAAGAGGAGAATCTATTCATGAAGTGGCCCCAAAAAACTACAACTTTTCAGAAAAAAATGTTAATTAACTTCTTTCCCAGCCACACTGCCTTTACTCTACACACACACACACACACAGCACTGATGTACTATAGGTTCTACTTCTCATGTATGGGATTGATATAAAAACTTATCTGGCTTTTTTTTTTTGTGGAGGGGAGGGGTTAAGTAGGAGAGGCTATTCCTAATAAACCTAGGCAATGAAATAAAGTGGCTGCTAGCTCCCTAGAGGTCAAACCATCTGAAAGCAGGTCCTTTCTCCCCATTTTCTTTCCCACATTTTTATTGATAGATATATATTTTTTTATTATATGCCATTATTATATGTTAGCCTGGCTGGCCGAGTGGTCAGCATATCCGCTCTCCAGCTTGAAGGCTGTAGTTTTGAATCCTGCCGTGGGCATGGATGTTTGTGATTATCTTTAGACATATCAGTGCTGGTGGTGATGGTCGGCAGTAGATGGTGTTGGTGTAGTTGCGGTCCGTTGGTGGATTGAGTGGTGGAGACAGTTGTAGAGCAGGTGCCCTCCCTCGATGAGTCTTTGGACTTCCTGGAGGTGTCTAATAGTAATATGTGATCTCTTAAGTTTATTTTGTTTTAGTCCAGCAACATGAAAATGTTGCAGGAATTTACCAGCAAAACTAATGAGTTTTATTAACTGAGAACTGAATGTAAGTTTTAGTTCTGGCTTTTAATCAACTGACTGAAGTTTTTATTCCCTTTTACTCTTACTGCTGTACTATCTCTCTATGACCATCTCTTCATACTATAAGGGCCAATGATGAAAGACTTGATCTTGCAAAACATCTCAATAAAGGTTGAAACCAGCCTGAGTAGTGACTCTCCATAATGCAGCATATTATACACACCTAGAGAAGGGAGTATGCTCTGCACTGATTAAAACCAGTCTCTCACCATAATGCAGTGCATTATACACACCCTGAGGAGAGTGTATGCTCTGCATTGTGAGATCACAATGAAGTTTCTTGTTAAGTCCATTAGTTGGCATATAATTTTTTGTGAAGTGTAATGTATTTTGCACTCAGTTCTTTATATACCATTATGATCACAAGTCTCATACCAAAATGCCTAAGTAACTGTAAGCAATATATATTGGTAGGTATCTCCCCATTACCAACAGTACTGTGTGAAATCCACTAAATTACATATTAATTTACTAATAGCACATATATTTAAGGTCAGTTAACATGTGAGAGCTGTCTTGTATATTTTTTGGCCCATAAGTTGGAGTCATTTAATCTGCAAATTGGCTATTCTAACTACTTACCAGTGTATCAGCTGAGAAGTGCCCTTATGAAACTGATTAGAAAACCAGCAAGTTCAATAAATTATTTGAACTAAAATAAAGAGTCAAAGGCTTCAGTTTGGCGATGCAAAAATTATAAAAATCAAGTGGATATTAGGTCTAGCATTATTTCAAAGCCGAATGTAGAAACTATGAAAGTTTCGTAAAAAAATATGTTGACTAGAGAGCTTACGGGAATACGCCCACCAACATTTATGAGTCATCCTAGTGCGAACCACTTTAGAAAACATGCACGCTGCTCAGGCATCCATATATTGGCTTTCTAATTTGGTCCATATTTTTTTATTTTTTTTTTTTATTTTTAAGGTTTCACTAGTCTGACAGCTATTTCAAACTGGTTGGTTCATGTCAGAGACCAGGCAACTATTTAAGTAAAGCCCTCTCTAAAAATTAGGCAATCCCCCAGACCACTCCCTATGAGTGACCAAAAGATCATCCAACTCAGCGTTGGTTCCATTCAGTGACAGGGTCACTCCACTACTGAGCAGAACTACTCATATTGCAGGGAAAAGCACCCACCGACATGGCCCCACTGGAAAATGGCAATCCCCAGAGACTCAAATTGCTCTCTCAAAGCAAAATTCTCTCAAAATCTTAAGCCTCCTCACTGGGACAAGACCCAGAAGAAACTTTAAGAGAGCAAAAACTCTCTTTCAATACTAAGGCTCTTGAAACGTTGGAGAGATGTATTTTTCGCAAGCAAACTCTTGGTCGATGTGTGAAAGTATTTACTAAAATAAAGAGTGAAAAGGGTTCAGTTCGGTGATGTAAAAATTATAAAAATCAAGTGGATATTAGATCCAGCATTATTTCAAAGCCGAATGTAGAAATTATGAATGTTTCGTAAAAATAAGTTGACCAGAGAGTTTACAGGAATATGCTCACCGACGTTTATGAATCGCCCTAGCGTGGACCACTTTGGAAAACATGCATGCTGCCCAGGTGTCCATATATTTGCTTTCTACTTTGGTCCATTTTTTTAAGGTTTCACTGGCCTGACAGATGTTTTGAACTGGTTGGTTCTTGTCAGGGACCAGGCAGAAACCTTGAGAGAGAAAAAAACTCTCTTTCAGTACTAAGGAACCAATCAGTTCAAAACAGCTGAAAATTAAGCAAATATATATGGATGCCTGGGCAGTGTGCATGTTTTCTAAAGTGGTCTGCACTAGGGCGACTTGTAAATGTCAGCAGGCATATTCCTGTAAGCTCTCTGGTCAACTTATTTTTTTACGAAGCTTTCATAGTTTCTACATTCGGCTTTGAAATAATGCTGGATCTAATATCCACTTGAGTTTTATAATCATTTGTTAATACCATGAAGCATTGTTACGAACCACCCTCTTTGTGCAAACTATGGCTACTTTTTAGTCCAGGTCAGAAAATCTCACCCTCTACTGCTTTGACATAATGGTCAGTTATCACGACTCCTCTTTATTCACCAATGTTCTCCTTAAAGACACCTTGGTTTTAACTCAAGCTGAATTCCTGCCTATTTCATTTCCTCTTTGTTTCGCTTTTACTATGAATGATTATTTCATTTGGCAAGGAAAATTCTATAAACAAACAGAGGATATGGTCACAGGATTTCTCAATTTCTTTCTCTTCACCAGCTAACTACTTTATGGAGATCACTGAAGAGGAAGCATTAAACTCCACCCTACCATCCTGTCTGTCTGTTCAGATGATGTGGTCTCCATTTGACCACAAGGCTCTGACACTATCAACATTTAAATAACCAACATTCAATTTACTTTAGAAAAAGGAAACAACAGTTCTACTTTTTCTAGATACCATGCTTGCATATCAACTTGATGGATTCTTGCACATTCACCACCAGTCACACTACCATCCCTTCCAATGGTATGGCATTATAAAATCCTTTGTCATGGCAAAATTATTTGTTCTGATAATAATAATAATGTCCTTACTATTGCTCTTACCCATATACATAACACCTTCTTAGACAAAGGTTGCAATCACCAAATCAGAAAAATATTAACTCCTTCTCCAATAACCATCCTATATATCCAGGATAGCACACATCTGAAAAGTTGACAAAATCTTAAAAACATTTGGTGACTATCTCCAGACCACACAAAAAATAAAAAACGAGCATCCTTTACTACTCCCCACCCCCCCCACACACACATACACAGGCTAGCTACAATCACTTCATCTGCCTGATGTCTACCAAGTGCCATATAGTTGTAATCTGTCATACTGTGACCAGACACAAAGGGCAGTCAACATCAGAATCTATAAGCTCGGAACTCAGACTGTTCCTTGGATACCTGTCACAAAAAAAAAAAAAAAAAAAAAAAAAAAGCAAATAATTTCCTTGGAATTTGCCCTGCTTTTAAAAAAAATATGCAAACCTCAATGAATTCAGATGCCAAAACTGCCTTGAATTTAGGCAGCAATCATCCTCAAACTATCATCCCAAATGCCAATATCATTGCATTAAGTTCACTATATAGTCCAATTTAGGACTTCAGGTCTATCTCTGTTTCTCTACTTAAGTCTCACTTTATTGAAACAGTGCATGCCTGTGTGCACCTACCTTGATCCATGCATTTCTCCTTGATGACGACAATATGACTGGCTTAGCTTATTGCATATGATATACTACTTAAATTTTAATTAGTATATCATCTACTTCCTAAAAATACCATTATGAATAATCAGTGTAAGCTTGAACATCACTTGGAATAAACAAGTAGAGTATGTTATCATATAAAATACATCTACAAAAATAAATGGATGCATTTTTTCGTGACTATGAAATGGTCTTGTATCATTATTCTGCACTCAAACTCATTAAGACTATCATTTCCTTCTTTGGCATTTTTTAAGTCTTTTTCCTATAGTCTGTCAAGCATCTACCAAATCTCGCTACCTTTCTGCGATTCTTTTTTTTTTTTTATTATTATTATTATTACGTGACACCTCCAGGGAGTCCAAGGACTCATCGCAGGAGGGCACTCTACTTCGTTAAATACATCTCAGCCTCTCCACTACTACTTGATTCTCCTACTACGACACTACTACTATCAATGGCATCTACTGCCCATCATCACCAACAACAGTATTTTTTGTCTGTAAATTGTGTTCTGAATGTTGATTTGTCTGTACATGGGATGAAAAACCTGAGTTTCCGGAAGAAAAAACCTCGCTACCTCCATATGAGATTGTTTAACTCGCCTTCAACTGGAAAAGCCCATATAAGGATTCCCCTCGTCATGACAAGAATCGAACAAAGGTCTTTTCCAATTGAAAGGTGCAATGTTCTGCTGTTCTTCCAATTGTGCTAAGGATGCATTTCTTAAGATATATCTATATCAATTAAGGGACTTTGAATAACCACTGCGTAAAAAGAAGCTTGTGTCAAACATAGCAACATGTGACTTACTGTTTTAAGTGTAAAATGAATTCACTTTATTGTTTATATATTTTACTCAAATTCTTACACATCATTACATCTTATCAGAGAAACTACAATTAAAAATATTTAAGCATTACCTTTTAACATATGAACAATACATTTTTACAGAATATACAACAGATAAAATTAGGGAGATTTCAATATGACATATCCTAGATCCTTTAAAAACTCTTTACATAATGCACAACGTGCTTTTGGATTCTGAAGTTTTATGTACATAAATAACCATTCAAGTATATACACTTTATACATTTTTGTTCTTTTTTTTATCTTCTTGTAATAAATAGTTCTGGTTTTTTTTATAGTTTAATTACATTTCTGTAGCATGTATTTTGCAAAATGAAATGAAAAAAAGGTAAATCAACAGAACTGTATTTGCTGAAAGTTACGAGGTAGCCTTGATATTTAGCAATATTTCATATAGCAAATTTTAACTTTATCTTTTAAAACTTAATGTTATTAAATCCCATATACGTGAAGCAAACACCGGTTTTGTGTGCTATTTATGTATGTACAAATCCTAGTATAATAAATTCATTCATTTTTTTTTTTCTCCCCTGGTGTTGATCAACACATATACAAAAAAAAAAAAAAAAATTGTTTATGTACAATATTGAAATGCAACGCCAAAGTTTATCACAGTACTAATCCATGTGGACAGGCATACATAATATGCAATCACACTGCATCACCTTTAGAACCAGGAATCCAGATTCGAGTTGTTGCTAAATGGGAATCGCCTAGTCCTAAATCACCTTCTGCTGCTGAATTTCTCTGAAAGAGTGATAAGAAAATAATATATAAAGTTTATTATAGTCAGTAAGAAAATTAAAATCAGTTGGCAGAAACTAAAATTCCTATTGCTAGTAAGAGTTTTGAAATAAGCCAGTTTTAGTTTCTCATGCACTTCCTATCTCCCATTTGATTCCCAAGATATCCATTCTTCCCATCAACCACATAGCGTGTCTTTATAGATGAAAATCTGTTTATTAGGTTTATAAAAATTCCAAATAATTCTAAAATTCCAAACTGATTATACCCCCCCCCCCAAGTTAAACTGCCATTCTGAGCTTAATAATCACAATGGAGTCAAAGATTCATCTAGGAGGTCCTTTTGTCATACACACATAGCTCATCATACCGTACCTTAAACACACTCAAATTCTCTGCAGACACCACGCTCTCAGGCAAGGCATTCCAATCATTTACAACTCTGCATGCAAAAAACCTGCTTCTCACTCTCCTGGTCACACCCTCCTTATACAGCTTCCAGCGATGACCTCTAGTTTTCCCCCGATCTCCCACCATTTGCTGTAAAACCTCTCCACCATTGATCCTATAACAACCACTTACAAACTTGTAGGTCTCTATCATATCATCCCTCTTCTTCATATCCACTAGACTCTGTAAATTGCATCTTTTCAACCTTTCCTCATATTTGGCATTCAAGAGATCAGAAACTACCTTAGTCAGTCGCTTCTGGACCCTTTCCAACATCTCTTTACCCTTTTAAAAACCAGGTGACCAAATCTGGACACAGTCATCCATGTGTGGCCTAATCAAAGCTTTATATAATGGAACAAGAATCTCCTTACACCTACAAGTCGGTGTCCTACAGATCATTCCCAGAATTTGTTGTGTTATCCTCACAATTTTGGCAATGTGTCCTCTAAATTTTAGATCCTTATCCACTATCACCCAAAGATCTCTTATTTCCTCTGGGAGCCAGACCCAGAGGTGGTGATACCAAGGTGGAAGCAATGGAGAAGTCATCTTTACCTATACGAGTTGCCAAAAGGTGTCTCACCTTATTAAATTATTCTCGATTTAGAGAAAGATGTTGGAATTCCCCCCCCCCCCCCACTTGGTTAGACTATAATAAATTTTGTTTAATCCTTTATCCAAGTGTAAGCAAACAAAGCTTGCGCCTGAAGTATCTTTATGACTGAGGCAACTCATGGTAACGTGGCAACTGAGGCAACTTTAGCTTGGTCCACCTTTACCATGAGTTGCCTCAGTTGTGAAGATACTTCAGGGCACAAACTTTGTTTGCTTACACTTGGATAAAGGATTAAACTAAATTTATTATAGTCTAACCAAATGGGAATAAACTTCCAAAAAATGAACTTGTTTCTAGTCTGCAGACCATATGGGCACATTTTGATTAAAAAAAAAAAACTGAACCACTAGTAAATAATATGCTTAACCATTTACAAACAGTCAAAAAAGCTAAGGGGAATGCAACAATGTACTAATTATCATGTTGTTTCCCTTTGACTGTGATTTTTGTGCATTTATTTTCGTATTATTCTAATATTTTAAACCACGGTAAAAATTATTCTAATTTTGTGAGTTTTGTCAGCCTGGTTGGCCGAGTGGTTAGCGTATCTGCTCTTCAACCAAAGGGCTGCAGGTTCGAGTCCCACCATGGGCATGGATGCTTGTGATTGTCTGTGAAAATGCTAGTGGTGCTAGTCGGCGCTAGATGGTGTTGTTAATGAAAGGAGTTGTAGTTGGTGAAAATGGAGAGTTGTAGAGTAGGTGCCCTCCCTTGATGAGTCTTTGGACTCTCTGGAGGTGTCATGTAATAATGATAATATTTCAAATAACAGTTTTCTTATATTTTATATTACATTTTTATGTGTTTACATGGTTATATAATCTACAAAGTACATAGATTTAGATGATGCTAATTCATATTTGGTAATAATTAATTTTTTATGCAATAAATTATAATTGCAAATCAATCAACACATTTTCTTTGATTATTTTAATTTTTTGATTCAGAGGTGTAGAATCCAGAATGTGATATACTAGTCATGTTAATGACACTTAACAAAAACAAAACGTGTCTGAATCCATCTTAATTGACCAACATAACAATTCTATTTAAACAATGAAGAACAATTAACAGTTAGATAATTCCAGGTGGGCACTGCAAGCTAGTGATAAACAGAAGTAATAGTTCAGGAGACTTAGCAAAATACTTATTATAGCTGCCTTTACAATATCAATCTCCTCAATTTTGCTGCAGATAAGTCATCATCCCAATCTAAATTCGAATAATGTAACAAGGCCTATGAGCACTATCTATTTGAATTGGCATTCATGCTTAAAATGCCTTTTGTAGATATGCTGCATGTCTTTTCTAAATATTTCTGTGTTCTATGTCAATGCCATGCAAAACTAATGAGATCAGGATAGTTTTACAAGGAAGATTCAAGGCTGCCTTTGTGGTGAATGCAGATACACTGAATGAGTTTAAAGCATGGCTTGATGGGTTTGTGTGTAACAGTGTTTGCCTCCTACAATGAATCTTTTGACTCCTTGGAGGTCTGGTATTAATATTAAGTACACAGCACTGCAACTAAAGATGTGGTTAGAAAGCATACGAGATACAGATTTTATATACGAGTAAAACTTGGACCTGACATGCTTCCTAACTACTTTTACTTGGGTTTCAGAGATGTCTCCCGCTCCCACCTGCTATAAGTGGCAAGATGGCACATTGTATCTACTCTCTCTACTGTCACATTGTATCTACATGTATCTACTCTCTAAAAAAAAAATCGAAATACCAATATTTCGAATTTTTATATCTCCATCATACCATCTGTCTCCATCATATCTTCTTTCATGAATCCAGTTTTCACACTTTGAAAACCATCAATATTTTAGATCTCATAAGAGCTAGAGAAAAATAAAAAGATGTTGTGAGAATGCAATTAAAGATCTCCAAAGTTCAATAAAGAAAGCTCAACATGGAATACAGTGAAGGAATTAGGAGATCCTTCATCCAGCAGTGAGTATTGCTGATGAAAATTATCACACTGAAAGAATTTAAGGAGTATGTGTGACAGTATTTCAAGATTATTTATCTGGTAGTATTCTTATTATTATTCAAGACATCCATGGATGTCATAAGACTCATTGTGGAGGCAATCTTAAACAATACAAAGTCTATCATACCATTCCTTAAATTCATTCACTGTTTGTGCTCTTGCCATACTATCAGGTAATGCATTCCACAGCCCAATTCGATGCAAAAAAGTGACTCCTCACTTTCTTGCAACTTCTATTCATAACTTCCAGGAATGGCCCTTGTCCATGCTTCTTGTTCTGCTATATGAAAGAACTCCCTAGTATCCCTCCTGTAAACAATTTAAATGTATCAATTGTATCACCTATCTACCAAACTCTGCCCTCACCCTGTCCTGATAGCTAATACTGTACAGTTCTGATATCATTTTTGTTATCATCTTTTCACCTTCTCTTAAGGTTAATATATCCCCCTTAAGGTTCTGGAGATCAAATCTGAGCACAATCCAGATGTGGTGTGTGATCAATGCTTTATACAATGGAATCACCACTCTTCTATCTCTGCCGATCAATGTCCTTCTCAGTATTGCAGAAATCCTATAGTTTATATTCACTACCTTTGCAATATGTGACCTAAACCTCAAGTTTATATCAATCATCATATCAAGGTCCTTTGTCTCTTCCACTTCTAGTACAGTTCCTCCAAAAGAGGAAGCAGCATTCCATTAATGGATCCCAATTCATTTGCCTATCTGTTGAGAGCCATCACAAATCCTCCTGAATGACCACCACATCTGCACTATTACTATAACCCTTCTCAACTTCACATCATCCACAAACAATTAAATATCTCCCCACAGTCCTCTGACAATGTCATTGACAAAGGTTAAATGAAACAAGGTCCATTATCCAGTCCTGTGGATCCCCATTTTTAACCTTCTGCTTCCTCCATAACACTCCCTCATACACAACTCTACCAGACAGCCAATCCCAATCTAGTTCACTAATCTAAACTCATGTGCTGTAACTTAATTATCAGCTTATCATGTGGCATCCTGTCAAATGTCTTTTAAAAAAAAAAAAGGGTAGCATATTCCTTTTTCTCATTAACTGCTCTTGTTACTTTATTATTATAAAAGGCAATTAGATTACTAAAACAAGAACAACCCTTAACAAAGCCACGTTAACCCTCACAAATAATATTACCCTCACCTACCCAATGCTGTATACAATCACTAACTAATTTCTTCGAATTAAGAGCAAGCTACAGAAGAAACACAAACTGGCCTATAGTTGACATTTCCATTCTACCACCAATTTTCCTAGCCTGAATCTTATATACTTCATGCATCTGCTCTCCACCTGCATTTCCTATTTGGTATTGCTTTTAATCCGCTTAACACCAAATTGTGTTGTTATTTTCACTTGATGTATACAAACTTGTCACTGCTGTTAATAAAAATTTCTTCACGAATTCTGATACCAGCCTGGCTGGACGAGTGGCTAGTATACCTGCTCTCCAACCAGCAGGCTGTAGGTTTGAATCTTGCCATGGGCATGGATATTTGTGATCGTCTTTAGGTGGAAAATGAATGTCATTGCCTGGTGTGAGACCACTGCCTTGCATATTGGAAGACTTGAAAAAGTTCCATGTTTGGTGATTAGAGCAGGGTTTCCAGACTACATTACAAAATAAATGAAAAATACAAATATATATATATATATATATAAATTGATAAAAATTAGAAAAAAAAATTCTTAGCCCATCCACAGCATAAAATGTACTATAGGCTTACAAAATAACCTTTTGTGGGAGGGAGCAACATAAAACAAATGCACTGGTGATATCTCACATAATTCTTCCACCTATAGAACTACTCCAAGCTAATTTCTAAGATTATTAAAATCACCTGCCTTATAATTACACATAAATTTCCTCCTCCTTGATTTTTGTGCATGTCTATTCATCTCCCAAGTCAAGAAGTTGGAAGTGAGGATGACATCTCAGATACCATCAGATCCTCTGATGCTATAAGCAAATACCAAATACTTGAACCTCTTGTTCCTTCTTCTACATGTTGCCTAGGATATTTGTTATTCAAGAATTCTAAAAATTCCATTCCCTTACTACTACATGCTGTTTCCTCTTCTCAGTTTATGTTGACGAAGTTAAAAATTCCAGAATGATCGCTCATTTTACACTTGTCAAACTCAACTGACTAAACATTTTCTGCTCTTCAAATTCTGTATTCCATGTCATATAACAACATCCCACTAAATATCCTGTCCACCCACATCTCACCTCATATACTCTCAAAACCAATTATTCCAATTTTCCTCTGAATCCTGTACTCTGAGAAAACAGACCTCATCACTTATCATTAGTAATCTTCAATCAAGCCATGTTTCAGTGATCATTATAATAATCTTTGGTTCAGCTAAGGCTATCAGTGCCACTAATTCATCTCCTTTATTCCTGATAAATGTATAAATATTAATTTCTATATCTGTTATTATTCTTTCTAGACATTATTTGACTCTGCATACACCATACTTTCCTCCATCTCCCCTGACAGCTCTAGTTTCTGTGCACCAATAGTGAAGTCACACTGGGTACACAGGTACAGGTTATTGTTGCTTCTGGGATTGAGTTTAAAGTTATGGCAATTATTCTCTTGGAGAATTTGGAGATAGATGAGATGTGACTATAATCCTTCTGTTGAATAAGATTCTGATTCCTCCATTACCAGATTTTTCTGATGATGTATAGATGAAATTTGCAATTTGAAGAGAATTCATTCAATTCAAAATCTGTTCCCCATCTGTATTCTTGGATGTAGACTCCATCAAGGTTTGCTGACTCTGTATTGGTGTAGAGTAAATAAAATTTTCAAAATTTGAAGATGATATAAACATTGTAAGTGGATGAGTATTCTGCAGTGATGATGTTTTGAATGCTTACCTCTTCCTGCTTTAGCTTGTGGGCTTTCACCAATAGGCTTTATAACTTCTCTTTGAGAAAACAGAATGGAAGTTGCACTGCATGATTTTTCTGAAATTTTTATTCCTTTCATAATCAGCAAAAAAGTCCACATATTGGGTGATTGGCCTTGACATGCTTCACCAACCGGGTTAGCCTACTGGCAGCATACCCAGGTTTTCCTGGGGGGGGGGGGCAACTAGGAGATGTGGCTGTGGTTTTAATCTCCCTCACCATCTGAACAGGATTCTTCTGATTCCTTTTTTTTTTGGCAAAAAAAATCAAGACATTAAATGTTGCATTTAAAATGGCAGAAGGACATTAACATGTTGCACTATAAGAATGTGAGGAAAAGTACATCACCAGGAGATTAGCTTTTTCAGTTAGTAGTAAATGCACTAGAACCATTCTGAGTACAAAAGAAGTGAAAGCAGGGCAGGACAAACTGGTCCATACGATCTATAGTCAATAGTTCTAGCTATAGACCATAAAGCAGGACTGTCATTGTACACCATGCAAGTTTTTTTGCTTTTAGCTCTTTCAGCTTTAGTATGAAGATGCAGGATTGCAATGAAAGCTAATTGAAATATGCAATTAGTATATTACATTCCTTGTAATAAGAACCAAGAATTTAAAGTTTGGTGGAGAATGAATGTTTACCATATACCAGTAAGAATTATTTCAATGATGCATTCAGTGCAGATATTTGGATCAGAAGACTGAAAACAATCCAACCAAGAAAAGGATGTATAGAATTCACAAAGATCACCATTACAAAGTTCATTGTGTCTGGCATTCTTATAATGCCAGACATGGATGAGAGTGACTGTACAAGTGCTATTCATATGGAAGAGTAATCAGTACTAGAAATCAAAAGTAGACCATGACCTGAATTGCCTAGAAGACAAATAACAACATATACCAAGAAGTGTCACTAGTGAGGTAAAATTTAAGTATTTGGAGAGTGGCTAGAGCTATCTGGTAGTTATATAAGCAATATGTGTGAGATTATTGGTGATAGCAAATGTCTCAATATCTGTGCATTTGGAATACAAAAACCAGTTGGACTTGGGAAGATCAAAATCTCAAGGAAGATGCTCTCTCAACTATGAGTAAAGTTGGACTAGAGAAAATCAACATTTTAGGAAAGGAAATACAGTTCAGAACGGTTGGTAGCATTATAAGAGCAATAGACAGTGAATGAATTTGATGGAATGGGGAAAAGAAAAGTAGGATAACCTGAGTTTTGGAATCTCCACATCATAATGGAGATTTTAATGAACAAATATAATCAGATGTTTCAGGAATCATAAAGCATATAGTCTTTTATGTACAACATACAACAAATGAACATGGATATCTTCTAGATGAACCATGCAGTACCCATAACTTTGTCAATCTACACAGCAAATTTCCATACAAGCCTGGAAGAAAATGGACCTGAGAACATCCAAATGTACCAAGATCACAAACAGATCATATTTTAATCAATGAAAAGTGGGTGAGATCAGCTCAAAATTGTAGAGCTTACAACAGTGTAAAACTAAACTCTGACCACAGAAAATACACATAAAACTTTGTCTCAGTGCTTTTACACCTAAAGCAAGAATAACAAATAAATATCACTGGAAATAGGAGGAAAAGGGAGGATATGATTTAGACATATAAGCTAGCCAGGGATTGTTATCCAGTTGACACGGAAGAGATTTTTCATAGAATGGGGGAGAGGGGGTAGAACAAGAGGCCATTACTGGAGACTGTATAAGGAGGGTGTGAGCAGACAAGTGAGGAGTGGGTTCTTGGTATGGAGAGTGGTTGGTGAGTGGAATGCATTGCCTGAGTATGTTGTGAATGTAGACACAATGAATCAATCAGTTTAAGGCATGGTTGGATGACCACTGTGTGCAATGCTCATCCAACCAATGAGTCTGACTTCATCAAGGTCGGATGATGATGATGATGATGATAATAATGCAGATGGTATATATATTATACGTATACCTTATTTAACATCAAATGATCTTTCTGTATATCCTTCAATTCGAACAATTTCTCTTATAAACATAGACTATATACTGCTGTGTAATGTTTCATTTATAGCATATAACAGTAATATTTTAAACAGCTTTTCTCTTGGTACTTTGTGGTAGGTTTTATGCTAAACAAATATAGTCCCTTGTTATGTTCTCATAACATACTTCCTTAATCTGCATTCTACATGGATGCAGATTAAGGAAGGTTATGTGAATTAAGTGTTGCTCTGTTGTTTTTAATCACATCGTATTCTCTATACTCACTCAAGTCATGTTGTATCACATGATGAATAAATCAACTTCATGAAGAAAACAGCAATAATTATAGTAGGCCATTAACATGTGCTCTTGCATTTGAAAATTAATGTAAAAATAAATTAGTACAATACACAGAAAATCATCTATAGTAGGTTGTAATATATACATTATTTCAATCAATGCAATGAACAGATGCAAAATTAATTCAATGATTCACATTTAACTAATATTAAAATAAACTATTACTGTATATGCATTATGTAATATGAACAGAATACATACCAAACACTTGTATAGAAGCATCATGCAAAACATTACCTGATGTATTAAGTTGACAGCTCAAATAAATTATAGACACACCAAAACATAATAAGGACTCACATGCTAGCCTTCTGAAATATCCTCATATGAAATTTTGGCTCTCCACACTTACGGCATCCACTGTAGCAATCTTTAGCCAAAGGGAAAAAAAAATAAAGCATGCTGCACAAATAATTAAATTGGCTGTACCAACTACTTTATTTAATACTGATATGAAAATAGCTAACTTGGAGGTTTATTTTCTGGAAAGACATGCATCATTCTTGCTACAGTAATGTTATAAATAAATGAAATCAATCAGATAAGCAGAAATAATGTACTAGCAGTAAGAAGAGCATGTACAAAAATAAATTTTAACTGTGGCAAGAATAAGCAGTGGAGTAATTAATGCAACAGAAATTATCACATATTAAGGCATCTTCTTAAACATGATTTGTACACTCTGCTTCATCTTTTTAAATCAAAATTAAATCAGAATCGGCTTAAATCAAAAATATAAGGAAATAAATCATCTTAAAAATTAGAATCGTAGTTAAACCATGCAGATTACATAGTAAATCATATTCTAGAATTGACTTCTAAGTAGAATACAGATCAGATCCTAAAATTAACACCCAAGGAGAATTTTTCTTGCTTCATATATTTCATGAAAGCTAATGTGAGAATTTGTTAGAATAGTTTATGAAAATAAGCATAACCTCTCCACAATTTATATTGCATACAGTTCAAACCATGGTCAGACACAATAAGGAAGATGCAAAATAAATTGTTTATTTGACAGAGAAACATTTGAGAATAGGAAACAGCTTGAATGGCGTTGTTTCTTCCTCTTTCTCACAGTCCTATCCCCTTTCCTCTTGAACTTTTTTCTCTCTATCCATTATGATTGCATACCCATATTTTCTTCTTTCCTTGGACCCAATATTTATCTTATCAATATACATATCTACAGCTGATTCATTTTAAAATACATGGAAAATGGTAAATGGTTTCTTTTTATTCTTGATAGGAAAGTTCTCTTCTCTTACAAATCTCCAATAAACAAACTATGGTGAACTTTTATTTTGTAAAAGTGAGACCCACCCATAAAAGAGGTTGTAGAGATGAATGCAGAATTAAGTTAAGAGAATTTGTGATATGTATAGAAGAGTAAAAATGATGAAAACAAATAATAATAATATTATTACATAAAACCTCCTGGGAGTCCAAAGACTCATTGAGGGAGGGTACCTACTCTACAACTCTCCGTCTCCACCACTCCACCGACCACCTTCATCATCTACACCAACGCCATCTACTGCTGACCACCATCAATAGTATTTTCACAGAAACATTATTACCCATGGCAGGTTCGAATCCTGCCGTGGGTAATTCTCATCGTCTTGATGCTCCAAGAGGATGAGAATGAATGTGTAGACAAAAATGGAAGGGGATGATTGGATTTGAAGGGGGATCTAAGATGAATAAGGAGAAAAAGAAATGGCTCAAGTTAAGCATTTAAGAGGGACATCAAATAAGTGGTATCAGTGAAACTAGCTATAGATTCAGTAATGAGCTGTTATGTTTGTATACAAATGCAAGAAGTTTAAGAAACAAGGCAAAGAAATGGTTGCATTAATTGAGTCTGTTCACCCAAGAATTGTTGGAATAAGTGAGACATGGTTGGATGAGGATGACATCATGACAGGAATACAGATGGAAGGGTATAATGTGTTTCATGAAGATAGAAAGAATAAGAAGGTAGGGAAAGTGCTATTGATGCTAGAGAAAGAGTTATGTCCATACAAAGTAGAGATGCATGAAGGAAATAGTGCCAGTGGATTTGAGGCAGTATGGTGTGAGATAGAGGTGAATACAATGAAATACTTCCTTGAAAGTTGCTATAGACCTGGTAATTTGGATGGTAGTGACTATGAAATGTATAATCAAATTAGCCAAGCAAATAAGAAAAGGGTAATCATTATAGGTGATTTTAATTATGGCAATATAGACTGGGATGATGAGATAGCAACTAGAATTAAAGAAAATGAGTTTCTTGAGTTCACGCGGTTAGCCGAGTGTTTATGTGCTTTGCAACCATATGCCTGGGAAAGGAGTGTATTGGGTTCAATTCCCATCGCTGACATAAGGAGCTTAGGATCTTTCTCAGACATAGCCAAGTTAGCTGGTCTTGGGTAGACTGCAGGGTTTTCTCCCAGTTTATCTGGGATTTTTCATCCCGCAAGCAGGCAAACCAGCCTTGAGAACTCAACTCTTCTACAGACATAGGATACACCAGGAGGCATGGGGCTAACTACCTTATCCTTGTGTATGGTTGTAGTTAAATGAATAGAGAATCTCTCGACACAAGGTAAAAGAGGGAAAAGGAAGAAGAAGAGTTTCTGGAGTTTTTTGAGGGACAGCTACCTCACAGTATGTAATAGATGGCACACAAGGATCAAGGGTCTTGGATTTGACCATCTCATCAGAAGATGTAATTATAAATGAGGTTTCAAATCACCCCTCCAGTTGGTGAGAGTGACCATGAAGTGATTACCTGGGTGGTTGCCAGCAGTGTGAGGACCTCTGTAAGAAAAGAGTATATGTGGAACTACAAGGGCTAGTGATTATGAGCAGCTCAGGAGAGAGTATGCAGGTGTAGCGTGGAATTAGGAGTTAGTTGGAAAGGAGATCAATGCAGCTTGGAGGATATTCAAGAACTGTCTAGTAGAAAAAATGTCGAAATGAATTCCAAGGGTCAGGTTAAATAAGGTAGGTGTGAAATGGATGAATGAAGAGATTAAGCATGCAATACAGAGGAAAAAACATTATGAAAGCAGCATAAGAGGAGTAGTAAATAATCTATTCCATGAGGATTGCAAAGAACAGGAGGAGGGCGACTTGGTTAGGGTAGCAGAAGTGAATTATGAGCAGAAGTTAGCTAATGAAAATAAAAGAATCCTAGGGAGTTCTTTCAATATGTAGCCAGCAAAAAAAAAAAAGAAAAAAAAAAGCATTATGGAAGGATGACATTGATTGGAGAAAATGGTATAATAACTGCTGCATAAGATATAGTGTAGATACTTAATGGGCAGTTAAGTGTCTTTCAGTGTTGTGAACGTGACATCATGGAGAGTTCAAGAGCAGTTCATGATGAGGAAGAGAGACTGACCAAGTGAGCAACAGGCAGGGGCGAATTCTCCATGCTTGCTATGCAAGCTCATTAATAGAGAAAGAATATATGTTATATTATTAACAAATAATATTTATTTGTTAATAAATGCATGCATTTATAAGCATTCCATTTAGGCTTTTATTTTTGTAGACAGAAGATGCCTTAAGCTTGCGAGGCAATAATTGAGCTTTGCGTTGTGTATTGAAGGCTGATGCTTGCTCGTCTAGTGAAAGCTACCTTGGTTTGCTCGGCTGTAGGAGCTTCCAGGTCCTTGCTGCAGCACTATGATTTCATGCAAACGCATAGCCATTTCCGCTCACTTCACGTCGTATTAAACACAGGCCATACGCAGTCAATATAGCTCTAGCAAGTGAGCTTCAGCCAGCCTTTACAAGTGTGCGTGTTGCTCGGGAAAATTAAGTTACAATCAACTTTTTATGACGGTGTTATTGACCAGTTCATAAAGAAGAACCATAGGATGGAATTTGTATTCAAGTAGCTAAATTGAAAAAGATAGAATATCATTTGTAAAATAAATGTTGTATTTGTATGATTAAATGTACATAAATTTCTAAATATATAGTTTTAAATAGTCAGTAATTCATTATTCCACTAATCAGACTTCAATCACACCTCTCACTCCCTGAATGATAACAAGAGCAAGCATGAATTTCAAGACCAGCATTCACCCCTGGCAACAGGTATATGAGGAATTGGCAAACTTGATATTAATAAGGCTGTAGGACATAATAATATATCACCATGTATTTTGAAGGAATGTGCCAGGGAGTTGGTATTTGCCTTGGCATATTTTTTTAATATGAATCTTGCATTGGGTCGAGTTCCAAAGGAGTGGAAGGAGGGCAAGATTGTGCTACTTCACAAGGGAGGTGATAGAACTCAAGCATCAAATTATAGGCCTATCTCTGTGTCAGGTGTTGTGGTTAAGTTGGAGAAGCTTGAGAGAACTAGGATCCAGAATTGAGTTGACAACAATGCTACTATCTTTGATTGACAGCATGGATTTGCTAAAGGGAGGTCATGTTTTTGTGATCTACTTACTTATTACAATAAGGTGATGGCTTCTTTGGACAGAGGAGAGGATACTTAGTATACTTAGATTTTGCAAAGGCTTTCAATAGGGTGCCGCATGATAAGTTGATAATCAAACTATAGTGGATGGGGTTGGATATCAGATTAGTGCATTGGATCAGAAACTGGCTATCTGATAGGTATCAGCAAGTTGCGTATGGGGGAGCAATATCCTGGAAAAGGAAGGTCACTAGTGGTGTGCCCAGGGGTCTGTTTTAGGGCCATTACTGTTTAACTTGTATATTAATGATATTGGTGAAGATTTGGATGGGGATATTTAGTTGTTTGCAGATGACGCAAAGTTGGGGTGAACTATGAAGAGTAGAGCAGATGTTGTGGCCTTACAAGAAGTCTTGAATAAATTGAGTGAATGGCCACATGAATATGGATGCGAGTTCAATATTGCAAAATATAAGGTTTTAAAATTTGGGAAACAAAGATGGGATGTAGATTTTATGCTTGGTGAGGATATATTGTTGGAGATGGAGGAAATAAGGGATCTTGGGGTGATAGTGGATAAGGATCTGAAATTTAGAGGACATGTTGCCAATATTGTGAGATTAATGGTTTGATAACCCAGAAACCCCACTTGAAACCATAAATGGAAATCTTTCTAGCTGTTGCAGGCTTCCAAATATGCTGGGCACTATCTTACACATACAATTTATGCAGCATATAAAAGACATTCAAGTAATATGCATTGTTCCAACTAAATTTCATTACATAATTTTGATATCTTTTAATGTTTATTTTTTCTTCCTGGGACATTCACCACCACTCCGGCAACAAAATGAACTCATTTGCCACTCTGCATGCAAATAAGTCTATTTTCATTTACTCCTTTACTTCCATGACTCTTATACATATTTTAGAGATGAATGCTTGCTCTCCTGTCAAATACAGAATATATTTACTATATCTAAATGATGGGCTACCCTCTCCGTCAATGTATGTGTCTCAATCATATTGGTGAATCTGTGCTCTGTAGAGCATATTTTTTTAAACAATCTTTGTACTCCATATCTAAAGTCTCTTGAGAGATTCACTCCCCTCTATATTGTTTCCTTATCACCCAGATCTGTGCACAGAAATCCAGATGTGGGCTGAACAGTGGCACCACAGGATGTTTTTATGGTAATTTTATGGTAAAAATCATTATGGTAGAAATTTTCTGCATGACCTTTTACAAATTTTTCAATGTCTTCTGAATGTCAACTCCCTGATTTTAATTAAGATATTTCTGTTTATTCAGATCTGGTCCTCAACAAGCATTATTTAAAACTTTTCGATAGACAATCTTTTAAGCCATTTTGCTCTTGTGAAAGATAATATCCCATTTTTATTGCAAATGGGATATTATCATCCAATTCAGTAATTTTTCCAAGTCAAAGATTATATGTATTTTTCAGTTTTTCATAAAAATTAGGAAAAAATTTATTTCATAATTTTATGAAACTAGTAATTACATTGCTTTCTCTTGAGTAGTAAATAAAAAAAAAGTAAAGAAAAAAGTAAAAAAAATAAAAAAATACTGCACTTTTAAATATATACAGTACTAAGTTTTAAGCTTTCTTCACATTCAATACAAGGTGTATATATTTCTGTTTTCATCCATATTATACCAAACATATACATACAAAAGTCTGAATATGAAATTGTCTATGCATATCCTTTTATTACAATCATTACTGTGCTTTCTACTGCAATGTCAACTACAATGAAAACTAAGACACTTCTCATTATAGCATATACTCTATTATTGCTTTGCATTATCATGCATTAAGAGAGTAGTTGCCTAGATCCATTGCTATCTTTATAGGAGTCACATCAGAAAGGGGAGTAACTCTTCAAAGATACTATGAGTTGACTCAAGAGATTTCAGGTTTCTATATACAAAAAAGAAAAAGGTGTAGATTAACTGAACTTGGGATGTAGTATTATTATGAAAAGCAACACATTTTACAAATAACATGTTTTAAACTCATGAAATTTCTGATTTATTTAATTCCACAGATAATGTAGATGATGCAATTTCCAAGCATTTACAATATACTGTAAATGTTGTCAATTTAATGATGACCTCCCAATATGATTGACATAAAGTTAAATTAATTTCCTTTCAAGGGACTTTTAAGATAAAACAAGAACATCTAAGTTTATCAATATTATTAATTTTTGCTGATGGCTATCAATATTCCACTGATATATTAAGTATTTCCATTAATAAGGTAGCAATAATCAAAGTTATTATTGTTAACATATGACCACCATGCAGTCAAAGGATTCTTTGTGGGAAGTCCATACTCTCTCATACAAAAAGATCATCGAACCAAGCCTTAAATCCATTCTCAGTTTCTGCACTCACCATACTTGCAGTCAATTCATTCCACTTATCAATTACTCTCCATGCCAAGAACCTACTTCTCACACCCTCCTTATACAGCTTCCAGGGATAACCTCTACTTCTACCCCTGCCATCCTTTATTCCATGAAAAATCTTCTCCACACGAATCTGGTAACAACCCCTCTCCAACAGTCCCCATGTCTTCTATTCACAAGGCTCTTCAAGTTGCATTCCTTCAATCTCTCCTCATATCTAACATTCCATGCACCTGACACTGACAATAAACATTCTTTGCAAGGCCTTTGCAAAATCTAAATATATTCTCCTCTATCCAACGAAGCAGTCACCTAATTGTAATAAGTAGATTACTAAAACATGCTTCCTTTAGCAAATTTATGCTATCGATCAAAGATAATACCATTGTTGTCAACCTAATTTTGGATTCTAGTTCTCACAAGCTCCTCCAACAACTTAACCACAACACCTGACACACAGATAAGCCTATAATTTGATGCTTGAGTTCTATCACCTCCCTTATGAAGCGGCACAATCTTGCTCTCCTTCCAGTCCTTAGGAACTTGATCGAGTGCAAGACTCGTATTAAAAAAATATGTCAAGGCAGGTGTCACCTCCCTGGCACATTCTTTCAGAATATGTGGTGATATATTATCAAGTCCCACAGCCTTATTAACATCTAGTTTGCTCAACTCCCCCATACACTTCTTGCTCACTTACATTCAATTTCTCCTCTCCATCATCATCAACTGCTCTCAACCACCTTGCCTGGTTTTTTGTAATCCTCATGTAATTGGTTATTACCACTTCTCTTATTCTGTCTTCATAATGCCCTTTTCCTCTATATCTCATGTTTAATCTGTTTATTCATCCATTTCCTACCTACCCTATTTAACCTTCTGACCATTGGAATACATTTAGAAATTTCTTCTACTAGACAGTTCTTGAATATCCCCCAAGCTGCATTGATCTCCTTTCCAGTTAACTTCTCATTCCATGCTACACCTGCATGCTATCTCCTGAGCTGCTCATAATCACCAGCTTTGTAGTTCCACATATACTCTTTTCTCACAGAGGTCCTCACACTGCTGGCAACCACCCAGGTAATCACTTCATAGTCACTCTCACCAACTGGATGGTGATTTGAAACCTCATTTATAATTACATCCTCTGATGAGATGGTCAAATCCAAGACCCCCCAATCCCCATGTTCCGTCTATTACATACTGTGAGATAGCTGTCCCTCAAAAAAACTCTTTTACTTCCAGTTGCTATCTCATCATTCTGGTCTATATTGCCAAAATTAAAATCTATATTACTATATTATATATATAGTAATATAGTAATATAGATTTATATTACTATAATGATAAAATCATAATGATCACCCTTTTCTTATTTGCTTGGCTAATTTGATTATACATTTAATAGTCGCCATCATCCACATTACCAGGTCTATCTCACACCATACTGCCTCAAAACAACTGGCATTATTCCCCTCTTGCATCTCTATTTTGTATGGACATAACTCTTTCTCTATCATCAATAGCACTCTGCCTTTCTTTCATTCCTCACAAAACACATCATACCCTTCTAATTCTATTCCAATCAGGATGTCTTCCTCGTTTAACCGTGTCTCACTTATTCCAACAATTTTTGGGTAAACAGACTCAATTAATACACCCATTTCACATCTGCCTTGTTTCTTATACTTCTAGCATTTGTATACAAGCTTATTCCTGGATCTACAACTAGTTCTGCTGATTACACCACTCATTTGATGCGATTTCTCCATACTCAACTGGGGCCATTTCCCTTTCTGCTTATTTATTTTAGAACCCTCTTCAAGTCCAACTACTTCCTCTTGATCCCAGGTACATCCCATTCCTTTCCTGTATACACATGCATTCACATCCTCTTGGAGCATCCATCTTTCTCACATTGTGTTCCCCGTCCAACCCTGAGCCTCCTCGTTTTCCTGTCCGTCTTGCACACTCATTTCTTCATTTATAACCACCTCTTCAATCTCTCATGTGTTACTCTCCTGCTCTTCCAACACTGCTTCCCACTTTATCAGCTTCATTCTCTGTACACACTTCTCTACCATCCAGCAGAGTCTGTCCAAGCGACTCACACAAAACCACTCAAATGCAGTCCATCACTCTTATACAGTTCACGTCGTCCTTCAAACTCATTCCACACATTAACAAACTGCACTCTTTTCTCCTCACACATATCATTCATAATCCTTGCTCTCTGCCTCATCTCATCTCTGTCATACCTAGGCAACATGCTTACTACCTTTCCTATCACACTATTCTCTTTTATCCATATAAGCAACCTCCTGATATCCAATCTGACATGCTGTTTTGTTCTCAGTGAAGTCATTCGTACCTATTAAAACTACCAACTCTTTTGCTCGCTTCCTTCTCATATCCAATGCCTCAATCACTCTACTCATTTTACTGTTAGGAAAAAATACCTTATGCATCCTTTTGTCCAGCACACCTTTAATAACTGAATCGCCATACAACGCCACTCGCAAGTCTTCCGTTACCTCTTTTATACCAACATGATTTGTTTTAATCATTTTCACTTTCCAATACATATCTTGAATTTTCTTAACTTCATTCTGCATCCATTTTATTTCTTGCCTCATCCTAACCAACTCAACTTTCAAACCTTGCATCACATTTTTTCTGTCATTCATTCTTTTGAATTTTTGAACTCTTGAACCCTGCTTCACACTTTCACTCTCATTCATCCTTTCGAGTTTTCATACTTTTGATCCTTGAATCCAACTTTCGCTGTCATTCATTCTTTCGATTTTTCCAGCTCTTGATCCTTGCGTCACACTATTTCGGGTTTCATTCATTCTCTCAATTTCATTGCCTTCCACCACATTCGCATCACTTTCGTCCCTTTTACAATCCAATAAGGTTTTCAAGTGACTTGCTTTCTTTTTCAATAATTTTTTAACAACTTTTCACTGTTCTTTCACATGATCCTTCTCTTTCAGATGAGCATTCATTCTCACAGCATTCTCTCTACTAACACTTTCTCTCATCAGTGTATCAGCACCCTTCAAATCCTCATTCAGCTCACATTTCACACATACCCTCCTTCCATCCACTTTAAATATCCATAATTTATCAATGTAATCAAATGAATGAAGTCAAAGTTAAATTCCTGCAATGACAAAGCCGCTGCCATGTTTCCTTTGCCAGTTACTACGCTAAGGTCTAATATCAACAAATTTTTAATTAAATTTAGACAAAATATCCCACACACTAATAACACTACAAGTGCACAACCTTTATAGTACCTCTTCCTCATACACACACACTTATATACAATTTAAATCAAAAAGAACTTATTTGAAACCAGAGCTCTCTTTACTTACCACCTCTTTTGTTATATTTTATGAATCAATTTATACTGAAATGTTGTTGAGAGGCTTATACGCTGGTTATACATGATAACTAATAATTAAGGAATTTACAGCGTACACTAGAAATATAAATTAAATAAACTTTAATATATACTGAAATGCCATAACAAAAGCAACAGACTTCTACAGTTATGTATATCCTCAACTACTAGTTGAGAGAATCTCTCAATGCACAATGAAAGGAACATTCAACCCCTTTTGTGCACTCTCTCATCTACCTTTCATCAGTTTGACATATGTGTGAGTTACTTTGGTTTCCTTTCACTGTCATGTTTCCATCTTTTAATGGTATTATCACAATTGATTTCAGATATCTAAATTGCACTGCAATTGCAAGAAATGTTTGATAACAATATGCCACCCTATAATAACAATCTACTGGAAATTAAAATTTCAATGCTCCACATTCAGTATTGTATACAACTGTGATCTTTTTGTATTCCCTTGTCTTTATACCATCTTGAATGCGAGGTATATCACTCATGCAGAGCATACAAGAATTATTTGAATGTCCAAATAATTTTTGTATCTATGTGTATATGTGTGTGTTAAGCACTGAGCAGGCTAAAGATTTGACAAACTAAGGTTCCCCAATGTAGAAAGTCAACATCTTTTTTTCACTTGGGTTCTTATTAACAAAGTTGTGATCTAACACTGAGTGACCCTAGTCTTCTCCAAGATGAATTATTGGAAGTACATTAGAATTACATACACAAAACTGTCTCTCAAGTGGAGAGAATGAAGTTAAATCTATGGTCTTCTCAACTCACACCTAATTAGCCTTTGCAAGTTAGGTATTAATTGAGATAGGCCATGACTTTGCAGTCATATGTAGGCAGAAATGTAAGAGGAAGTTCACAGATGTTTGGAGTGAATTGGATGGACAAAAGGATGTTTTATATTCCTGATGGATAATTTTTTTTTAAAGAAAGTTTATTTCAGTGAGAGAATGGACATGCAAAATCAGAGAAACTAACACTAAAAGCTATTATGGAGGATATGAATAAGCATGTATGCAGGCTCCCTTGATGTGATTGCAAGATTGCAAAAGATCATACTGTTGAATGCAGTTTCTTAGGTCTAAAATCTGAATGACATACATTTAAAAAGATTTGAGGCTAACTGTGGGCACAAGGGGATATTGTAATTAATGTCTACTAATGCCAGTAGTATCAGGGACAAGGGCAAGCAGTTTTTAGAACTGGTTAACCAGCTTGAATTGGCCAAGTATTAGTGATACTTGGTTAATGGAAGAAGCTATTGTCACAGGGGGAAAAATTTCAATGTATTTTTTGGGGGGTAGGGGAGGGATAGAACATTACTAGAAGAGGAATTCTGTTAAATTATAGCAGAATGATTGCAATCAGCAAAAGTAGAATTTCAGCAGAAAGGTAGATTGAGGGAGGCAGTACATTTGACATGATAACTAGGTAATGTGATGATAAAAGGCAACAGGACAACATACAAGGAGCAGTATGAAGGTAGCACTTTTTCCCCCCCTCTGCTCTCATAAAATAACCTATTTCATGATGGCTTTTGCAAAGATTAATCCTCCATCTTTTGCAAGCAGTTTTAAACAAAGCACTTTTTTCCCCCTCTGCTCTCATAAAATAACCTATTTCATGATGGCTTTTGCAAAGATTAATCCTCCATCTTTTGCAAGCAGTTTTAAACAAAGCCTCCATCATTCTACATACACTTTTGCCATTGCTGAGTGAGACAAATGTATGCTTATCCTGTAAAAGTCTTCATTTCAATGTATAATCTCTTAAAAAACAGCTTATTTCAGCTTGATATAATCTGAAAATTGGCATTCTCAGAGTGCATCCTTCTGAAAGGCAACAGATAATAGAGCCGGATCCAGAATATGGGAAGTATATGTTGAAGGTGTATGGGCTGCAAAATGTAGTTAATGGGCAGAAAAGAGCAGATATGATAGAAACATAATAATAATAATTATTATTGATGAGTTTGTTGATTTTTTCGACCAAAAAACTAATTTAATAAAAAATAACTAACACTAGGTTTATAGGTCATAATAATTATTTAATAAACCTAGTGGCTTTGTCTGGGTTAGAATAAACACACAAATAAATATACAAGAAGCATTAAATATGAATCATTACATAATCATTTCAGCATCTGCTGAAAAATAACTGACCACGTGCCAGCTTCAATGCTCCATGTGTTTCTGTTTTACTTGTAATTTTGTGTAAGTTCCTATACATTTGATGTTTTTAGTTATGTAATGATTCATATTTAATACTTGTTGTATATTTATTTGTGTGTTTATCCTAACCTAGATTAAGCCACTAGCTTAAGTGGCAAAACTAGTAGGTTTATTAAATAATTATTAAGATCTATAAACCCAGTGTTAGTTCTTTTCTATTAAATTATTATTATTGCACTCCCCCATGGAGTCGGCAGACTCATCATGGGAAACTCATTCAACTGACTACATATTATTATTATTTGACCTCCATCGAGTCAGAGACTTAGCATGGGAAGTCACACTATTGCACACAATGCTCATCCAACACACACTATTGCACACAATATGCTCATCCAACCGTGCCTTAAACTGATTCACAATGTGTCTACACCCAGAACACACTAAGGCAACGCATTCCACTCACCAACCATCCTCCATGCAAAGAACCTACTCCTCACTCCTCTGTTCACACCCTCCTTATACAGTTTCCAGTGATGGCCGCTTGTTCTACTCCCCTCTCCCATTTTATGAAAAATTTCTTCCATGTTAAGGTGTAGAGACAGTTGAAGATGTCCTCCCGCGATGAGTCTTCGGACTCCTTGGAGGTATCAGGAATAATAATGTTGATCCAATAACAATCCCTGACTAGCTTATATGTCTCAATCATATCCCCCCCCCCACGAGGCTCTGCAACTTACAATCTGTCAATCTGTCCTCATACTTCACATTCCAAAGACCACTGACTACCTTTGTGAATCTTCTCTGCACCCTTTCCAACATATCCTCGTCACCATGAAAACTTGACAACCAAATTTGAGCACAATAACCCATATGAGGCCTGATCAAGGGCTTATACAATGGCAAGTGGAATATGTGGCAATGGCAATATGTGGCAAGTAGAAGGAAGTAGAATATTTATCATACTGAATCTGAAAATTTGATATGATAATATCCTCCAATTCTCCTAATATATATTGCACCGCATCATTTACAACAGTATGTTATACGCTGATAAAGTGCTTGTTGAATAATTCCACTATATCCTTTGCAACTGTTATTCTGCTGCCATGACTGTCCCCCCCCCAGTGTCAACCTACCATAATAATTCTTTCTCTTGATTGCCATATAGTGGAAAAATTCCCTTGAGTTAACCTTGGCCTGAACAGCCCATCTCCTCTCATACTGCACCTTTTCTTTCTATACCATGCTTACCTTTCTTAGTCTGCACTTAATAATCTTCATGGATCCAATCACCACCAACTGTCTTGTATCTCCTCTATAGCATTTTTTTTTCCAGCACAGCTTGCTTGATTTCACTGTTCATCCATTTCACTCCTAATCTATTTACTTGCTTAACCCTTGGTTTGCAGTTATACATTGCTTTTGTCAGATACTGCCTTGTGAGTTTCGACGAATTGTCAACATCTGTTTCGCTTAGTCATCTACCCAATGTACTGATGCTACTGACTACAGAGCTTCCTATAATCCCACTTTATACTTCTATATATCCATTTTTGGCAGTAACAACTACATCTTGTGAAGTTATCACCAAATCCAAAACATCAGAGTCTCTAGTTGCTTCAGTCACATTCTGCTTAAGATATTTATCTCTCAGAAATTCAACAAACTCATTCTCTTGTTCGCATACACTATCTTCTCCTTCCCATCTATATTTCGGTAATTAAAGTCTCCCATCAGGATCAACTTCTTTTTACATGCCCAACTAATTTGCCTAAACATTTCACAATTGGTATTCTCTGCATTCCCTGGTCTATAACAGCATTCTATAAGATATTATTATTACTATTACGTAAGACCTCCAGGGAGTCCAAAGACTCATCGAGGGAGGGCACCTACTCTACAACTGTCTACACCAATGCCATCTACCACCCATCATCACTACTAGTATTTTCACAGACAATCACAAAAATCCATGTTCTCAATGGGATTCAAACCTGCAGCCTTTTAATCGGAGAGTGGATACACTGGCCACTCGGCCAACCAGGCTGGGATGTACTAACCAGTTTGTTTTAACTTCACACCATACAGATTCAAAATCTGTGCATGCACTATCAACTTCCACACTTTGTGGATACAATTCCACTGCAATCATTAACCGAACTCCTTCTCTTCTTTTTACATTTGTATTCTTCTGGAAAATTATATATTCTTCTAGTTCTATTCCCAACATCACATCCTCTTCAGACAACCAAGTTTTGCTTATTCTAATTATCTTTGGGCATACTGACTCAATCAGTGCAACAAACTCAGTCCTCTTGTTTTGAATCCTCCTTACATTTGTGTACAAATATAACAATCCCTGTGTTCTTGAGGCCAACCAGGATTCTACCAGCACCAACATTCTCTATTCTAGCTGCTATACCACACCTCTCTTTGGTCTGACCACTCGTTTCCCTGATCCTGACTCTGATTTCAATTCCTACCTTCATCATCCTCACCTTTATGCCTTCTGTCATCTTGAGCTGCTGCTGCAACCACATCTTCCTACTGTTGTACAATCTGTTGATTTGTGCTATCCTGCTTCACAAGTGGACTCGGATCATTTGCATTAACTTCTTGACTCTGAGCCTTCAGAAAACAATAGCCTTTCTAAATGCCCAACACCAAACCCATTCAAATGCAATCCATCAACTTTAAACCATTCCAACTTTTCTTCAAATTCACTGCACAGATTTACAAATTGAATTCACTTTGCTTCACAACTGAGCCATCTTCTATTCATTATCTCTACTCTTCTTCTCAATTCATGTTGTCATATCTGGACAACATGCCTATGATTTTTTCAACAGCACTACTCTTCTTTACCTGCTGCAAGAACGTTCTCAAGTCTCTATCAAATCTTTTTTTCCCCCAACAAAGTTATTCGAGTTACTAAAGAAGTTCAATAAGATTGATACAAAGGAAATTTTTCAATACATGATGATAGCTGTATAAGAGTGTGCAGATTTTTTTAAGGGCTGTTCCATTTATGCTTATCTAGCTATATAAAACTCATACAAACTTCACACAATGCTAAATAATAGTTAGATACAGATACGTGTGATATTTCCATAAATTCTCAATTATTTACCTTAAAGTGAAAATCTAATACAACAATCACTATTTGACCTGAAGTCAGCTTGTTCTTTCCCAAGTTTTTCTTCCTTTCTTATCTTCTCTTGATAGGAGAAGAATTTTTGTTATCCTTTTAAGTACTTTCATTAATCTTACCTTGAACACTCAAGAGGAAATTCTTGTGTAATTCTCACATTCAGTTTTATTTTCCATTTATAGATGGATGCTATGAGAGCTCTACAGAAATCCTCCAGAATACAACTTTCTGATCATGCTTCTGAATTATGCAATGCAGCTACTATATAACTTATACTTCCACATTTGAGCATTTATGGCCAAATATTATTCAACTCCAGCAGTTTTTTCAACATTTTTGGTTTCCGATAGCACTTTCTACCTGAAGTATTAATATGTACTCCTGATTGCTGGCCTCTTGAATATTACCACTGTTCTGTGTTCAACATCCAGAATACATTTATCTTCAATTTTAATTGTATTCTTTATCATCTGATTTTTTACAGTATTCTTTCCTCCATTTCTAAGCTTTTCAATAGCCTCCAGAACATTTTGCCTACTTTCTGATAATTTACCTTGTACATTCTTACCATAACTTCTGTTAGATACTTTTACACAGAGCTTAGCTTACTTATATTTTTTTCTGTATTCTCTCAGGGCACATACTAATTGCTAGAAACTTTCAATCTAACTTCGAATCACTCTTCAAGTTTGGATTTTTTCATCTTTGCATATACGTCATCACAACTTTGCAATCTTAGATGTTAATAAGGCTGTGCAACTTGATAATATATCACAACATATTCTAAAGGAATGTGCCAGGGAGTTGACATCTGCCTTGACATTTTTTTAAATATGAGTCTTGCATTGCTTCAAGTTCTGAAGGAGTGGAAGGAGGGCAAGATTGTGCTGCTTCATAACAGAGGTGATAGAACTCAAGCATTAAATTATAGGCCTATCTGTATGTCAGGTGTTGTGGTTAAGTTGTTGGAGAAGCTTGAGAGAACTAGGATCCAGAATTCAGTTGACAACAACAATGGTATTATCTTTGATGGACAGCATGGATTTGCTAAAGGGAGGTCATGTTTTAGTAACCTATTTACTTATTACAATAAGGTAACTGCTTCCTTAGACAGAGGAAAGGGATACAGAGTATATACCTAGATTTTGCAAAGGCTTTTGATAGATTACTGCATGATAAGTTGAGAGCCAAACTAGAGAGGATGGGGTTGAATATTAGATTAGTGAATTGGATCAGAGACTGGCTGTCTGATAGGTATCAGCAAGTTGTATATGGGGGAGCAATAGCCCAGAAAAGGAAGGTCACTAGTGGTGTGCTTCAGGGAAGGAATCTGTTTTAGGGCCATTACTATTTAACTTGTATATAATAATATTGGCAAAGATTTGGATGGAGATATTCAGTTGTTTGCAGATGATGCAAAGTTGGAACGAACCATGAAGAGTAGAGAAGATGTTGTGGTCTTATAATAAGACTTGAATAAATTGAGTGATTAGGCACAGGAATGGTGGATGAGAGTTCAATGTTACAAAATGTAAGATTATTCAAATTAAGTGGATATTGAATCGAACATTATTTCAAAGTAGAATAGAGAAACTACAACGTTTTGTGGCGAATATAGACACTATAAAAGTTTCAGCGGATCCAAGCATAAGCAAACCTTTCATGACAGGGGCAACTCGTAGTAAAGGTGGAGTAAGCTCTAATCACTATCCTTAATATTTCCCATAATGTAAAACATCTCCTAGCAGACATGTATGATGTTGTACATTATGGGGGGGGGGTCACTACCCAGACCGATTTTGACCTTTGTTGAGGTCTTGTCAGTCGGAGTAAGACTGATGTAAATACTTAGGTTGAAGTGATGCAGAACTTATACTTTACCATACAAGTTGCCAAAAAAGGTGTCACATCACAAAAGACACTAAGAATTACTGAAAAAAAGTGAGCCAAAAAGTTTCACTTTGGAGATGCAAAATTATTCAAATTAAGTGGATATTGAATCCAACATTATTTCAAAGCTGAATAGAGAAACTACAAGAGTTTCGTGCCAAATATAGAAACTATAAAAGTTTCGGTGGATCCAAGTGTGAGCAAACCTTTCATGACAGGGGCAAATCGTAGTAAAGGTGGAGTAAGCTCTGATCATTATCCTTAGTATTTCTCATTATGTAAAACATCTTCTAGCAGACATGTATGATGTTATACATTATGGGGAGGGGGGGGGGGTCACTACCCAGACCGGTTTCGCCCTTTGTTGAGGTCTTGTCAGTGGGAGCAAGACCCAGGTCAGCTAGGAGATGTGTTTTACATTATGGGAAATTCTAAAGATAGTGATCAGAGCTTACTCCACCTTTACTATGAGTTGTCCCTGTCATGAATGGTTTGCTTATGCTTGGATCTGCCGAAACTTTTATAGTTTCTATATTCGGCTTTGAAATAATGTTGGATTCAATATCCACTTAATTTGAATAATTTTGCATCGCTGAAGTGAAACCTTTTGGCCCTCTCTCTTTTCCACAAAATGTAAGGTTTTAAATATAATAAATTTAGTTTAATCCTTTATCCCAGTGAGAGCAAACAAAGTTGGGGCCTGAAAATATCTTCAGGACTGAATATAGTGTTGTACCATCTTACCTAAGTAAGTAGTACAACACCAGGCAACTCGCAGCAAAGGTGGAGCAAGCTACCAACACTCCTAACCCAGTATCTCCCATAATGCAAAACACATCTCCTTGTGGATATGTATACTGTTATGCATTAAGGGATTGGCCACTGCCCAGACTAGTTTTGACCTTTATTGAGGTCTCTTCAGTGGGTGCCAGGCCCAGAGTTGGAGATACCAGGCAGAAGCAGTAGCAAGGTTGGGATAAAGGATTAAACTAAATTTATTATAGTCTAACCTAGTGAAAAATAAACTTTCAGTAAGGTTTTAAAATTTGAGAAACAAAAGTCGAGATGCAGAATTTATGCTTGATGGGGATATATTGTGGGAGGTAGAGGGAATAACAGATTTGGGGTGATAGTGGATAAGGGTCTGAAATTTAGGGGACACACTGCCAAAATTGTGAAGACAACACAAAGATTCTGGGAATGACGCAGAGGATACTGACTTGTAGAAGTAGGAAGATTCTTGTTCCATCATATAAGGCTTTTGATTAGGCCACACATGGACTACCGTGCCCAGATTTGGTCACCTGGTTTTGAAAAGGACAAAGAGGTGTTGGAAAGGGTCCAGAGGCGACTTTCATCATATTCAACATTCCAGAGGTTTCTGACCTCTGGAATGTTGAACATGATGAAAGATTGAGAAGATGCAATTTACGGAGTCTGGTGGATAGCAGGAAGAAGGGAGATCTGATAGAGACCTACAAGTTGGTAAGGGGTTGTTATGGGATCAATAGAGAGGTTCTTTAGAAAACAGTGGGAGATCAGGGAAGAACTACAGGTTATCCTTGGAAACTATTATAAAGAGGTGGGGAGTGAGAAGCAGGTTTTATGCATGCAGAGTTGTGAATGATTGGAATGCCTTGCCTGAGAGGGTTCTGCAGAGAATTTGAGCATGTTTAAAGCACAGTATGATGAGCTGTGTTTATGATAAAAGGGCCTCCTAGATGAGTCTTGATACCACGGGGTCTTGGGTAATCATAATGATAATAATCTGACTGAATCTGTGTTTTACCACCACTGATATGGAAGGAATCCCTCTCATCTCAACCTTTCAAGTACTGCCCTCCTTTTCTCCACAGTCAGCATAGATCATGCCTAATTACTGTAGGAGTTATAATCCCAAGAATAAACGGCTTCCCAATACCGTGATGGAATCTCAGGAAAGCAAACTGGACAAAATTTACTAAATTCATTGAAAACAACATCAACATAATTTCGCTACAGTTGATAACTCTGAAAGATTCACTTAACTTCTCATAATATTTGGCAAGAAACACATCCTGGGAGAATTCAGAAAAATCTACACACCGTGCTGGTTAACTGACAGTATTCTTCTTCTTCTGGTCCCTCTTAAGGTTCCTTGAATGATGGCAGAAGAGCTCACTGGCATGAAGAAATGACCCATCTCAACTTTACCAGATCAAGTTGCAAGGCTTGGTTATTGCTCCATCGATTGGGAGGTACCAACATTCCAAACAGAACTAAAGGAAAAGTAAACCTTAACAGTATCGCAAAAATCTTGGGTTTAACACACATACACACACAGCTAAACCCAAATTTCCCAAAGGTATGAAAAAAAAAGAGATTCATCATCTTCATTCATCAATAGAAAAAGTTTTATCATGTCCTACATCTACAACAAATTCCAAGTCAGTAATTCTAGATGAAATTGATGCAGCACTAACTAAAACAGGTAAAGCTCTTGGCATCCTTCCAGACTTTTTTTTATTCACCTTGGCCCAAGAGCAAAATCCTGGCTATCTGATTCCTTCTCCTCAATAATAAATGATGAATAGCTCCTAAAACTTTGGGAGCTATTCATCACTTTGGCATGAATTAAAGATAAGTCTTGCCAAAACTCAATACTTCAAATGATGACCCTAATAACTAATGTCATATAGCATTACTCTGCATTATTACAAACTGGTAATCTCACCCCTACACCTATTTCTTCAGTTATTTAAGTCCTGTTGTAAAGCCACATCTGCTGTACTCCTGGTAGTTTTTACCAACTTTGCATCATCTGCAAACAACTGAATCTCCCCATTCAAACCTTCCCCAATATCAGTAACAGCCAGGTTAGGCTCTAAAACAGACCGTTCAGGCACACCACTAGTGACTTTCCTTTTCTTGGATATTGTTACTCCATAATCTGCAAACCAATTCACTAATTTAAAATCCAAGCCCATCCATTCTAGCTTAACTATCAACTTATCATACAGAAATCTATCAAAAGAATTTGCAAAATCTAAGTATACTACAGTGTATCCATCTCCCTTGTCCAATGCACTTATCACCTTATCGTAATAATTAAACAGATTACTAAAACAGGATCTGTTTTGAGCAATTCCATGCTATACATTAAAGAGAATGCCACTGTTTGTGAACCCAATTTTGGATGTTGGTTTTCACTGACATCTCCAACACTTTAAATAATGCATGGCATAGAAATTGGCCTATAATTAGAAGCTTCAGTCTTGTCACCTCCCTCTCTTATGAAGTGGTAAAATCTTGCCTTCCTTCCACTCTTTTGGAATGTGGCCCAGTAGGACTCATATTAAACAAATACGCCAAAACAGATATCAACTCCCAGGCACATTCCCTGAAAACAAGTGGTGATATATTATCAAGTCCAAAAGCCTTATTAACATCAAGTTTTCTCAAATCCCCATACACCTTCTGTTTACTCACAGTCCATCTCCACCTTCCTTTTCACTGTGCTCAAATTCTGCATGATATCACAAGGATGAACTTTATGAACTTCTCATTTAATATTTCAATTATATTCTCTGCAGCAGTTATCCATTTACCATACCATTTTCTTCAATCAATATCATCCATCAATAATCATTCTTTTTTTTTTTTTGCTGGCTACATATTGAAAGAACTCCCTAGGATATATATATATTTTTTGGCTTCATTAGCTGACCACTGATGATGCATTTTTTCATCCTTATCAGCCAAGTCACCCTCCTTGACTGTTCTGCATACTCCTCATGAAAATGATTATTACCATTCATCTTATGTTGCCTCTATTATGCCTTCTTCCTCTGTATTGCACACTTAATCTCTGCATTCATTTAATTTCACACTTACCTTATTTAACCTTCTAACTGCTGGAATACATTTAGACTTCGCTTCTGTTAGATAGTTATTGAATAGCAATTCAATAGCATTGATCTCTTTCCATTCAACTCCTTATTCATGCAACAGCTGCAAGTTATCACCATCCGTGTAGTTCCACATATACCATTTTCTCGCAGAAGTCCTCATTGTGGCAGGCAACCACCTAAGTAATCACTTAATGATCACTCTCACCAACTGGAAGGAGATTTGACACAATATTTATAATGCGATTCCATTCTCTGATGAGATGATCAAATTCAAGACTCTTGATCCTTGTGTACCCTCCATTACATACTTCCTGAGGTAGTTCACCCTCAAAAACTTGAGAAAATAATTTTATTCACTCCCAGATGCTACCTTGTCATTCCAGTCTATATTGTCATAATTAAAATCACCCACAATGATCAACCATTTCCTATATACTTGGCTAATTTGCTTATACATTCCATGGTCACTACCTCCACATTACCAAGTCTGTGGTGACATCCGACTAAGTATTTCATTATATTCACCTCTATCTCACACAATACTTCTTCAAAACCCCTGCCACCTTATTTCTGCAACTTCTAGCATTCGTATACAAAACTACCAATTCATGTATGGATCTATAACAAGTTTTACTAATACCACTTATTAGATGTAACTTCTTTATAACTTCCTTAAGCCATTCCTCTCTCATTACCATTCTAGTATCCTTTTTGAATTCAACTGTTGCTCCCCCCCAACCCCTCACATCTTAGGCCATCCAATTCCTGTCTACTCACTTTCACTTCCTCTTTGAGCAACAACCTTTCTCACAGTGTCCTTCCTGTTTCCCTGTGTCTTGCACAATTGCTCTCTCATTCTAAACTTATGCTATCTACTTCCCCATTCAAAAGCACCAGTTCAAACCCTCCTTTCTTTACTCTTCTGCTTTCCCACATCACTTCTTATTGGCTCAGATCCATTCTCTGCACTTGTTACTCTCCCTTCCAGCAGCAGCCTCTCCAAATGACTCAACACCACAAGTATTCAAATGCATTCCATCACTTTTATACAGTCCAATTCTTCCTTCAAACACATTCCACACATTAACAAACTGCACTCTTTTCTCTTCACACATTTCTACTAACGTATCATCTAAAATCTTTGCTCTCTGCCTCATCTCATTGGCATCATAATTGGGCAACACACTGACTACCTTTCCTATCATGATATTATTGTTTATGCTTCTCAAGAACCTTTTTTTTTTTTGCCATCATTTTCTCTCACTATTTTATTTTCAGCTGAACATGGTTTTTCCCTGTTAGCTCCACTCATCATCTGTTTCTTGAACTCAGTTTTTCATCATCATTCTCTCACACTTTCTTACGTTTAATCATGCTGTTTCCTTTGCCATCAATTTCACATGCTTTCTTGATATTTGCACAATCTTCCTTGGCATACATTTCACTTATGCTGCAATGTTCTCTACTCTGATTTTACACAAGCATTGTGGTCTATCAGCATACTGCACGTCCTGCATACTCACATTTGCATCTTTCTCTTATTCAACCTCTCCACATATGCATCAGCAACATCTCTCCATGCATATATACATACACATGCATACATGCATGCATGGCACTGTACAATTCACTTTTTCTTTTGTGCTGACCTACACAACAATCTCTCTTTCATTGCCATTTTATTCCAACACACTAAACAAGAAACAAAGAATTTAAAATAACACTATCTAAAATATTTAATCAAACACTGCATGACAATCACAAATATCAGACAACAATACTCAGTCTAAAAATTAAACAGTATGGGAACACAATTTATGTATAGTTAACTTGTCTTGCTGCAGCTCATTTGATGGTCGATGTGTTACACTCACCACAATGAACTTAATCAACAAAACAATATCATCCTATTATTTCTAGGATTCACATATAAACAAAACAGTTCATTTCTGGATCTATAAAAAGTTCCACTGATATCACTTATTAGATGCGACTTCTCAATGCATTCCTCGAGCCACAGATAGTTGAGCTTGGCAAGTGCAAGAAGAATGATTGTTATGGGAGATTTTAACTACAGCAGTATAAGTTGGGAAGAAGAAAATGCATAAGGGGATGGAATTTCTAGAATCCTTGAAGGACAAATGTGTTAGGCAACATGTAATAGAGAGAACAAGAGGTTCAAGAGTTTTGGATTTGGTCATAGCATCAGAAGAGTTGATAATAACTGAAATGACATCTCTTCCACCAGTTGGAGAGCGTGACCATGTGGTTTTGACTTGGAAGATGAATAGACATGCAGGTGAATCAAAGAAAAGGGAACATATGTAGAATTATAAGGCAGGTGATTATAATAGTCTTAGGTATCAACTAGGGGCAGTTCCATGGAGGGCATAGTGCTTAGGAAATTGTGAAGGAATATTTGTTAGCAGCAATAGTAAGCTGTTGTTAAAATAAAATTAAGATTACCACCTAAATGGCTACAAGTAACAAGAACAGAAAGAAAAATTGAAACATTTGTTTATAAAACTAGACTATTGAATGACACAAATGTACAATGGCTATATGAACAAAGAATTAACCAGTATCTAGATAAAATAAAACAAAATGAAGAAATAGAAATAGAATGGCTTAATATAAAAACGATACTAAATGCAGCAGCAAATGAAAGCTTAGGAAAGACCAAAAAATTCAATAAAAGAAAAAAACTGAAGATCTGGGATGATACAATCAAAGAAATAATCAAAAAGAAAAAGTTTAGAAGATGAAATAGAATATAAAAGAATAAGAGCCATAGCTAAAAGAGAAGTCAGAAAAAGACAGAGAATCATGGAATAAATTTGTTTCTAATTTAGAACATGATTTATATAAAATAAGACCCAATGTATATAAGATTTTGAAACACCTAAATGCAGATACCAAAGAAAACATAAAATTAAACACTGAATTGAAATTAGAAGAATTTCTAAATTAATACACAGAACTGTGGACAGACAAATATTTTAAAAAAGACAACTGGCAAACAATTAACGAAAATTAAATAACTGAAGAAGAATTAGAAATCAGCCTGAAAGAAACAAGAAACGAAAAATCACCTGGAGAAGATAAACTAGGTTCAGAACTATATAAATATGCAGGAACAAGATTCAAAGGAAGACTCTTATTATTTTTAAATAAAATTTACTCAACTAGTATCCCCCCCCAATAGAATTGAAAAAAGCAATTGTGATTCATATCTTTAAGAAAGGTAATAGAATGACCCTAAAAACTATAGAGGTATCAGTATACTAAATTCATGTTACAAAATATACAGCAGAATCTTAAATAACAAACTAATGAAATATTTCGAAAACTTTATTCTAGAGGTACAAAATGGATTTAGAAAAGGACGATCATATATAGACCCAGCCTTCTGCCTAAAATTAATAATAGAGAAAAGAAAAGAATATAATTTAGAAACACATATTGCATTTATTGACTTTGAAAAAGCATTTGACAAAGTTAAAAGAAACATATTATTTAACATATTAAAAGAAAGACAAATACCAAATAATATCCTAAAAGCTGTCACAAGTATATATGAAAATAATCAAATACAAATAAGATTAAATCATGAGCTATCATATACAAGAGAGATAAACCAAGGGGTCCGACAGGGATATCCCCTCTCAGCAACTCTTTTTAATATCTACTTAAATGAAATAATAATAAAATGGAGTAAAAATTTACATCAAGGAATTAAACTTTCACCTACAGTTAACTTAAACACTCTCCTCTTTGCAGACGACCAAATAATAATTACAAATTCCAAAGATAACTTACAGAAAGCTATTTTAAATCTAAATGAGATATCCAAAGATTATGGTATGATAATATCAATGGAAAAATCAAAAACTATGGCCTTTAAAGGACAAGATCCAGCAAGAACTAAAATAGTATTAGATAACAAGATCTTAGAACAGGTGAATTCATTTAACTACCTAGGATGTATGATCACTTATGAAAATGAAAAAGATATAAACATAAAAATTGCAAAATATTTAAAAATAACAGGAGTAATTAACTCTATATTTAAACCAAACCTAGTTCAAAAACAAACCAGGCTAAAAGTATACAATACATTAGCCCTACCGGTCTTAATGTATGGAAGCGAAATCTGGACAATAAAATAAAAAGACAAAGATTAACAACAGCAGAAATGAAGTTCATGAGAAAAACTGCAAAGTATACCCTATTTGATCACAAAAGAAACGAAGATATTATGAAAGAATTAAACCAAGAACCAGTAATTGAAAAAATTAAAAAATATAAACATAGATGATGGAACACATTCAAAGAATGAACACAGAAAGATTACCAAAACAAGCCTTAAAGTACAAGCCATTAGGAAAAAGAAAACCAGGATGTCCTCTTAAACGATGACTTCTAAGGCAGAACAGGTCATGCTAGGCCTAAATCCTTGATACGTATGATGATGATGATGAATAGTAAGCTGTATTCCACGAGTGAAGAAGCAGACACAATTTGGCGTAAAGTGAATGATAATATCAAACAGGAACTGCAGTTGAAAAAGAGATTATGGAATAGATATAAGGAGAGGGTCGGAGGGCAGATAAGCGAAGAATATAAGATGCAGGCCAGGATAGTGACCAGTATAGAGGAAGGCAAAACTGGAATATGAGAAGAGATTGGCACTAAGATATAAAGAAAAGCCTAGGGAATTTTTTAGCTGTGGAGTAGGAGAAATAATTGTGGAAGAATGACACTGTGGGATAAAAATGGGAATAGAGTGACTGATGCAGAGGACATAATGGAGTTGTTCAATGAGCACTTTATTGAAGTATTTCATCTTGGAGAAGAAGGTTTTAATACTAGGGGGATAGGACAGGTTCAGGATTTAGAGATGCAAGAGGAGAGTACTATATTGAGTACTCTGGATACCAGTAAAGCTGTGGGAATGGATGGGATTTCACCATGGGTTTTGAGAGATTATGTTAAAGAACTGACAGCTGCATTGACCTGGCTCTTCAATAAAAGTCTGCTTATGGGAAAGGTAACCAAGGAATGGAAGGAAGGTAAGATAGTGCTGCTGCACAAGAGTGGTAGCAGACTGGAAGTGTCTAATTATAGGCCAGGTTGCGTATCATCAGTAGTTGTTAAGGTCTTGGAGAAATTAGTGAGGGACTATATAGAGCATTGGGCAGATGAGGGTAATGTCATCTGTGAGAATCAATATGGATTTGTTAAAGGGTGCTCTTGCTTTAGTTATATGACAGCCTTTTATAATAAAGTGACAAGATTAGTCGACGAGGGAAAGGCATATACTGCCAATTTTTTGGATTTTGCAAAGGAATTTGACAGGGTGCCACAGAAAGTTACAAGTGGGATTACACAGTGCTCAGTACTGGGATCTCTATTGTTCTACCTTTATATGGATTGCAAGGGAATGTTCAGTTGTTTGCAGATGATGTGAAGCTGAGAAGGGTTATCAGTAATAGTGCGGATGTGGCAGCCCTGTGAGAGGATTTGAATAAACTAGACAGATGGGCAAATGATTGGGTTTTCGGTTTAATGCAGCAAAATGTAAAGTCTTGAAGTTTGGGATCCATCGATGGGAGGATGCATACTCTATTACAAAAGCTATACCGGAGGAAGCAGGGGGAGACAAGAGATCTGGGGGTAATGATTGATAGAAAACTGAAATTAAAGTAGCATACTGCAAAGGTGGTGGAAGGTAACCCAGAAGATTTCTGCAATACTGAGAAGGATGGCGATCTGCAGAGATAAAAGAGTTATCATTCTGTTGTATAAGACCTTGATCAGACCACACTTAAGACTACTGTTCTCAAATTTGGTCCCCAGGATTTGAAGGGGATAAATTAACTGTGGAAAGGGTACTGAGGCAGATAACAAAGATGGTTTCAGGACTGTACAATGTCAGTTACGAGGATCGACTGAGGGACTGCAGAGTTTGGTGGATAGAAGGAGAGGTGATATGATTGAGACTATTAAACTGTTGAGAGGCAGTTTCAGGGTAGATATCGGGGAGTTCTTTCGCTTGGTGGAATGGTGGTAATGAGCGATGACAAGGGACCATCTCTGGAAGTTATGGAAGGAAGCTGTGAGCAAGAGCGTGAGGAGTGGTTTCTTTGCTTGGAGGGTGGTTGAACCATGGAGTGCAGTGCCCAAGAGAGTGGTCAGAGCAAGAACGGTCAATGAGTTCAAGGAGTGGTATGATAGACTGTGTGTTTCCTAAGAACGACCTCCCATGATGAGTCATTTGACTCCCTGTTGGCCTGGATAATAATAATAATATGCACATCTCTATCATATCGCCCCTTTTCCTCCTATCTCTAGACTCTGGAAACTGCATCATCTCAACCTTTCTTGATATTCATTCTAGAGATTAGAAACTGTTTTGGTCAATCACCTTTGGACTCTCTCCAACATCTCTTCATCCTTTTGAAAACTAGGTGACCAAATCAATATGACAATATATCTATCTATATAAAACTTGAAATCAGCCTGAATTACATTTGTGATATTCAGTATCATCAAGACACATCACAAATGCTAATTTTTCAAATGAAATTCTACCAAAAAGTTGCAACTAACATGCCATATAAGCTTTGTGAAAATGCAACCACCCAACTCAGAAGAGGCATACATACACTAAAGCAGTGTTTCTCAAACAGATATCCGCATACTCCTTTGTAAATTTTCATTATTACCAAGTACCCCTTATCAAAATAATAATAACAATAATAAATAAATAAAGTATATTTCATTGTAAATGTCTATTTTATTTGAATTTATATGTTCATGTAAACAAAAAATATGATTTTTAATAGAACAAAATTTGGAATAGGTTCCTCTTCATTTCCCATTCATGAAAATCTAGATTTTAAGTAATTCATATCAGACTTACGAAGATTTTTCATCTTCTTCCTAGTTGGTTCTCTAGAGATTCAGACGACACAGCCTTATCAATTTCATTTGATCCACATACAATATCAACGTTTTCATAGAGCAATATATAGCAAATTCAAGTAGCTTACAGCTACTTGAATTTGCTATATATTGCTCTCTTTTGTGCATTTTATAAATGTACTCTTTAACCAATGATCCAGACTTAAGAATTTGAAAGCTAAAAAACATTACCGTATTTACTCGAATATAACTTGCACTTTTTAAACCCAAAATTAAAGCTAAAAAATCGTCGTCTGAGATACGAGATATATGCGGGGATTTTTGGAAACTAAAGTTTTCAGAAAAAAACGGAAAATGGTGTGACTTACCAAGAAGCTCCTATTCGTTATCGCTACTTTTGGCATCACGAACAGTTTCCTTGTGTGAATCAAAGTCATCTATCCAAATAGCTTCATCTTCTTTCTCGTTATTTCAAGCAAAAATTACCAGTAATTTACAATACTTGAGATACGTAATGAACAATCCTTCACAAATGACTAATGAGAAGTAAAAGAAGAGCACGAAACAGACAGCAATGGTAGGCAAGTAGAGACAGAGCAGCTATAAAGAAGTGGATATGATTGGTGCGGTATTAACAAAAGATCGCACGAACCAAAGACAAAGGCAAGTCAACAGTTGAGTTGAAATGCTAGTTCTCTTCAACCAAATTCCATAATATCTGAGACACATTCACTATATATTTCTTAGTTTTAACATGTTCACAACTGGGTGGTGTCAAGCAAAACCATATGTTGCACTGGCAACATATGGTTTTGCTTGAGTCTATACAGCAGTTTCTGTTGGGAGGGGTGATGTGATTGATTAGTTAGTGCCATTTTTATCCCCGTTGTCTCTAATTGCACTATTTGTTGAGAAATATATTACACAGACTGCAAATGTCTCTGTACCTTATTCAGTGATACAATAAAACTACTTGTTTTTCTTGGTCTTCAGTATAGTGACACTGTTGTGGAGGGCGTGTTGTTTACCTCAGAGAGCAAGTTACTATCCCCAGGACATGAACATCGTGGTGACAGTAACTCGCAATTTGAATAGGAGAATTCATACATAATATATAATTTAATGAGAAATATATACGTTTAAAATAATAATTTTTTTCTTAATAATGATTCCATTTATTAATGATGCATAGCCGAAAATTGCCATGTACCCCTTGAAGACCTTTCGCATACCCTTGGGGGTACACGTACCACACTTTGAGAAACACTGCACTAAAGGTAGTTCCTGCCTGTAGTTTACACATGTGCAGACACTGCCTACCACAAGCATATTAAAAAGGGGGAAATATAACAAAAATTATTCCCAACTTTGCATCATCTGCAAAGTTGGGACGTACCATGAAGAGTAATGAAGATGTTGTGGTCTTACAAGAAGACTTGAATAAATTAAGTGATGGGGGCACGGATATATGAGGATGCGAGCTCAATGTTGCAAAATGTAAAGTTTTAAAATTTGGAAAACAAAGATGGGATGCAGAATTTATACTTGGTGAGGATATATTGTTGGAGGTGGAGGAAATAAGAGATCTGGGGGTGATAGTGGATAAGAATCTGAAATTTAGGGGACACATAGCCAAAATTGTGAAGACAACACAAAGGCTTCTGGGAATGATGTGGAGGACACTGACGTGTAGAAGTAAGGAGATTCTTGTTCTTTTGTGTAATGCTTTGATTAGGCCACACATGGACTATTGTGCCCAGATTTAGTCACCTGGTTTTCAGAAGGATGAAGTTATGTTAGAAAAGGTCCAAAGGCGACTGACTAAGGTAGTTTCTGACCTCTGGAATGTCGAGTATGAGGAAAGATTGAGAAGATGTAATTTGCAGTCTGGTGGACAGGAGGAAGTGGGGAGATATGATAGTGACTTACAAGTTGGTAAGGGGTTGTTATCAGATTAATGCTGGAGAAGAATAGTGGGAGTCAGGGGAGAACCAGAGGTCATCCCTGGAAACTGTATAAAGAGGATGTGAGTAGGGGAGTGAGAGGCAGGTTTTTTTGTGCAGAGTTGTGAATGATTGGAATGCCCTGCCTGAGAGTGTGGTGTCTTCAAGGAGTTTGAGTGTGTTTAAGACATGGTATGATGAGCTGTGTGTGTGATAAAAGGACCTCCCAGATGAGTCTTTGACTCCATGAGGTCTTGGGGTAATAATAATAATAATAATTATATTAAATTTGGTTTTTAATTTCTTTCAGCTTGAGAACCATCCATGTCTGCGATGTCTTACCTGTGGAGAACTGCACGCTAATAGTAGTTGAAACATTCTCTCTTGTCATCCTTACTCTGTGGCTGATGAGCTAATTTGTTGATACATGCCAATGCTCTTTGCTCTCAAGTCTAGAATCAACAATCACAGCAAGCAACTATATTTTGTCCTATTGACCTCTACCTCACACCAATCTCAAATGCATTGTCTTCTAAGACACTATTCCTGCTGAACATCTAATTGTTAACTGCAATTCATCTGTTATGTTTCATGTTCTATCCCTGTCAGTGTACTCATCTGTCAAATAAGTTTCATTAATGCTTATAATTTTTGGCCAATTCTAACTAATGCCAAAAACTTTGTCTTATACCTGATACATCTAGTATAAATATAAATGAATTAGTATATACTATACTATTATTACTACACTATATACTAGTAAAACTTTGGATAAAATCAAAGCAGTTATGTAAAAAATTGAAAGAAAACTGGATAAATAGGCAGTGCACTGAGATAGAAGAACTACAAAATAGGAACAAAACAAGAGAATCATTCCTGAAAGTGAAAGAACTTAATGGAAAAGCAAAACGTACACAGTCTAATAACATCAAGGACAAAGATGGAAACATGCTCTTTGATAAGGAAAAGATAAATGGAAGGTGGGTGGAGTAGGTATGATGATAATGGTAACATGCTAGATGATTCACAACACCTTAAGTTAAACGTAACAACAGATACCACTCTACCCACAAGAAAGGAGGTGAGCACGTAATTAAGAATCTTCCTAATAGTAAATCCTCTGGGTGTGATAATATTCCGGCTGAGCTGCTGAAAGCTTTGACTGGCAATAATAACAACTATTTAGTGGAATCCATTCAGGACATCTATAAAACAATACAATTACCTGAAGTTTTTACAACATCTATCTGCATGATGTTGTAAATGAGCTAAATAGATGAGCTACAGCCAAGGAGAATATAAGTGGAACTGCAGGATAGAGAAAAGAGCACATTTGGGGCTATTTGGTGTGAGATTGAAACTAGTAGAACAAAATATACAGTTGGCTGCTGCTATAGACCAGGTGATGGAATAGATGGTGGTGATAGTATGTTTAATCAAATAGAAGAAATGAGTGAAAGGAGGGTAATTATTATGGGAGATTTCAACTATGGTAACATTGATTGGAAGGAGGAGAGGACACATGGGAGGAAGGAATTGGATTTTATGCGGTTATTAAGGGATAACTATCTGCAACGGCATGTAATGGAAAATACTAGGGGTCAGAGAGTGCTTGACCTGGTAATTGCATCTGAGAATTTGGCTGTAATGAATATGACCATGTTGCCACCAATTGGTGAGAGTGATCATGGGGTCTTGACTTGGGAGGTGGCTAAAGGTGTAGACTCTACAATTAAGACAGGGTACATGTGGAATTATTGGGCTGGTAAGTATGACAAGCTTAGGAGACTGATTGGTACAGTGTAATGGCATGTACAACTGCAAGGGCTAGAAGTTGATAGTGCATGGGAGGCAATTAAGAAGTGTTTGCATGAAGCAATGGCTGACTGTATACCTAGAGTCCGAATAATAAATCAAGTAGGAGTTAAATGGATGAATAACACCATTAAGCTTGAGCTGCAAAAAATGAAACAACTATGCAGGGAATTTAAGGAGAAAGGTGACCGGCAGGCCAGAAGGGTAATGAGTGTGGTAAGAAAAGCAAAAAAGGATTATGAAAGAACATTGGCCATGCAGGCTAAAGAGACCTAAACAGTTTTTTCGATATGTTGCAAGTAAAAGAAAAAATGTATATGGCAGAATGATTTTAAAGAATGCCGATGGTAGGGAGGTAACTGAATCAGTTGATATAGTTGAATTACTGAGCGAGCACTTTGCAACAGTATATCATCCAGGTGGTGACATTGCAGAAATGAATGAACCAATAGATTATACGGGAATTGTGGTGAATGAGGTGGAGGTGAGTAGTCTATTGCAAATCCTCAATGTCAATACATCTGTGGGATTGGATGGACCATTTTGTTTAATCTGAGTCTCAAGTCTGGGTTAGTTCTGAGGGGGTGGAAAGAGGGGAAAATAGTTCCACTGCATAAAGGAGGTTCCAGACTACTGTTGTACATTACCGACCGATTAGCTTAACAGGAATCATTGTCAAGGTCTTGGAGAAACTAGTCAAGAGAAGAATACAGGATTGGATAAATGAAAATGGGATACTGTATGGGGGGGCAACATGGTTTTGTGAAGGGTAGATCATGCTTCAGTAACTTGCTCACGTTTTATAACACAGTGATGGCTGAACTGGATAAGGGTAATGGGTTTACAGTGATTCTACTGGACCTTGCCAAGGCCTCTGACATGGAATTCTAATCAGTAAACTGGAGCAGATGGGGATGGATATAGTGTTGGTGAGATGGATAGGAGGGTGGTTGATGGAGAGATACCTGGGAGTGGTTTATTCAGGAGTGGAGTCCAAAAGACGGCTTTTGACTAGTGGTGTGCCGCAGGGTTCTCTTCTTGGACCACTACTTTTCAATTTGTTGATTAACGATATAGGAAAGGATCCGAGAGGAAGTGTTCACTTGTTTGCTGATGATGCAAAGTTGGGTAGAGCAATAGTGAGTGCACAGGATGTCAAAATTTTGCAGGATGATTTGGATAGTTTGGAGGACTGGGCTAGGGAAAATGGATGTCAATTTAATGTGGCAAAGTGTAAGGTTATGCATTTTGGAGTGAAAAGATTAGCAGCAGTATATCACATTGGTGGAACCGTACTCCAGGAGATTGATGAGGCAAGGGATTTAGGAGTGTTGGTGGATAGGGAGTTGAAGTTTAGGGAGTACATTGCAAAAGTGGCTAAATCAGCTCATCAAATCATTTGTTTACTGAAAAATACTTAAACAAGCAGAGACAAACAAGTTATTGTTCTTCTATATCGAGCTCTAATAAGACCCCATCTGGACCACTGTGCCCAGATATGGGCACCAGGGTTTCTTCTTGATGGTTAGGATCCAGAGATGAGTGACCAAGATGGTGGCAGGTCTGTGGAATGAACCTTATGAGAACAGATTGAAGATTTGTGGGTTGCAAAAATTGGTTGATAGGCAGAAAAGCAAGTGATATCATTGAGACATTCAAATTACTGAAGGTTTCTGTAAGATTAATCCAGAAGATATTTTTGAGAATAGGACTGGTGGTGGGAGGACTGGGGGCCATACATGGAAGCTGGGCAAGAATGTGGTTAACAAGGATGTTAGAGCTAGGTTTTTTACTTGGAGAGTGGTAAATGAGTGGAATAAGATGCCAGAGTCCATTGTGGGTGCCATGACTGTGAATGAGTTCAAGGTGAGGTATGATAGATACTTTGTGAATGTCGAATAGTTGTTCTTGACATGATGTTAGGGCCTCCCTCGATGAGTCTGTCGACTCCTTGGAGTTGCCTGAAATAATCATCATCATCATAATAATAAGATTGCGAAGATTACAGAACTGTGAGCCTAATATCCCATGCATCTAAAATTATTTTAACCATTGTTAACAAACAAATTGAAAGAGCCTTAAGCAGTGAATTGAATGGACAATAGAAAGGCTTCAGAAGGGAAATGGGGACCATTAATGCTATCCTGGAACTAAAAATACTAATAGAAAGGTCACTTGAAAGAAATAGGAACATTTACATATGCGTCATAGACTTTCAGAAGGCTTTTGACTGGATAAAACATAATAAAATGTTCAATATATTAGATAAATTAGATATAGAAGATCATGTACTTAAGATTATAAAAATGATTTACACCAAACAGAAAATGGAGCTGTTTGGTGTTAGGCAAGGAGGAGTTAGACAAGGTTGTATCCTTTCACCAAATCTATTTAATATCTATAGTGAGACAGTGATGAAAAAGATTGAAAAACAAAAAACAGGAATTAGTATCGATGGTATGAAATACAACAATCTTAGATATGCTGATGATACCATTCTAATAGCAGAAAACAGAAACAAATTAATCAAATTACTGCAGCTACTAATTGAAGAAAGTAAAGAACTTGGATTAGATATAAATGCAAAAAAGACCAAATTTATAAAAATCTCAAAAGAAAGCAGATCCGAGCCAGAAATATTCATAAACAATATGAAAACTGAATATACAACAGAATACAAATATTTAGATACCTACTTTACTGCAGATGGAAAGCAAGATAAAGAAATAAAAATAAGAACAGCCATGGCTAAAGATGCATTCTGGAAAAATAAAGATCTGCTCATAAGTTTTCTGTGAGTATCGAGACAAAGAAAAGAATGATAAGAACATTAATGTGGCCAATTTTCACATATGGAAGTGAGACCTGGATATTGAGAATGAGAACACAGAGAAAATGAGAACACAGAGATCTTTATTACAGGAAATGATCCAGAGAAATATTAGATTGGCAGGACATGTACTGAGAGGTTCAACAGGACAGAGGCTACTTACAGTTTTAAAAGGAAAAATTATGGGAAAAGGATCAAGACGCAAAAAATGAAGGACATGGCTTGAAGATATAAGATCATGGACAGGATCATGGCTATGCAGAAACAAAATGGAAAGCCATCATGGACAGGATCATGGCTATGCAGAAACAAAATGGAAAGCCACCAACTGAGAGAACTGGAAGGACATGGTGCTGCACCCTCTCACTGAGGAAGCTACATGAAGAAGAAAAAGATACTAATATTAGTATAAATGAATTACAACTGTTGATAAGAAACCAGTAATGAAACTGTAATAGTGTTAGACTACCACAGAATCTGGCAGCCCCCCCCCCCTGAAGGAATACACCAATAAAAAAGATGACAGAATGTGAAAATACTACTGCTGCCAAGAGGAGTGATTGAATGAGAATGGAATAACTACAAGTGGATGTTGTGAATGCATCTCTGATGAATGTAGAAAGTTTCTTTTCTATTGGTTACAAAGTAAATTAAGCTTTTCTAGTTTAATTTAAGTTGAGTAAATGATTAAAACAAGAATATAATCATTTACTCAACTGTAAGCAAACAAAGTTAGTGCATTAATTAACTAGAGCTTCTATATACAAGTAGCCAAATCATGAAGATAATTCACACAAACTTTTGTTTGCTTACACCAGTGTTTCTCAACATGGGGCATACACCCCACAGGGGGGCAATTAGAAAATGTACATATTTATATGTACATGTAGCAGGGTTTTTCTCCCGGAAACTCTGGTTTTTCATCCCGCATACAAACAAATCGGCCCTTCAGAACAAATTTACAGACAAAAAATACTAGCGGTAGTGATGGTGGTTGTGAGCCATAGATGGCGTTGATTGGTAGTAGAGGCTCTGTGTAGTAGTGGAGACGAAGAGTTATACAGTAGGTGTCCTCCTGTGATGAGTCTTCGGACTCGTTGGAGTTGTCACGAATAATAATAATAATATTTATATTATACTTTTTCAGAACTTGGTTGACTATTATGCTAGAGGAGGGACATCAAAATCTTTGAGACGTTGAGGTGGGGAATCAAGATCTTTGAGATGTTGAGGTGGGGCATGATCCAAAAAACGTTGAGAAACACTGGCTTACACTATTAAACAATAGAATTTTTGTCAAGTTCAATTTACTTTGTAACCAACTGACAAAATCTTTCCTCAACTATCTCAGTCCAGAGTAATATATTGGGCATTCCATTATTTACAGCAGAACATGTTCTTTTATTGCAATATCCCCCCCCCCCCCCATGTCAGTGTTGAGTATGAGGAAAGATTGAGAAGATGCAACTTGCAGAGTCTGGTGGACAGGAGAAAGATGGGAGATATAATAGAGACCTATAAGTTAGTAAGGGGTTATTATAGAATCAATGCTGGAGAGGTTCTACAGAAAATAGTGGGAGTTCAGAGAAGAATCAGAGGTCATTCCTGTAAACTGCATAAAGATGGTGTGAGTAGGGGAGTGAGAAGCAGGTTTTTTCATGAAGAGTTGTGAATGATTGGAATGCCTTGCCTGAGAGTGTGGTGTCTGCAGAGAATTTGAGTGTGTTTAAATCACGGTATGATGAGCTGTGTGTATGATAAAAGGACCTCCTAGATGAGTCTTTGACTCCATGAGGTCTTGGGTAATAATAATAATAATAAATAATATTCCCATCTGATTACTATTGCTAATTAATGTCTACTGCACAATAAAATAGTAGACCTATCCTTAGAGAGAAAAAATATATATGTTGGCTTACAGCACTTACTAACAATGCATGTTTTATTACATGAAGAAAAAAGCATCCCAAAGAATTAATCTCACAGCATGCAGCTTTTTTATAAGAGAATTAATGGAAATATAATATACCTTTCTATTCACAGAATAAAAATCACTGTCGATACTTAAAACTTTCTACAGATAGAGACTGAACAGTTATGAATAATTTTTAATTAAAATCAATTATCTTACTCTTTCAGAATGGTGAGCATTATTACGATTGGAATATGTTAAATCACTTTCATCAACACAGAGGTCAACATCAGAATCTTCATCTTGAATTCCTTCCTAAAATATTAAAATAAGACAAATTCTTTAGTATTTAATATGCACTCACTTATAATGTATATATGGAGAAACCAGTTTATATCTCTCTCCCTTTTATCTAGTGTAATCGAAAATATGATTACAAACTGTAAAATATATTATAAAATTACAATAAATCTTCATGTAACCAGCCATATTTGTTCAATGAGTATTGTGGAGGAATTCTGCTGAGGAAATTGGTAACACCATTTGCCACAGTACCCATCCAGACCTCAACAGTACCACTATTAGGTAACATCATATGTAAATGTTACTTAGTCCTCCTCAATAGCTTAATGGACCATTTAGGTCTAAATGCTGCCATCATTAGGTTTCTCTACCTATCTGTCTCTGTCATAGGCTACATCTGGTGTAACAGTTAGTTGTCTTAGGTCTTTTATTACCACATCCATCCATTGTGCACGGGGTCTTTTGTGGATCTTTTATTGTAAATTTTATTTGTACATACTTATTTGATTAACTGGTTATCTTCTTTACAAATGTGATCAAACCACTCAATTCTCTTACTTCTTATAAATGATAGAATGTTGGGTCTTTGAAATAGGCTTCATATCTTTACCATTATTATATTTTTATTCATACAACCCAGTATTTTATTACTATTATTACGGGCAACTCCAGGGAGTCATTAGACTCATCGAGGGAGGCCCCAAATCATATTCATCACAACTATCTGACATTCATACAGTATCTATCATACCTCGCCTTAAACTCATTCACTGTCACAGCATCCACTACAGACTCAGGGAGCGCATTCCACTCATTCACTACTCTAAAAGTAAAGAACCCAGCTCTAACACCTTTACTAACCACACTTTTGCCCAGTTTCCATGGATGTCCCCTAGTCCTCCCACAACCAGCCCTGTTCTCAAAAATATCTTCTGAATTAATTTTATAGAAACCCTTCAGTAATTTGAATGTCTCAATCATATCTCCCCTTCTTCGCCTATCAACCAACTTTTGCAACCCACAAATCCTCAACCTGTTCTCATACGGTTCATTCCACAGACCTGCTATCATCTTGGTCACTCGCCTCTGGATTCTCTCCACATCCTCCCCATCAAGAAGAAACCTAAGTGACCAAATCTGAGCACAGTAGTCTAGATGGGGTCTTATCAAGGCTCGATAGAGAGGAACAATAACCTGCTTGTCAACGTATTCTTCAGCAACCAAGTGATTTGATGAGCTGTTTTGGTCACTTTTGGTCAATTTTGATTGTAAGATGGCCCAAACTTTTTTTCTCAATAGTGTATTTTTGTTGTTGATCATATTTTGCAATTGTAGGTTAGCATTGAGCATAGATAACTTTAGTTTTTCTCTGAATTTTCTTGACAATATTCTGGATCTTAGAAGTTGTATAATTGCAAAAAATCCACAGCTGGCTTTTTCAGTTCTTTCCTCTATCATTTGATGCATACCATTATAGCTTTTAATATCGATTCCTAGATATATACATATGACTTATACTGTCGACATTATTCACTTGCACAAAGATATAATTGCCACCTATGAAATTGGATCAATCTTGATGGAGTCTTGAAATGCACATATGTTTAGTCTTTTCCTGGCTTATGAAAAGACAAGGCTTACTTGCTTTGATTACATTAGATGCTATTTGTACAACATCTCAACAATCTCCAAGAAAAATTATGCCGACAGTATAAGTCAGCAGGATGTTCTTATTTCCATGTTCTTTCATGTTCATTTAGGTTTTTAATGACTTTTTCCAATGCTAAGTTGAACAGAGCTGATAAAAGAGCATCTCCTTGGCAAAGTCTAGATTTTATTTCAAAACATGATGAATACTCCTATAGGAAATATACCTTGCAGAGGGTATAGCGATTACATAGTTATATATGCTTTTGTAGTATTCTAAAAAAGTGTTTCGATAATAAAAACACTAATGTAACTTTTTATCAAATTCATGTTTTTCGGAGTTGTCAGGTTGTGAAAATATGATCATTTGTTGACATTCCTCTCAAAAGCCATGATAGAATCTAATGATGTTTGAAGCATATATGCTAATTCTTTTCCAGATCAGTGTAGATAATCTTTTGTCTTTTCTATAATTAATGGTAATCACAGAGATCTCTTTTTTGAAAAAGTAGGGCACATGGCTGTATTCGAATCCATTGGAATTTGTTCTTTTTGCCATATTAGCTTGATAAATTCATAATTTCAGTTGGTCAATGAAAGTTGCTGCTAAAAAGATATTATTATTAGTACCCAAGACACCATGGAGTCAAAGACTAGGAGGTCCTTTTATCGTACACACAGCTCATCATACCATGCTTTAAACACACTCAAATTCTCTGCAGACACCACACTCTCAGGCAAGGCATTCAAATCATTCACAACTCTGCATGAAAAAAACCTGCTTCTCACTCTCCTACTCACAACCTCTTTATACAGTTTCCAGGGATGACCTCTGGTTCTCCCCTGATCTCCTACTATTTTCTGTAGAACCTCTCCAGCATTGATCCTATAACAACCCCTTACTAACTTGTAGGCCTCTATTATATCTCCCCTCTTCCTCCTGTCCACCAGACTCTGCAAGTTGCTATGTTTTATTTTTGTAGTAGAGAAGTGATTTGGATTTATGTTTTGGTGTAGTTTTGTTTATTTTTTATAGCTTTGCATAACTGAATGATTGTAGAGAATGGTGTTGAAACAGGCTTTTATTTTTACTATTTTTGACGCTTCCAGTGAACAAGACAAAATGGGGTTCAAACAAGATCAGGATTTTGGGCTAATGGGCGGAGTGAAAATCAAATGTAATTAATAGTGTGGACTTTTCAAGGATGGTATGTTATCGTGAATGCCATATGTATACATGGCAGAATATGAAGAGGTGTGTTTGTGGCGAGACTAAACAGGAAATGAGAGAGGGTATGTATGGATACATCTAAAGTGTGATATTCTGTTGGACCATGAGTATACTCGTACAGTTATCAGTTTAATGCATAGTGATGTGACCCCTAAAATGTAACATTAAACTGATAGCTCCACTCACATAATCTATTGAGGTCCTCCTGCAAAGCCACAACAATTTGCTCTGCTCTTCATTGCTTTTCCTAACTTTGCATCATCAGCTAAGAGCTGCATATCTCCAATTAAGCTTCTCTGCAGTTCATTAATTTACAAGTTAACTAGTGACTCTCTCCCTTTTGGGATACCAGTCCTCCGTGCATAACCTGCTGATATCTATCTGACAGCCAACTGCCCCAATTCAACTTGCTAGCCTCTTATTCAATTTCACCTATATCAATTTATTTACTACCTTGTCATATGGCAATCTACCGGGGGGGGGGGGGGGGGCTTTGAAAAACCCAAGTATACCAATGTATATGTATCTCCCTTATCCAGTGAATTTGTTACCTTGTTGTGGTACATAAGCAGACTGCTAAAATACGACATCCTCCTGACATAACATGCTGACCATCATAAAGAATGCTGCTAATATTAATGCAATTCTAAACTCCTGGTCAACCTCTCTAACACTTTAAGAAAACTCCAAAAACAAAAATTGGCTTACAATTTGTAGCCTTCATTTTATCTCTCCTTTCCTGTGAAGTGGAACAATTTCTCCCACTTTCCACTACTTTAGGACTCGCCCTGTTGCAAGACTCATTTTAAAAAGGTTTGCCAAGGATGCCATTAATTTCCTAAAGTAGTCCTTCAAGACACAGTGATATACTGATGTTCTTCTGCTTTAACATAACATTTACTTAATTCCTAAGATACCTCCTGATTACTCACCATCAGTCCTTCCTATATTAATCCTTTAGATTCCAGCTTTTCATGCTGTCCCATTGATGACTACAAATTACCATGATAAACAGCCCATTGAATAATTCAACTATATACTTTGCATCAGTTACCAATCTATCATTGTTATTAACTATCATCATCTTCATAGTCACTTTTCTACTTACCACAAGTCGAAAGAATGCACTAGGAATTTTCTTAGCTTAATTGGCTTATTGCTGCTCATACTTTTGCTGTCTTTTACCAACCAAGTCACTGTCCCAGCCTGCCTTTGTATTTTTCAAGCAAATGATTATTATCAACATTCATCTAGTATTGCCTACACTTAACCTCTTCATTCATTCATCCATTTAATTCACCTTATTAAGCCTTTTCACCTTTGGAATACATTCAGACACTGCTGCTGTTAAAGAGTTCTAGATCAATGCCCAAGCAGCATCTGCTAATTTCCATTCAGTTCCTCTTTCCAGCTATAGCTCCCAGTTATCTTCTAAGCTTTTCACAATCACCAACCTAGTTTTAATTATATCCCTTCTTTACTCATCTCTTATGATTGGCTACAACCCAGGTATTCGCTTCATGGATCACTCTCACCAACTTGGGGAAGATTAGATGCTCTGTTCACAATCACTTCCTCTGGTGATAACCAGATTTTAAACTCTTAATTGTTGTGTACCCTCTGTTACATACTACCTAAGATTGTTGTCCCATAAGCCTTCAAGAAATTCATTCTTATTTCCTGATGCTATCTCTTCATTCCAATCAATACTGCCTTAATTGTAATCACCAATAATGATCACCCTTCAACTGCTCACTAAGCCAAGTTGATTACAGATTTCATTGTCTTCACTCTCCACATTCTCTGGCCTGCATCAGCATCAAACCAAATATCTCATTCTATCAACTTCACATCATACCACTTCAAAATCCCTGCCTCTTTTTTCTTCTTTTATCTCCACACTGTGTGGATATAATTCCGTGCATTCTTTGATTAAAACAAACAAGGAAATATGAGGGTTGTTTGATAAGTCTGAGCAAAAATGAAGAAAACATTTTTTTGGGACAAACTTTTTTTTATTTTTCAACATAGTCTCCATTGAGGTCTATACACTTAGTCCAACACTGCTCGAGTTTTTTGATCACATCCATATAGTATTATTTGTCCAACTCTTCAAAATAGGCAGTTGTTTTGGCAAACGATGAAAAGAGATTTTCATCGTTTGATGAAAATCTCTTTCCTTCCAGCCATTTTTTCATGTTTGGAAACAGACAGTAATCAGAGGGAGCCAAATCTGGAGAGTAGGGAGGATGCAAAAGGACTTCGTAGAGTAAATCAAACAATTTTGCAGTCACAATTGCTCAGAAGACTGAGTGGGTATGTTAGTGGAAAAGAATCTTCTGCATTGCTCTCCCCAGTTTTGCACATATCACTAGTTAAGCCTATCCCGATATCATTAACCCCACAACCGGCCAGGACGTCTATAGATGCATAATACACTCAAGTAATTGTTTTGCACTTTTCCAAGAAGTCTATGAAGATTATGCTACGAGCATCCCAGAAGATGGTGGCCATAACCTTTCCTGCTGAAGGAATGGTTTTCACTTTCTTTGGTGCAGATTCCCCACTTGCAACTCACTGTTTTGACTGTTCCTTGGTCTCAGGCTGGTAGTAATGAATCCATGTTTTGTCCACTGTTACGAAACGACGCAAAAATTCCCCTGGATTCCATTGAAACAGCTTCAAGCTGTCCTTGCAACAGTTCACACATCGATGCTTTTTCTCCAGTGTGAACAAACGCGGCACCCATCTTGCGGATAGTTTTCTCATATGTAAATATTCATGTAAAATATTATGTATGTGGTCATTTGAGATGCCCACAGCCTTAGCAATTTCACGCACCTTCACTCTTCTATCATCCATCACCATATCATGGATTTTTTTCAATAATTTCTGGGGTAGTGACCTCAACATGGCATCCAGAATGTTCAGCGTCACTTGTGCTCATATGGCCACTTCGAAAGTTACTAAACCACTTATATACCATTCTAATCGAAGATGCAGATGCACTATCATGTTTATCAAGATTAGCTTTGGTTTCCTGAGCTATTTTGCCTTTCAAAAAGTAATGTTTAATCACTACATGAAATTCTTTCTCATCTATTTTTCACAAATCACAGTACTTGATCGATTCAAATGAACGCCAAACACACAGTAATAGATCCATCTGACTGAAACTTAGTGTGTGATCCTCCAACAGTTGCCAGCAACTAAAAATAACCTCGATACATACTGTTGGCACAATCTCTTAGACTTTGCATGGACTTATCGAATAGCCCTCATAAGTAATAATATTTATTTAAAGCCATATAATAATAATAATTATTATTAACATCTGACCATGGAGTCAGAGACTCATTGTGGGAGATACACACTATTGCACACACTGCTCATCCAGCTGTGCTTTAAACTGATTCAACATGTCTACATTCACAACACACTCAGGCAATGCATTCCACTCACCAATCACTCCCCTTGTAAAAAAACCTTCTCCTGACACGCTCTTTATCCAGTATCCAGCAATGGCCTCTTGTTCTATTCCCTCCTCTCCCATTGTATGAAAAATCTCTTCTTTGTCAACTTGATAAGTTGATTTTTCATACAAGGGTGAAAGAATTAATAATTGTGGCAGGTAAGAATGAACTGAAAGGTGATAAATTTTTTTATCAGAGAGGACTTGAAAGTATTGTTAAAGGTAGCGAAAGAAAAGAGTGACAGAGTTAAAATGGTGAGTCTGTTGCTGCGGTATGACAGAGAGGAGTTTAGAAGGAGGGCCATAATTGCAAATGACATTATGCACAGGTTATACAGACGGTGTGGTGTGGAATTTGTGGATGTGTGGAATAAGTTTGCTGGGCGAAAGGACTTATACAAGATGGATGGCCTGCATTTGAAGGGACTTGGTGTGCGGAGACTGGAAAAAGTGTTGCTGAATGAAGTGAAAATGGATGTGCAGAACCAGGGAAACTAGAACTACCAAGGAGGGGGGGGGGAGTGGATATGCAAACTTCAGTGAGACGGTTGAGTGTAAAAATTAATATAATGTAACCGAGCCAGCACTAAGGACAAAAAATGGGAATGGGACATTTAGAATAATGCATCAAGATAGGGGTGGGACAAAGGGATCACTGCATTTCATGTATACTAATGCCAGGAGTATTAGGAACAAGAAGGAAGAATTTTTGGCCTTGATTGGCTCTTCCTGGTCACAGGTTATTGGCATTAGTGAAACATGGCTGACGGAAGATGATATAGTTAGTGGGATAGAATGTGTAGGTTATAGTGTGTTTAGGAGGGACAGAGAGAATAAAATGGGGAGAGGGGTGTTATTCATGATAGCTGATGAACTGCAGCAAGGAGAATTGAAGTTGTATTGCAGGATAGTGAAAGGAGCTCATTTGAGGCTATTTGGTGTGAGATTGAGACTGGCAGAATAAAATATACAGTTGGGTGCTACTATAGACCAGGTGATGGAATAGATGGTGGAGATAGTATGCATAAACAAATTGATGAAGTGAGTGGGAGGAGGGTAATTATTATGGGGGATTTCAACTATGGTAACATCGATTGGAAGGAGGAGAGGACACATGCGAGGAAGGAAATGGATTTTATTCAATTATTAAGGGATAACTATCTGAGACAGCATGTAATTGAAAATACTAGGGGTGTGAGAGTGCTTGACCTGGTAATAGCATCTCACAATTTGACTGTAACGAATATGACCATATTGCCACCTACTGGTGAGAGTGATCATAAGGTCTTGACCTGGGAGGTGACTAAAGGTGTGGAATTTTTGACTAAGACAGGGTATATGTGGAATTACCGTGCTGGCAAGTTTGACAAGCTTAGGAGATTGCTTGGATCAGTGCCATGGCATGTACAACTGCAAGGGCTGGACGTAGATAGTGCATGGGAAGTGGTCAAGGAACATTTACAGGAGGTTATGGCTGATTGTATACCTAAGGTCTGAATAGTAAAACAAGTACAGGTTAAATGGATGAATAACACCATTAAGCTTGAGCTGCAAAAAAAGAAACAACTGTGGAGGGAATTTAAAGAAAGGGGTGACCTGCAGGCACACAAATGGTATAAAGTGCAGGCCAGAAGGGTAACGAGTGTGGTAAAAACAGCATAAGCCGATTATGAAAGGAAACTAGCTATGCAAGCAAAAGAGAATCCCAAACAGTTCTTTCAATATGCTGCAAGCAAGAAAAAACTGTACATTGCAAAATGATTTTAAGGAATGACGATGGTAAGGAGGTCACTGAACCAGTCGATATAGTGGAGTTACTGAGCGCGCACTTTGCAAAAGTATTTGCAAAAGTATATCATCCAGGTGGTGACATTGAAAAAATGAACGAACCATTAGTTTATACGGGAATTGTGATGAATGAAGTGGAGGTGAATAGTCTATTACAGAACCTTAATATGAATACATCTGTGGGATTGGATGGTATACCGGCACGGGTCTTGTGTGAAGCAACTAAGGAATTATCAGTGCCCATGACCATGTTGTTTAATCTGAGTCTCAGGTCTGGTTTAGTCCCGAAGGTGTGGAAAGAGGGGAAAATAGTTTCACTGCATAAAGGAGGATCCAAGACTATGGTGGCAAATTACCGACCGATCAGCATATCAGGAGTCATTGTCAAGGTCTTGGAGAAAGTAGTCAAGGGAAAAATACAGGAATGGATTAATGAAAATGAGATACTGTACAGGGGACAGCATGGCTTTGTGAAGGGTAGATCATGCCTCAGTAACTTGCTCAAGTTCTATAACAAGGTGACAGCAGAACTGGATAAGGGAAATGGGTTTACGGTGATACTGCTGGACCTGGCAAAAGCGTTTGACAGGATACCACATGGAATTATAATCCGTAAGCTATAACATATGGGAATGGATATAGAGTTGGTGAGATGGATAGGTGGGTGGTTGATGGAGATATATCAAAGAGTAGTTTATTCAGGAGTGGAGTCCAAAAGACGGCCTGTGACTAGTGGTGTGCCGCAGGATTCTGTTCTTGCACCACTGCTGTTTAATCTGTTCATTAACGATATAGGGAAGGATCTAAGTGAAACAGTTCATTTGTTCGCTGATGATGCAAAGTTGGGTAGGGCGATAGTGAATGCAGAAGATGTCAAAGGTCTTGCAGGATGACTTAGATAGATTGGAGTTCTGGGCTAAGGAGAATGGATGTCAATTTAATGTGACAAAGTGTAAGGTTATGCATTTTGGGGTGAAAAGATTAGCAGCAGTATACCACATTGGTGGAACTGTACTCCAAGAGATTGATGAGGCCAGGGACTTGGGAGTGTTTGGTGGATAGGGAGATGAAGTTTAGGGGGACACATTGCAAAAGTAGCTAAAACAGCTCATCAACTCACTTGGTTGTTGAAAAATACCTTGACGAGCAGAGACAAGCAAGTTATTATACCTCTGTACCGAGCCCTGATAAGACCTCATCTCGACTACTGTGCCCAGATTTGGTCACCTCGGTTCCTTCTTGATGGGGAGGAGGTGGAAAGAATCCAGAGGCGAGTGACTAAGATGGTAGCAGGTCTATGGAATGAACCATATGAGAACAGGTTGAAGATTTGTGGGTTGCAGAAACTAGTTGATAGGCGGAAAAGGGGAGATATGATTGAGACATTCAAATTGCTAAAAGGATTCTATAAGATTAATTCAGAGGATATTTTTGAGATCAGGACTGGTGGTGGGAGAACTAGGGGACACCTATGGAAGCTGGGCAAGTGTGTGGTTAGCAGGGGTGTTAGAGCTGGGTTCTTTACTATTAGAGTGGTAAATGAGTGGAATAAGCTGCCAGAGTCTGTTGTGGGTGCTATGACAGTGAGCGAGTTCAAGGCAAGGTATGATAGATACTGTGAGAATGTCAAATAGTTGTGTTGACATGGAGTTTAGGGCCTCCCTCGATGAGTCTAAGGACTCCCTGGAGTAGCCCGAAATAATAACAACAACAACCCCTGATTAGCTTATGTCTCAATCATATTTCCCCCTCTTCCTCCTATTCATCAGACTTTGCAACTTACATTCTCGCAATCTCTCTTCATACTCAACATTCCAAAGACCACTGACAACCTTTGTGAATCTTTTCTGGACTCTTTACAACATATCCTCATCACCATGAAAACCCAGCTACCAAACCTGTGCACAATAATCTGTGCACAACAATGAGGCCTGATCAATGCCTTATATGATATCATAACCTCTCTATTTCTGCATGTCAGGGTCCTCTGAATCATTGCCATTATCCGATGTGACATCTTCAGAACTTGTGCAACATGGTCCTTGAATTTCGAGTCCTTGTCCACCATCCCTAGAGCTCTCATCTCCTCTACTTCCTTTTAAAGTTTCCCCACCAAGTGTATACTTTGCATCCCATTGTTGCTTACCAAATCTCAAAACCTTCCACTTTGCAACATTGAATTGACAGTTCCGCTTACCTGCCCATTCATGCAATCTATTGAAGTCTTTGTAAGGCCATAACATCCACTTGACTCTGCACTGCTCTCCCCAGTTTTGCACACATCAATAGTTAAGCCTATCCCAATATCATTAACCCCACAACCGGCCAGGACGTCAATAGATATCAAGCTAAATCTGGATAGAATTCTAACACCTATTGAATAACATGGATAAGAAGTGCAATTCAGTCTCACTGTTTATCCACCTCAGTCTGTAGGGGTGTTAAAATACAAATTTAACAACAATGGTCCCAAAACTGACCACTGTGGTGAACCACTAGTAATCTTCTTTCAGGATAATGCACTCCCCATATACAACTTTCTGATACCTATCCAACAGCCAGTCACTGATTATTATTAAACAAGACCTCATGGAGCCAAAGACTCATCTGGGAGGTCCTTTTATCACACACACATCTCATCATACCGTGTCTTAAACACACTCAAACTCCTTGCAGACACTACACTCTTAGGCAAGGCATTCCAATCAGTCACAACTCTGCATGAAAAAAACCTGCCTCTCACTCCCCTATTCACACCCTCTTTATACAGTATCCAGGGATGACCTTTGGTTCTCCCCTGATTTCCAACTATTCTCTGTAGAACTTCTCCACCATTGATCTTATAACACCCCTTTACTAACTTGCGGGTCTCTATCATGTCTCCCCTCTTCCTTCTCTCCACAAGACTCTGCAAATTACATCTTCTCAATCTTTCCTCATACTCAACATTCCAGAGGTTAGAAACTACCTTAGTCAGTCGCCTTTGGACTCTTTCCAACATCTCTTCATCCTTCTGAAAACCAGGTGACCAAATCTGGGCACAATAGTCCATGTGTGGCCTAATCAGAGCCTTATACAATGGAACAAGAATCTCCCTACTTCTACACGTCAGTGTCCTCCGCATCATTCCCAGAAGTCTGTGTTGTCTTCACAATTTTCGCGATGTGTCCCCTAAATTTTAGATCCTTATCCACCATCACCCCAAGATCTCTTATTTCCTCTACTTCCAACAATATATTCTCACCAAGAATAAATTCTGCATAACATCTTTGTTTTCCAAATTTTAAAACCTTACATTTTGCAACATTGAACTCACATCCCCATTTGCTTGCCCAATCACTCGATTTATTCAAGTCTTCTTGCAAGGCCACAACATCTTCAATACTCTTTATGGTTCGTCCCAACTTTGCATCATCTGCAAACAACTGAATATCTCCATCCAAATCTTCACCAATATCATTAATATACAAGTTAAATAGTAATGGCCCTAAAACAGATCCCTGGGGCACTCCACTAGTGACTTTCCTTTTCATGGATATCGCACCCCCATACACAACTTGTTGATACCTATCAGATAGCCAGTCTCCAATGCAGTGCACTAATCTAATATCCAACCCCATCTGCTCTAGTTTGACTGTCAACTATTCATGAGGTACTCTATCAAAAGCTTTTGCGAAATCCAAGTATATTACTGTGTATCCTTCTCCTCTGTCCAAGGAAGCAGTCACTTTATTGTAATAAGTAAGTAGATTACTAAAACATGACCTCCCTTTAGCAAATCTATGCTGTCCATCAAAGATTATACCATTGTTGTCAACCCAACTCTGGATCCTAGTTCTCACAAGCTTCTCCCACAACTTAACCACAACACTTGACACAGAGATAGGCCTATAGTTTGATGCTTGAGTTCGATCACCTCCTTTATGAAGTGGCACAATCTTGCCCTCCTTCCACTCTTAAGGAATTTGACCAAGTGCAAGACTCATCATCATCAAATTCCTGCCATGTACCCTCAAGGGGTGTACAGGATATGACAGTACTACATGAAAAAATTACATCATTACTAACTTCCTATCTACAATTTTCCTCCAAATCAGTCTGTTACTTGTCAAGACTCCAACATTATCAGATCTTATATTTCTATCGTCTAAGGCACTTTGTACCGTATCAATCCACCTATATCTTGGTCTTCCTCTGGGTCGTTTTCCTGCTAACCTGGCAGAGAACACTTGTTTTGCTAATCTTTCCTCTCCCATTCTATTTAAGTGACCATACCATCTGAGATTAGCTCTGCTAACGCATTCCTGGATGCTGACAATGTCAAGTTCTTTCCTAATATCCTCGTTTTTAATATGATATTGCCATTGATGCCATCTGTTCACGCCTCTAATCTTTCTCAGGACTCTCATATCTGCGGTCTCTAGTCTTTGGTCAAGTGTTTTACTTCTGACCCAGCTCTCAGATCCATAAGTTAAAATTGGTTTGAACACTGTCTTGTATACAGCTAATTTAGTGTTCCGACTAATTTCTTTCTTATTCCATATGAATTTATTCAATTGACTTCCCACCATACCAGCTTTGCTGATTCTGTTGTCTATTTCTATATTTAGTTTACCATCTTCAGTAAAAATTGTGCATAAGTAGCTGAAATGTTTTACTTGTTCCACAGGTTCTCCATTCACAACACAGTTGACATTTTCAATGATTCTGCCTATTTTCATTGTCTTTGTCTTTTTATTGCTGACCTTCATACCATATCTATTACAACAGCTATTCAATTTAGTCAGAGAATCTTGCAGACTTGTAGCGGATTTATTTAGAAGTATAACATCATCCGCATAAAGCAAAGAGCTGACATTAACATCTCCAATTTTGATATCAGGTTTAATACCACATTCCTTCATAATGTGATCCATATAGATAATGAATAACAGAGGGGATAATGTACATCCTTGTCTCACACCAGATTTAACATTAAACCATCTTCCTCTACTTCCTTCAATTCTAACTGCTGACTCACAACTCAAATAAAGACTAAGTATCGCTTGATATAATGCCCCATTGACACCATATAACTGCAGCGTATTGAATAGCTTCTCTCTTGGCACCTTGTCATATGCTTTTTCCAAATCGACAAAACTTAAATACAGATCTGTGTTATATTCCCATGCTTTCTCGACTATTTGTCGTAAAGTGAAGATCTGATCCTGACAGCCTCTATTTGGCCTGAATCCAGCTTGTTCTTCACCAAGCTTTTCTTCCACAATTCTTCTCAACCGTTTCTCAAGTATACTTGCATAGATCTTGCCAGGAACACTCAGTAGGGAAATACCTCTGTAATTCTCACATTCAGTTTTATTTCCCTTTTTATATATGGGTACTATGAGAGCTCTACTCCAATCATCGGGAATTCGTCCCTCTGTCCAGGCTTTCTGAATTATGCAGTGCAGCCACTGTAAGACTCTTATACCACCATACTTCAGCATTTCTGGTCAAATATCATCTACTCCTGCTGCCTTTCCACATTTCAAGCCTTTGATGGCTTTTTCTACTTCAAGTATGGATATGTATTCCTGACTGCATGCCTGGTCAGTGTTTTTTATCACTGTGCTGTCATCACTGCTTGTTTCATTTAGCAGTTTTTCAAAGTAATTACTCCATACTTCAAGGATATCTTTTTCTCCTGTTTTCATTTCACCTTTATCATCTGTAATTCCTTTTACAGCACTCTTTCCTCCATTTCTAAGCTTCTTCAACAACCTCCAGAATATTTTGCCACCTTCTTGATATTTATTTTCTATATTCTTGCCAAAGTCCTCCCATGACTTTTGTTTAGCAAGTTTTACACACTGTTTAGCTTTCTTACATTTGTCTCTGTATTCTGTAAGAGTAAAAGCTGACTTATTTGCCAGGAACTTTTGATATGCTTTCTTCTTTTCCTTCACTGCCTCTTTAACTTCCTGTGTCCACCAGGGAGTTCTGATTTTTTTTATCCTTGCACACAACCTCACCACATGCCTCTCTGGCAGAATCAATCAATGTTTCCTTCAGAGTTTGCCACTGAATCTCCAAGGTTTGATTCCTGTTCTCAAACTCTTTCATTTTCTTTTCAATAATATTTCTGTATTTTAGTCTACAGTTCACATCTGAGAGCTACTCAACTTTTATTCGCTTTAAAACTTTCTTACATGTTATTCTTTTCAATATGAAATTCAATTTTATCCTGCTCAAGACTAAATAGTGATCACTTCCAATTTCAAATCCTCTGTACACTCTGGTGTCCTGCACCAGGGAGAAAACATCACTATCAACAATAACATAGTCAATGAGACTTTTCTTATTCCTAGCCTCTTCTCTCCATGTGAATTTGTGCACATTTTTATGTTGGAACATGGTGTTAGTAATAACCAGTCCATGTCCTGAGCAGAAATCCAACAGATATTTGCCATTATTATTAGCTTTGCTCTTTTCTCCAAATTTTCCCAAAATATTTTTGTATGTCTCACAATCATTTCCTACTCTGCTATTTAGATCCCCAACAAGGACCAACTTTTCCTTTTTCATTGTGTCAGTTGCTTTTTCTAAAGCCTCAAAAAATTCCTCCACTTCTACCTTAGTAGAACCTTCTGTGGGACCATAGGCACAAATAAGTCTCATTGTCCAGTTCCCCATTCTCATATTTGCCCACATTACTCTACTTGAGACTGACTGCCATTCAAGAAGATTAGCCTCGTATTTTGTGTTGAATACTATGGCTACTCCTTCTTTTCCTTGATTGTCATTGCCTGAATATAACATTTTGTATTTATTGCTCAGAAAGATCTCACCAGTTTTGGTCTTTTTTGTTTCAGTCACCCCTATTATGTCGATCTGGTACTTATCTAATTCCTCAGCTAGCTCCATTTCTTTGCCATTCAGGCTTCATACGTTGATAGTACCGATCTTTAACTCTGGTGATGTTGAGTTGGGGTTTGTTTTCAGATTTGTTCCAGTAGCTGACTTTTCGCTGTTCGCCCTGGTTCCCTGGCGAAAACAACGGGGGCCTTGTTTAACCGGGCGACGCCCCAGCCGGCATGAAATTTTGTCATGTTGTAAAATCATTTTTTATTTTGGTTTAACCAATAAGAATACAATTTGGTCGGCTAAATCCCAAATTGCCAGCCCATCCTCGTTCGTTCAGTATCAAAGTAGATACCCAACAGGGTGCACCACGAGAAGGTGAGGATTGGACATTAGGTCAGAAGCCCTGGTCGGTTCTCCGCATTCCTTTAAAGGCTATGTGGAGGTCTCCTCTCAGTTATACAGCTTTGACCCTTAAGCACCCCAAGTGCAAGACTCGTATTAAAAAAATATGTCAAGGCAGGTGTCAACTCTCTGGCACATTCCTTCAGAATACGCGGTGATATATTATCATGTCCCACAGCCTTATTTATATCTAGTGTACTCAACTCCCCAAACACCTCTTGCTCACTTACAGTCAGTCTCTCCTCCCCATCATCAACCGCTCTCAATCTCTCCATGAAGTCACATTCACAAGATTTAAAGATCTTTATGAACTGCTCATTAGGTATCTCCACCACACATTCTGCATCAGCTGTCTTTATACCATTTCCTCCAATCAATGTCATCCTTCCATAATCATTCTTTCTTTTGCTGGCTACATATCGAAAGAACTCCCTAGGATTCTTTTTGGCTTCATTAGAAAAAAAAAAAAAAAAAAAAAGGCATTAGCTGATTTTTTTTTTTTTTTTTTTTTTTAGCTAACTGCTGTTCATACCCCTCTTTAGCTACTCTCACCAACCAAGTCACCCTCCTTGCCTGGTCTTTGTAGACCTCATGAAATTGGTTACTTCCACTTCTCTTATGCTGCTTCCACAATGCCCTTTTTCTCTGTATCGCATGCTTAATCTCTTTATTCATCCATCTCACGCCTACCTTATTTAACCTTCTCACCCGTGGTATACATTTAGACATTGCATCTACTAAATAATTTTTGAAAATCCCCCAAGCTGCATTGATCTCTTTTCCAGCTAACTCCTCATTCCATGCTACACCTGCAAGCTGTCTCCTGAGCTCTTCATAATCACCCCCCCCTCCCTTGTAGTTCCACATATAGCCTTTTTTCACAGGGGTCCTTGCACTGCTGGCAACCACCCAGGTAATCACCTCGTGGTCACTTTCACCAATTGGTGGATGATTTGACACCCCATTTATAATTACATCCTCCGATGAGAAGACCAAATCCAAGACCCTTAATCCTCGTGTGCCTTCTATTACATAATGTGTGAGGTAGTTATCCCTCAAAAACTCATTTTCTTTACTTCCTGTAGCTATCTCTTCATTCCAGTCTATCTTGCCATAATTAAAATCATCCATAATGATCACCCTTTTCTTATTTGCTTGGCTTATTTGACTATACATTTCACTATCACCACCATCCACACTACCAGGTCTATAACAACATCCCACCAAGTATTTGATTCTATTCACCTCTATCTCACACCATACTGCCTCAAAAACCACTGGCCCTATTTCCCTCTTGCATCTCTACCTTGTATGGACATAACTGTTGCTCTATCATCAATAGCACTCCCCCCCTCCCTTTTTTACCCCTTCTGTCCTCACGAAACACATCATACCGTTCCATCTCTATTCCTGTCAGGATGTCGTCCTCATCTAACCATGTCTCACTTATTCCGACAATCTTTTGGTGCACAGACGCAATTAGTGCAAAAAATTCATCTGCCTTGTTTCTTATACTTCTAGCATTGGTATACAAACACAACAGCTCATTTCTGGATCTACAGCTAATTCCACTGATACCACCCTCTTGATGTGAACTCTCCATGCTGGACTGGGGCCATTTCGCTTTCTGCTTCTTCATTTCAGAACCCTTTGCAATTCCATCTGTTTCCTCCTGATCCCTGGTCATCCCATTTCTTTCCTGCCTACACATGCTCTCTCACCTCCTCTTGGAGCATCCACCTTTCTCACGCTGTGTACCCCTGTACACCCTGAGCATCCCCGTTTCCCTGCGCTTCTTGCACAGCCATTCTCTCAATTTCTATACGCATACCACTCGCTTCCCCATTCATTTCCACTTCTTTAATCTCTCCTATCTTACTCTCCTGCTCTTCCACATCACTCCCCTCTCAATCTGATTCATTCTCTCTATTTACTTCTCTACCTTCCAGCAGCAGTCTCTCCAAGCGACTCACACCATAACCACTCAAATGCAGTCCATCACTCCCATACAGCTCACTTCACCCCTCAAACTCATTCCACACATTAACAAACTGTACTCCCATCTCCTCACACATTTCAGCCAGAATATCATTCATAATCCTTGCTCTCCGCCTCATTTCACCACAATCATACCTAGGCAACACACTGACTACCCTTCCTGTCACACTATTCTCTTATATCTTTCCAAGCAATCTCCTGACATTCATTTTAACATGCTCTTTGTTCTCTCTCAAATCATTTGCACCAATTAATACAATTAACTCTTTTGCTTGCTCCCGCCTCATATCCAATGCCTCAATCACTCTACTCATTTTACCACCTGGAAAACATACCTTGTGCATTTTATCCTCTAGCACACCTTTAATAATGGAGTCGCCATACAATGCCACTCGCTCATCTTTTGTTACCTCTTTCATGCCATCATGATTTTTTTTAATAGTTTTGACCTGAATTCTCTTAATTTCATTCCGCATCCATTTCATTTCACCTTCCGAATCTTGCGACACATTCTCTCTATCATTAACTCTTTCTAACTTTCTAACTCTCGACCCCCCTCTTCTCACTTTCCCTCTCATTCATCCTTCTTTGTTTCCGTACTTTCGGTCCAACATACGTCCAACTTTCACTCTCATTTATCTTTCTTTGTTTCTGTACTTTCAGACTAACCTGCGTCCAACTTTCGCTATTATTCTTCTCACGTTTACTGTCATTCAACCTTTTTTTATTTCAGTACTTTCGGTCCAACATGCATCCAACTTTCACCCTGATTCATTCTTTTTTCGCTATCATTTATTCTTTCGATTTTTTTCATTTGCGATTTCTGCATCACGCCATTTCTACTTTCATTCGTTCTCTCAATTTCGTTTCTTTCTGCCTCACTTTCATCCCTTTTAACATCCATTACAGTTTTCAAATCGCTCTTTTTCTTTTTTCCTGATTTTTTAACATTTTTTCACTGCTCTTTCTCACCATCCTTCTCCATCAAACGTGCACTCGCGACACAATCGGTACTAACACTTTCTGTCATCAATTTCATATTTGCATTCATCAGTTCCTTGTTCAAGTCACACTTCGCACACACCCTTCTTCCATCCGCACTAAACATCCACAAATCATTTATGTAATCGAAGGAATACATATAACAGACTTCACACTTAACGAAACGACTTAAATCTAAATTAAAATCACGGAATGACAATGCCGCTGCCATTTTTTTTTTCTCTCTGCAGGTTACTAGGTCTAATAATAATGATTTCGTAATTAGTTTAGGCAAGAAAAATCACCATACTAATAATACCGGTAGCGTACAACGTTTACAGCTGCTCTTACTCAAACAATTACGCATACATACTTAATTATTCCTAGTAAACTTATCTGAATCGGGAGCTCTTCAAATCGCGTCTGCAGTGCTTGGCTCACTAGCACCCTCTCAATGGTCCAAGAATGGAGCAACATCAATCCTCCATTCTTCACAACAAACCTGAAAAGTCTGGATTGGCTCAACATGGGACTGAAACTGACCACAGTATCTTTTGGTCCAGGACTCGCCTCTTACATAGATCCCGTTATAGGTTTGAATGTTTGTTCAAGGAAAGCGTGGAGGCCTTGCTCCATCGTCCCAACCTGAATCGTAATGACTGTATATCTATATCAAAAATCTGGGAAAGTCTAATCAAGATTACTCATTAATTTTTTTTTTATTTTTTTTTCAATCATGTCTCTACTTCAAAATATTCCGTTTCATACTTAGTGATATAACATCACACGCCGTGTTCTATTTTTAATGATCTATTGTTAGTATTCTAGCTTGCATTTTTTAAAACTGTTCTTAAAATACCACTGAGGATGGTTTGGTCAATTAAATATCTTTCTTGTGTTTACGTGCATATATCATTAAGAAGCAGATTTTTTGCAAGCAGAGTTGTGAATGAAAGATGAATGCCTTTTCTGAGAGTGTCTGCCGAGAATTTGAGTGTGTTTAAGGCAGGGCATGATGAGCTGTGTGTATTACAAAAGGAACTCCTAGACGAGTCTTTGACTCCATGGGATAATAATTATAATATAATAATAAGGATACTTCTTCCAACATGGAGTTCTGCTTTATGCCAAATGAATGAAGGCCTTTCCGAACATGTACTTTCCAGATGGATGGAGTAGTTTGATACTGATGTGAGTTATCCGATTCTATCTGCTGATTTTTTTTTTTTTTTAATGGGGAATACACAAAGGACCTCCTGTAATAAATTCATATTAATTAAATTAGGGAAACAAAACACACATGTTAAAAAGATTATTTTACTGATTAATAATAAAATAATAATTTTACGTTTCGACCCCTGTATTGAGGTCATCTTCAGAAGGATACCTCAATACAGGGATCAAAATGTAAAGTTATTATTTTATTATTAATCAGTAAAATAATCTTTTTAACACGTGTGTTTTGTTTCCCTAATTTAATTAATATGAATGCTGATCACCGTGTAACCTTAAAAGAAAGACTCCTGTAATAAATGTTGGAAAGATAGTAGCTGAATTGCACTGGCAATAATCAGTGCTTTTAATTTCACGATAAATGCAAAAGTATATGGCAAGTGATTGAATACTGTGAAGATCTATAGAATGTCACTCAATTTACATACGTTTCTGACTCTTCTTACCTTTATCCACTGCTCTTGCTACCCTATTGTAAAAGGGAACCAGATGACTAAAACAAGAGCTTCCTTTAACAAATCCATACTGTCCTGAATAAATATTATCCTCATATGCCAAATTCCATATATGAGTTCTTACCAGTTTCTCTGAAATCTTAACAACTATAGAAGAAATACAAACAGGTCTACAGTTTGATACTTCCACTCTACCACCACCGCCCTTATGCAATGTAGCTATCTTATCTTCCTTCCACTCCCTAGGAATCTGCCCTATTGCAAGACTTTCAATAAACAGCAAGATTAATGGCATGTTTGGTTCCTTAGAACATTCTCTTAAGATACATGGCAAAATCCTATCTAGTTCCCCTTGCCTTACTGACATCTAGAGTGCTCAGTATTTCAAAAACGTCCTCTTCATTCACTTCTAATCCTTCATGTCTTCTCATTTTGCTAGGAACAAAGACTGCCTTACCAGGACAGAACACCATAATAAAGTGATCTTTAAATAGCTCAACTGTCATTTGCCTTGGTCATGCAACTACTATCTCCATCCAGCAAGGTAATTCATATAGAATCATTTTTCTTCCTACTGGAAAAAAAAAAAAAAAAACTCCTTTAATGACAAAAAAGAGAAAAAAAACAAACCTTTTTAATATGCCTTCCCCAACCTCTTTTCATCTGCAAGTCCTATTTTTTTTTTACCCTGGCTATCCATTTTATTTCAAATTGCTTTTTTTTACTTAAGGTATACAATCTGCCATTCTGTTAATTTTTTCTTAACTATTTCTTGCACACTGCTGACCTCTCTGTCTTTAAATTCTTTCATCTGTTGTTACTTCTTGTTGGTTTCTAAGCTTATTATAATTGCCTAACTTATAATTCCATATCAATTCCTTCCACCTTGATATTTCTGCATGCCTATTTATCCTACAAGTCAGGATTACATAGTTGGGTGTGGGTATGACATCTCGGTCACAATGAGATCCTCTGATGCTATGACACAAGTCCAAAACTCTTTATTCTTGTGTTCCCTCTACCACACACTGCCTAAGATACTTGTCCTCAAGAAGTCCAAAATTCATTTCCTCTATTATTGTATTTTCCCAGCTTATGTTGCTATGGTTGAAGTTCTCCATAATGATCACTCTCTTTCCAGTTGCCAACTAATTTGTCTAAACAATTCCTGATAAATATTTCTTGGTCTACAGCAACATCCTGCTAAATATCTTATCCATTAGTACCCCACACCATATCACCATATCAAAAATAATTGCAGCCATATGTAGAAGGTCAAAGCTATTAGTATCATTTCCCTTTTAATTTTCTACCCTGAGAGGGCTTAATTTATCTCTCATCATGAGTAACACTTCTCAGTCAACCAAGTTTTACTAATATCAGTAATCTTTTAACCAATAGTATAACTGCTACTTACTCATTCCCTTTACTCCTGACATTTGTATAAAACCAGTGCATTGTCAGTATTTCCATATCTATTATTGCTATCTCCAGAGCTAATAACTTTAACACTTAACCTTGAAGCTTTAAAAGTAGTTCCCTGGAGAGCTCTATGAATTCCAACTTGAAAAGTAATTAAAATACTCATTTGAATATTACAAAATAAATTATGCTATGATATTTGAAATTAAAAAACAAAAATCTCAAAACATCCTTACTTGTTTTTCTCCTCTATAATATCATTTGCTGTTCATTCCAATCACTTACCTGAGTCATTTGTCTTGTGCTGGTAAATAAGCGAGCCAGAGGCAAACAGCAGGTTGGTACAGTTTCTATAAGGGTTGGTCTGCTGTGAGTCAGCAAAGGTTTCATATATCTAGTATTAATCATTAAGTAGTAAAACTGTGATAATGAAGAAGAATAAAAATGGAGATTTATTATCATTAAAAAATTCAAATAATACTCTAGTATTTTTCGACATTATCATATTAAACAATGCTTATGTAGACACCTGCAAAAATGAAATTACTATGTTGATTTCTTTTTCACTATTATTATTTTATTTGGTTGGGATTAAATACTCAACCTTTAAGATAGCATATTTTGGAAGGATAGAGAGGATATACATTTCCTTTCTTTTAGGCTTGCACAGTGATCCTCTTGCATTTTTGGAAATTATGGAGACAACTACCGTGTTTGAATAAAAACTCTAGTTTACCATTACTAAAATTTTACAATTCGACATTTCGACCTTTATGTCAAGGTCATCTTCTGGAGCGTACAAATATACACAAGAAACAAGCTATACTACAATCATACTGGTTTGTTAAAGACACTGACTAACCGCTACCACAATTGTTGGCCTGACCTCTGGTGAAGAAAAAAAAAAAAAAAAATTATACTTCAGCGCGAGAGTCCTATTATTTGTGTTGTCTACTATATACATATATTAACATCATTCCAGCCAGTTGGAGTGGAATGGTTTCTAATAATAGCAGATTGGCTAGAGTCCTGACTTATGTTGAATCTTTCAAATTAGGTTGGCTGAATGTGTGCTATCCAGATCCTTGGAATTTTCATACCATCTTTATTGTTGATATTTGGGTGGTTTATCAGGATTTCGCAGGATTCTTTAAATTTTCTTTTGTACCATGTTTTTGTGCGGTGTAAGGAGCAGGTGCTTTTCCAGTTGATTTGGTGTAAGGTGTTAAGTGCATGGTCTGAGAGGCCTGCTTCACCATAATGGTTATATTTAATGTGTCTAATGTGTTCTTTCTTGCATATAGGGATTGTCCGTCCTGTTTCACCAATGTACGGTAAGTTACAGGTGCAGCAGATGCAATAGACTCCAAGATGCGCTAATGGGAAGAGAGGATCCTTAGAGGAGCTGAATATGGTTTTAAGTTTAGTCGGTGGTTTAAAGGTGGCATTGAGGTTATAATGTTGTAGGATTCTGTTGATTTTTTCTGATAACCCTTTAATGTATGGGATGGCTATGGTTTTACTGTAATCTAGATTCATTTTTGTTGTGGTTTTATAGAGTATTTTATTGACAGTATTTTTGTTATAGCCATTGTTTATGAATGTGTCACTAATAATTTTTAGTTCTTGTTTCAGGGCTTGCTGGTTAGAGCAAATAGTTGTGGCTCTGTTTTTAAGGGTGTTTATGACTCCATATTTTTGTGCTGGGTGGTGATATGAATTCGCATGTATGTATTGACCCGTGTGTGTCGGTTTTCGGTAGACCGTGAAGGATAGACTGCCTGAAGGAAGACGTGTAACTAGTGTGTCTAGGAACGGAGTGAATTTTGGTTTTCGATTTCGATGGTAAATTGAATGCACTCGTGTTGTTTGTTTAGGTGGCTGAGGAATGAGTTTAGCGTTTGTCGACCATGCGGCCAGATCGCGAACACGTCGTCAACGTATCTGAGCCAGATTGTCGGTCGAAGCGTGGCAGAATCAAGAGCCCTTTGCTCAAAGGTTTCCATGTAGAAGTTCGCAATTGGAGGCGGATAATGGTGAGCCCATGGTTGTACCTTCCTTTTGTAGGTAGAATTTGTTTTGCCACACACGAAGTAACCGGACTTTAGTACGTGGGCAAAGAGGGCCGTAATGTCGGGTGGAAATTTGTTCTGTAGTAGGAGAATTGTCATTGATGAGGACATTAGTGAAAAGGGCAGAAACGTCAAAACTGACTAATAAGTCATCTTTGTCGAGTGTTATGTTTTTGACGTTTCTGCCCTTTTCACTAATGTCCTCATCAATGACACAATTACAAAATCCTACATAAAGTGTTGTGTGTTTTTTTTATGTAGGAGAGGGAATGACCTACCAACTCCTTGAGTGTTGCCGCTAATTTCTTGGCTAGGTGGTAATTGGGACTGTCTATTCCTTCCACTATTGGTCGAAAGGGCACATTTTGTTTGTGTATTTTCGGAACCCCATATATTCTGGGGGGGGGGGGGCATAGTGTGGTTTGAGTTTTTTTAACTGTGTCTGGTGGCCAAGAAGTGATGGACTTTAGTAGTTTTTCTGTTTTGTCCTTTATCCTCTTTGTTGGGTTATAATTTACCATTTTATATGTGTTGTTATCGGCTACTAGTTGGTTCATTTGCAGTATGTATGTTGACCTGTCAAGGACCACAGTGGCACTGTCTTTATCAGCTTTCATTATTATTATGTTTTGTTTGGCTTTTAATGATTTAATTGCTGCTAATTCTGTTTTAGTCAGGTTATTCTGTATGGTTTTCTTGGTATTTAGGACATTACTGGTTTCTAGTCATATTTTGTCTGCTATGTTGTTAGGTAGGGATCTGATGCCTCTTTCAATGTGGTAGATAAAATCTAATTCGTTTACCTTTTTAGGTGCTATTGCGTAGTTCAGTCCTTTATTCAGCAGCGTGAGTTCGCCGTTGTTCAGGGTGTGGCTTGATAAGTTAATCACATGGTTCTTGCTTGTCGGTGGTCGGTTCCTAGACACACTAGTTACACGTCTTCCTTCAGGCAGTCTATCCTTCACGGTCTACCGAAAACCAACACACACGGGCCAATACATACATGCGAATTCATATCACCACCCAGCACAAAAATATGGAGTCATAATCACCCTTAAAAACATAGCCACAACTATTTGCTGTAACCAGCAAGCCCTGAAACAAGAACTAAAAATCATTAGTGACACATTCATAAACAATGGCTATAACAAAAATACTGTCAATAAAATACTCTATAAAACCACAACAAAAACGAATCTAGATTACAGTAAAACCATGGCCATCCCATACATTAAAGAGTTATCAGAAAAAATCAACAGAATCCTACAACATTATAACCTCAATGCCACCTTTAAACCACCCACTAAACTTAAAACCATATTCAGCTCCTCTAAGGATCCTCTCCTCCCATTAGCGCATCTTGGAGTCTATTGCATCCGCTGCACCTGTAACTTACCGTACATTGGTGAAACAGGACGGACAATCCCTATACGCAAGAAAGAACACATTAGACACATTAAATATAACCATTATGGTGAAGCAGGCCTCTCAGACCATGCACTTAACACCTTACACCAAATCAACTGGAAAAGCACCTGCTCCTTACACCGCACAAAAACATGGTACGAAAGAAAATTTAAAGAATCCTGCGAAATCCTGATAAACCACCCAAATATCAACAATAAAGATGGTATGAAAATTCCAAGGATCTGGATGGCACATATTCAGCCAACCTAATATGAAAGATTCAACATAAGTCAGGACTCTAGCCAATCTGCTAGTATTAGAAACCATTCCACTCCAACTGGCTGGAATGATGTTAATATATGTATATAGTAGACAACACGAATAATAGGACTCTAGCGTTGAAGTATAATTTTTTTTTTTTTTTCTTCACCAGAGGTCAGGCCAACAATTGTGGTAGCGGTTAGTCAGTGTCTTTAACGAACCAGTATGATTGTAGTATAGCTTGTTTCTTGTGTATATTTGTACGCTCCAGAAGATGACCTTGACATAAAGGTCGAAACGTCGAATTGTAAAATTTTAGTAATAGTAAACTAAAGTTTTTATTCAAACATGGTAGTTGTCTCCATAATTTCCAAAAATGCAAGAGGATATACATGGTTGAGTGTTACTCAATAAGAGATGAATCGTGCTCTCTTAGAGTTGAGAATCACAGTGGAAATAAGACTAATGGCTTTGGGAGTATACAGTGAGATAAGCATTTATAAGACAAGTTATTTAGATGGATGTTGCTACAGACAGGAAAGATAAATGGTGATGGGCAGGAAATGTTCAGGAGAATTAGTCTGGCAAGTGCAAAGCAAGTGATCATTATGGGGGACTTTAACTATAGCAATATAAATGGGGTAGAGGAGGCAGCATATACTACTAAGGGAATTTAATTTTTGAATTTCTTCATGGATAGCTGTCATAGGCAGCATGTGGTGAAAGAAACACAAGGATAAAGAGTTTTGGACTTCATCATAACAATAGAGGATCTGATTGACGGAGAAGACATACTTGTCTCTAGATGGTGAGAGTGCCTATGCAGTTCTGACTTGGAGGATGAATAGGCATATATCAAGAATTTATGTACAATTTTAAGGCAAGTAGGCAGAAAACTAATGTAGACTTGAAAACCATCTTGGAGCAGTACAATAGATGAAACAATTTGAAGGAAGAGACGTCAGTAGTGCAAGGAAGATACTTAAGAAAAAATTGTTGACAACAATGCAGACTATATACCTTGAGCAAAGAAGATAAAGCAATCTGGAATCAAATGGATGACAAGACAAATAAAAGAGGAATTGCAGATGAAAAAGAGATCATGGAAGACAAAGAAAGAGGTAGAGAACAGGTGCATGAGGAATATAAGGCTCAAGCTTGGAAAGTGACTGGTATTGTAAGGAGGAAAAATTAGATTATGTGAGGTATTGCTATCCAAGGAGAATCGCAAGGAGTTCTTTCACTATGTGGTGAGTTTGGAAAAAATGATTATGGTTGGATTACCTTGCTGGATGGAGATGGGACTCGGGTGACCAATGCAGATGACATAGTTGAGCTATTTAATGATCACTTTATTAGAGTGTTCCAATCTGGTATAGCAAACTTAATTCCTATAGGAATATGGAGTGGTGAAGAGTTAGAAGTGAATGAAGAGGATGTATTCTGAATACTGAGTACACTAAATGTCAGTAAGGCAAGCCAACTAGATGGAATTTCATGTGTTTTAAGGGCGGTGCTGTGGAACCGACTGTACCATTAACTTGGCTGTTTAATGAAATTCTTACAACAGGAAATGTTCCTACTGAGTGGAAAGAAGATAAGATAGTGCCATTGCATAAAGGTGGTGGCAGAATGCTGTTATTAAACTATCATCATCATCATCATGCTTGTCAAAGATTTAGACCTAAAGTGGCCTGTTCCGGCTTTAGAAGTTATCGTCGAGTCTCTTAAGTGGACTTCCTGGTTTTCTTTTTCTTAATATTTTGTAATTTAAGGCTTGTTTTGGTAATCTTTCTGTTATCAAACTATAGTTGATAAAACTATTCTACTGGTTGTATTTCTTCTCTAGTTAACACTTTGGAGAAACTGGTAAGAATTCACATACAGAATTAGGCAGATAATGGCATTATTATTATTATGCAAGAGGATGGATTTATTAAAGGGCAATCTTGTTTTAGAAATCATTACCTTTTGCAATAGAGTAACAACAGCAGTGCGTGAGGGTAAGGCATATGGGTTATTAGTAAAGGTAATGATGTTTTCTCTTCAAGAGGATTTGAAAGGTAGGCAAATGAATGGAGAAATCAATTTAATGTAACTAAGTGCAAGTTCATGAAATTTGGGATCCACAGACTGGACACTTCATACTCACCTGGAGTTATAATGGAGGAAGCAAGAGATCTTGGGGTGAATGTAGATAGAAATTTGAAGTTCAAAGGTTGTGAAGATTTCAGAAAACTGCTGCAATATTGAGGAGGACATTGACCATGACAGATAAAAGGGTGGTGGTCTCCTTGTATGAAGCTTTGATCAGACCACATCTGGATTTGTGTGTTCAGATCTGGTAAGCAGGATTTGAAAGGGATGAAATAACCTTGGAGAGGGTGAGTGACAGATAACAAAAATTATTTTAGGACTGTATAATGTTTATTATGAGGATAGACTGAGGAATTTTGTATAAAGAAAACATAGGGAGGATATGACTGAGACATTTAAGATCTTGACGGGTTATCATCAGATTAACACTGAGGAGATTTTTCATGGCAGAATGAAGAGAAGGAACAGTGAAACGGAGGCAATCCCTGGAATTACAAATGGAAGCAGGATCGGTCAGTTGGATGATTTTTTGGAGACTAGTGAGGAGAACTCACCAGAAATGCTTTGAGGAGTCAAGGTAATAACACAGGATACAACTAAGAAGTATCTTGGCCCAATAAGAAGACCAAGAGACCCACGAATATCAGATTCAACATGGGAACTAATCAAAACAAGGTGGTTGGATAGACACAAAGACTGGATATAAGAGATTGCACAGAGAAGTCAGAAGAGCCATCAAGCAGGAGAAGGAAAAGTTATATACTAATAAATGTGAAAAGATAGAGTTCCTGATGAGGAGGCACAATTATAAAATGTTTCATTTAGTATATGATCTAAAGCACAAGTTTAAGCCCAAATTGAATGTCATCAAAGAGAGGAATGGAGCACTACCAACAGATGAATTGGAAATCAAAAACAGATGGAGAGAATACTGTGAGAAACTGTACAACAGTGGATAATGAAAATTTGGAGGAGCCCTCTCACCAGGAAAATTTCGCTTTGGAACCTCCTTCATTTAGGCATGAAGTTGAAAGAACAGTTAAGCAGCTTAACAGCAATCCCAGCAGAATTAATTAAAGCCACATGGGATGGAGGGATAAGAGTGTTTCAAAGATTGATTACAAGGATATGAGAGACATGATCATGGCCTAGAGATTGGAATAAGTCAGTTTTCATACCACAATACAATTAGAGTTGCAAGAACTAGAACTATTAGTTTAATATCTCATGCAAACAAGATTTTATTGAAAATCATCCTAAACAGGATTGAGGCCAAAGTTGAGGCAGATATGTCCGAGGAACAAGAAGGTTTTAGGGAAGGTAATAGTACCAGAGATAATCCTCAGCATCCCCGAGTTACCTTAGTTTGTACTACTTAAGAGACATGGATGCTGCCCAAGCATCAATATATTTGCCATTTATTAGTGCATTTGATAAAGGTTACATTTATCTGACATTTTGATTTCCTTAGTACTGAACGAGAGTTTTTGCTCTCTTATACCAGTTTGAAACAGCTGTCATGCCACTGAAACCTTTATCAAATGCACTAATAAAAGGAAACTCTGGGATGCCAAGGATTGTATTCTTGTAAGTTCTCAAGTGAACTTATGAAACTTTCATACTATCTACAAACATTCGGCTTTGAAATAATGTTGGATCTAGTATCCACTTTGCCTATGTAACATACTAAAAATTTGACAGAATGTCCTGTCTATGTGCATTTCTGCTTCTTAAAAATGCAGCACATGAAGAATGAGAATTTATGTATTAATCTGCGATTTTGGAAATGGATCAGAAATACTTATGAGAATCTTAACACGAAGAATTTCTTGGAGAAGATCGGTTTGGTTTCAGGAAGGATAGGGGAACAAGAGATGTGATTGGACTGTTAAGAATAGTAAGTGAAAGAAGTCTGGAAGTGAATAAAGAAGTTAATATCTGTTATATAGATTTTGAAAAAGCTTTTGACTTTGCAAAATGGGATAAGATGGTGGGAGTAATGGAAAAGATTGGTATAGATTGAAAAGGCAGAAGGCTAATTATTTCACAATATATTGGACAAATTGCTATGGTGAGAGACATACGGTGCAACAGAACCAGGTATCATTGGACGAGGAGTAAGACAAGGCTGTTCTCTTCACCAATTTTGTTTAACATGCATTCCGAAGCAATGTTAAAAGAAGCACTGGAGAATTCAGAAGAAGGAATAAAGATTGGAGGCAGGCAGATATTTGCAATAAGATACACAGATGACAAGGCATTATTATCAAATACTGAAACAGGACTACAACATTTGTTGAACAGATTACTGGAATCCTGTATCAATTATGGAATGAAAATTAACATAAGAAAAACAAAGGTAATGAAAATAGCAAGGAAAGAGGCAAATATGGATATCAGAATAAATGGGAAAAATTTGAATCAATAAAGACATTTAAATATCTAGGAAGTGTGATTAGCAATGATGGAAGATGTAAATGTGACATAAAGGCAAGAACAGTGATGGAAAGAGATGCCTTTAATAGAAAATGGAATTTATTCAAAAATAAAATGGACAGAAACTTAAAGAAAAGACTAATGAAATGTTATGTGTTGTGCGTTTCTCTCCATGCAGCTGAAACTTGGATGTTGAAGAAAGAAGAAATTAATATTTTGGAAAGCTTTGAGATGTGGATTTGGAGAAAGATGGAAAAAAATCAAACAGACAGATAAAATAACTAATGAAGAGGTCTTAAAAAGAGTAGAAGAAGAAAGAAGTCTGTTAAGGAGGATAAAAAGAAGAAAGGACAACTGGATCGTACATATTCTGAGAAGGAATGGAATCATCAGAGATGCCATTGAAGGAAAAATAGATGGGAAAAAATGCAGAGGAAGAGTAAGGAAAACAATGTTAGATGACATGCTGAATGGCGACAGGTACACAACCTTGAAAGAGAAGGCTCAGAACAGAAGAGAGTGGAAGGAAAGTTTTTGCTACTAAGAGAAGAACGAGCTCAATTGCAGAATTGAGCACGTTCTCAAGAAGAAGAAGACAGGAAGCACTGGGAGATGTAAATGATAGTATTACTGGATGAATGGGAGCGAAGACAGTATCACAGAGTCATCGGGTAGCATGACTTATGGTGACAAGAATATGGGGGCCAAGAACATTTATTTATGAATGGATGATGTGATTGAGGTCAAGAATGTAGCAGATAAAAGAATATTGATGGCTATGACTATGATTTGGGTGAGAGTGGAATGCTTTGAGAAAAATGAGTGGTCAAAAAAAGGAAGTGGAATGCTTAAGAATTGCTCCAGTAGCTGACTATTATGGTAAGATGAGGCTTCAGAAAATGTCAGATCATGTGATTATGTATAGATTGATTATTTATTTTCTTCTGGTTTTATTTATACCATTAAGTATTCATGTGAACATTGAAAATAATATCAGTGGAAGTGAGAAAAGGAAAAGAGTTGAAAGGAGAGAAAGTTTGGAAAAGAAAAGTTATGTTGGAGGTTTAATGGATTTTTTTACAACACTCAGAAAGAATTAAATTAGAATTTAATACTCCTATATTTCGTCCTAGTCACTAGGACATCTACGGGGATTACAAAAACAATTAATGTAACATGCACACAAAACTTACAATACTAAGCCCAACCACGTGGGTGACACTAAAGTCCTATCTAGGTGGAGCGCCCTCTAAGGGTGGTAGTAGGTGGCCTGGAATGTAAGGTGGGACCTCTAGTGATGAGTGTTTCCCAAATCTTCGGAAGCTTAATGCAACCGTATTTGTTAAGATTTGGTTGGTTTCTGAGAGCTGCTGCTGCTTCTAAGAAAAGTCTCTCTTTCTTGAATTTGCTGTGGTGGAGCATGGTGGTTTTCTTCCATGATACTCTGTGGGTGGTGTCCAAAACATGGTCAGCCAAGCCTGAATGGCCATAGTTGTGTTTAACGATGTACGACTTGTGTTCCTCCAGGCGGATGGATGCTGATCTGCTGTCTGTCCAAAGTACGCAAGCTTACAGGAACAGGGTACTTTGTAAACTCCAGGCAGAGAGAGAGAGAGGGGTGGGAGCTGATCTTTCGTAGAACGGATAAGGGTAGCAAGTTTGCGGTAGGGCTTATATGCTGTGTGTAGGTTATACTTTTTTAGTATCTTGGCTATTTTTTCCGAAGTGCCTCGGATGTAGGGTATGGTGATGGCATTTTTAAATTCTTGTTGACGAGAGGGATGGGGAATGGGGGATGAATTGATTATTTTTTTGATACTGTGTTCACTGTAGCCATTGGAGAGGAAAGGTCTGTGTATGTGGTTAAGCTCAGTAGTGAGGGAGGTTCCACTGGAACAAAGATTGTGGGCTCTCTTGGTAAGGGTTTTAATGATGCCATATTGTTGTGAGGGGTGGTGGTTGGAGAGTTTGTGAATGTATGTGCCTGTGTGTGTGGGTTTTCTGTATACAGTGAAGGCAAGTGTAACATTGGGCAGGCGCGTGACTAAGGTGTCTAGGAAGGGTAAACAATTGTTCTTTTCCTTTTTCATAGTAAACTGGATTCTTGGATGTAGGCTATTGAGATGACCGAGGAAGGAGTCTAATGTGTCTGGGCCATGAGGCCAAATGGAGAACACATCATCTACATATCTTAGCCAGATAGAAGGTTTGAGTGGGGCTGAGTCTATGGCTCGTTTTTCGAAATCTTCCATATAGAAATTGGCAAGGGGGGGGGGTGAGAGGGGGGAACCCATGGCGGTTCCTTCTATCTGCTTGTAGATTTTGTTATTCCAAGAGAAATACCCAGAATTGATGGCAAAGGAAAAGAGATCTAAGATGTCAGAGGGGAAAACGTTTTCTAAGAGAGATAAAGTGTCAGTTAAGGGAATATTGGTAAACAAAGAGGAGATATCAAAGCTTACCAACATGTCTGTTTTGTTCAAGGTTAAATTTTCTGTGAGGGCTTTAAAGTGGGTCGAGTTTTTTATATAGGAAGCTGAATTTCCGGTGAGGGGGGACAGAGAGTTGGCCAGCTGTTTAGACAGTCTGTAACAAGGTACATTGGTGGCATCTACTATAGGTCTGAGTGGGGAATTGGGTTTGTGGATTTTTGGTAAACCGTATATTCGGGGGGGGACGGGAGCGGAAAGGTTTAAGTTTTTTCGTGACGTCAGGGGGGCCAGGAGGACACCACCCACAGCGTATCATGGAAGAAAACCACCATGCTCCACCACAGCAAATTCAAGAAAGAGAGACTTCTTAGAAGCAGCAGCAGCTCTCAGAAACCAACCAAATCTTAACAGATACGGTTGCATTAAGCTTCCGAAGATTTGGGAAACGCTCATCACCAGAGGTCCCACCTTACATTCCAGGCCACCTACTACCGCCCTTAGAGGGCGCTCCACCTAGATAGGACGTTAGTGTCACCCATGTGGTTGGGCTTAGTATTGTAAGTTTTTGTGTGCATGTTACATTAATTGTTTTTGTAATCCCCGTAGATGTCCTAGTGACTAGGATGAAATATAGGAGTATTAAATTCTAATTTAATTCTTTCTGAGTGTTGTAAAAAATCCATTAAACCTCCAACATAATGTCCTCACAGCACTTAAGCCTCTACACAAGGAAAAGAAAAGAATAAACAAAATGAAAAAAAAATGAACAAATGACCAGCAAATGTTGGTCGATTGGTACAGCCTCTGCTACTAATGGCTAGCATAAAGTTAAGCAAGTCTGAGTGCAGTTAGTAATTGGAAGGGGTTTAACTGTTCGATGCTGTTGGCACACTCTCCCTTGATGAGTCTTTGGACTCCCTGAAGGTGTCACATAATAATAACAATGCCAGTGTAATGTGAATGAGATAGTGAGGCTGTGAGAGATGTAATGTATAGTGATTTATGACTCAAGTTATCCAGAACAGAATGTTTGAGTAGTCCTTGCTTAAAGAAATGATAGTTTAATCATTGCAATAAAGAGATAAAAATTTAGAAAATTTAGAAATCAGTACAAATGACAGATTTGTAAGCAATGTTAGAGATTGTGCATCAGAAATGCAAAGTAAGGATATTTATTGTGTTGCTTCAGTATGATGATGGAGAGCTGAGAAAATGAAGGGCATTCTAGTGAGAACATTTAGGAAGATAGACCTCAAAATCATGCAAACACCTTTTGTGACAGAAGCGAGTATATTATCATAACACCAGACCTCATGGTGTCAAAGACCATGGCATCAAAAAACTCATTGCAGGAGGTAAAAACTGTTATATATACAGAAAGTCCATCAACCCATGCTTTAAATTCATTCAATGTACCTGCATTCATCACAATGCATTCCACTCACCATGAAAAGAATTGCTCCTGCTCACACCCTCCTTATACTGCTTACAGGTATGTCCCTTTATTCTATCCCCTTCTCCCATTATATGAAAAATTTCTCTCTTCCTCCCATTCACAAGGCTTTGGAAACTGCATTCCTTCAATTTTAACTCATATCTCACATTCCAAAGATCTTTGTCAGTCTTCTCTGGACTATCTCCTCATCAATATAATCCTCATCACCACAAAAACCAGGAGACCAAATCTGCACACAATAATCCATACGAGGCCTGATCAAGGCCTTATACAATGCAAACAGAATATTTTTATTTCTACAAGTTAAAGTCCTCCACATCACTGCCATAATCTGATGTATGTTTTCACAAGTTGTGCAGTGCAACCTCTGAAAACTTTAGAACCTTGTCCACCACCACTCCATTCCCTGAAAAATGTATACTTTTGTATCCCATTGCTGCCTGCCAATTTCAGAACCTTACACTTTGTAACATAACATTGAATTGACAGTTCCATACTGTTGCCACTTCAATATCAGGTAACCAAAAAGGTTTGCAGTTTTTCATAATAAAAATTAAAGAACTACAGAAATTTTCATAAAATGTTTCATTCATTAAAATAAGCACCTTCACAATCTACAACTCTTTCCCAATGAGATACAAGTTTGTAAATTCTACTTTTATAAAACGTTTTGTCTTCAGAAGTAATAAACCTAGCAACCTCCACTTCAATCTCTATTTTATTGCAGAACTGTCAATTTTGCATATGATTGTCTAGCGCCAAAAAAAGGTGATAATCGCTTGGAGAAACATCAGGAGAATATCGAGGATGAGGGAGTATCTCCCATCCTAAAGCACAAATCTTCTCATGGGTAAGTTTTGCAGTACGAAGTTTTGTGTTATCCTGTAAGAATAGCACTTTCTTCCGATTAACTAGTCCTGGCTGTTTCTGAAGTAACACATCTTGCATACGCTCAAGTTGCAGCAAGTAGATCACGGCCATAATTGTTTGGCTGTAGTGAGAAACTCGTAGTGGATAATACTGGCTCCAGTCCACCACACACAAAAAAAGCATAGTCTTCTGGGGATGAAGTGGTGCCTTTCAAGTGTGCAGTACTGGATCATTTGGTGACAAACAATGATAAGTTCACTTCCTGTCAGAGTAAAAGATCCATTTTTCATCAGTGATCAAGTAATCCAAAAACAGCTCATTTTTATGATATGAAAGAAGTGAAGAAAAAATTGATAGCCTTTGAAGATGATCATCATCTGATAATTCATGTGGGACCCATTTGCTTAGCTTTCATGATTTTCCCAGTTGATGCAAGTGTAAATGAACTGTTTCACCACTTATGTTAAACATTTTTGAAAGTTACTAACATGTTAAAGTAGAATTATTTTCAACAGCAGCATGTAATTTTTCATTATCAATAATGGAGGGCCTTCCTGAATGTGGTGCATCTTCAAGTAATCCATCACCAGAAACAAATTTCTTAAACAATTTCTGTGCAGTATGTTCTGCTACTGTATCTTTTCCAAATGCCACACATCTTATGGGACACATCTGAAGCCTTCGAACCGAGTTTAAATTCATAAAACAAACAAACAAACCCATATTACACCAGGTTCAACTGATATTTTAGAAAGTTTCAGTCACAGAAAAAGTGTACACACCAAGTTAGAGCTCACCAAATGACTGATGTGTATCTGTGCCTTATGACAGACATAAAAAATTGCACTCTGCAAACCACTACAAAATAAAACAAGTCATTGCATGAAATCTACCAAAATTGCAAGAACTTTTTTTTGGTTACCTGATACAATCTATTACACTCCTCCTGTAAGGTGCAAGATCTACTTGATTCCTCATCACTCATCCTAGTTTTGCATCATTTGGAAACAGATATATATCACCAGTTAAACTAATCCCAACATCATTAATATACATATTAAATAACAGTGGTCCCAAAACTGCTCCCTGTGACACACCACTAATGACTTTCCTCTTTTGAGATACTATCCTGCCACACACAACTTGCTTATCCGATAGCCATTCACCTAACCAACTCCCTAGTCTATCATCCAATCCCATCTTTTTCAGTTTAGTGACCAACTTGTGGTGTGGCAATCTATCAAAAACCTTTGCAAAATCTAGATATATCACTGTATATGTATATCCCTTGTCCAATACATTCATTACCTTGTTATAGTACAAAAGCAAGTTTCTAAAACACAACCTCCCTTTAACAAACCCATGCTGACAAGCACAAATAATGCTACTGTTATCAACTCACTTTTATATCCTATCTCTCCACCAATCTCTCTCTCTCTCCAATACCTTAACTGCAACTCCAGATATACAGATCAAGCTATAATTTGTCTCATTAGCCTTATCATTGCCTTTGTGAAGTGTAAACATTTAGCCTTCCTTCCACTCCTTTGGAACTTGTGCTGTTGCAGGGCTCTTGTTAAACAGGTAGGCCAAGGCAGATGCTAACACCCTGGAACATTCCATCAAGACAACTGGTGATATGTCATAAAGTCCTATTGCCTTATTGACTTCTAGCTTACTTAGCTCCTATTGCCTTCTTGCTTGCTCACCATTAAGTGTTCTCTCGTTTCATTCTGCACACTTGAGTTTCTAATTTCACGCTAAAGATGAAATGCTAACTGAATACCTTGACTATGTCTTCTGCAGCAGTTACTAATCTCCCACTTTCATCCTTTAACAGCATCTTACCATAATCATTCTTCTTTTTAAGTGGCACACATTAAAAAAAAAATCATGAGGAATTTTCTTGGCCGGATTTGTTAATTTCTGCTTGAACTTCAATTCATGCAACTACTCTTTATGCAACTGATTATTACCATTATTCATCTAATGCTGCTTCCAAAGTACCTTCTTCCAGATTTCATGCTTAATCCCATCATTCTGCCATTTTACACCTCCTTATTCAGCTTTTTGACTTTTGGAATACATGCATACATTGATACTGTTATGCATTTCTTTGTCAGCTTCTCCCAAGCAGCATTTATTTCCTTACCGCTCAACTCCTTAATGCATGCTATAGCTCCAAGCTTGTCATAATCACAAACCTTGTACTTATACATGTTTTGTTTCCTCACAGGAATCTTTATATGGATAGCCACAACCCAGGTGATCACTTCTTGATCACTCTCACCAACTGGAAGGAAGTGCAATCCCTGCCTCACAATTACATCTTCTGATAAAATGATCAGATGTAAAACTCTTAATCCTTGTGTGACATCCTTTATACAAGACAGCTATCTCTCAAGAACTCAAGTAATTCATTTTCCTTATTCCCAAATGCTATGCAAGTAAAAGGTTTCATCTGAATATGTAAGGAATGCAGGCATTTGAATACGGTTTGTTGTTTGACTGAGCTAGAATGAGTCAAGAAACTAGATTTTCCTGGGCAAAATTTGCTCATCAAATTTTGCAATTTTACAATTTGGAATACATTCTGCATTCTCAGTGACGAAATTTACAGTGTGAGTGGAGGATAAAATAATATAGATGGTGGGTTGTGTAACTTATACAGAAAGACCTGATTTTACAAAGGGGTCAGGTTCCCGGTCCAATGTTCATAAAGTGAATCATTTGAAAATTGATATACAATTATAATGTAATTAAATGAGATTTACTTCAGCATGAATGACTTCCACAAATGAATCTTTTCCACCAGCTTCAATTATTTCATTAAACAAGGATTTTGGCTTGTCCATTCATCTAAAAATCAAAACATAAGTGAATGAATTCATCACACAACATTAATACCAGAATCACTTATGTTTAATATTTTTATTTGTAAAATTTTCAGCTAAGTTTCATAGCCATTGTCAATACAGTTATAGGAAAACTCTAAAATGAAAAAATTTGATTGAAAGAACCTGATATTATGTGCACTATAGGCTGCAGGAGAATAGCTTCATCAGCATTAATAGATATTCAAAATAAATTACAATAAGTTAATTCAGTTAATTATTTTTAAACATAAGCAAAATTTAATTACAATTAAGGGACAGATGAATGGTGAGTATTAGTTAATGTAGAAGAGAGGAAATGAGAGACTTATGGGAATGATCGAAGAGGAGAGGATAGAAACAGTAGAAGAGAAGGAATGAGAGAGAGTTATGGAAATGATAGAAGAGGAGAGAATAATAGGAGAGAGGAAATGAGAACAATGTGAGAGAGTGCTATAACCAGAAATAGAATGATGCCAGGATGGCAGATAAGTAGGGGAACACAGAGAGAAAATGCTAGAGGAGAGAGCAAGAGAGAGAGAGAGAGAGGGGGGGGGGATTCAGGTGAGCAATCAAGGAACAGAATGGTAAGAGGTGTGATGAATAGAGACTTGATGATCCATGGTGTGCAAGATAGGATGCCACAGGAGTGTTTACCTTGAGGAACGATAGAAAGTGTGATTATGGCAATTAAGCAGGGTGAAAGGGTAGAAGAGATGACTATGATGGTGGGCACGAATGATTTGAGAGGCAGCGTAAATCAGGTGGTGAGAGATCTGAGATTCTTGCTTGAGGTTGTACACAAGAAAATGCAGGGAGAAAAGATAGTGTATGTTGCCCAGGTATGATAATGACGATCTGAGCAGAAGAGAAGTAATAATGAATAGCATAATGTGTGAGAAGATGAGAGGATTGGAATATGTGGATGCTTGGAGGGCATTTGAGGACAGAAAGGAACTGTATGCAGGAGACTGCTTACATTTGAATGAGGAAGAACATAGGCATCTGGGGAGATTGCTGTTTTCTGAACAAGTCGGTGTGTCAATGCAGGGAAACTGGAATTCCCAGGATGGATGGTAGCAGGGGTGGCCTCTTGTAGGAATGGGGATGACATCAGGTAACACTGAGTTCAGTGGAGTCTGGAGGAGATAATGATAGGTATAGAAACAGTGACATATTTATGCTTTATACTAATGACTGCACCTCCGTAGCTCAGTCAGCATAGACGAAGCCCTTTGGTCGGAAACACCTGGGTTCAATTCCCGTCAATGAAGTGAATCTGGTGTGTTTCGATGAAAGGGTGAGTTAGCCGGTCTCATATGGAGGTAGGATTTTTTTTTTTTTTTTTTTTTTTTTTTTTTTTTTTTTTTTTTTTACCAGAAAGCTTGGATTTTTCATTCCCCAGGACAGGCAAACTGGCCCCATGAACACAGGCTTCTGCAGACATAGGACACCTCCAATACTCCAGGAATAACCAACCTATTCCGTAGAATTTCGGTTCCAAATGCCTACACAGTAAAATGTGTAGGTCTAAGTGTGAGCATAAATTAGGATAGAATACTAATGCCTGCAGTATCTGGAATAAAGGAGATGAATTGGTAGCACTTGGGATCTCTGAGACGTGGTTGACAGAAGACGATATAACAACAGGAATAGAAGTAGAAGGGTATAGCATTTTTCTGCAGGATAAGAAGGGAAAATGCGGTGATGGAGTACAGCTTATAAGTGAAGACTTATGTCCTCTAAGAGTGGGGACTTTGGAAGGCAGTGACACTAATGGTTCTGAAAGCATATGGTGTGAGGTAGAAGTGGCCAAGACAGGATATTTAGTGGGGTGTTGCTACAAACTAGGGAGCGCAGAGGGTGGGGAGTAGGAGATATTTAGGCAGTTGAGCTTGGCAAGTGCAAGAAGAATGATTGTTATGGGAGATTTAACTACAGCAGTATAAGCTGGGAAGAAGAAAATGCATAAGGGGATGGAATTTCTAGAATCCTTGAAGGACAAATGTGTTAGGCAACATGTAATAGAGAGAACAAGAGGTTCAAGAGTTCTGGATTTGGTCATACCATCAGAAGAGCTGATAATAAGTGAGATTACATCTCTCCCCCCAGTTGGAGAAAGTGACCATGTGGTTTTGACTTGGAAGATGAATAGACATGCAAGAGTATCAAAGAAAAAGTATGTGGAATAAGGCTATGTATATGGAATAAGGAATAAGAATAATAAGGAATAAGGATATCAATTTAAGGAAGTTCCATGGAGGACGGAATTTGAAGCCAGGATATCATTAGTGCTTGGGAAATTGTGAAGGATATTTGTTAGCAGCAATAATAAGCTGTATTCCATGAGTGAAGGGACACAATTTGGTTTAAAGTGGATGGATGACAAACAATATCAAACAGGAACTGCAGGTGAAAAAGAAGTTATGGAAGAGATATAAGGGCAGGGGTGGAGAGCAGATGCATGAAAAATATAAGACTCAAATCTAGGAGAGTGACTAGTATGGTAAGGAAGGCAAAACTGGAATATGAGAAGAGATTGGCACTAAGATCTAAAGAAAATACTAAGGAATTTTTTTAGCTATGTGACCAGTAGGAAGAGAAACGATTGTTGAAGAATGACATTGTGGAATAAAAATGGAAATAGAGTGATTGCAAAGGATAATGGAGTTGTTCAATGAGCACTTTACTGGAGTATTTCATCCTGGAGAAGAAGGTATTAATACTATAGGGGGCAGGGCAGGTTCGAGGTTTGGAGGTGCAAGAGGACAGTCTGTTCCATACTAAGTACTCTGGATGTCAGTAAAGCTGTGGGAATGGATGGTATTTCACCATGGGTTTGAGAGAATGTGCTAAAGAACTGACAGCTCCACTGACCTGGCATTTCAATGAAAGTCTGGCTACATGTACCCAAGAAATGGAAGGAAGGTAAGATAGTGCTGCTGCACAAGGGCAGTAGCAGACAAGAAGTGTCTAATTATAGGCCAGTTTGTGTTTCATTAGTAGTTGTTAAGATCTTGGAGAAGTTGGGGAGGAACCACATACAGTGTTGGGTAGATGAAGGTAATGTTATCTGTGATAGTCAACATGGATTTGTTAAGGGAGACTCTTGCTTTAGTAATATGATTGCCTTTTATAATAAAGTGACAAGAGCAGATGATGAGGTGAAAGGCATATACTGCCATTTCTTTGGATTTTGCAAAGGCATTTGACAGGGTGCCACATGATAAGCTGATATTTAAGTTGCAGAATATGTGTTTAGATGTCAGGTTAGTGAACTGGATTCAGGATTGGCAGTCTGATAGGTATCAGAGAGTTGTGTATGTTGTGGCAATATCAAGGCAGCAGAAGGTTACAAGTGGGGTCCCACAGGGTTCAGTACTGGGACCTGTATTGTTTAATCTTTATATCAATGACATTGTCAATGGATTGCAAGGAATATTCAGTTGTTTTCAGATGATGTGAAGCTGAGAAGGGTTATTAGTAATCGTGAAGCCTGGAAGAGGATTTGAATAAATTAGACAGATGGGCAAATGAATGGGGGTATCAGTTTAATGCAGCAAAATGTAAAGTCTTGAAGTTTGAGATCCATCGATGGGAGGATGCATACTCAATTGGAGGAGCTATACTGGAGGAAGTAGGGGAGAGAAGAGATCTGGGGGTGATGACTGATAGAAAATTCAAGGAGCATATTGCAAAGGTGGTGAAAGTAACTCAGAAGATTGCTGCAATACTGAGAAGGACAGTGACCTGCAGACATAAGAGTTACTGTTCCAGTGTATAAGATCCTGATCAGACCACACTTAGGCTATTATTATAATTACCCCAAGACCTCATGGAGTCAAAAACTCATCTGGGAGGTCCTTTTATCACACACACACAGCTCATGATACTGTGTCTTAAACACACTCAAACTCCTTGCAGACAGCACACTCTCAGGTAAGGCATTCCAATCATTCACAACTCTGCACAAAAAAAAACTGCCTCTCACTCCCCTACTCACACCCTCTTTATACAGTTTCCAGGGATGACCTCTGGTTCTCCCCTGATCTCCCACTATTCTCTGTAGAACTTCTCCACCATTGATCCTATAACAACCCCTTACCAATTTATAGATCTCTATCATATCTCCCCTCTTCCTCCTGTCCACCAGACTGCAAATTACATCTTCTCAATCTTTCCTCATACTCGACATTCCAGAGGTCAGAAACTACCTTAGTCAGTCACCTTTGGATCCTTTCCAACATCTCTTCATCTTTCTGAAAACCCATTATATTGGTTTTCAGAAGGATGTACCATCATATTGTTCTCGAATTTGTTCCCCAGGATTTGAAGGGGATAAATTAACTATGGAAAGGGTACATATGTAGATAACAAAGATGGTTTCAGGACTGTACAATGTTAGTTACGAGGATCGGCTGAGGAATTTGGGCTGCAGAGTTTGGTAGATAGAAAAAGGAGAGGCGATATGATTGAGACTTTTAAACTGTTGAGAGGTAGTTACAGGGTCGACACTGGAGAGTTCTTTCCCTTGGTGGAACAGTGGGAAGGAGTGATGACAAGGGGGCCATCCCTGTAAGTTACGAAAGGAAGCTGTGAGCAACGGGTGAGGAGTGGTTTCTTTGCATATAGGGTTGTTGAATCGTGGAATGCATTGCCTGATAGAGTGGTGACAGCAAGAAGGATCAATGAGTTCAAGGAGTGGTATGATAGACTTTGTGTTTCCTAGGAAGGACCTCCCATCATGAGTTTTTTGACTCATTGAAGGCCTGAATAATAACAACTACCCAAAATGTTACACAAAAGTTACTTTCTTGTGGAGAGACTATAGAAAGAAAGCTGCAAAGGCATATATTCACAACCTGAGTCTGAGTAAAAGTGATTGCCTAAAACTTTCCTAATTTTGGCAAGTTATATTAACTAATACTCACCATCCATGTGTTCCTTAATTGTAATTAAATTTTGCTTATATTTAAAAATAATTAACTAAATTAACTAGTTGTGATTTATTTTGAATAACTATTAATGCAGATGGAGCTATTCTCCTGCAACCTATAATACACGTAATATCACATGCATTCAATTAAATTATTGTTCTTTTTAGAATTTTCCTATAACTATTGACAATGGCTATGAAACTATGCCAAAAATTTTACAAAATATAAAATATTAAATGTAAGTGATTCTGATATTAATATTTTATGATGAATAACATGAATTGAAAGTTTATTTTTCACTTGGTTAGACTATAATAAATTTAGTTTAATCCTTTATCCAAGTGTGAGCAAACAAAGTTTTCACATGAAAGTATCCTCAGCACTGGGGTAAGGTGGTACAACACCGGGAAACTCGTTGCAAAGGTGGAGCAAGTTACCTCACTCCTATCTCGGTATCTCCCATAATGCAAAACACATCTCCTTGAGATATGTATAATGTTATGCATTAAGGGAAGGGCCACTACCCAGACTAGTTTCGACCTTTATTGAGGTTTCTTCAATGGGAGCCAGGCCCGAGTGGAGATAGCAGGCAGAAGCATTAGCAAGGTCATTTTTACCTATAAGAGTTGCCAAACGGTGTGCCACCTTTTTATTAAATTACTCTGGATTTAGAGAAAGATGTTGAAAGTTTATTTTTCACTTGGTTAGACTATAATAAATTTAGTTTAATCCTTTATCCAAGTGTAAGCAAAAAAGTTTGCACCTGAAAGTATCTTCAGAGATAGGGGTGATGTTAGCTTGCTCCACCTTTGCAACAAGTTACCGGTGTTGTACCACCTTATCCCAGTCCTGAAGATACTTTCAGGTGCAAACTTTGTTTGCTTACACTTGGATAAAGGATTAAACTGAATAACAGGAATGTTGTTTTGATTCATATCATCATATCATAGCATTAATAATTTTTTCATTTTTTTCATTACTTCACTCCTTGATTACAATGTTCTTGATACTTTTGCATTAGAAATTCCTGCTCGTGAACACTATCATATTTGCATTGGTTACTACTGTTGAAACTGTAGAAGGCATTAAACTTTAACGCTTTATTAAAAAGGTAGTCACCTGATTCAATGTAATGAATCAATTTTATTTTTATCTCAATGATGATTTTTTGCTTTTTTTTTTTATCTGAGGAAGATGTCAAATTGACTCTTTATTTAGATGACACTTTTTATTTATTGTTTAAATACAAGTATTAATAAAACTTTCACTTTTCAGCATCCCTTACAATGTTTACAATGTGGTTTACGGTGGATTAAAACATCAACAAACTTTTTTATAATCTCTATCCACAATGTCATAGAATATAAAAGAAAAGTTTATTTTGAAATGTTCATTAAACATAAACAGATATGCAACCACTCAGCCAACCAGGCCGAGTGGTTAGCACATCTGTTCTCCACCCAAAAGGCTTGGGTTTGAAACCTGTCATGGGCATAGATGTTTGTGATTGTCTGTGAAAATACTAGTGGTGGTGGTGCTCGGCAGTAGATGGCGTTGGTGTAGATAATGAAGGTAGTTGGGTTGGTGGAGACGAAGAGTTGTAGAATAGGTGTCCTCCCTCGATGAGTCTTTGGACTCCCTGGAGGTGTTATGTAATAATAATAATAATAATAATAGTAAAATAAGGCCTTCCTGTAGTGACCTGTGATAAGTTCTTGGACTGCATGGAGCCAATAATAAATGTTCCTGCCTATTTTCAGTTTTCTTTTTATTGCTGATTTTCAAAAATACCAAATTTACTACGGCAGTTTAAGTTCCGAAGATCAGCAGTGGATTTATTTAAGAATATTATTTAACTTCCATATAAATGGAAGCAGCATGGAGAGGCATTCATCCAGCAGTGGACTGAAGAAAGCTGTTTGATATTAGAAGATATTAAACTGAGCTCTTAGTAAAGAGCTCAATTTAAATACCTCCAGTTTGCAATCAGGTATAATGTCATTTCTTCATAGTATGTTCCATGATGATTAAAACAGTAGAGATGGCATATACTTTATCTCTGACCTGATTTTACAACAAACCATTTTTCTGTACATCTTATTTCTATATGGTGACTTGCAATTTAAATTTGGAGATACTGCTCTCTGTAATTATCCTTTTACACCATATAACTGTAGTGTTTTGAAAAGACCTTCTCTTGCCAACTTATCTGCCTTTTCCAGATCTAAAGCTGAATAAGTAGGCAAGATTGATGTAGCTGTGAGTGAGAGTATAATGTATCTATATGCAAAGTTTCCCTTTAGAATAGAAAAAAGGAGAGAAGGTAAAGTACTATATAAGCAGAAAGTAGAGAAGATAAAGGAATCCTGGGGCAACTGGTGATAGCAAGTGTTCTGGGACAAACTGTATAGCGCTGATAAAGGCTGAAATTGCTTTGATGATAAGAAAGATACTGATAAACAGAAACAAGTAAGTGATAGTTCCCTTATATATGGTAACGTACGAGATCTATTAGGAGCAGATTTGGTTGTTTGGATTTTTGAAGAGATGAGAAGAAAACTCTGGAGGGATGGGATAGAGGAGATGTTCAGCAGCAGTCTTGGATGGTTAGTTTGGATTTTCTTAAGACCCCAAAAGTTGTTTAAGGTTAAAACACTCTCCTTACAATTCTGCCACTCTATAGTGGCAAAATTATATGGTAAGTGTTTTGGCATGAGGCACACCAAACACTATTACAAAAAAACTAATATCCACAGCACTACTAAGATATGTCTAAATCTGTCAGGTGGCAAAGTAATCATGTGCCAGACTGGCTGGCCGAGTGGTTGGCATATCTGCTCTCCAGCCAAGAGGCTGTGGGTTCTAATCCCTCCATGGGCATGGATGTTTGTGATTGTCTGTGGAAATACTAGTGGTAGTGGTCAGCGGTAGATGGCGTTGGTGTGGTTGCAGTCAGTTGGCAGATTAAGTTGGTGGAGTCAGAGTTATAGAGCAGGTGCACTCCCTTGAGTCTTTGGACACCCTGGAGATGTCTAATAATAATAATCATTCAATGTTTCTACCACTAGCAGCATAGTATCAAACGTTTTTATTTAGTTACCTGCTGTGCACCAGATGCACCAAAATATTTTTCGTACATCATGCTATATTTATATCATAGTTAACTAATAGTAAACTAAGTACAGTATGCAAAATTTGTTACAATATTAGTTTTATATACTTGATTACCTATTTGGGAATGGAGAGAAAAAATTAAATAACAGAACATTTTTCAAATATGAAATTTAAATATTAATGATAAATCATTAATAACTGATTATACCTCTCTTTGATTTGCAGTTATAATTTTAATTCACAAATCACTATTTAAGGATACTTCAAATCAAAGTTGTACCATTTTCTAACCAGCCAAGCTTTCTCATAAGGTGTTTTTGTTTCCATAATTGGAGGTGGGCTCCGTAATTCTGTAGGTGTTGCAACCTGAGGTACCTATTCAGAAAATCAATTATTATTAAACTTAAGAATTTAATAAAAAAAAATGAAATAATTTTCGAAATGAATATGTCCCTATAGATAAATAATTTATTGCGTGCATATTTAGACTTACACTGGTATATATTAGCAAAAACAATTTAATGGCTGATTGAAATCTAGCTGCTGTGGTTTGTATTATCCACTGCAATAATTCTCATATAACCATAAACTATGGAGTAATTTTTTATTTATTATTATTATTTTTATTCTGCTAGTTTCTAGTGCATTATACTGTACTTTTCAGGAATAAAGATATTTTAAATTTGAAAACATATAACAGCAGAATGATTATTAATACATAAGCTGATTTGATAAAATCAGCTGTTAATAATTTGTTCTGATAAGCTATTTTTTTATAATTGAAATAAATATTCAGTATTGCTTATTGTCACTTAATAACTTAGATAACAGCACTCTTTCGGTAAATAATTATAACTTTTGTAACGTGGCTAACAAAATTTTGAAAATAATTTCTATGTAAAAATTATTGGAACATTCCCATTTATCTTGAAGAGTGCATACCAATGAAAACAATATGGTACAGCAAGGGAATATGCATTAAATTGTAATTTCAAGAGGTCAATAAGGCTGCCTATGCCGCTGCAGCACCTAAGTTCAAAATGTAGCTCAAGTCATTAAGAGATTGAAACATAATGATAAAAAGATTATTATTATTATTATCTGAGACCTCCAGGGAGTCAAGGACTCATCGGGGGAGGCTGTAAATTACCCAACCCAGCTATCATACCTACCCTTGAATTCATTCACACTAGATGCACTTACTACCCATAAGGGCAAATTATTCCACTCACTGACTGCTCTCTGGGAGAAAAACCTAGCTCTTACCCCTTTCCTGACTGCAAATAAATTTAACTTCCATGGATGCCCCTGTGTTCTCTCCCCACCTTCCATATAATGAAAAATTTCATCAGTTGAAATGTTATAACACCCATTCAAAGGTTTATAGACCTCTATTATATCACCCCTCTTTCTCCTGTTAACCAGAGTCTGTAATCTACATACTCACAATCTGTCCTCATAATCTAAATCCCATAATCCAGATATAATCTTTGTAACTCTTCTTTGCACCCTTTCCACAGCTTCTTTATCCCCTTGGAACCCAGGAGACCAAATCTGTGCACAGTAATTCAAGTGTGGTCTTATCAAAGCCTTATCAAGAGGCAAAATTACCGTATTTGCCGGCGTATAAGACGCACCCCCTTTTTTGTACACATTTTTTTAGGAAAAAAACTTTATCACTGAATATTATAATGAATTTACAGTAGTATTTCAAATATAAAGTAATAAGTAGGTCTCTTTCTAACTAGGAAAGAGTCCCATCTTTTAATCTTTTTCGTCAAAACCCAGAAATTCATCTCCAGAGCTAATGAAGAGACACTTGAAACCAGAATCTGAGTCCTCATACAATGAACTGTCCTCTGTACCATCCAGTGCATTACTAATGCCACACTTCTTAAATGATTTAACCACTGTCTCAGTTTTTGCAGCAACCCATGAAGCTTTGACCCACTCACAAACTTGCAAAATGCTAGGCCTCTTCCTTCTTCCTGATGGCGTGACCTCAAAATCTGAAGACTGCATCCTACTTCCCCTTCAAAATCCCTTAAATGGTTTATTAATACAGACATTTAAAGGTTGAAGCTGACTAGTTAGACCTCTTGGAATTACAGCTAACTGAGTTTTTAACATCTTCTGTTCTGTGAGAACAAAACTGATCCCATACTAACAGGGTAGGCTTCTTCAACAGTCCTACAGGATGCCTAGATCAAATTTTATCTATCCATAACTTTATTCCTCCTCCATCCATCCAGCCTTTTGCATGAAAATGTACAAACACTCCTTGAAGCAGTTTTTTCTTTGGGTAGCATCTTCATTTTAAAAATCAATAGTGGCGGCAATTTTATCCCATCAGCACAGCAGGATAAAACAACCATGTAGTGATTTTTTTCATGCCCAGAAGTTTTAACAATAACACTTTTTGTGCCCTTGGAATCTACAGTTTTGTTTGAGGGTACATCAAAAGTCAGCGGAACCTTGTCCATGTTTCCTATTTGCACAAGTTCAAAATAATCTCGTTTCCTTGCATTAATGACGAATCGATGAAATTCAATTTGTAGACACTGAAAGTCCCGCTTTTCTGTGGTCTAAAATCCAAGTATTCAGTTCTGTCTCAAGTTCTGGCCATTTTGTATTTCCATTTTGTAGATTATGTTTATTGTGAGTTGCTTTTTTTTAGATCCTCTTCCTGATTCCGTCAAGTTCTTATCATTTTCTCAGTTGGAGTAGCCCGAAATGCCTCTCTACAGTCCTATTTCCATGTTCTTTAGCATACACAATCACACGTAGCTTGTATGCAATATTGTAGCAATGCCGACGATTTTCAGCCATAATTTGCCATGAAATTTCGAGAAAATTTAACGGCAGACATTTATCACAACAACCGCGACAACAATTGGAAAGTTTAAACGAACAGGAACACAGCTGTGATCGTCTATGACAGTACATGGGCATCCCCTGAACTCTATGAAACTGGAATGCTCTCACACACCCCAAGGAAGCAAGAAAGAAATCGTGTAACTCGGAACAGAGAAAATTTCCAGAAATGAAAGTAATAAAAAACTGAATATCGGTGTATAAGACACACCCTGTTTTTCAGACCTATTTTCAAAGATCATATTTTCATATTTTCAGTGATACCATACTGGAATGGAAGCGCAGAGAGTCAACTGCAAGTACTACCCACAGTGGATGACCCACCACACTCACTGAAAATGACCATAGGGTGCTACAAAGGATAATGTGTTAAAACCGCCACTTGTCGGCTGACACGTTAAGTGTGGAGTTCCAGGCACTGACTGGAACATGAATCTGCACAAAAACATTAAAAACTGAGACTCACAACATGGTTTTTCAGAATGGTTCCGGTAATGATAAGACTGCAATATGCAAACCCCACATTACCAGAACCATTCTGTCATCAGTAGTATCCCTCCTCCTATTATTCTCTGTATCCTCCCTGAAAATACAATACCCATTACATTCTATTCCTGTAACTATATCATCTTCAGCCAGGTCTTGCTGATGCCAATAATTTTGGCTAAGTTGAGCTGACCAATAACTAACTCCTACCCTTTATTTCTGATACTTCTGGTACACATGTATATGCAACATCCCTTTGGGATGTTGCATATACATGTGTATCAGTTACTCTTGCACATTATCTGGAAGTTACGACAGAAGTTAAACTGTTGAGAGGTTATTAGAGGGTTGACATTGGGGGAGTTCTTTCGTTTGGTTGAACAGCAGTAAGGAGTGATGACAAGGGGCCATCCCCAAAAGTTACAAAAGGAAACTGTGAGCAAGAGGGAGAGGTGTGGTTTCTTTGCATAGAGGGTGGTTGAACCATGGAATGCATTGCCTGATAGTGGTGAGAGCGAGAACGGTCAATGAGTTTAAGGAGTGGTATGATGGGCTTTGTGTTTCCTAGAAGAAACCTCTCGCAACGAGTCTTGATAGACTCTGCGTTTCCTACTCCTGCAATGAGTCTTTTGACTCCATGGAGGCCTGAATAATAATAATATGCCATTGCCAGGTTTCAAATATGCCATTCATATTTGAAACCTGGGAAATTGTAGATGGAAGTTTACATTTTAGGCTATCACTCATTTGTCCCAGGGTGACTAGACACATGTTTGTGTCTAGTCATAGTTTGTGCATCCATCCCAATACTTCTAGTTTCCCTGATTTTGCATGTCCAACTGAACAATACTTTCTCCTAATATCTCACTCCCAATCATTCAAATGTCTGGTATATAAGTCCTTTTGTCCATCAAATTCACCCCGTACCTCTATCAACTACATTTTCATGCAAATCTTCTCACTGACACTAGTAATCATGGCCCATCTCAATTCAGTCCTATCAAGCCAAGGCAGGAAACTCCAAATCTTTACTTTCTCACTCTTTTGTTTCTTCAAGTAACTCTTCCCTATCTTCTCTCATTGCATATTTCTCTCCTTTCAAACATTTCTTTCCCACCAAAACAATCAACTCTTTCACTTCTCTTTGCAAACTAACAGCTAAATTAATATCCTTGATCTCTGCAACTGGGAAACAAGTTTCTTCCCATTCTTATTAAGTCTACATGTTATCACATTCCCATAAAGTATCATCTCCTTACTCCCAGTTCCTTGCTCTTCACTTTTATTTTCTATCCTTCTGTCACATGCTTTTCAAGTTGCTCAAGCTCATATTTTGTCCTGGGAAGAGAAGAAGAATAAGACAATGCTGCAAAGAATTGCGGGGTCTTCCCATGATATATTATTATTATTATTATTACCCCAAGACCTCATAGAGTCAAAGACTCATCTGGGAGGTTACATCAATGAATTCTATCATGCAGAGAAATTTTGGATTCATTGCTATATATACCTGCCAGAGCAAAATACAGAAAAACATATCAGAACTCCAACAAAATTGGAGTTCTGATATGAAGTCATTAGAAATGAGGATATAGAATCTTAACACGCAGAACTTCAACTCTCAAATCCTCCACCACCACCATCATCATCTCATATTCCTAGCCTCATTAATTATATATTTGTCAAATTAGCTGACAAATATTATTCATTGTTCACACTGTTGATTTCTTTAAGTAGTCATGCATGATTGCTATGTAATCTTTATTAACTACTGCCCTCCCCAGTTTTTCCCATCACTGGCAAAGAAATGAACATGTCCTCCTTAAATCACATCCTGTTTCATTTATATACAAGTTAAACAGTAGTGGCCATAATACATAACTCTGAGGAGCTCCACTACTCACCCTCATTTTCCTGGCTCCTACTCCACCATATACTACACTGGTATCTTCCTGTTAGCCACCTGACCATCCACCAGCTTCGTATCCATTCTTGAATGTAAGTTTTCTTTGAACTTAATAGTTTGTAATAGTTTTCTGTGCAGTATTCTGTCAAATGCCTTTGCCAAGTCTGGTAATTACCAATTATATATTTGGTTTAGTCCTTTATCCAAGTGTAAGCAAACAAAGTTTGTGCCAGAAGTCGCAAACAAAGTTTGAGACTTCTGCATTACTTCCACCTTAGTATCACCACCTCTGGGTCTGGTTCCCAATGATGAGACCTCAATAAGTTCGAAACCAGTCTGGGTAGTGGCCCTCCCTTAATACATAGCATTATACATGTCCATAAGGAGATGTGCTTTGCATTATGGGAGATACTAAGGCAAGCGATCAGAACTTACTCCACCTTTACCACGAGTTGCTCCAGTCCTGAAAATACTTCAGGTGCAAACTTTGTTTGCTTCCACTTGGATAAAGGATTAAACCAAATGTATCATTGGTAACATAGCCAAGTGAAAAAACTTCCATCAAGTCTAGGAGTATCATAGCATAGCCTTATCTTCAACCTCAATCTTCAACCAGTTTTTCAATACCTTAACCACCACTACTCCTGAGATAACTGGTCTGTAATATGCTACTTCTGTCATAGAGCTTCGTTTATATAACGGAACTATTTTGACCTCTTTCCACTCACTTGGAACCTTGCCAGAGCTGCAACTTAGATTAAATAGCTTGAGAGGTATACCACTTCTCTTGCACATTCTTAAAAACACAGACTGATATGCCATCTAGTCATACTGCTGTATCGCACTGATATTCCTCAATATGCTGAGCACCTCCACTTCATTTACCTCAATTCTCATATCAGTCTATCACATCAGCATCTGCAGTATTTCCACCTAGGTGATTCACACTTGCAAAGTGATCACTAAGTAACTCATCTATTTATTCTTGTTCTGTCACTTTCTACCAGTGATTAAAGTTACCCTTCCATAGTAATTTTTCCTGTTACTTGCTACATATGAAAAAATCCTTATGATTTCCTTCGTTCTGCTTGTGATTCAAGACTTGAAGCAGGGTAAGTGAAGATGAGACAAAAGATGAAGCATATGTTGAGTGTGATGAGAACTGCAGATATACACAGAAGAGTGTTGAAGAATGGAATGAAAAAACAGCCATATGAAAGAAGTTAGAACAGATTCAAGAGTGTCAATGTATGGAGCTTCAATTATTAGAGGTATAGTGAATGAGAAGGTGTACAAGGTTTGTTTTTTGGAGGCAAAATGAGAAGAGTAATTCAGGTGTTGGATGTGAGGAGTGAGTGAGCCAAAGAGTTGGTAGTAGGAAGAAATGATTTTATTGACGCAATATGATCATGAAAAGTATGTTAGCAGAGTATGTAAGTAGAAATGAGTGCAGTTTATGAACAGGTGAAACTCTCTAAGAACTCTATAAGAGATGGTCGGCAAGGGAGAGTACTCTGCTGCATCACTTTCTAGAAGATTTGAGAAAGTAACAGGTGATGTTGAAGAGTAGCAGACCGGGATAGAAGAGATTGAAGAAGCGCTTGTGAATGGAGAAGCAAGTACTGCTAGAGAAGAGAATGAGAGAATAGGTATGCAATCCAGGAAAAAAAAAGTGGGATAATCACAATAAACATGATACATTGGCGAGAAGAACTCAAAGTATACGTGAATGTATGAGCAGAAAAAGGAATGGCTTGGGATGCAAGGAGAGCATCTGGAGAAAATAATGCAATAGGTGTGACAAAGCGAAATTATCAGAAATAAGGGAATGAAACTGTTGCATGGATCAAGTTCATTCACCACAAAAATTGTTATGAGACATAGTTAGATGAAGACATCCTGATAGGAATAAACATGGTAGGGTAACGAAACATGAATTTCGTTAAGATAGAAAGAAAGAAAGCTAGGGAAATGGAATACAGTTGATGATAGCAGTAAAGTTATGCCCAAGTTAGGTGGAGATATAAGTAAGAAATTGTGACAATGGGTTTGAAGAGGTATGGCATGAGATAGAGGTGGATAGAATAAAATATTAATTAAATGTTGCTATATATCTAGAAACATGAAGAGCAGCAAGAAGGAAATACATAGGCAAATTAGTCTAATAGGAGTAGCCATTATTATTATTACCCTAAGACCTCATGGAGTCAGAGACTCATCTAGGAGGTCCTTTTGTCATACACACACAGCTCATCATACCACGCCTTAAACACACTGAAATTTTCTGCAGACATCACATCTCAGGCAAGGAATTCCAATCATTTATAGCTCTGCATGCAAAAAAACCCTGCTTCTTACTCCCTTGTTCACACCCTCCTTATAGAGCTTCCAAGGATGACCTCTAGTTCTCCTCTGATCTCCCACCATTTTCTGTAAAACCTCTCCAACATTGATCCTATAAAAACCCCTTATTAATTTGTAGGTCTGTATCATATCACCCCCGTTTTCCTCCTATCCACTAGATCAGTGTTTCTCAAAGTGTGGAAAGGTCGTTAGGGGGTATGTGGCAATTTTCGGCTATGCATAATTAAAGGAGTCATTATATTTTTCAACAAACAGTGCAATTAGAGACAACCAGGATAAAACGGCACCGACTAATGAATCACATCCCCTCTCCAACAGAAATTGCTATATAGACCAAGCAAAACCATATGTTGCCGGTGGAGCATATGGTTTTGCTTGACACCATTCCTGTCGTTAACCTATCATCTATCCATTAAGTCAGTTGTGGTTCGGACCAACCACAACTGACTTAATGGATAGATGATGATAGTAATAAAGTCTATATATACATAAGATTAGATAATAGTACATTAGATTGGCTGCATGATTATCAGCAGGTCACCTTCTGGTAGTTATCAGAAGGTTATTACACCTTCCATGGAGTTGGCAAATTCATCATATGAGGCTCATTCAACTGACAACATATTTAGAATAGTGAATCTTAAAATCCTTAACATTTCCTGCATTAACAACATATCTCAGTAATGAATTCCATTCACTCACAATTCTCACTGTAAAAAATCTACCCCTCACACCTCTCTTCAACACGCTAATACATAACTTCCAGGAATGAATTATGGTTCTTCCCCTTTCACCTTCTGGGGGTGAAAGGGGAAGAACTTGTTGCTCTTTGTCTTTTTATAATCTCCTCTGGATTAATCTGATAAAATCCTCTCACTAACTTAAATGTCTCTATCATACACCTCTTTTCTTCCTATCCACCAAACTGCAAAATCCACATTTCTTCAATTTCTCTCCATAGCCAGGATTCCAATATGGTCTTCTTCACTCGCCTCTGGATTCTCTCCAACATTTCCATATAACATTGAAAAACAAGGTGATCAAATATGAGCACAATGGTCCAAGTATGGTTTAACCATTGCTTTATATTGTGACACAATCACCTTTTTATCCCTACAGGTTACTGTACTTCTTATCATAGCAGCACTACAATGTGCAATCTTTGCAACGCTTGCAATATTCCCTCTAAACTTTAGTCTACTGTCAACCATCACACCCAAATCTTGAATCTCATCCACTTCCTACCTACAGCACCATCAATTATATTATTATTAGACTTACTATTATTAAAGAGGAATTTTTTTTGTTTGGAAGACAAGCTTCAAAAAAAAAAAAAAAGATGCAATGTAATAAGTACAGCAAGTGACAAGCTACTGTTTTCAAAGGTACTTCCATGAGATTTAATTAACAGCAAGTGACAAGCTACTGTTTTCAAAGGTACTTCCATGAGATTTAATTAAAAAGAATTATAAAAACTTGGATTTGAATTTGTAGAGTAAAGGTCATATCATTTGCTTGTTGCTCTTTGTAGACAATGATATTTCAAATTCAGATACTGACCCTCTTACTTCATGGTTTTATCATTACTATTCATTATAGGGTTTAATGAAAAAAATACAGCACATAATTAAACACATTTAATCATTCCCATATTTCATCTTGGTCACTGAACCATCAGGGAAGCAATATTAAAATTGCAAAAACACACAAATTTGCACAAACACTAAGTGGAAAACATAAGACTGAATGCCTAAAGTTCTATGATGGATACCTTCTATGGATGCTGATTTCTGATTATATCAGTCAGAGGAAATTATTGATAGAACTGATCCAGCCAAGATAAGTTTCTTTTCTGTAATATTGGTGAAATTTTATACATATAGTGAAATTTTGTTCATTCGTGATAGTTGAGAGTGAATGCATGATGTTTGTCAAGATTGTTGTTACATTTGGTTGCAATTTGTTTAACTGCAGCTTATGGCAAATGAAGACAAAATGGTAACAAGAACAAGATGCGCAGCACAAAAATCAAACATGGTGAGTAGCATAATTTTCTGAAGATAGTTCATTGTCCTCAAGAGATTTTATAAGAGATATAAGGAGAGGGGTGGAGGACAGATACACAAAGAATATAAGAAGCAGGCCAGGAGAGTGACCAGAATGATGAGGAAGGCAAAACTGGAATATGAGAAGAGATTGGCACTAAGATCCAAAGAAAGTCTTAGGGAGTTTTTTAGCTATGTGGCTAGTAGGCGGAAAAACGATTGTAGAAGAATGACATTGTGGGATAAAAATGGGAATAGAGCAACTAATGCAAAGGACATAGTGGAGTTGTTCAATGAGCACTTTATTGGAGTATTTCATCCTGGAGGAGGTTTTAATACTAGAGGGATAGGGCAGGTTCAGGGTTTAGAGGTGCAAGAGAAGAGTGTGTGTTCCAAATACTGAGTATTCTGGATACCAGTAAAGCTGTTGGACTGGATGGTATTTCACCACGGGTTTTGAGAGAATGTGCTAAAGAACTGACAGCTCCGTTGACCTGGCTTTTCGATAAAAGTCTGGCTGCGGGAAAGGTACCCATGGAATGGAAGGAAGGTAAGATAGTGCTGCTGCATAAGGGCAGTAGCTGACTGGAAGTGCCTAATTATAGGCCTGTTTGTGTCTCATCAGTAGTTGTTAAGGTCTTGGAAGAATTAGTGAGGGACTATATACAGCATTGGGCAGATGAGGGTAATGTTATCTGTGAGAATCAACATGGATTTCTTAAGGGGCACTCTTGCTTTAGTAATATGACTGCCTTTTATAATAAAGTAAAAAGAGTAGTTGATGATGGAAAGGCGTATACTGCCATTTTTTTGGATTTTGCAAAGGCGTTTGACAGAGTGCCACATGATAAGCTGATATTTAAGTTGCAACACATGAGTTTAAATGTTGGGTTAGTCAAATGGATTCAGGATTGGCTGACTGATAGGTATCAGAGAGTTGTGTACGATGGGGAAATATCAAGGAAGCAGAAGGTAATTACAAGTGGGGTCCCACAGTGCTCAGTACTGGGACCTGTATTGTTCAACCTTTATATCAATGATATTGTCAATGGATTGCAAGGGGACATTCAGTTGTTTGCAGATGATGTGAAGTTGGGAAGGGTTATCAATAATAGTGCTGATGTGGCAGCCCTATAAGAGGATATGAATAAACTAGACAGATGGGCAAATGAATAGGGGTTTCGGTTCAATGCAGCAAAATGTAACGTCTCGAGGATTGGGATCCATCAATGGGAGGATGCATACTCGATTGGAGGAGCTGTACTGGAGGAGGTAGGGGAGAGAAGAGATCCGGGGGTGATGAATGATAGAAAACTGAAATTCAAGGAGCATATTGCAAAGGTAGTGAAGGTAACCTAGAAGATTTCTGCAATACTGAGAAGGATGCTGACCTGCAGAGATAAAAGAGTTATCATGTTGTATAAGACCCTGATCAGACCACACTTAAGACTATTGTCTCAAATTTGGTTCCCCAGGATTTGAAGGGGATAAATTGACTGTGGAAAGGGTACAGAGGTGGATAACAAAGATGGTTTCAGGACTGTACAATGTCAGTTGTACAGAGTCAACTGAGGGAATGTGGACTGCAGAGTTTGGCGGATAGAAGAAGGAGAGGTGATATGATCGAGACGTGAATTGTTGAGAGGCAGTTACAGGATAGATATTGAAGAGCTCTTTCACTTGGTGGAATGGCGGGAAGGAGCGATGACAAGGGGGACAACCCTGGAAGTTATGAAAAGAGGCTGTGGGCAAGAGGGTGAGGAGTGGTTTCTTTGCATGGAGGGTGGTTGAACCTTGGAATGCATTGCATGAGAGAGTGGTTGGAGTGGGAATGGTCAGTGGGTTCAAGGAGTGGTACGATAAACTTTGTGTTCCCTAAAAATGACCTCCCATGATGAGTCTTTTGATTCCATGGAGGTCTGGATAATAATAATAATAGTATAGTATGTATGAATGCATGGGAGAGTGTTGAGGGTATGTGTGTGTGTGTGTGTGTGTGTGTGGAGAGAGAGTGAACAACATAGGTGAGAGGGCATGAACCTGTGGAAAGTGCAATATTTTAATGGGATCTGAAGTGTTAAGTGAGAGTTGAGAAGAAGTGTAAGATTGAAAAGGATGTAATTTCTTTTCAAGTATAATATACAAGGTGTAAAAGAAGACAGCCAATGAGGGAGAAGAGGTGCTATTCATTACTGAAAGGGGAATTATATTCTGCAGAAAGTTGAGATAAAAAGGAAAAATAATGGCAATGGTTTTGAGACAGTATGGTGTGAGGAGGAGGGTGACTGAATGAAATTTTAGTTGGCTTATAGGTTAGGGAATGTGGAGACAAATATATAGGCAAAATGATTTAGTCAGTAAGAGAAGGATGATCATTATCAATAACTTTAATCATGGTAATACTGATGCACATGAGGGTTGCGAGTTTTAGATACCATCAAACAATGTCATTGTGAATGGATTGTCTAATCCTCCAGTTGAGAAGAGTGATCACCAGGTAATTATTTCTGTTGTAGCCACTCATATGAGAACTTCTGTGAGGAAAAAATGTATTTGAAACAAGGCTGGTGATTATGAAAAACTTAAGAGACAAATGGGAGTAATTGGGTGGAAAGGAGAAAGATGCTGCTTTGGCAATTATAAAGAATTAATTACCAGCAATGAAGTGTATTATAAAGTTGCAAAGGCTAAATAAAGTTCAGTAAAATGAACCAATGAAAATATTAAGACTGCAATACAAAAAAAAAAAAAAAGGGGGCTTTATGGAGACAGCATAAATGAAGGGTAATAATCAGTTGCATGATGAATACAAAGAGGAAGCAAGGAAGGTAACTCACTTGGTAAGAATTCTGATAGCGCAGTATGAGTAGAAATTGGCCAATCAGACCAAGAAAAATCCAAAAGAATTCTTTTGATATATAGTAAGGTGATGAAAGAATGATTATGGAAGAATGTTAGTGTTGAAAATAGTAATGTTGCTGATGATACCTGCTGCAGAGCATATGGTTGAGGTATTCAATGAGAAGTTTATCGGGCTATTTCATCCTCACGAATGCAATATCATGAAGAACTTGAGGATAGATGGTATGGTGGATGAGGGACTGGTGTTAAGTGAGCAGATATTATATGAAGAATCATGTATACTTGATGTTAACTAGGCAGTAGAACTTGAAAACCTATTACTGCATACTCCAGGGTATTAATGGCACCCTCAGAAAACCTGTTTAATAATGGTCTTTCAATAAAAGAAAGAGAAGGTTTTGAAGAGGTTGGCGAGGGTAGGATTCAAGACTGGATTGATAACAGCAGTGTTGTCTGTGATGGTTAGCAAGGGTTTATTAAAGGGATGTCATGCTTTAGCAACCTGCTACTACAAGTTGAAAATTGGTATGACAGTGGTATATGTAATTTTGATTTTTTTGAAGGCCTTTGAAAAATTACCACAAAACAAGCTGGTATGTGATGGTTAGCAAGGGTTTATTAAAGGGATGTCATGCTTTAGCAACCTGACAAATTGGTATCACAGTGGTATATGTATTTTGATTTTTTTGAAGGCCTTTGAAAAATTACCACAAAACAAGCTGGTCAACTAAACTGGAATGGATAGAGCTGAATAATAGATTAATGAGTTGGACAGGTTACTGGTTGTCACAGAGATATCAGTAGATTTTGTATGGAATAGTGTTGTTCCAAAAGAGGAAGATCACTAGTAGTGTGTTACAAGGATCTGTTTTAAGATCATTGTTGTTTAACTTTTATGTTAATAATATTGCTAAACTAAATTAATTATCATCATCAGACCTCCATGAAGTCAAAAGGCTTCTCATGGGAGGTTCTACTATCACACACACATAGCTCTCATGCTGTGCCTTAAGCATATCTGCATTCATTATATAGATGACAAATGGAGTGCAATAAATGGTAAGATAGCGAGTGGAGCTGGTGGCAATAAAGCACGTGCCACTGATTGTAAGATAGTGAGAGTGAATGATGGTAAAAAAAGATAAAAGATTTGCAAGTAGATGAGGCAAAAGATGAAGAATATTCAAAGAAAATTGCTGGTGTATATGGAACAGTAAGAAGACTAAAATGAATGATGGCAGCATGAAAGAGGTAACAAATGACTCACGATGATGAGATATAGCAACCATAAGTAAAGAAAATTAATTCCTCGAGTTTTTAAGGGACAACTACTTCAGACATATAACAGAGGATACATGAGGTTTGAGGGGTCTTGGATTTGATCACCTCATCACACATGTCATCATAAATGAGGTGTCAAATATCCCTCCATTTGATGAAAGTGATTAACTGAGTGGTTGCCAGCCATGTGAGGAACTACAAGGCTAGTGAGACAGCTTGTAACTGTAGCATAGAATGAGGAGTTTGGTGTAAAGAAGATCGATGCTACTTGGGTGCTATTCAAAAACTATATAGTAAAAGCAATGGCTAAATGTATTCCAAGGGTTAGTAGATTAAATAAAGTTCATGTCATATGGATGAATAAGGATATTAAGCATACAATACAGAGAAAGAAAGCATTATAGAGGCAACATAACAAGACTGGTAATTTATTTAAGTTAAGGGATATTACATCCCATATTGTTTCTTAGCCGAATAAGAAACTCAAAGAGTTTCATGCCGAATATAGAAACTATATAAAGTTCGGCAATTCCAAGCGTAAGCAAATACCTGGATAGTGCAGCAGCTGACCCTTGAAAGTAGTGCAAGCTGAGGCAACTCATAGAAAGGGTGATAAAAACTCATAATTAGTAAGACTGGTAATAATAAATTCCATGAGGAGTACAAAGAACAGGCAAGAGTTGAATCGGTGAATGGGCTCAGGAGTGGAAAAGGCAGTTGAATGTATATTGCAAAATGTAGGGTTTTAAAATCTGAAAATGAAAGATGGAATGTAGAAGTTACTCTTCGTAAGAATATATTATTGGAGATGGAGGAAATAAGATATTATTATTATTATTATTCAGGCCTCCATGGAGTCAAAAGACTCATCGAGGGAGGTCCTTCCTAAGACATAAAGTCTGTCAAGACTCATCGAGGGGAGGTCCCCCCCTGAGAAACACAAAGTCTATCATACCACTCTTTAAATTCACTAACCGTTCTCGTTCCCACCACTCCATCAGGCAATGCATTCCACGGCTCAACCACCCTCCACACAAAGAAACCACTCCTTACCCTCTTGCTCACAGTTTCCTTTCGTAACTTCCAGGGATGGCCTCTTGTCATCACTCCTTCCCGCTGTTCAACCAAGCGAAAGAACACTCCCTAGTGTCAACCCTGTAACCACCTCTCAACAGTTTAAAAGTCTCAATCATATCACCTCTCCTTCTTCTATCCACCAAACTCTGCAGTCCACATCCTCTCAGCCGATCCTCATAACTATCCTTGTACAGTCCTGAAACCATCTTTGTCATCGGTCTTTGTATCCTTTCCACAGTTAATTTATCCCCTTCAAATCCAGGGGACCAAATCTGAGAACAATAGTCCAAGTGTGGTCTTGGACTTATACAACGGAATGAGAACTTATACACTTGGACTTATACAATGGAATGATAACCCTCTTATCTCTGCAGGTCAGTGTCCTTCTCATAATAGCAGCAATCCTCTGTGTTACCTTCACCACCTTTGCAATATGTCCCCTAAACTTCAGGTTTCTATCAATCATCAACCCCAGATCTCTTGTCTCCCCTACTTCCTCCAGTATAACTCCTCCCATAGAGTATGCAGCATCCCATCGATGTTTCCCAAACCTCAAGACCTTACATTTTGCTGCATTAAAATGACACTCCCATTCATTTTCCCATCTAACTAGCTTATTTAAATCCTCTTGCAGGGCTACCACATCTGCACTATTACTAATAATCCTTCCCAGCTTCGCATCATCCGCAAACAACTGAATATCCCCCTGCAATCCACTGGCTATGTCATTGATATAAAGGTTAAACAATATAGGTCCTAGTACTGAGCCCTGTGGGACCCCACTTGTAACCCTCTGCCTCCTGGAAACTGCTCCACCATACACAACACTCTGATACCTATCAGACAGCCAATCCTGAATCCAGTTGACCAATCTGACATCCAGACCCATGTGCTGCAACTTAAATATCAGCTTATCATGTGGCACCCTGTCAAATGCCTTTGCCAAGTCTAAGAAAATTGCAGTATATGCCTTTCCCTCATCTAATGCTCTTGAAACTTTATTATAAAAGGCTAGCATATTGCTAAAACAAGAGCGTCCTTTCACAAATCCATGTTGATTCTCACAGATAACATTACCCTCATCTGCCCAATGCTGTATACAGTCCCTCACTACTTTCTCCAAGATCTTAACTACTTATGACACACAGACTGGCCTATAATTAGACACTTCCAGTCTGTTACCACCCTTATGTAATGGCACTATCTTACCTTCCTTCCATTCCCTGGGCACCTTTGCCAAAGCCAAACTTTCATTGAAAAGCCACGTTAAAGGCACTGTCAATTCCCTAGCACATTCTCTCAAAACTCGTGGTGAAATACCATCCAGTCCCACAGCTTTACTGACATCCAGAGTACTCAGTATCTGAAACACACTCTCCTCCTGTACCTCCAGACTTCGAACCAGTCCTATCCCTCTAGCATTAAAACTGACTCCTCTAGGATGAAATACTCCAATAAAGTGTTCATTGAACAATTCCACTATGTCCTCTGCATCAGTCACTCTATTCCCATTTTTATCCCACAATATCATTCTTCCACAGTCATTTCTCCTCCTACTGGCCACATAGCTAAAAAATTCCCTAGGATTTTCTTTGGATCTTAGGGCCAATCTCCTCTCATATTCCAGTTTCGCTTTCCATACCACACTAGTCACTCTTCTGGCCTGTATCTTATATTCCTCATGCATCTCTTCACCTGTCGCCTCATATCTCTTCCATAGCCTTTTTTTCGCATGCAATTCCTGTTTAATATTGTTTGTCATCCACTTTACTCCAAATTGCGTCCTCTTCTTCACTCATGGTATACAACTTACCATTGCTGATAACAAATATTCTTTCACAATTTCCCATGCACTAGTGATATCCCGGCCTTCCAATTCCTGCCTCCATGAAACTTCCTGAAGTTGACGTCTAAGACTATTATAATCACCTGCCTTATAATTCCACATAAGTTCCCATCTCTTTGATACTCCTGCATGTCTATTCATTTTCCAAGTCAACACCATATGGTCACTCTCTCCAACTGGTGGGAGAGACATCAACTCAGTTATTATCAACTCTTCTGATGCTATAACCAAATCCAAAACTTTTGAACCTCTTGTTCCCTCTGTTACATGTTGCCTAAGACATTTGTCCCTCAAGAATTCTAGAAATTCCATTCCCCTATTGCTACATGCATCTTCCTCTCTCCAATTTATACTACTGAAGTTAAAATCTCCCATAACAATCATTCTTCTTGCACTTGCCAAACTTAGCTGTCTAAACATCTCCTGGTCCCCATCCTCTGTGCTCCTGGGTCTGTAGCAACACCCCACTAAATATCCTGTCTTTCCTACCTCTACCTCACACCATATGCTCTCAAAATCATTTGTCTCACTTCCTTCCAAATTCTCCACTCTTAGAGGACATAGGTCATCACTTATCATAAGAAGTACCCCACCACCACGCTTTCCCCTCCTATCCTGATGAAAAATGCTATACCCAGCGACTTCTATTCCTGTTGTTATATCCCCTTCTGTCAACCACGTCTCAGTGATCATAATAATTTTTGGCCAGGCTGATGCTATCTGCGCCACCAATTCCTCCCTTATTCCGGATACTCCTGGCATTAGTATAAAGTTAGCATTAGTAAAAATATCTTGGGGGGTGATGGCAGATAAGGAGCTAAAATTTAGAGTTTGTCAAAATTGTGAGGATAACGAATTCTGGCAATGATGCAGAGGATGCTGACTTGTAAAGAGATTCTGGTTCCATTGTATAAGGCACTGATTAGGCAATATATGGACTACTGTGCACATATTTGATTACCTGGTTTTCAAAAGGATGAAGAGATATTGAAAATAGTCCAGAGGCAATTGACTAAGGTAGTTTCTGGTTTCTGGAATGTTGAGAAGATGCAACTTGCAGAGTCTAGTGGATAGGGAGAAGAGAAATGATATAACAGAAATGCATAAGTCGGTAAGGAATTATGACAGGATTAACAGTGAAGCAGATTCTCAAAAAATTGTGGAAGAAACAAGAGGTCATCTCTAGAAGCTGTATAAGGAGGTTGCAAGCAAAGGAGTGAGAAGAAGGTTTTTAGCATGGAGAGTTGTGAATGATTGGAATGCAATGCCTGAAAGTGTTGTATTTCCAAAGAATTTGAATGTATTTAAGGAACCATATGATGAGCTGTGTGTGGGTGTGTGCGCGCGTGTGAGAGAGAGAGAGAAAAAACCTCTCGTGATGAGCATGTCTCCATTGTGGTCTTGGGATAATAATAGCATTAAGCATGAGCTACAGAAAAAAAAAGTTGTGGAAAGTATATAAGGAGAAGGATGACCAGCATAGTCAGTCATCTTTCTCAGTAGTAATTCAAAACAGTTCTTTCATTACATGGAAAGTAAGAGGAAGATTGATGATGGGGGATACAAGTAGCCCAGTCATGAAGGTACTTGACATGCAAACTTTGTTCGGTTATACTTAGATAAAAGATGAAATTGAGAATATAATTTCTTGACATCTTTAATTTATAGTATTACAAATGGAAAAACTTTCAACAAGCAAAATAATTCCTTTGTATAAAAAAAAGATTATAAGACTGCGGTAGCAGAGTGGTAGTAAAAGTACTGGAAAAGTTGGTCAAAAAGGGTGAATAAGAACATGATCCTCTAGGAGGGGGGAACATGGCTTTGTTAAGGGTCAGTCATGCCTTAGTAATTTATTAACTTCTTATAACAGACTGATTGACATATCTGTTATAAGACTTATAACAATTCTTATAACAGAATTGGATAAAAGGGAATGGCTACAAAATGACTCTGCTTGATTTTACAAAGGCATTAAACAGAATACCACATGGAACTCTGTTATGAACGTTAGAACAAATGGGGATGATAGGAGACTGATTATATGGCTGATGGACAGAAACCAAAATGTGGTGTATAAAAGCAGATTCTAGGAGAAAGAAAGCGACTAGGTGTGCCACAAAGTGTCATACGAGGACCACTACTGTTTAATTTAATATAGTAAATCATCTGAAGGGAAATATTCAGTTGTTTGCTAATCATGTCAAAGTGGGTAGAATAATAGTTAATCTGTGTGATGTTGAGAGCTTGCTGGATGACTTTAATAGGCTGTCAAATATAGGCAAAAGATAATGGGTATCATGTGGAGAAATGTCAAGTTATGCCTTTTGAGATAAACAGATTTATATATAGATCCAATTCATGAGAGTTCAGGGAACTTATAAACACATCAGTGCTGTATGTGTGTGTGTGTGTGTGTGTGTGTGGAGGGGTGTAGAAGAGAAGCGAGATAGAAGTTTGATTTTTTTTTTTTTTTTTGAAGAACTGCAGTCAGTAATTGTCTGATACTTCATAAGGAATGTCATTCCAGAGGACAGAGGCAGATGGAATAAAAGAGGAAAAATAAAAGCAGCAAGTTCAGTGCATTTGCACAGTAAAGGAATACTGGGCAGCTGCTCCTCTTGTATTAACAGGTGCAACAGAAAGTGGAGGAATTTTTGTTGCCAATTCACTGGAGCAGTGGCCATGGCAGTACCTGTAGAATAGATTCAGTAACAAAACATTGTGCCTGTAAGATAGAGGTTAAAGGGAGTCTGTAAGAGACGAATCATCCATGAGCCTAGTTGCTTGCCTCTGAATAGCATGAAGGATTTTAAGGGAAGTTATTGGATGGGAAAGATATCGACAGTGTGCAGGAAGTGTTTAAAAAATACTTAAAGGATGTGATATCAGAATGTGTCTCTAGAATAGAAAGAATAAATAAAGTAGGAGTGAAATTAATGTGTAATCTAATTAAGTAAGAGAGCTGTAAGAAAAAGATGATGTGGAAGGAACGTGGTATGCATAAGGATGATGTCAGTTATGACATTTAAAAGCAGCAGGCCAGAAGAGTCACAAGTGCTGTATGAAAAGCCAAGCCCAAGTATGAAAAGAAACTGGTTCTGCAAGTTAAAGACAACCCAAAATAATTCTAACATTATGCTGCAACTAAAAGAATGAATGAATTTGAAAGAATAATTCTCTTCAATGCACATGGTATGTAGGTGACTGATGCAGAAGTGATTGTTCAACTAATGAGCATTCATTATGCTAAAAACTATCAACCTGGTATATCAATATTGAACTCACCACTTCCTCTTCACTGTATGAGGAAACTCATGTGGATTAGGAGGAAGTACTAGAGATGTTGCACAAACTGAATAAGAATTCTGCAATAGGAACTGATGGGATATCAGGATGGATGTTAAAAGAGTGTTCAGATGAACTGGCTATTCCTTTGACTATGCATTTTAACTGAGTCTCAGAACAGGGAAGATAACACAGGAGTGGAAGGAATGTATGGTAATCCCATTGTACAAGGATGGTGCAAACACCAATGTATTCAACTATTGACCAATCAGTATTTTAGGAGTGGTGGCGAAGATTTTGGAAAAATTGGTTAGGGATCGCATTTAGAAATGGGTTGACAGAGAATCTCTACTTTGCAATGAACAGAATGAGTTGTCTAAGGAAAGGTCATGTTTTAGCAACTTGCTCACATTCTATAATAATGTTACCATTGAGTTACACAAGGGGAATGCATACACCATGATACTTTTGGATTTTGCTAAGGCATTTGACAGCAGAATACAGCATGGAATACTGTTGCATATATTGGAGAATATGGGAATAGATTATAAACTATTGACATAGATAAGAGGATGGCTGACTGACAGATATCAAAAAGTGGTATATGAGGGGTGTGAGTCTGCAAGATTTAAGGTAACAGTGGTGTACCACAAGGATCAGTGCTTGGTCCACTTGTTATTCAATCTGTACATTTCTTTATTTATTCTTATGACAAAAGCAACTACAGGTCAATGTCCAGACCAGAAAGCCAATCCAGGGGGTCATCTGTTGCCTCGTGGATGTCCTGGAGGCCACCACCATGAAATTGGCACCTTGGGCAGTCATTCACAATATGAGTGATCGTCTGGGCCACAGAGGAACAGTCACAATAAGGATGGTCTGACAGTCTCCATTTATGCAGTAGGTAGCCACATCTGCCTCTGGTTAGTTCTAATCCTGTTGATAGATGACGAAATCTTCCTAGGCAGGGCAAAACAAGGCTGTGGAGCACAGGGATCTTCAACCAGGAAACGATTTGTTGGAAGATTGTTGGACTAGTGTTCACTCCACATGTCAGGTGTTGATGGTAAGGCAGCTGAAAGAACTTGTCCATGGATCAGAAAGGGTTTTGTGATTTTAGGCAAATACTAGGTGGATTTATTAGAGTCTGGTGCAGGGGCAGGAGCGGATTGCTCATTGCTTTATTAAATACTTTAATCGAGGCTTGTCGCAGTCAAGGAAGAGGGGTGCTTCTCAGTGTTCCACTAATTATGCACATGGTAGAGTTTAGCAGGGTGTCTATAATATTAGTGTGTGTGCACTTCTTTCCCACACAGGGACATAGTATTCTGCTGCAGAGAATGTAAGGGCTTATTTCTTGTTTTAACTTTGTTGGACAGGTTAGTGATGTGCCTTTTATAGGTTAGGTTTCTGTGCAGGCTCACTCCAAGGTATTTCAGGTGAGGCTCATATTCTACCATTTTGCAACAGAAAGAGAGGTTGAGGTGTCGATTTACCTCTGCATTGTTCAGGTGGAATGCTGTGGAGACAGTTTTTGTTGGATTTGGCTTCGGGTTACCACTGCTTGAAGTATACCTCCAGGATGTTCAGGTGTGTTCAAGGTTGTTTCCAGGTTGGCAAAGGAGGTGGACTGGTATAGGATAGCAAGATCATCAGTGTATATATATTTGCTTGAGCTGGTATGTGATAAGTCATACACATGGATGTTAAAGAGTAAAGGGGATAATCACAGAGCCCTGTGGAAGACCATTGTGGAGGAATCTGGGCTGTGCTCTTTTTTTCCACCAATATGGACCTGGATCTTTCTGTTGGAGAGAATGGTCCAAAAAGGTGGAAAGTTGTTTTGCACCTTATGATATTGTTTAGCTTTAGGAGGAGGCTCTTGATCCAGACTGTGTCATAAGCTGATGTTAGGTCAATGAAAGTGACTCTGGATTTAAGTTTCTCCTGTAAGCTTGCTTCAATCTGTGTTGTCAGGGCCAGGACCTAGTCACAGCAACTTCCTCCCAGCCTGAAGCCAGCTTGTTCAATTGGGAGTGCTCTTTTGATGAGTGGTGAAATTCTTTTAAGGAGAATTTGTTCAAAGAGCTTAAAGGTGGAGCAAAGCAAGGAGATAGGTCATAGATTTTAGACATTATTTAGATCTACACATTAATGACATTAGGAAGGTTTTGACAAGTAACATACAGCTATTTGCTGATGATGCAAAGATAGGTAGGGTAATCAGGAATGCTGCTGGTACTTGCAGAATGATTTGAATAGGCTGGAATTGTTGGCATGAAAAAATCAATGTCAGCAAATGTAAAGTCATTCACTTTGGCATGATTAGATATCCAATGTTGTATTATATTGATGGGATTATGCTTGAAAAAACTGATGTGGCTAAGGGGTCTTAGAGTTTTAGTAGACAGGAAGTTGAAGTTCAAGAGTTATATAGCAAAAATTGTAAATACTACAGAAAATAATGGCAATACTGAAACAAACCTTGACTTGTAAAGACAAGGAAGTCACTTTGCCTCATTACAAGGCCTTGATAAGATCTTACTTGGACTATTGCACGCATGTCTGGTCTCCTGGTTTCCATGGTGATTCTGATACAGTGGAGTGTGCAAAGCAGAGTGTCAAAAATGATATCAGGATTGTGGAACATATTGAGAATTTGTTGGCTGCAGCCACTAGCAAACAAGAGAAAGAGGGGTACCATATTTACTCGAATATAACTCGCACTTTTTTCCCCAAAGTTAAAAAATCATGGTGTAAGATATATGCCGGTATTTTTGGAAACTAGTTTTTCAGGAAAAAAATAAATTGACATTTATAATTAAATCCTCAGTATTCATTATAATTTATAATTGGTCACATTATTAATAAAATGAATGTATTTAAATTTTAATTATCAATGTTATTTATACGATCGGCTGCTCACCTTCATCACATGATATATTTGAATTTTTAGTGACAATGCTTCTCTAATTAAATTAAAACAGTTTCATTATTGCTTGTCCTTTTATCATTTCGGAATCATTATCTCTGAGTTTAAAACAAGCAGCATAACTTGAATGTTCCATATTTCAAGCAAAAATTACCAATAATTTACAAGACTTGATACATTATGAACGGTCCTTTGCAAATGAAAAATGAGAAGTGAAAGTGGGGTGCAAAACAGATAGAAATGGTAGGCTGGTAGAGATAGCACAGCTATGAAGACGTGCATAAGATTGGTGCGGTATTAATAAAAGATCGTGCAACTGAACAACAAAGGCAAACTGACGATTGCTGAATTGAAATGCTGATTCACTTCATCCAAATTTCAAAATATTTGAAACTGCCATAACAACATTCACTATCTATTTCTTAGAGTTTTAAACTTTCCTGTGTGAGGTATATGTGAAAATTTTTAATTTCTTTTTTCATGAAGTAAAATCAAGGGTGCAAGACATACACGAGGGTAAGTTATATATTCGAGTAAATACCCTAATATGATTGAGACTTACAAACTTCTCCAAGGGTTACACTGAATTTCAGTTGATGGAATTTTTCATTTTATGTGAGTAGGGAAAGGATGTGAGGGCATCCATGGAAGGTGAGAATGGATGCTGTCAAGAATGGATTGCCTTTCGATGTTGTGTGTGCAAGTAGCACGAATGAATTCAAAAACAGGTATGACAGCTGGTGTGACTAGTATGGTCTTCCTTGATGAATTACTGACTCACTGGAGTTCTTTTTTAATAAAAATAAAAGTTTTTGGTGCACCACCACATAGATATCAATATTCTAAACATGAGTGGATTTGGGATTTGTATCTAGTCAAGAGTTAGCTGGGTGTAGAATAAACTCTTGAATGAAAGAGAATGGGAAGTATCTGGATGCTGAGGAGGCTACTGATGTGATGTGTTGTTCAAGCCAGAAAAGACTAGAGGTAATCATCCAAGCAAAGAGATCTTATCTTGTCTGGTGTTTTGTGTATTACTGAGAGCAAAACACAATAATATTACTGTGTTTTAGTGGCACAAATATGAAAAGGTTGTCCTTTCCCCATTGAAGGATAGTATTTAGATTAATTATTAAAACAGTAGTTGTAGATGATTTTATAGCCTGGGATGCTAGAGTACTGCATGGTGTTTGTCAAATGCACACAATGAGTGGAGAGTACTATTGTCTGCCAAGCTGTGGAAAGGATCAATGGTTATTGTGAGTAGATCATTTATGTACAGGAAAAAGAGAGTAGGTGATAGGGCAGTCTTGAGGCACTCCAGTATTGGTAGTGAAGCTCAAAGATGGAGAGGCACGACTCACTGAGAATGATCAGAGAGAAAGCTAGCTAGCTACCCAATTACAGAGAATGGCAGTTCATTTAGTAGGCCTCAATGTCACACAGTTGAAAGCTTCAGAAATGTCAAGGGAAAAAGCACATGTTTCTCCAAATCATTCCATGGTACATGTCCAGTGGTGAGTGATGTAAGCTATGTAAGATTACAAGCTTTTACCATACTGACGGAATTGTACTCCAGGAAATTGCTGACGCTAGCGATTTCGAGGTGGTAGAAAATAGAGATGAAGTTTAGGGACACATTACTAAGGTTGCCTAGGTGACTCATACTTGGCTATTGAGAACACACCGGACATGTACCATGGACATGTATCCACAGAATACTCATCAATCTTGTTCACTCACCTCTGGATACTCTGAACCACTTTCTCATCTCCGAGAAATCCAACTGACCAGACCTGAGCACAGTTATTCCTCTTTTATAAGGCCTTGATACATCCCTATCTGAATTACTGTGCTCAGGTCTGGTCTTGGATTTCTAGGAGATGAGGAAAGTGGTTCAGAGTATCCAGAGGTGAGTGATCAAGATTGGAGAGTAGTCAAATGCTTCCTATTGAGGGTTTGTGAGTTGCAGAAAATGGAGAGAATTTCACTAGGTTAAACTTTTTTTCACAGTGTAAGTAGTCTACTCTGGGACAGTGAGGTCCCACTTAAGTGCAAGATTTTAATTTACAAAAGTTACTTTTTGCCCATTTTGACTTATGTAGCAAAGACATGGAGACAAGAAAAAAAAAAGTGTGAATAGAATACAAGCAATGGAAATGAAAGTTTTAAGAACAATTTTGCCAAAAACAAGGCAGAAAGGCAGAATAACAAATGTGGATATTAGGAATAAAAGGTTTTGAAGAAATGTTTATGAACTCTTGCTTGAAGTGGTTTAGACATCTAATGAGACTGAACTTAGAAAGAATATAAATGAAATTTGAGAACAGGTAAGAGATGATCTAGAAAAGAGAATCCTGAACTGGTGCGGTGTTCATAAAGACTTTGGTTGGATAGAAAGAAATGGAGAGATTTGATCCACCTGACCATCTTAGCAACAGCAGTTCAGACGTTTTCTGTCGAACTGCCATTGCTAAGACACACACAGGGAATGTTTCAGCACTTGGTTAGAAGGGGGGGGGGGGGGCAGAACAAGAGATCATCCCTGGGATGTAGGGTCTAGATTTTTCACTTGGAAAGTGGTAAATGAATGGAACTTGTTGCCAGAGTCAGTTGTGAGCTTGCTTTGTCTGTTAATGGGTTGAAGGAGAGGTATGATAGTTATTGTTTTGATAGTTTTAGTCTCCCATGATGAGTTTTTGAACTCCATGGAGGTGCTCATACAACAACAATAATAATACTGTCGTAAAAAAACCCTAGGGAGTTTCTTCAATATGTAGCCAGCAGAAGAAAGAATGATTATTGAAGGATGACAATGATTGGTGAAAATGGTAAAAGGATAACCACTACAGATATAGTTGAGATATTAAATGAACAGTTCATAAAGGCATTTCATACTTGTGAATGTGACATCATGTGGAGCATAGACTGACTGTGAGGGAGGCAAATGTGGAATTGAGAGTAAACTTGATATTAATAAGGTTGTGAGACTTGATACATCACTGCATGTTTTGAGAAATGTGCCGAGGAGATGATGTCTGCCTTGACATAGTTGTTTAATGTGTGTCTTGCATTAGGCCAAGCCCCAAACAAGAGGAGGAAAACAAGATTGTACCACTTCATAAAGGAGATGAAAAGACTCAAGCTTCAATTTATAGACCAATCTGTGTATCTGTATCATGTGTCATGGTTGAAGTGTTGTAAAGGTTAGTGAGGACCAACATCCTGAAATGGTTTCACAATGGTGGAATTCTTTTTGATGAATAAAATGGATTTGTTAAAGGCAGGTCATGATTTTGTAATCTACTTACTTAATACAACAAGATAACAGATACATTGGACAAGAGAGAGAGAGAGAGAGATGGATAAACATTGTTATACTTAGATTTTGCAAAGGCTTTTGATAGATTGCCATGTGCTAAGTTGATAGTTAACCCAGAATTGATGGGGTCTATATATTACATTAGTGTATTGGATTGAAGATTGGCTATATGATAGGCATCAGCAAGTTGCATGTGAGGGAGCAATATTCTGGAAGAGGAAAGTCACTATTAGTGTGCCTTGAGATCTGTTTTAGGGCCATTGCTGTTTAACCTGAAGATCTGGGGAAGGTTTGACTGGGGATATATTTATTGTTTGCAGATGGTGCAAAGTTGGGAAGAGCTAGGAGGAGTAGAGTAAATTATGTGGCTTAACAAGAGGACTTGAATAGATCAAGTGAATGGGCATGGTAATGTGGTTGCAAGTTCAATGTTAGAAAGTGTAAGGTTTTAAAATTCAGAAAACAAAGATAGAATGCGAAGTATACATTTTGTAGAGATATAATGGAGGAAACAGGTCTGAGAGTAATAGCAGATAAGGATTTAAAATTTAGAGTACATCTTTTTTGCCAGTGATTTCTGACAATGATGCAGAGAGCAATGACATAGAAATGACGAGATTATGGTTCCATTGTGTAAGGCCTTGATTAGGCTGTATATGGACTACTCTGCACAGGTTTGGCCATGTGCATTTCAAAAGGATGAAGAGATATTGTTTCAAGCACAGAGACAATTGACTAAGGTTGTTTCTGGTCTCTGAAGAAAGATTTGAGATGATACAGTTTACTGAGTCTAGTGGATAGATAGGAAGAGGGATATGATAGAGATGCAGGCATTGATAAGGGGTTCGTATCACATTAACCACATTAACATCGAAGAGATTTTTCGCAGGATGGTGGTAGTCATCCCTGGAAGATGTATAAGGAAGATAAGAGCAAAGGAACAAGGTTTTTTCCATGGGGAATGGTGATTGTCTGGCTGCATGAAAGTGTTGTGTATACAGAGAATATGAATGTTTATATGGCATGCTATGGTGAGTTGTGTGTGTGACAGAGAGACCTCACACAAAAACTGACTCAATGGAGTGTGCAAATAGTAATAATAATACTCTTAGGTAATGAATCACAATCATCCACCACTTTCCATGCAAGCAAACCTACTAATCATTCCTGCTCACATCCTCCTTATACATCTTCCAGTGATGGTTTCTTTTTCTTCTCTCTCCCTGATATTCTGTATATTTAAATATGCAACAGAAACAAGTTTTTTCTCCTCTTCCACATGAATCTGTTAATAACTCCTTACTAACTTTTTCCTCAACCATATTCCTATCTCCTTCACTTATCCACTGGACTCCACCTATTCATTTCCTGAATCCTTTTTCATATACAACATTCCAGAGACAAATTACCACCATAGTCATTTGTCTCTGAACTCTTTCCAATATCTCTATTCTTTTTAAGGAAAGAAATATGAATTAATTATATCAGTCAATTATATAATGAAAAGATTAATTATATCAGTAAACTGCTATGCTCCATGGTGAGTTCTGTTCATTATAAAATATTTCTTCTAAATGAAGATTTAGAAGCATAATTTTTATTCAAAAATGTTTTCATATTTTAAGCAATCATTATGCAACTTAAATTCTGACTATCTGATAAAATGAGTATATCTACTACTTTGAAACATCTTTCATGTATCAAGAACAAATGAAACTCTTAATATTCTATGCAATATTTTACAACATGCATTGTATATTAAAACAGGATGTAGCAATGCAGAAAATGATCAAGTTCATCACTGACTTTACAAAGTGCATACAGTTTCATAACTGTATGCATATTGTAAAATTTACAAAACCAAAAACATAAAAGAAAATTTTTTTGTGCATACATGGTTCTAAGCAAGTTCTGTTTTAATTTTTAAAGCACTGCAAAAAGTGAATAATGTTCAGTGCAAATAATTATAACAAAATAAACAGGGTGTTTGATTTCAGTGAAAGCTATATTCTTTTTTTTTTCTTTGTTTGCTTACCATATCAGCTTCAATTGAATTATAATCCTGAAAATGGATTTAAATTTTATGTGAATAAAATTATATATGTGTAGATTAATCTGAATATCAAAGGTTAAAGATTATTTTACCACATATTCTGAAAGAATTCTGACCATGTCTTCTTTACCTCATAATTCAGTAAGGATTAAAAAAAAGTTAATAATATTAAAGCAAAGAAGCTGAACAACTTACTGGCTACTGTTAAGTGAAGTTAGAGGATAGTGCACAAAAACAAATACCTTTGGTTTTTAGTATGATTTGCAGCTATGTTCTTAATAAGAAATCTCTAAGAATATCCATTGATAAATAAGGAATGTAAAGTAACTCTGTAAAATTTATTCCCTTTTATAACTTTCTGTTTAAAATTGATTAAATATAAGTGAAATGTTTAAAGAATACAATAAACTAAAAAATAAGAAACTACATAGAAACTTAAAAAAACTGTATTTTATGTATGCTTGCACAGTGGTATTTTCATAAAAATCAACTATGTTTTCTTCAAATTTTGCATAACTTTTAACAATAGAATAAATTAAAAATTACCTAGACTACCAACTCAAATTTGTATTTTTTTTATATATATATAAAAATTTTTTTAATATATAATACAATTTTTATATATAATACAAATTTTTATGAAAGTTCATGACAATTACATAAATGTCAACTACCTGGATCATTTCATAATACAGATGATGTATTTTGTCTTTGGTTGCAAACTCCCTTGAAATCATTTCCAGTTTTGCAATGGGAGTAAACAAAGTGGAACAAATTAATTTTTGAAGATATGAGCATTCCCCTGCCCCAGAAATAGATATTTATTATTAATATATATATATACACACACATATACACAGTGGTGGATTGAGTGGTGGAAACAGAGTTGTAGAATAGGTGCCCTCCTTCTATGAGTCTTTGGACTCCCTGGAGGTGTGATGTAGTAATAATAATAATAATAATAATATTTATTACCTAGTATTATTATTACAGTAACCTCCATAGAGTCAGTAGACTCATTGTGGGAGGTCCACTCAGCCAGCAACATGTCTATCATACTGAACCTTGAAATCATTTACATTCCCTGTATTTATAACACACTCAGGCAATGTGTTCTACTCACTAACAATTCTCCGTGTAAAAATCTACTCCTCACACTCTTCTTCACTACATCTTTATACAACTTCCATTGATGGCCTCTCATTCTGCCCCATCTTAAAGTCCACTCTTTTAATAATACCTTCAGCATTAATCTGGTAAAATCTCTTAACCAACTTGAAGGTCTATCATATCTTCTCTTTTCTTCCTATTCACCAAACTCTGTAATCTACATTTCCTTCAAAAGCTCTGCATAACCAACACTCCAGAGTCCCAACATCACTTGGGTCATTCATCTTTCGACCTTCTTTAGTGTTTCCACATCACAATAAAAACTAGGTGACCAAATTTGAGCACAATAATACAAGTGCGATCTAACCAATGCCTTACACAAAGACACCACCACTTCCTTATCACTAGATGTCAATTGTAATGGCAATACGATGCAGTCTTTGTAACTTGTAATGTGGCCCTCGGAACTTTGGTCCACTGTCTAAAATCACCCCAACATCCCAAATTTCATCCAGTTCCTGAAGCTCAGCTGCATCACTACAATATATATAGCCTTATACATATCTCTGCATCCCAAAGGTTAGTGACTTGTATTTATCAATATTAAATACTATAACTTCATTCATCTGTCCAAACTAAAAAGTCTATTCAAATTTTCTTTTAGAGAATTAACATCACCAATACTCTTGATAATTCTACCTATCTTTGCATCAACAGCAAACATTTGAAGATCCCCAAATCAATCTACATAAAATGTCATTAACAAATAAGTTAAACAGTATGGGGTACAAGATGAGAACATTGAGGCAAGCCACTAGTCACCTTCCCTTTCTGAGACACTGTTCGATCACACAACTTGCTGGTATATTTCAGAAAGCCAATCTTCAATCCTTTTAACCAATCTGTTATCCAATCCTATCTTCTTCAGCTTATTTGTCATGGTTGTAGTTTATATTCCTCATTCATCTGTTCACTGCATCTGTTCACTGCACACAGTCTTGTATCTTATCCATAACAATTTCTTTTTCTATTCTGTTTGCACGATTTTACTGTTCATCCACATCACTCCTACTCTATTTACATAACTCTTGATATGCTGTAATGCATTTCTTGCATCAGACACTGCCTTATCATTTTCCACACACACAACCTTTTCTGCACAGCTCATCAACCCAATGTATTGATGCCAGTTGCCTACTGGGTTTCTCATAATCATCCCCCTTATAGTTCTTTGCATATATACCTCCTTGACGGTGGCCTTTTCTTGTTTCCCTACCTTCCAAACCATTACCTCATGATCACGCTTACCAATAGGTAGTAGTGTCGATATCTTGTTCACAGCCACATCTTGTGAGGATATCACAAAATTCAACACCTGAAAATGTTGTGTTGCTTCTATCATGTGCTTCTTAAAGACAGGTTCAAATGTTCAATGCCAAAGCCATTCAAATGCAATCCATCAGCTTTAAACCATTTTGACTTTTATTCAAATTCACTCTATAAATTCACAAATTGAGCATCCTTTGTCTGACACCATTCAGTCATCTTGTCATTTAGTATCATTTTTCTCCTTCTCAGTTCGCTATTATCACATCTGGACAACAATCTAACCACTTTCCCAATGGCACTATTATCCTTCACCTACTGCAATAACTTCAAATCCCTTTCATTATTCTTTGTCTCGCTATCCAAGGTGTTTGTGCCCACCACTACCACTAATTCTGATGCCCATTCTTTCCTTTCTTCCTTCCCTACAAAGTATCAGATATTCGTTTCACTGAAGTTAAACATCACTCTTTATTTTCATTAACTCTTACCTGAACTCTTCCCACTTCACTTCTATTACTATTGTCGCCAGCACTTTCATCCATTTTCTGATTACTTATGGAGACAATGATATCATTTTGGAATGCTCTAACTTGTCATCACACTTCTCACACTACAATGCATACCTTCTTTTCAATTAACCTAACCGTCCATATGGTGCACATTTTTGGATGCATACATGTAATAATTGTCACAGCATATCCACTGCAAAAAATACAGGGAAAAATTATCTGAGTTGAAACCTTCTGCATTGCAGGTATGTACTTCTTTATTGACACCATTTTTGTAATGTTAACTAGCACATTAATCCAAATCAAAGTGAACACTTTTAAACTCACAAAACCACAATGCCTATATCTTGTCTGGCTACACAATATAATTTTTTGGGTGGGGAGGGGCATCTTTCTTAACACTATTCAAACACACTTCTATTTCTCCTTGAGTCAGGGAAGACATCCACAAAACAATGAAACGTGCAAGTTGAAAGAATATATTTGAAAACTTTATCTCTCCAAGATGTTCACAGAAATTTGCTCAATTCAAAGAGACAGGACTACCCATTATTATTTCCATGACTTGACTTTTCTTTGTGTCACAAATAACCAGAATCCATGAAAAACTCTAGGAGTTTAATAATTTAATAATATCTGGAAAAGATCACGTTTAATTTCAGAACAGCATCACATATGATTGAATACTGAATTTAAATGATAGCAATGATAGAATAAAAATGAAAAGAAGCAAAAAGCATAAGATTTAATAGTGTTCAAAATGTAAGCAAGCGAACATGCTTGCTATTAAGCAAGAATGCAAGTGAATACGACTGGAATCTACCCTATATATATAAAATAAGCCTTTTTATGTTACGTTTGTATGTCACATTTTTTGAAACGTTTTGAAACTCAGGGGCTACCCTGAGTGTCGAGTCTTCAAAATTCAAGGAGAACTGGCCTACCAGTCCGGAACTCAGGGGGTTGGGCATCGTAGGCACCAGGGGGATGCACCCCCCTCCGAGTCTTCAAAATTCAAGTCATCAGAATTCAACAAGATTTTTAACACGTTTTGAAACTCAGGGGCTACCCTGAGTGTCGAGTCTTCAAAATTCAAGGAGAACTGGCCTACCAGTCTGGAACTCAGGGGGTTGGGTATCGTAGGCACCAGGGGGATGCACCCCCTTCGAGTCTTCAAAATTCAACGAGATTTTTGACACGTTTTGAAACTCAGGGGCTACCCTGAGTGTCGAGTCGTCAAAATTCGAGTTATCAGAATTCAAGTACAACCAACCTACCAGTCCAGAACTCCGGGGGTTGGGCACCATAGGTGCCGGGGGGGGGGGGTGAACCCCCTTTTTGAGTCTTCAAAATTTGAGTCATCAGAGTTCAAGGAGAACCAGCCTACCAGTCTGGAACTCAGGGGGTTGGGCATCGTAGGCGCCAGGTAGCGAACCCCCCTTTCAAATCTTCAAAATTCGAGTCATTACAATTCAACGAGAACTGGCCTACCAGTCCAAAACTTGGGGGATGGGCGACGTAGGCACCAGGGGACAGAGCCCCTTTTTGAAGACTCTACACTCAGGGCTATCTGAGTGTCGAGTCTTCAAAATTCAAGTCATCAGAATTCAAGGAGAACTGGCCTACCACTCCAGAACACAGGGGGTTGGTCACCATAGCCCCCCCCCCTAGTATTAACAGCATGGGCCCAAGAACAGAACTCTGGGCACGCCACTGCACCTTTTCTTTCTTTACCATGCTCATAACCTTTCACACCATCAACTGTCTTGTACCTCCTCCATAACATTTTCTTTTCCAGCACAGTTTGCTTGATTTCACTGTTTATCCATTACACTCCTACTCTATTTACTCACTTAACCCTTGGTATGCAATTATACATTGCTTTTGTCAGATACTGCCAGTATGAATTTCTATGTATTGTTAACATCTTTTCTGCTCAGCTCATCTACCTAACATACCGATGCTAATTAACTGCAGAGCTTCCTATAATCACCTGCTTTATACTTCTACATATATCCATTTTGGGTTGTAACCTTTTCTTGTTTCATCACTTCTCAAAGTACCTTATAATCACTCTAACCAACTGGCAGCAGTGTCAACACCTCATTAACAACTACATTTTGTGAAGTTATCACCAAATTCAACACATTAACAAAACACAAACAAAACAGTTGCTTTATTCACATGCTGCCTAAGATATATCTCTCTCGGAAATTCCACAAACTCAATGTCCTTGTTCCTATACACTATCTTATCCTTCCATTCTATATTCTAGTAATTAAAGTCTCCCATCAGGATCACCTTTTTTACATGTGCAACCAATTTGGAACATTTCACAATCAGTATTCTCTGCATTCCCTATTACAGCATCCTATTAACAAACATTAACAACATTAACTACATTAACTACATTAACAAAACACAAACAAAACAGTTGCTTTATTCACATGCTGCCTAAGATATATCTCTCTCGGAAATTCCACAAACTCAATGTCCTTGTTCCTATACACTATCTTATCCTTCCATTCTATATTCTAGTAATTAAAGTCTCCCATCAGGATCACCTTTTTTACATGTGCAACCAATTTGGAACATTTCACAATCAGTATTCTCTGCATTCCCTATTACAGCATCCTATCGGATATACTAACCTGTTTATTTTAACTTCACACCACATAAAAAATCTGTGCATACACTATCAACTTCCACACTTTGCAGACACAATTCCTCTGCAATCATTAACAGCACTCCCCCTCCTCTTTTCACCTTTCTATCCTCTGGAAAATTATATATCCTTCTCATTCTATTCCTGACAATACATCCTCCTCCTCAGACAACCAAGTTTCACTTATTCCAATTATCTTTGGGCATACTGACTCAATCAATGCAACAAAGTTAGCTCTCTTGTTTCGAATACTCCTTATATTTGTGTACAAACGTAACAATCCCTGTGTGTTTGAAGCCATTCTACCAGCACCAACATTCTCCATTCAAGCTGCTAGAATAGAGAATGTAAGAATATAGAAAATAAATATTAGCAAGGTGGCAAAATGTTCTGGAGTCTACCAAAAAAGCATAGAAATGCAAGAAAGAGAACTGTAAAAGGAATCAGATTATAAAGGCAAAATGAAAAGTGAAGATAATGATATCTTATATGTCTCAAGTAATTACTTTGAAAGAGTTAAATGAAACAAGCAGTGACAGAAGAATAGTAAAAAATTTTCAAGAAGAATGAAACAGGAGCAAATACTTGTATGTGTGTGGTTATATATATATATATATATATATATATATATATATATACACACACACACACACACACACACACACACACATCAATACTTGGCATAGTAAAAGCCATCAAATACTTGAAATGGGGAATGCAGCTGGAGTAGTTATTTGATCAGAAATGGTGACAGACCAGATGATATTTGACCACAAATGCTTAACTATGGAGGTATAAAAGTTTTGTAGTGGCTACACTACAGAGGGCCTGGTCAGAAGTCTAATTCCTGATGATTGGAGTAGAGTACCCATCTATAAAAAAAAAAAGAGAATAAAGCTGAATGTGCGAATTACAAAGGAGTTTGTCTACTAAATGTTCCAGGTAACATTTATTGCAAGCATACTGATTATGGAAGAGAAACTTGGAGAAGAACAAGCTGGGGTCATGCCAAATAGAAGTTGCTAATATTATCAACTGTGTTGTTTGAAGCCATTCTAACAGCACCAGCATTCTTCATTCAGGCTGCAAGAATAGAGAAAGTAAGAATACAGAAAATAAATATTAGCAAGGTGGCAAAAAGATCACATTTTCACTTTAAGACAAATAGTTGAGAAATCATGGGAATATATCAAGAATCTGTAGTTAAGTTTTGTAGCTGTGGAAATGGCAATATGACAAGGTGCCCAGAGAACAGCTTTTCAAAACACTACAATTATGTGGTGTAAATTGAACATTATGCAGAGCAAGCAATAAATAGTATATATTTAAGTTGTAAGTCAGCAGTTAGAATTGAAGGAGATAGAAGAAGATAGTTTGATGTAAAATTAGGAGGAGGAGAGACTGACTTAAGTGAGCAAGAGGTATATGGAGAATTCAGAAGTGATGTTAATAAGGCTGTGGGAGTTGATAATATTATTATTATTATTACCCCGAGGCATCATGGAGTTAAAGACTTATCTAGGAGGTCCGTTTATCATACACACAGCTCATCATACCGTGTTTTAAACACATTCAAACTCTTTGCAGACACCACATTCTCAGGCAGGGCATTCCAATCATTTACAACTCTACACAAAAAAAACCTGCTTCTCACTCCCCAACTCACACCCTCTTTATACAGTTTCCAGGGATGACCTCTGCTTCTCCCCCGATCTCACACTATTTTCTGTAGAACTTCTCCAGCATTCATCCTATAACAACCCCTTACTAACTGGTAGGTCTCTATCATATCTCCCCTCTTCCTCCTGTCCACCAGACTCTGCAAATTACATCTTCTCAATCTTTCCTCATACTCGACATTCCAGAGGTCAAAAACTATCTTAGTCAGTCTCCTTTGGACCCATTCCAACATCTCTTCATCCTTCTGAAAACCAGGTGACTAAATCTGGGCACAATAGTCCATGTGTGGCCTAATCAAAGCCTTATACAACGGAACAAGAATCTCCCTACTTCTACACATCAGTGTCCTCCACATCATTCCCAGAAGCCTTTGTGTTGTCTTCACAATTTTGGCTATGTGTCCCCATAAATTTCAGATCCTTATCCAGTATCATCCCCAGATCTCTTATTTCCTCTAATTCCAACAATATATTCTCACAAAGCATAAATTCTGCACGCCATCTTTGTTTTCCAAATTTTAAAACCTTACATTTTGCACCATTGAACTCGCATTCTCATTTCCGTGCTGAATCACTCAATTTATTCAAGTCTACTTGTAAGGCCACAACATCTTCTCTACTCTTCATGATTCATCCCAACTTTGCATCATTCGCAAACAACTGAATATCTCCATCCAAATCGTCACCTATATCATTAATATACAAGTTAAACAGCAATGGCCCCAAAACAAATCCCTGAGGCACTCTACTAGTGATACTCCTTTTCTTAGATATCGCTCCCCCATACACAACTTGTTGATACTTATCAGATAGCCAGTCTCCAATCCAATGCACTAATCTAATATTTAAACCACATCTACTCTTGTTTGACTATCAACTTATAATGAGGTAATTTATCAAAAGCCTTTGCGAAATCCAAGTATATTACTGTGTATCCATCTCCTCAGTCCAAGGAAGCAGTCACTTTATTGTAATAAAAACATGACCTCCCTTTAGCAAATCCATGCTGTCCATCAAAGATAATACCATTGTTATCAACCCAACTCTGGATCCTAGTTCTCACAAGCTTCTCTAACAACTTAACTACAACACTTGACACACAAACAGGCCTGTAGTTTGATGCTTGAGTTCGATCACCTCCTTTATGAAGTGGCACAATTTTGCCCTCCTTAGGATCTTGACTGAACGCAAGACTCGTATCAAAAAAATATGTCAAGGCAGGTGTCAACTCCCTGGCACATTCTTTCAGAATACGTGGTGAGATATTATCAAGTCCTACAGTCTTATTAACATCTAGTTTGCTCAACTCCCCCATACACCTCTTGCTCACTTACAGTTAGTCTCTCCTCCCCATCATCCACTACTCTCAATCTCTCCATGAAGTCACATTCACAAGATTGAAAGATTTCTATGAACTGCTCATTAAGTATCTCTCCACCATACATTCTGCAACAGCTGTTTTTATACCATTTTCTCCAATCAATGTCATCCTTCCATAATCATTCTTTCTTTTGCTGGCTACATATCGAAAGAATTCCTTAAGATTCTTTTTGGCTTCATTAGCTAACTGCTTTCATACATCACTTTAGCTACCCTCACCAACCAAGTCACCTGCCTTGCCTTGTCTTTGTAAACCTTATGAAATTGGTTATTTCCACTTCTCTTATGCTGCCTCCATAATGCCCTTTTTCTCTGTATCGCATGCTTAATGTCTTTATTCATCCATCTCACACCTACCTTATTTAATCTTCTCACCCTTGGAATACATTTAGACATTGCATCTACTAGATAGTTTTTGAAAATCCTTCGAGCTGCATTGATCTCTTTTCCAGCTAACTCCCCATTCCATGCTACAACCGCAAGCTGTCTCCTGAACTCTTCATAATCACTCCTCTTGTAGTTCCACATGTACATTTTTCTCACAGTTGTCCTCACACTGCTGGCAAACACCCAGGTAATCACCTCATGGTCACTCTCACCAATTGGTAGATGATTTGACACCTCATTTATAATTACATCCTCTGATGACCAGATGAACAAATCCAAGACTCTCAATCCTCGCATGCCCTCTGTTACATACTGTCTGAGGTAGTTATCCCTCAACAACTCAAGAAATTAATTTTCTTTACTTCCAGTTGCTATCTCATCATTCCAGTATATATTGCTATAATTAAAATAGCCCATAATGATCACCCTTTTCTTATTTGCTTGGCTAATTTGATCATACATTTCATTATCACCACCATCCCCATTATATCAGCATATATTTTGAAGGAATGTGCCCGAAAGTTGGCATCTGCCTTGACATTTTTTTAAATCTGAGTCTTGCACTGGGTCAAGTTCCAAAGGAGTGGAAGATTGTCCTACTTCATAAGGGAGGTGAGAGAGCTCAATCATCAAATTATAGGCCTATCTCTGTATGTGTGTGTCAGGATGTTGTGGATAAGGTGTTGAGAGACTGGTGAGAACCAGGATCCAGAAATTTACTTATTACAATAAGGTGATGGCGTCATTGGACAAAGGAGATGGATACATCTCCATCTCCTTTGTCCAATGTTAGATTTTGAAAAGAATTTTGACAGATTACCGCATGATAAGTTGATATTCAAACTAGAGCGGATGATATTGGATATTAGATTAGTGCACTGGATCGGAAACTTGCTATCTGATATGTATCAGCAAGTTGTCTATGGGGAGCAATATCTCAGAAGCGGAAAGTCAGTATTGGTGCGTGTTTGAGGGATCTGCTTTAGGGCCATTGCTGTTTAACCTGTATGTTAATGATATTGGGAAGATTTAGATGGGGATATTCAGTTGTTTGCAGATGATGCAAAGAAGATGTGGCCTTACAAGAAGCATTGAATAGATTGAGTGAAGGGGCACAGGAATGGAAGATGCCAGTTCAATGTTGCAAAATTTAAGGTTTTAAAATTTGGGAAACAAAGATGAGATGTAGAATTTACACTTGGTGGGGATACATTGTTGGAGGCAGAGGTAATAAGAGATCTTGGGGTGATAGTGGATAAGGATCTAAAATTTAGAGGCCATATTGACAAAATTGTGAGGACAACGCAATGAATTCTGGGAATGATGCAGAGGACACTGACTTGTAGAATTAAGGAGATTCTTGTTACATTGTATACATCTCTGATTAGACAATATATGGACTACCGTGCACATATTTGGTCACATGGTTTTTAAAAGGACGAAGAGATATTTGCAGGGGTCCAGAGGCAACTGACTAAGGTAGTTTCTGATCTCTGGAATGTCTAATATGGAGAAAGGATGAGAAGATGCAATTTACAGAGCTGAGTGGATAAGGGGAAGAGGGGATGATATGATAGAGACCTACAAATTAGTACGGGGTTTATAGGATCAATATTGAACAGGTTTTACAGAAAATGGTGGGAGATAAGAGGAGAACCAGAGGAGAACCTATCCCTGGAAGCTGTATTAAGGAGGGTGTGAGCAGGGTAGTGAGAAGCAAGTTTTTTGCATGCAGAGTTGTAAATGATTTGAATGCCTTGCCTGAAAGGGTGGTGTCTGTAGAGAATTTGAATGTGTTTAAGGTGTGGTATGATGAGATGTATGACAAAAGGACTTCCTAGATGAGTCATTGACTCCATGGGGTCTTATGGTAATAATAATCTGTAGTTACATTTTGTAGATCTGGAAATGGCATATTATTATTATCATCACACAAAACCCCATGGAGTCAGGCAGTCTAGGAGGTCTTATTAACACTATAATTATGTGAACCTTATTCAGAGCAAGCAATACATAGTATATATATATTAAAGTTGTAAGTGAGAAGTTAGAATTGAAGGAAATAGAAGAAGATAATAGTTTGACGTAAAATTAGGGGTAAGACAAGGATACATATTATCTTCATATTATATTCATCATCTAAATGGATCACATTATGAAAGAAAGTGGCATTAAACCTGCCACCGGAATTGCAGATATCAAACTTTGTTCTTTGCTTTATGCAGATATTGTACTTCTGAACACATGCAGTGCAAGTTTCTAGGATTTTCTTATTAAACTGCATAACAGCTGTAACAAAATTGGCATGAAAATCAGCAATAAAAAGACCAAAACTATGAAAATAGGCAGGAACATAGGAAACTTCAGCTGCATTCTCAATGGATAATGTACAGAACAAGTAAAATATTTCAGCTATTTAGGCATAGTTTTAGTGAAGATAGCAAATTAAATTTGGAAACAGACAATAGAGTAAACAAAGCTGGTATGGTGGGAAACCATTGAATAAATTTATATGAAAAAATCAGGCAATATACGAAACAAACACCACACAAGACATTGAAGAATTCTCAAATGAGTGGAAAAGCTTATGCATTAGTTTATTTTAATGGTATTGATTACAACACAGAATGATAAGAAAATATTCATTAGCTCAGCTGATATTTCGATGGTAAACATCCAGCATCTTGAGAGCACAAGAACAGTTTGTCACAGAACATGAAACAACAATCTGGAATAACAGTGGGACCAGTTTAAAAAAAAATTGTAATGGACAACATAAGGAACTAAAGTCCTAATTGGCACCATGATGGAAAAAGAGAGAACACAACTATTATTTAGAATATAAATGACTGTCTCCCAGATTTTTGGTAAATTTATATAGCCATACTTGTTGAGGTTTGGATTATGTTTTAAAGCTGCTGTTGATTCCAAACAAAGTGCTACACAGAAATCATTATAAGTCGGAGATATTGTTTTTGGAATAAAGAAATGCTCCAAGGATTATTCTATCTTTATACTCTTGAAAATCTTATTGGTCATTCTTGCATCCAAGGAATTGTTAATAGTTTCCTCCGCATCTGCTGGCCTGGTTGGCTGAGTGGTTAGCATATCTGCTCGAATCCCGCTGTGGAATTCTCCAGCGTTCAAATCCTGCTGTGGGCATGGATGTTTGTAATTGTACTATTAATATAAATATAGATTAATACATTTGTTTCAGCGATGTTTCAGCGCCATTATCCCATCCCTGTAGTGGTTCTAGGTAAGATCTGCAAAATACTCCTCTACAGATGCAATCACCTCTTGATTCGAAGAAAAACACTAACCAGCAAGGAAGAGTTTTAATTTTGGGAAGAGAGAGAAGTCAGAGAGAGCCAAATCTGGAGAATAGGGTGAATGTTCCACCAATTCATAGTGCAGATCCCTTATTGTGGGAATCGTCCTGATGAAATTGTCCAGGTGCATTGTCCTGATGAAAGATGATTTTTTTTCTTCTGCAAACTGGGTCTTTTCTCATGAATTTTTTTGTCTAGTCTGGTTAAAAGATCAGAATAATATTCCCTGGTTATTGTTTTACCCTTTTCAAGATAATTAATATACAAAATGCCTTTAGCATCCGAAAACACCAATGCCATGACCTTCTTGCTGATGGAACTGACTGTCTTCTTTGGCAACGAACAATTGGTTTCAGTCTGCTGTCTTGACTGATGTTAGGTTTCTGGTGTGTAATGGTGAATCCAAGTCTCATCCATAGTAAAATATCGATGCACAAAATCAGTTATATTCTTGTTAAAATGCCCCAAGCACTGTTCAGAGATTTTTTATGGGAGTGAATTTTTGATCTGCTGTGAGCAAGTGCGGCACCCATCTTACCAAGTTTTTTCATATGCAATTCTTCATGCAAAATATATCCTACAAGTTCTTTTGAAATGCCTATAGTCTCAGCAATTTCACACACTTTGACTCGCCAGTCATCCAATACCATATCGTGCACTTGATCAATGATTTCTGGTATTGTTACACTTTTTGGACGTCCTTCACGTGGATCATCTTCAAGTCTGGTACGGCTACGTTTAAACTCGGCAGCCCATTTCTTAATTGTCGAAAATGAAGGAGAAGAGTACCCATAAACTTTTATGAACTTCGAATGAATTTCTTTTGACGTTAAACCTTCTTTTACAAAGAATTTTATAACTCCATGATCCTCAATTTTATCCATTTCAAGGGATAAAACATCACTTTTGCTTCAGAAGCTGGATAAAACAAACTACTTGATAGAATGACTTACAATTTCACATGGATTCTTATGACAGAAGTACCAACTTAGAAAAAAAAAATTGTGCTGATAGTGTTGCCATCTACAGTCGAAGCCGAGAGCTTTTCAGACCAACCTCATATGCTTTATATTCATCATCAAATTCTTGCCATATACCCTCAAGGGGTACACAGGATATGATAGTACTACATGAAAAATTTACATCATTACTAACTTCCTATCTACAATTTTCCTCCTGATCAGTCTGTTACGTGTCAAGACTCCAATATTATCAGATCTTATATTTCTGTCACCTAAGGCACATTGTACCATATTAACCCACATATATCTAGGTCTTCCTCTGGGTCGTTTTCCTGCCAACCTGGCAGAGAACATTTGTTTTGCCAATCTTTCCTCACCCATTCTGTTTAAATAACCATACCACCTGAGATTAGCTCTGCTAACATATTCCTGGATGCTGACAATGTCAAGTTCTTTCCTAATAACCTAATTTTTAATATGATATTGCCATTAATGCCATCTGTTCATCGCTTCTGTTCTTTCTTAGAGTTCTCATATCTGTGGTCTCTAGTCTTTGGTCAAGTGTTTTACTTCTGACCCAGCTCTCAGATCCATAAGTTAAAACTGGTTTGAACACTGTCTTGTATACAGCTAATTTAGTATTCCGACTAAGTTCTCTCTTATTCCATATGAATTTATTCAGTTGTCTTCCTACTATACCAGTTTCATTGATTCTGTTGTCTGTTTCCATATTTATTCTAGTAGCAAGACATACGTTGGTCATACATAACTAGTAATTAGTTTACGGAATTAACAATGCATATAAAGTATATTAATTAAAGGTAACTTTAATAAATAACTTCTATATTTCGGCAACGTCACGTTGCCATCTTCAGGAACATAAAGATATGGTATGTGCACGCAGGCATTAACAAAAGCAAATGAGGAAGAAAGCAAGAAACTAATATTGTTCCTAAAGTCCTAATGGTGCCCTCTGGTGGGCTAATTTGGTTGACTTGGCAGTTGGGCTGAAGTTCTCAAAATGTAAGTCTCCCAAATTTGGGGTAGTTTCATGCACCCAAATTTGTTGAGGTTAGGAACGTTTTTTAGAGCTGTTGAAGATTCCTTGAATAATCTCTCATATTTAAACTTGCTGCCGTGTATTCTTTTTGTTTTCTTCCGGCGAATTCTATGGTGGGTATCTAAGGCATGGTCTGCCAGCCAGAGGGGCTGTACTGGTGAAACCGGATGTAGTCTGTGTTCTGAAATCCTGATATTTGTTGTTCTGCCTGTTTGGTCAAAGTAGGACAATTTGCAGCTGCAAGGGACCTGGTATACACCAGGTAGGTCTAGGGGATGTGGTTGGTCTTTGGTAGAACATTGCCGAAATATAGAAGTTATTTATTAAAGTTACCTTTAATTGATATACTTTATATGCGTTGTTAATTCCGTAAACTAATTACCAGTTATTTTCATATGTAATTTACCATCTTCACCAAAAATCATGCCTAAGTAGCTGAAATGTTTTACTTGTTCCACAGGCTCTCCATTCAAAATGCAGTTCACATTTTCAACAATTCTGCCTATTTTCATTGTCTTTGTCTTTTTATTGCTGACCTTCATACCATATCTATTACAGCAGTTATTCAATTTAGTTAAGGAATCTCGCAGACTGGTAGTGGATTTATTGATAAGTATAACATCGTCCGCATAAAGCAAAGAGTTGACATTAGCATCTCCAATTTTGATATCATGTTTATTATTATTATTATTTCCACTCCAAAACCTCATGGAGTCAAAGACTCATCTGGGAGGGCTTTTTATCACACACACACAGCTCATCATACATTTTTTTAAACACATTCAAATTCTTTGCAGACACCACATTCTCAGGCAAGCATTCCAATCATTCACAACTCTGCACGAAACAAAAACCTGCCTCTCACTCCCCTACTCACACCCTCTTTATACAGTTTCCAGAGATGACCTCTGGTTCTCCCCTGATCTCCCACTATTCTCTGTAAAACTTCTCCAGCATTGATCCTATAACAATCCCTTACCAACTTGTAGGTCTCTATCATATCTCCTCCTCCTGTCCACCAGACTCTGCAAGTTGCATCTTCTCAATCTTTCCTCATACTCGACATTCCAGAGGTCAAAAACTATCTTAGTCAGTCTCCTTTGGACCCTTTCCAACATCTCTTCATCCTTCTGAAAACTAGGTGACCAAATCTGGGCACAATAGTCCATGTTTGGCCTAATCAAAGCCTTATACAACAGAACAAGAATCTCCCTACTTCTACACATCATTCCCAGAAGCCTTTATGTTGTCTTCACAATTTTGGCTATGTGTCCCCTAAATTTTAGATCCTTATCCAGTATCACCCCCAGATCTCTTATTTCCTCTACCTCCAACAATATATTCTCACCAAGCATAAATTGTGCATGCCATCTTTGTTTTACAAATTTTAAAACCTTACATTTTGCAACATTGAACTCGCATCCCCATTTCCATGCCCAATCACTCAATCTATTCAAGTCTTCCTGTAAGGCCAAAACATCTTCACTACACTTCATGGTTTGTCCCAACTTTGCATCATCTGCAAATAACTGAATATCTCCATCCAAATCGTCACCTATATCATTAATATACAAGTTAAACAGCAATGGACCTAAAACAGACCCCTGAGGCCCTCCACTAGTGACTTTCCTATTCCTGGATATCCCTCCCCCATACACAACTTGTTGATACCTATCAGATAGCCAGTCTCCAATCCAATGCACCAATCTAATATCCAACCCTATCTGCTCTAGTTTGACTGTCAACCTATCATGAGGTACTCTAACAAAAGCCTTTGTGAAATCCAAGTATATTACTGTGTATCCTTTTCCTCTGTCCAAGGAAGCAGTCACTTTATTGTAATAAGTAAGTAGATTACTAAAACATGACCTCCTTTTAGCAAATCCATGCTGTCCATCAAAGATAATACCATTGTTATCAACCCAACTCTGAATTCTAGTTCTCACAAGCTTCTCCAACAACTGAACCACAACACCTGACACACAGATAGTTCGATCACCTGTGGTTGAGTTCGATCACCTCCTTTATGAAGTGGCACAATCTTGCCCTCCTTAGGAACTTGACTGAGTGCAAGACTCATATTAAAAAAATATGTCAAAGCAGGCATGAACTCCCTGGCACATTCTTTCAGAATATGTGGTGATATATTATCAAGTCCCACAGCCTTATTAACATCTAGTTTGCTCAACTCAAATGCTCAAATCAAATAACCACTCAAATGCAGTCCATTGTTCCCATACAGCTCACTTCGTTCCCAAACTCATTCCACACATTAACAAACTGTACTCCCATCTCCTCACACATTTCCGCCAGCATATCATTCATAATCCTTGCTCTCCGCCTCATTTCACCACAGTCGTACTTAGGCAACACGCTAACTACCCTTCCTGTCACACTATTCTCTTTTATCCTTCTAAGCAGTGTCCTGATATCCATTCTGACACACTCTTTGTATTCTCTCAAATCATTCATACCTATTAATATTATTAACTCTTTTGCTTGCTCCTGCCTCAAATCCAATGCCTCAATCACTCTATTCATTTTAGCGCCTGGAAAACATACCTTGTGCATTTTATCCTCCTGCACACCTTTAATAATGGGGTCGCCATACAATGCCACTCGCTCATCTTTCATTTCATCATTATTTATTTTATTTATTTTAAGGGGATATTAAATCCCACGTTGTTTTAAAACCGAATAAGAAACTCAAAGATTGGAATCAGAGAGTTTCATGCCGAATATAGTAAACTATAAAGTATTGGTGATCACTAGCATGAGCTAATGCAAGTGACCCTAGTACGTAGTACAATACCGGACAACTCACAGCAAAGATGGTAAAGATCTGATCACTATTCTTAGGTATTTTCCATAATGTAAAAACACATTTCCTAGGAAATGCGTAGCGCAATTGGAAGAACGACGGTACATTGCGCCCTTCGATTGGAATAGGCCTAAGTTCGATTCTCGTCGCGACGGAATCTTTATCTGGTCGATTTCAATCGAAGGTGAGTTAGCCGATCTCATACAGGGGTAGCAGGGTTTTTTCTCCCGGAAACTCGGGTTTTTCATCCCGGAGAGAGACAAATCGGCCTTTCAGAACACACGCAATTTACAGACAAAACATACTAGTTGTGGTAGTGGTGGAGGTGGGCGGTAGATGGCATTGATGGAGATGATTCGTAGTAGTGGTTCGGTGTAGTGGGTGAGACAGTTGTAGGTGTCCTCCCGCGATGAGTCTTTGGACTCCTTGGAGGTGTCAGGAATAATTATGGTGGGAAGTTACTACCCAGACCGGTTTCAGCCATTTTTGAGGCTTCATCAGTGAGTAGCTAGACCAAATTAATACCAAAGTGTATAGCAAAAAGAACTTATATACTCTGCTATAAGAGTTTCCAAACAGGTGCAACCATTAAGTTACTTAAGTTCTTTTCGCTATACACTTTGGTATTAATTTGGTCTAGCTACTCACTGATGAAGCCTCAAAAAAGGCTGGGTAGTGACCTCCCACCATAATGTGGTAACAGCATACATTTCCTAGGAAATGTGTTTTTACATTATGGAAAATACCTAAGAATAGTGATCAGATCTTTACCACCTTTGCTGCGAGTTGTCCGGTATTGTACTACATACTATTGTCACTTGCATTAGCTCACGCTAGTGATCGGTGATCCTTTATAGTTTACTATATTTGGCATGAAACTCTCTGATTCCAATCTTTGAGTTTCTTATTCGGTTTTAAAACAATGTGGGATTTAATATCCCCTTAATTTAAATAATGTTTATATCGCCGAAATGAAACTTATTAGCTCTTTATATTTAAGTAATTTATTTTAATAGTTTTTACTTGAATTTTCTTAATTTCATTCCGCATCCATTTCATTTCTTGTCTCATCCAATCCAATTCAACTGCCGAATCTCACGACACATTCTCTCTATCATTCAATCTTTCTAACTCTCAATGCTCTCTTCTCACTTTTACTCTCATTCATCCTTCTTTGTTTCTGTTCTTTCAATAAAATATGCGTTGAACTTTCCCTATCATTCATCCATTCTTTCGATGTTTTTTAACTTTCGATTTCTGTGTCACGCCATTTCTAGTTTCATTCGTTCTCTCAATTTCGTTTCCTTCTGCCGCTCTCACCTCACTTTCGTCCCTTTTAACATCCATTATGGTTTTCAAATCACTCTTTTTCTTTTTTACTGATTTTTTAAAATTTATCGCCTCTCTTTCAAACATGCACCCATTTTCCCCATGACAATCTCGCTACTAACACTTTCTGTCATCAATTTCATATTTGCATTCATCAATTCCTTGTTGCACACATCCTTCTTCCATCCTCACCAAATATCCACAAATCATTTATGTAATCGAAAGAATACATATAACAGACCTCACACTTAACGAAACGACTGAAATCTAAATTGAAGTCATGGAATGATGATGCCGCCGCCATTTTTTGCAGGTTACTAAGTCTAATAATAATGATTTCGTAATTAAGTTTTGGCAAAAAAAATCCCCCACAATAATAAAACAGGTAGCGCACAACGTTTACAATCTCTCTTACTCAAAAAATTACGCATATATATTTAATTAATCCTAGAAAACTTATCCCAATCAGGAGCTCTTCTTATACATGTCACTGTGCTTAGGAATCTGGTAGACACCTGGATCTTTATCCTGCCCAACTTTGCATACATCAATTTTAATACTACTCTCTTTCCTAATGTGATCCATATAGATAATGAATAACAGCGGGGATAACGTACATCCTTGTCTCAGACCAGATTTAACATTAAACCACCTTCCTGTACTTCCTTCAATTCTAACTGCTGACTTCCAACTCAAATAAAGACTAAGTATTGCTTGATATAATGCCCCATTGACACCACATAACTGTAACGTATTGAATAGATTCACTTTTGGCACCTTATCATATGCCTTTTCCAAATCGACAAAACTTAAATACAGATCTTTTCTGTATTTAAGTTTTGTCGCAAAGCATTGCTTCTTAAAAATTTCAATTGTAACAAAAATATTTTCAAATTGTTTCAGTGAAATCTCTTTGTGCTTGTCATCATCAAATTCCTGCCATGTACCCGCAAGGGGTGTACAGGATATGATAGTACTACATGAAAAAATTATATCATTACTAACTTCCTATCTACAATTTTCCTCCATATCAGTCTGTTACTTGTCAAGACTCCGACATTATCAGATCTTATATTTCTATCGTCTAAGGCACTTTGTACCGTATTAATCCATCTATATTTTGGTCTTCCTCTGGGTCGTTTTCCTGCCAAACTGGCAGAGAACACTTGTTTTGCTAATCTTTCCTCTCACATTCTGTTTAGGTGACCATACCACCTGAGATTAGCTCTGCTAATGCATTCCTGGATACTGACAATGTCAAGTTCTTTCCTAATATCCTCGTTTTTAATATGATGTTGCCATTGATGCCATCTATTCACGCCTATAATCTTTCTCAGGACTAGCATATTTGCAGTCTCTAGTCTTTGGTCAAGTGTTTTATTTCTGACCCCGCTCTCAGATCCATAAGTTAAAACTGGTTTGAACACTGTCTTGTATACAGCTAATTTAGTGTTCTGACTAATTTCACTCTTATTCCATATGAATTTATTCAATTGACTTCCCACCATACCAGCTTTGTTGATTCTGTTGTCTATTTCCATATTTAATTTACCATCTTCACTAAAAATCGTGCCTAAGTAGCTGAAATGTTTTACTTGTTCCACAGGTTGTCCATTCACAATGCAGTTGACATTTTCAATGATTCTGCCTATTTTCATTGTCTTTGTCTTTTTATTACTAACCTTCATACCATAGCTATTACAACAGCTATTCAATTTAGTCAGGGAATCTTGCAAACTTGTAGCAGATTTATTTAGAAGTATAACATCATCCGCATAAAGTAAAGGGCTGACATTAACATCTCCAATTTTGATATCATGTTTAATACCACTTTCCTTCATAATGTGATCCATATAGATAATGAATAACAGAGGGGGTAATGTACATCCTTGTCTCACACCAGATTTAACATTAAACCATCTTCCTGTACTTCCTTCAATTCTAACTGCTGACTTCCAACTCAAATAAAGACTAAGTATTGCTTGATATAATGTCCCATTGACACCATATAACTGCAGCGTATTGAATAGCTTCTCTCTTGGCACCTTATCATATGCCTTTTCCAAATCGACAAAACTTAAATACAGATCTTTGTTATATTCCCATGCTTTCTCGACTATTTGTCGTAAAGTGAAGATCTGATCCTGACAGCCTCTGTTTGGCCTGAATCCGGCTTGTTCTTCACCAAGCTTATCTTCCACAATTCTTCTCAATCGTTTCTCAAGTATACTTGCATAGATCTTAGAGATACCTCTGTAATTCTCACATTCAGTTTTATTTCCCTTTTTATAATGGGTCCTATGAGAGTTCTACTCCAATTATTGGAAATTTGTCCCTCTGTCCAGGCTTTCTGAACTATGCAGTGCAGCCACTGTAAGACTCTTATACCACTATACTTCAGCATTTCTGGTCAAATATCTACTCCTGCTGCCTTTCCACATTTCAACATTTCAAATAAAATACCATCAAATAAAAAATGATGTTACAACATGACAAAATTTGTGCTTGTCAGTGATTAAATTTTCTTCCTATTCTTCAGGATCTTCCTGCTGTGGATGTAAATTTAGCAGTTCGGAATTCACTCAATTTCTCAGAATGAGATTTAATTAACTTAGATTCATTTGAAAAGCCTCTAAAATCATTTTCACAATGTGGAAGAATGCATTTCCAAATGGCTCGCTGTGTTACTGCTATTATACTGAAATTACTGCTAGCATATTTCCAAATATTGCTAGCAGTAATTTCATTCGACTTTGTGACTTTATAACCAAGTTGAGATTTTTCTGATTTGGCCAGAGAATTCTGAAAGCAATCGCTTTCAAAAAAGGCTTGTTTCATCGACATTAAGTATTTGTTGGTCACAACAGTTACCCCCCCCCCCTTCTTTCACAATTTCTTCAAAATCTCTGGATAATTTGAGGGCCATCTCCTTATCTGCACTTGCAGATTCGCCTGTGATTAGAACATTATGTATGATATTTCTCTTTTTGAAATGCTCAAACCACCCAGCTCTAGCATGGAATTCGTCAGTGTTTAGTGGGATCCCTTTTTGGTTACAATCTTCGATAAATGTAGAAAGAAATCTCTCTAATTCAATCATTTTGGTTGCCAAGAAGATGGGGTGGGAATTGAATGCATAACAGTGGAAGACAAGACGAAGCTAAGTTTTCGTTACTGTATTTAGTTTTATTTCTTAAGTGTACTTAAATGTTTTGTTTTGCTTGTAATTGTTTGTACTTTTTCTTTTTCTTCTTTATTTATATTTCCTAATACTTATTTAGCGTTTATTTTTGACACTAATTAGCGACACTATTTTGAATAATTAATGATTACGCTAGTAGTTCCTCGGCAGTAAGGAATGATGGCAGATTCAGCTGTAGTCGCAAATGGCATGTCGCCAAGTCCTCTGCCATTTAAGAACTCTATTATAAGTAATTTAATAAGGGACTTTGTGGCATGCAGTATTTGCGGCATGTATGCATCTCGGGAACTGGATATGTGGCTTGTGAAAAAGGTGGGGGGGGTGCATGTGTGCATAAAGTACAGCCAGTGGGATGAAATAAATGCATTAGATATATCAATATCCGACCTTGTTGCCGCAGGAACAGGAAATGAATACAGGAAGACAAGAAGTGTGAAAGGAGAGAATGAAGAAAAAAATATGAATGAGAAAATAATAGTCGATAGTGTGGAAGGCGTGAGTGACTGTGAAAGTTTAGGAGATGGTTTGGTTTGGGAGAGTAAATTTCGATTAAGAGTGACTGACCTGCAGAGGGAGATAGATGAGCTGAAAGAGGAAGTGGAATGTCTTGTATGAGATTAGGAGAATGGAAGAGATTAATGCAAGGCGAATCAGAGTCAGGGAGAAAGAGTTTTGGGAATGATAGGAGAGGAGAGAATTTTGAAAATGATAGAAGAGGAGAGAATTGAAACAGTAGAAGAGAGAGGTACAGGTGTGATAGAAGAGGAGAGAATGGAAACGGTAGAAGAGAGGGAATGAAAGAGAGGTATGGGAGTGCTAGAAGAGGAGAGAATGAAAACAGTAGGAGAGACGGAATGAGAGAGAGGCATGGGAGTGCTAGAAGAGGAGAGAATGGAAACAATAGGAGAGAAGGAATGAGAAAGAGGTATAGGAGTGCTAGAAAAAGAGAAAATGGAAACAGTAGGAGAGAGGGAATGAGAGAGGTATGGGAATGCTAGAAGAGGAGAGAATGGAAACAGTAAGTGAGAGGGAGGGAGAGAGAGGTATGGGAATGCAAGAAGAGAGAATAGGAGCAGCAGAGGAGCGGGGATGAGAGAGATGTATGGGAATGAAAGAAGAGGAGAGAATGGAAACAACAGAAGAGAGGGAATGGTAAGAGGTATAATGTATGGGGACTCAATGATCCGTGGTGTTCAAGATAGGATGAATGAGGAGTGTTTGCCAGGAGTAACGATAGAAAGAGTGGCTATGGCAATTAAGAGAGGTGAAAGGGTGGATGAGATGATTGTGATGGTAGGAATGCTAGTAGGAACTTAAATGACTTGAGTGGTAATGTAAGTCGGGCAATGAGAAATATGAGATTTTTGCTTGAGGCTGTATGGAAGAAGACAGAAAGAGGAAAGATAGTGTGCGTGTTGCCTAGGTCTGATAACGACAAGCTGAGCAGAAGAGAGTAATATTGAATGACATAATAAACAGAATGTGTGACAGGAGAGGACTGGACAGAGAGGAATTATATGCGACAAATCACTTACATTTGAATGAGGAAGGATGTAGGCATCTGGAGAAATTGCAGTTCTGAATGAGTCAGTGTGTCCCAGGAAGGATGGTAGCAGGGGTGGCCTCTTGTGGGAATGGGTACTTGGGAGAAGGGGGACGACGTCAGGTAACACTGAGCCCAGTGGAGTCTAGAGGGGGATAATGCTGGGTATAGAAACAACAGCATTTATATGCTTTATACTAATGCCAGGAGTATCCGGAATAAGGGAGAGGAATTGGTGGAGCAAATAGCATCAGTCTGGCCAAAAATTATTGGGATCACCGAGACATAGTTGACAGAAGAAGATATAATAACAGGAATAGAAGTCACTGGGTACAGCATTTTTCAGCAGGATAGGAAGGGAAGGCATGGTGGTGGAGTACTGTTTATGATAAGTGATGACCTATGTCCTCAAGAGTGGAGGCTTTGGAAGACAGTGACACTAATGATTTTGAAAGCATATGGTGTGAGGTAGAGGTGGGCAAGACAGGATGTTTAGTGGGGTGTTGCTACAAACCCAGGAGCACAGAGGGCGGGAACCAGGAGATGTTTAGACAGTTAAGTTTGACAAGTGAAAGAAGAATGATTGTTATGGGAGATTTTAACTACAGTAGTATAAATTGCAGAGAGGAAGATGCATGTAGCAATAAGGGAATGGAATTTCTAGAATTCTTGAACAAATGTCTTAGGCAACATGTAATAGAGGGAACAAGAGGTTCAAGAGTTTTGGATTTGGTTATAGCATCAGAAGAGTTGATAATAACTGAGATGACATCTCTCCCACCAGTTGGAGAGAGTGACCATTTGGCTTTGACTTGGAAAATGAATAGACATGCAGGAGTATGAAAGAGACGGGAACGTATGTGGAATTATAAGGCAGGTGATTATAACAGTCTAAGACGTCAACTTGGGGAAGTTTCATGTAGGGAGGAATTGGAAGGCTGGGATATCTTTAGTGCGTGGGAAATTGTGAAAGCATATTTGTTAGCAGCAATGGTAAGTTGTATACCACGAGTGAAGAAGAGGACACAATTTGGAGTAAAGTGGATGACAAAAAATATTAAGCAGGAATTGCATGTGAAAACGAGGAAGAGATATAAGGAGACAGGGGAAGAGAAGATGCATGAAGAATATAAGACACAGGCGAGAAGAGTGACTAGCAGGGTAAGGAAGTCAAAACTGGAATATGAGATGAGATTGGCCCTAAGATTCAAAGAAAATCCTAGGGAATTTTTTTAGCTATGTGGCCAGTAAGAGGAGAAATGACTGTGGTAGAATCATATTGCGGGATAAAAATGGGAATAGAGTGGCTGATGCAGATGACATAATGGAATTGTTCAATGAACACTTTATTGGAGTATTTCATCCTGGAGGAGTCAGTTTTAATACTAGAGGGATAGGGCAGGTTCGAGGTTTAGAGATACAGGAGGAGAGTGTGTTTCAAATACTGAGTACTCTGGATGTCAGTAAAGCTGTGGGACTGGATGGTATTACACCACGAGTTATGAGAGAATGTGCAATTGAACTGAAGTGCCTTTGACCTGGCTTTTCAATGAAAGTCTGGCTATGGTGCCCATGGAATGGAAGGAAGGTAAAATAGTGCCACTGCATAAGGATGGTAACAGACTGGAAGTGTCTAATTATAGGCCAGTTTGCGTGTCATCAGTAGTTGTTAAGATCTTAAAGAAAGTAGTGAGGGACCGTATACAGCATTGGGCAGATGAGGGTAGTGCTATCCGTGAGAGTCAACATGGATTTGTGAAGAGGCACAATTGTTTTAGCAATATGCTAGTCGTTTATAATAAAGTTACAAGAGCATTAGATGAGGGAAAGGCATATACTGCCAGTTTCTTAGACTTAGCGAAAGCATTAGACAGGGTGCCACATGATAAGTTGATATTTAAGTTGCAGCACATGGGTCTGGATGTCAGATTGGTCAACTGGATTCAGGATTGGCTGTCCGATAGGTATCAGAGAGTTGTGTATGGTAGGACAGTTTCAAGGCAGAGGGTTACAAGTGGGGTCCCACTGGGCTCAGTACTGAGACCTATATTGTTTAACCTTTATATCAATGACATTATCAGTGGATTGAAATGGGATATTCACTTGTTTGTGGATGATGCGAAGCTCGGAAGGATTATTAGTAATAGTGCAGATGTGGTAGCCCTGCAAGAGGATTTGAATAAGCTAGATAGATGAGCAAATGAATGGGGGTATGTTGGTTTAATGCAGCAAAATGTAAGGTCTTGAGGTTTGGGAAACATCGATGGGACACTGCATACTCTATCGAAGGAGTTATACTGGAGGAAGTAGGAGAGACAAGAGATCTGGGTTGATGATTGATAGAAACCTGAAATTTAGGGGACATATTGCAAAGGTGGTGAAGGTAACACAGAGGACTGCTGCAATAATGAGAAGGAGACTGACCTGCAGAGATAAAATGATTATCATTCCATTGTATAAGTCTCTGATCAAACCACACTTAGACTATTGTTCTTAGATTTGGTCCTCAGGATTCAAAGGGGATAAATTAACTGTGGAAAGGGTACAAAGGCAGATAACAAAGATGGTTTCAGGACTGTAACATGTTACTCATGAGGATCAGCTGAGGGAATGTGGACTGCAGAGTATGGTGGAAAGAAGAAGAAGGAGAGGTGATATGATTGAGACTTTTAAACTGTTGAGAGGTAGTTACAGAGTTGACACTGGGGAGTTCTTTCGCTTGGTTGAACAGCAGGAAGGAGAGATGACAAGTGGCCATCCCTGGAAATTACGAAAGGAAACTGTTTGCAAGAGGATGAGGAGTGGTTTCTTTGCATAGAGGGTGGTTGAACCATGGAATGCATTGCCTGATAGAGTGGCAAGAGCAAGAATGGTCAATGAGTTTAAGGAGTGGTATGATAGACTTTGTGTTTCTTAGGAAGGACCTCCCACGATGAGTCTTTTGATTCCATGGAGGCCTGAATAATAATAATAATAATAATAATACTTTGATTTCAAATCCAAGCATGATGAACTTGAAGCAGCCTTACCTTTCTGTTTGTATTCAACAGCTTTGCTTAAAATTGCTTGTATAGTGATTTAGCCATTTTTGTGTTCTTGTCCTATTTTTGCTCTGGACCTGCCTTGTTAATTTCTCTTTATTATTTCAAGTTTTTCTTCCAATGAGATTACTTTTTGAATCTTTTTCACACTTCTACTTTTTTTGATCACTTATTTCTTTTAGTCATGATTAAAGGTTGGGTAAATACTTTAAAATAAAAAAAAGCAAGGAAAAGAATTGCAAAGGAGGCACGAGGTATAGTCATCAAAATTCTACGTAATTAGCAGACGACATAAATTTTGGTGGTAAATTTGAAACATTAGTGTACATGGAAATAGTGTAGTATAACATTAAAAAATAATTTTATGAAATGTTTTAAATCGGTAACAAAATTATTTGATCCTGGTGAATGATTTTTTAAAATAGTTAGCCATAAAATGTGTATAGATAGAAAATTTTTAAAATCTAACATTTACTTTTTAAAATGTATATAAGCGCACTAGTCGAGTTTGGGTATAGGAAAAAAATGGTGCACTAATCAAGAACGTACTAATCGGAGGCACATTCATCGAGGGATTGCTGTACTTCACTTCTGTTATCTTTTTTACTTCACACCCTGGCCTGCTCTTTATACTCTTTGTACAATTGATTATTAGCATTATTCATGTTGTGCTGCCTCTAAAGCACCTTCTTCCAGGTTTTGCTTAATGCCCTCAGTCATCCATTTTACACTTACCTTATTCAGCATTTTGACCTTTGGAATACATTCACACATTGATGCTGTTATGCATTTCTTTGTTAGTTCTCAAGCAACATTTATTTCTATATATCTCAACTTTTCTTTCCATGCTATACCTCCAAGCTGTCACCTTTACTTGTTATAATCACTAGCCTTGTACTTCCACATATATCCTCTCCTCACAGAAGTCTTACACATGGCTAGCCACAACCCATGGGATCACTTCATAACTCTCACCAACTGGAGGAAATTGCAAAATCCCACTCCCAATTACATCTTCTGATGAAATGATCAGATCTAAAACTCTCGATTCTCGCTTCCCCTACTTTCCATGCTGCCTGAGATAGTTGACTCTCAAGAAATTGAGAAATTCATTTCCCTTATTTCTAAATGCTATTTCTTCATTCTAATCTATATATTACCGTAATTGGAATCACCTATAATAATCACCCTTTCCTTGTTCACTAACCCAAGTTGCTTATACATTTCTTCATCACCACCTTCCACATTCCTTGGTCTATAGCAATATCCAATTAAATATCTCTTCCTGTCAACCTCCACATTACACCACAATGCCTCAAAATCATTGCCACTATTTTCCTCTTTCGTGTATACCTTAGATTGACATAATTCCCCTCTTATCATCAGTAGCACTCTGCCCCCCCCCTCAACATTTCAAATGACTTCAAAGCTTCGTTCCATATCAGGATTAGCATCAAACAAAATTTCCTTAGCATGCTCGATGTGATGGAAATCTAGCTCAAGTTCTTTTGCAGTTGGTTTCTTAGTCATAACATTCTCTTCTTGTTCACACTCCTTATCTTCTTCTTCATATGCATGGTGTTCTTCTAGTTGGAGATCATTCTCACTTAACTGTTCTGAATGGGAATTGAGCAAGTTTCTCATATCTTTATTATCCAGTTCATTATTTCCAGGTTCTTTTTAAATTTGTGCTGATTTCTTCAATAATGTTAGATCTTGGATTCTGATCATGATAAACTAACATGGGCTTGAGTTCACACTCCTTATCTTCTTCTTCATATGCATGGTGTTCTTCTAGTTGGAGATCATTCTCACTTAACTGTTCTGAATGGGAATTGAGCAAGTTTCTCATATCTTTATTATCCAGTTCATTATTTCCAGGTTCTTTTTAAATTTGTGCTGATTTCTTCAATAATGTTAGATCTTGGATTCTGATCATGATAAACTAACATGGGCTTGAGTTAAAAGTCACCTTCTGCATTGCCTCCTAATAAGATGATCTTTAGATACTTTGTATCCTGGTTGAGATGCTTCAAATTTTAGCTAGGAAAGTTCTTGTTGGCATATGCTTCCAAAAGAGACCAATTTCATTGACATTGAATATTTGACGATTGTCATAATCACCCTCCTGAATTATCCTTTGCAATTCTTCAGGAAACTTGGTCGCATAATCTTTATCAGAACTAGCAGATTCCCCAGCTATTCTTACATTATGCAAGTCCAGCTCAATTTTAAAAATGGCCAGACCATCCTAAACTCGCAGTAAAGCTTTCACGTTCTTCTTCTTGAAATTAGGTCTCTTTCAATGATGTAAAAATATTGAGAACTTTTTGAATGAACATTCCTTGTACTTGTAGAAGCAGCAACTTTTCATTGTTCTTTGTATTCTTTGCTCTAATTTAATGTAGTCCGAACTGTAGACTCACTGTATGCCAGGTCTCATACAATCATTGTATTACTAGCACCACTTTCATGTCTCTTATCCTTTAATGCAATTAATTTTCTTCTCTTTTTTTTATTACGGCCACTTTCTTTATCAATCTTTTTCTTTTCCACATCAGGGATTGAATATAATTATTTAGATACCTATAAAGCCTTATAGATATCTAAATTGAAGGAAAATGATTGAGCAAGAGAACAGAGTTTGCATTTGCGCTTGTGATGACAGCTTTGAGTCAACTGCTGAGTGTCACTGGGCCACTGCCTGCTACTTTGACAAGTGCTGCAACTTGCTGCAGACTGGCAACAAAAAATTTTCTCATAACATAAAAAAATTATATTCACTGATTAATCACTCGCTTAAAGTGAGAAACAGTATCATTTCACTGAACTGCACTAACTGATTATCAACATAGTGAATTCCCGTTAAGCAAGGTTTTCCTGTATCATTTCCATTATCAAACACTTCAGTCTCTTCAATACCACTCCTCTCATCTTTCACTTCACCTCTTAATTCTGATCTCTTGCTTTCATCACACACTACACTTCCATCTAGCAAAGGTTTCTCCAGTTTACTCACTTCAAAGTCATTCAAATGCAATCCGTCACGTCAGTATAATTCTATTCTTTCTTCAAATACATACCATACATCCACAAATTGTACTCCCTTCTCCTTACACAGTTCTGCTAGCATAACATTCATGATTCTGGCTTTCAGTCTCAACCCATCATGATACATCAGCAACACAATGAAAACCTTTCCCACTATACTGTTATAGAAACTTAAAAATGTATAAAAACTAAAAACTATAGAAACTAAAAAAAATTATAGAAAGTCCAAAGCAATAAAAAAATTTTCATGCCACAACATAAGGGTTCATGTATGGAACAAGATAAAAAGATAAATCACCATTCATGAGATTTATTCCCTTCCAGGATAGGAGAAATTAAAACAAGTCATCATTATGACTTGTTCTTTTAATGACAAGTCATCAACATATCACTTTTGATATGTTGCAGGTAAAAGAAAAAATGTATATGGCAGAATGATTTTAAAGAATGCCGATGGTAGGGAGTTAACCGACTCAGTTGATATAGTAGAATTACTGAGCAAGCACTTTGCAAGAGTATATCATCCAGGTGGTGACATTGCAGGAATGAATGAACCAATAGCTTATATGGGAATTGTAGTGAATGAAGTGGAGGTGAATAGTCTATTACAAAACCTCAATGTCAATACATCTGTGGGATTGGATGGTATACCAGCTCGTGTCATATGTGAAGCAGCTAAAGAATTGTCAGTGCCCGTGACCATTTTGTTTAATTTGAGTCTCGGGTCTGGGTTAGTTCTGAGGGGGTGGAAAGGGGGGAAAATAGTTCCGCTGCATAAAGGAGGTTCCAAGACTGCTGTTGAAAATTACCGACTGATCAGCATATCAGGAATCATAGTCAAGGGCTTGGAGAAAATAGTCAAGAGGAAAATACAGGATTGGATAGATGAAAATGGGATACTGTATGGGGGACAGCATGGTTTTGTGAAGGGTAGATCATGCCTCAGTAACTTGCTCACGTTTTATAACACAGTGACGGCTGAACTGGATAAGGGTAATGGGTTTACAGTGATTCTACTGGACCTTGCTAAGGCCTTTGACAGAGTACCACATGGAATTCTAATCAGTAAACTGCAGCATATGGGGATGGATATAGGGTTGGTGAGATGGATAGGAGGGTGGTTGATGGAGAGATATCAGAGCGTGGTTTATTCAGGAGTAGAGTCCAAAAGACGGCCTGTGACTAGTGGTGTGTCGCAGGGTTCTGTTCATGGACCACTACTGTTCAATTTGTTCATTAACGATATAGGAAAGGATCTGAGAGCAAGTGTTCATTTCTTTGCTGATGATGCAAAGTTGGGTAGAGCAATAGTGAGTGCACAGGATGTCAAAATTTTGCAGAATGATTTGGATAGTTTGGAGGACTGGGCTAAGGAGAATGGATGTCAATTTAATGTGGCAAAGTGTAAGGTTATGCATTTTGGGGTGAAAAGATTAGCAGCAGTACATCACATTGGTAAACCGTACTCCAGGAGATTGACGAGGCCAGGGATTTGGGAGTGTTGGTGGATAGGGAGTTGAAGTTTAGGGCGCACATCGCAAAAGTGGCTAAATCAGCTCATCAAATCACTTGGTCGCTGAAAAATACTTTAACAAGCAGAGACAAACAGGTTATTGTTCCTCTGTATCGAGCTTTGATAAGACCCCATCTAGACTACCGTGCCCAGATATGGGAACCAGGGTTTCTTCTCGATGGGGAGGAGGTGGAGATTATCCAGAGACGAGTGACCAAGATGATAGCAGGTCTATGGAATGAACCTTATGAGAACAGGTTGAAGATTTGTGGGTTGCAAAAATTGGTTGATAGGTGGAAAAGGGGTGATATGATTGAGACATTCAAGTTACTGAAGGGTTTCTATAAGATTAATTCAGAAGATATTTTTGAGAATAGGACTGGTGGTGGTGGGAGGACTAGAGGCCATAAATGGAAGCTGGACAAGAGTGTGGTTAGCAAGGGTGTTAGAGCTAGGTTTTTTACTTGGAGGGTGGTGAATGAGTGGAATAAGCTGCCAGAGACTGTTGAGGGTGCCATGACTGTGAATGAGTTCAAGGCGAGGTATGATAAATATTGTGTGAATGTTGAATAGTTGTTTTTGACATGATGTTAGGGCCTCCCTCGATGAGTCTATCGACTCCTTGGAGTTTCCCGTGACGACGATGATGATAATAATAATAATTATCATCATGAAATTCCTGACATGTATCATAAAGATATTATGATAGTACTACATGATTACTAACTTCCAATCAGTAATTTTCCTCCAAATCAATCTATTATCTGTCAAGACTCCACATTATCAAATCTTATATTTCTGTCTTCTAAGGCACTTTTTACTGCATCAATCCACCTATATCTTGGTCTTCCTATGGGTCTTTTTCCTGCCAACCTTAGCAGAGTGCACTTGTTTTGCTAATCTTTCCTCTCACATTCTGTTTAAGTGACCTTACCAACTGAGATTAGGTCTGCTAACACATTCCTGGATACTAAATATGTCGAGTTCTTTCCTAATATCCTTGTGTTTAATATGATACTGCCATTGATGGCATCTCTTCATGCCTCTAATCTTTCTCAGGACTCTCATATCTGTGGTCTCTAGTCTTTGGTGAAGTGTTTTACTTCTGACCCAGTTCTCATATCCATAAGTTAAAATTGGTATACAGCTAATTCAGTGTTTTGACTAATTTTTCTCTTATTCCATATAAAATAATTCAATTAACCTCCTACCATACCGGCTTTGTTGATTCCATTGTCTATTTCCATATTTAATTTACCATCTTCACTAAAAATTGTGCCTGAGTAGTTTAAATGTTTTACTTGTTCTATAGGTTCTCCATTCATGATGAAGTTTATATTTTCAATGTTTTTGCCTATTTTAATTGTCTTTGTCTTGTTATTGCTGATTTTCATACCCAATTTATTACAACCATTATTCAATTTAGCCAGGGAACCTTGCGGACTTGTACTGGGTTTATTTAAAAGTATAACATCATCTGCATAAAGTAAAGAGATGAGATAACATCTCCAATTTTGATATCAGGTTCATTACCATTTTCCTTCATAATGTGATCCATATAGATAATGAATAACAGAATGAATAATGTACATCCTCGACTGACACCAGATTTAACATTAAAACCATCTTCCAATACTTCCTTCAATTCTAACTGCCGACTTAAAAATCAAATAAAAACTAAGTATTGCTTGATGTAATGCCCTATTCATACCATAATAATTGTATAATTTTGAATAGATTTTCTCATAATACACTGTCATATGCCTTTTGCAGGTCTAAAAAACTTGTGGATGTGACATCATGGAGAGATTGAGAGGAAAGACTGACTGTAGGTGAGCAAGAGGTGTATGGGTAATTGAGCAAACTTGATGTTAAATAAGGGTGTGGGACTTGATAATATATCACCATGTATTCTGAAGGAGTGTGCCAGGGAGTTGACATCTGCCTTGACATATTTTTTTAATATGAGTCTTGCACCAGGTTCGAGTTCCTAAGGAGTGGAAGGAGGGCAAGGTTCTGCTGCTTCATAAGGGAGGTGATAGAACTCAGGTATTAAATTATAAGCCTGTTTCGGTGTCAGGTATTGTAGTTAAGTTGGTCAGAACTAGAATCCAGAAGTGGATTGACAACAATGGTATTATCTTTGATGGACAGCATGGATTTGCTAAAGGGAGGTCATGTTTTAGTAATTACTTATTTACTTATTACAATAAGGTGAAAGCTTCCTTGGACAGGGAAGAGAGATACACAGTAGTATACTTAGTTTTTGCAGAGCCTTTTGATTGATTACTGCATGATAAGTTGATAGTCAAATTAGGGCAGATGGAGGTTGGATATTAAATTAGTGCATTTGATCGGAGACTGGCTATCTGATAGGTATTAGCAAGTTGTGTATGGGGGAGCAATATCCAGGAAGAAGAAAGTCACTAGTGATGTGTCTCAGGGGTCTGTTTTAGGACCATTGAATTTAACCTGTTTATTAATGATATTGGCGAAGATTTGGATGGGGTTATTCAGTTGTTTCCAGATGATGCAAACCTGGGACGAACCATGAAGAGTAGAGAAGATGTTGTGGCCTTACAAGATGATTTGAATAAATTGACTGAATGGGCACGGAAATGGGGATGCAAGTTGAACATTGTAAAATTAAAGGTTTTAAAATTTGGAAAACAAAGCTGGGATGTAGAAGTTATGCTTGGTGGGGATATACTGTTGGAGGTGGAGGTTAGTGTATATGATTCTCCCTTATCTAACAATAAGAGATCGTGGGGTGATAGTGGATAAGGATCTAAAATTTAGGGGAAACAGTGCCAAAATTATGAGGACGACAAATAATTTTGGGAATGATGCAGAGGACACTGAATTGTAGAAGTAAGGAGATTCTTCTTCCATTGTATAATGCTTTGATTGGACCACACATGCACAGATTTGGTCAGACCTGATAATGCTTTGATTGGACCTCACATGCACAGATTTGGTCAGACCTGGTTTTCAAAAGTATGAAGAGATGTTGGAAAAGGTCCAGAAATGACTTAAGGTAGTTTCTAATCTCTGGGATGTCGAATATGAGGAAGGGTTGAGAAGATGCAATTTACAGAGTCTAGTGGATAGGAGGAAGAGAGGCGATATGATAGAGAACCTACAAGTTAGTAAAGGGTTGTTATTGGATCATTGTTGGAGAGGTTCCACAGCAAATGGTGGGAGATCAGGGGAGAACCAGAGGTCATCCCTGGAAGCTGTATGAGGGTGTGAGCAGGGGAGTGAAAAGCAGGTTTTTTGCATGCGGAGTTATGAATGATTGGAATGCCTTGCTTGAGCATGTGAAGTCTGAAGAGAATCTGAGTGTGTTTAAGGCTCAGTATAATGAGCTGTGTGTATGACAAAAGGATCTCCTAGATGAGTCTTTGACTCCATAGACTCTTGGGATTATAATAAGAAGGAATAGGAGGAGGAGAAGAAGAATGGTATCGTCAGCATACTTAAATTATATATCTTGTATTTTGTCACCAACTGAGAAACCACTATTATGTCCATTACATGCCTTTATCATAATGTATTTTCCATAAAGATATAGATCCAGGGAGAGTATGCATCCATGTCTCATGCCTTTCTGAATATTGAACCACTGAGATGTTTTTCCATCCATCTTCAACACAGCCTGATTACTCTCGTAGAACTGTTTATAAAATGCGTGACAAGTGTTCTGGATTCCAATTCTACTTAATATTTTCCACAGGTCCTCCCCACCTGACAGTCAAATGCTTTAGCATAACCAATGAAGCACATATACAAGAGAATATTAAATTCTTGAGTATTTTAAACTAAGTATCTTAGATTAGAAATTTGATCTCTGTTCCATGTCCTTTTCTAAAACCTGCTTGTTCTGCAGGAAGATGTTGCTCGACATATTGTTTAAGCCTTTCTTTAATAATATATTATTATTACACCCTTCATGTAGTCGGTAGACTCATCGTGGGAGATTCATTCAACTAAGAACATATTCATCTTATAGAATCTTAAAATTCTTAACAATCCTTGAATTAACAACACATTCTGGTAATGCATTTCATTAACTTACAATTCTCCATGTGAAGAATCTGCTCCTCACACCCCTCTTCACCACACTTTTACACAAGACTCTGGTTCTTCCCTTCTCACCGTCTACTTGTTTTATAATACCCTATGGATTAATCTGATAAAATCCATAGGGTATTATATCCATAGTGCACCCTGGAGTTTATTGCACCAGGCTGGCCTGGTTTGTGAGCGGTTAGTGTATCCACTCTCCACCCAAAAGGCTGCGGGTTCGAATACTGCCATGGGCATGGATGTTTGTGATTGCTGTGGAAATACTAGTGGTGGTGGTGGTGGTGGTAGGCGGTAGATGGCATAGGTGTAGTTACACATTGAAAACCAGGTGACTAGATCTGAGCACAGTAGTCCAAGTGTGGTCTGACCAGTGCCTTATACAGTGGCACAACCACTTCCTTATCCTTGCATGTTAGAGTACTTCTTATCATAGTCTATGTGCAGCCTTTGCAACACTAGCAATATGCCATCTAAACTTCAGTCTACTCTCAACCATCACTCCCAAATCTCTAATCTCATCAACTTCTTGCAGTACAGCACCATCAACATAGTACACAGTCTTACATTTCTGCACTCCCAAATGCAACATTTTGCACGTATTGATATTAAAACTACAACCCCACTCTTTAAAAAGTCTATTCAAATCTTCCTGAAGGGATTCAGCTTCAGCAGTGCTACTTATAATTCTTCCTAACTTTGCATCATCAGCAAATAATTGAAGATCCATCAGTCCAGATGATATATTGTTTATAAACAAGTTAAACAGCAGGATTCCAAGAACAGAACCCTGGGGTACGGCACTGGTTACCCTTCTTTTTTGAGACACTCCTCCATCATACACAACCTGCTGGTATCATTCAGAGAGCCAACCTCTGATTCATCTAACCAATATACTATCTATTCCCATCTTTTGCAGCTTGTACACCAATATAATGATAGATTACCATACTTGTCATGTGGTAATCTATCAAAAGCTTTTTGCAAAGTCTAAGAGCATCACTGTATATGATTCTCCCTTATCTAACACACTTGTCATGTTATCATAAAATGCAAGTTAATTACTGAAACAGGACCTATCCTTAACAAATCCATGCTGACCATCATAAAGAATGCTATGTCCACCAAATTAATCCTGTATTCTATTCCTTACCAATCTCTCCAACACCACAACTGCAGTTATACAGACTTGCCTATAGCTGGAGATCTGTCTTAGAAGTCTGCTTGTGGAGTGGTATTATTTTGCCTTTTTTTTCACTCCTTATGAACCCTACCCACTGCAAGACTTTCATTAAATATCCAGGTCAAGGGCATAGCCAACTGTGGTACAATTCCTTAAGAATACATGGTGATATATCATTCATTCCCACAGCCTTATTCACATCTAACCCAACCAACATCTGATACACCTGTTTCTTTCACTTCCAATTCTCCTAATACTTGCTTCTCTTCTAAATATTCCACCACATCATTTACACCTCTATGATATACACTGATAAAGTGCTCATTCAATAATTCAACTATATTCTTTGCGGTTGTTAGGCTGCTGCCATGACTATCCATCAATGTTAATCTGCTACAATTATTCTTCCTCTTGCTTGCCATGTAGTGGAAAAATACTCTTGGGTTAACCTTGGCCTGACCACCCAATCTCTGCTCATACTGCACCTTTTCTTCCTTGACCATGCTCATCACCTTTCTAGCCTGCACTTTACACTCTTCATGGGTTCAATTCGAATATAGAGAAGAATTTTGCTTGCTTGCATGTCAGATCAAGGTTATGGTTTCTATAATGAATGCATTTGCTGACATTTCCTTTTTTGTATATTGGAATAAAAATGGATTTTACCCAATCATCAAGGTCAATCTCCAGTCTGACATTTTTTATTACAAATTTTTCTGATGATTTCAATTCCCAATTCCTAGACATGTTAGAAGTTCACTTGGTATTTGGTTGTGGCCCTTTTGTAAGTTGTATTTAGAGCTTCTTCAACCTCTTCTTTTAAAATGAAAGGTTCCTTATGAAAGTCTCTAGTGTTTTCTTTATTGAATGAGACTGAATTATCTTTGCATAAATTTGAGCGATAGTCTTTTATGAATTTGAGTGATGGTCATCTATTAAGGATGTACATTGAATCGGTAAGAATGTAACTGTTGACATCAGCTATACTTGAATACTTTAGTTTAAATTTTCTATTCAAACAGCCTTATTTTACTTAGGTCTTTGGTTTGATTTTGATTTGAGTGATCTTCAACTTTTCTGCATATGTTGTTGATAAAGTTGTTTATCTTTAATGCAAAATTTTTTGATGAGCTTGGATAAATTGCTATAAATCTGCCTATCATCTTCTGTTGAAAGTCCTTTTGACTTTATTTTTCTTCTTTTCTCGACCTTGTTTCAGTTTCATTTGATATCCAGGGTGTGTTGATTCTGAATTTTTTGGGCAATGTTGACTTTACAGTTTCCAGTAATATTATTTTGGTTTCATCCCAAAGTTCTTTTGGAGTCATTTCAGTGTAATTCCCTAATTCTAGAAATTTATTTTCCACTTTAATGCGATATGTGTCAGTAATTTCTAAGAAGTCTTAATCTGGGTGGATATGTCATGTTATTTGTTTTCAAACATATTTTCATATCAGCAATGAGGAGTTGGTGATCAGAGCCAAAATCAGCTCTGGGAATTGCTTTAACATTTTTCATCATAGATCTCCATCTTTTGTTAATAAGGAAGCAATAATTTGGTTCCTTGTCCTTTCATTAAATAACCAAGTCAAGGGCATAGCCAACTGTGGTGCACATTCCTTAAGAATACATGGTGATATATCATCCATTCCTACAGCCTTATTCACATCTAACCCAGCCAACATCATACGCGTGTCTCCAGGTAATCTCCAGGTGTATAGTCTCTGTTTGTGTTGCTCAAAGGTAATCATGTAATCATGAGTTCTCTTTCTACATAAAAGTCGATCAGCCTTTTACCTCTTTTGTTTTGGATGCCCAGTCTGAGATCCCAGGACTGTCTGGTTGTGGTCTTTCATCCTTTTTCTAACTTTTCATTGAAATTGTCCTTAATGATCAAAATGTCTTTTCAGTAATGCATCTATAATTCAGATCCAATATGTAATTTTCCTTAATTGGTGCTTTTTGTTCATAGTTGGATTGTGGCTGAGAAAGGTATTGTTTTTTTTTGAACATCTCAGGTTCTCAGAAGGTGTCGAGATTGGGAGCGCATGTGTTTTTCCTCCTCTGTGCCCAATAGTACTACCTTGGTTTGCCAGGCTGATAGCTGGCCTACTCTTATCATCATTCTTCGTTGTGGCTATGGTTGTCATGGGAGGATAGTAGAGTGGTTTTCCCTTGCCTTCTCTACCACAGAGCAATTGCCAATAATACTGATTCAGTCATGCCAAATAGCTGTCCAGACATGAGCCCTTTGGTGATATTGCATATCTTCAGTCTCATGCCAGTACTGGAATGTGCTGGCAGGGTATCTAGCTTAGTCTGGCTCTTACCCAAATGAGACCTGAACTGGCTTAGGTGGCCCTGCCAATTGCTAAGCAAGTGCTTGCGTGCTCTGGGTTGTCAGAGCATGCAAGCCCCCTCACCACATCAAAGTGTTTGTGTGTGTGTGGTGGGGGATCTCTGTAGCAGCTTTACTTTTTTCCACCTGATGAAATAATCTTTATTCAAAGCCGGGGTTCCCAAACTTTTTCAACCACATACTGCTCTACATTACTGAGCTAAGTTCATGTACTACTAATGGTTTTCAACCTGGGGTGTTAATTTTTTTGCCATGGTCATATAATCCCTTGAAGATTAATTGACAGATATCATATAAATGACATTAAAAATAACTTGAACTTTGACTTCCTATGTCATCTTATTTTTTTAAATATTATATTTCCTATCAGTCAACTGCATAATACTGAGCAGTGGCTTGCATAACACTTGTGGTACAGATACCATACTTTATGACCTCCTGACCTAAGGCATGTTGGGCTAGTCTGCTTTTTGGTTATCTATACTGAATATATTTTTTATGTTATTTTCTTCTGGTAATGGTGGTCTGTCCTGTTTGTTCAAAGTTCAAGAACAGGTTTGTAAACTGTTCTGATTTTGTGTTATTTCAGGAGTGAGCCCAATTTACCTGCTACATATTTGATATAAATTAAAGAAACAGTGGACATATAGTCTGGTTGGGGGTGGTGGTGGTAATAATTCTATTCAAAACATGTAAGTAGTAGATCTTGTTCCAGATGAAGGACTGGGTCCTTAGGATAAAATTTGCTCTGCCTTTGAGGCTGAAGTTTTAAAAATTCCAATTTTTTGGGCAGGATGGTGACGTGAAGTGCCATGTAAGTATTTGTGCATGTGTAGGCTTATGATGGATTGAACATACAAAGGACTCACTTAGTGGTCTTATAACTAAGGTATCCTAGAAGGCAAAAGCCCCTTCTTTTTCCTCAAGAGTAAAAGTGATTTGAGTGTGGAATTTGTTGAGGAATTGTAATAAGTTGGAAAGAGTCTGTGGGCCATGTGGCAATGGCAAACACATGGTCTATATATCTCAGCATACTTTGGGCTTGGTAGGGGGGGGGAGCTGAATTAAGTGCCAGCCTTTCAATGGATTCTATATAAGTTCTAATGTATTCGATATAGTGATGGTGAGTCGTGGAGAGCCCATTGCTACACCTTCGGTTTGTTTAAAGAGCTGGTTATTCCAGCTAAAATATCATGATTTAAGGTAGTGCTGCTTAAAGAATATGCAAATATCGTGGGGAAATATTTTGGAAAGCAGCTTTTATGTGTTCTCCACTGGATCGTTAGTGAAAAGAGATGACACATATACTACCGAGCAATCATTTTTCTCTAATTGAAGGTTCTGTATAGCAGTTCTAAAGGGGTGGAGTCTTTTAATGTAAGACAATGTTTGCCAATATACTTGTTGAGCTCAATGCCAAATGTTCAGCAAGTTTATAGGTAGAGCAATTTATGGGATTAATGATGGTGCAGAGTAGGGATCCAGATTTGTGGACTTTAGATAACCCATATAATCTTGGTGTGTGTGTCAGAAAAACATTTTTTATTTCGGTAAAGTTTCTGATGACTAGTCTTGTAATATTGTTTAAAATACATTTTTATTTTTTTATCGATGTTGTGGTATCATTTATTACTGATATCTATGTTGATATATCTAACGGTAATTCTTTTATTTTTTTGTTCTTGTTGTTGTCATCTGTATTAAGGATCATCACGGTATTTCCTTTGTCTGCTTTAAATGTAACTATGTTATTTGTCTGCCAGAAGGTGCTTACTTTTCTTTGTTGCAAGAATGTCAAAATTTCCTGATTAAATTTCTGATGATTACCTGGGTGGTTGCCAGCAGTGTGAGGACCTCTGTAAGAAAAGGGAACATGTGGAACTACAAGCGGGGTGATTATGAAGAGCGCAGGAGAAAGCTTGCAGGTGTAACATCGAATGAGGAGTTGATGCAAAAGAGATTAATGCAGCTCGGTGGATTTTCAAAAACTATCTAATAGATGCAATGTCTAAATGTATTCCAAGGGTGAGAAGATTAAATAAGGTAGGTAAATGGATATGGATGAATAAAGAGATTAAGCATGCGATACAGAGAAAAAAGGCATTATGGAGTAAGCTTAAGAGAAGTGGAAAACACCAATTCCATGAGGACTACAAAGACCAGGCAAGGCAGATGACTTGGTTGGTGAGAGTAGCAAACGTGAGGTATGAACAGCAGTTAGCTAATGAAATCAAAAAGAATCCTAAGGAGTTCTTTCGATACGTAGCCAGCAAAAGAAAGAATGATTATGGAAGGATAGCATTGATTGGAGAAAATAGTATAAAGACAGCTGTTGCAGAATGTGTGGTGGAGATACTTAATGAGCAGTTCATAATCTTTCAATCTTGTGAATGTGACTTCATGGAGAGATTGAGAGCAGTTGATGATGGGGAAGAGAGACTAACTGTAAGTGAGCAAGAGGTCTATGGAGAGTTGAGCAAACTAGATGTAAATAAGGCTGTGGAACTGGATAATATATCATCACCATGAAGGTTGTTTTCTTGATCATATATTAGTAAATAATAATATTTGGTTAACCGATCAAGTGTTGATCAATTTTATTAATTAACTGGACCAACTAGTTTCGCCACACTTATCTGTTGGCTTCTTCAGGGCACTTACATATAGGTTTAAACACTCTCACAATTATGCGTAACTGCAAAACTGACAAGAATAAAAACTGACTAGAATAATTACAAATAAAATAGTATCGAACGTGAGTGAAACATGTATCGCGTGTACAAGATCAGCTAGCTGTTGCTGAGGAACCTTCTGTAGTTTGTATTAAAGTTCATTTCTTCCGTTTTTAAGGCTCTGATTAGGGTTTTCCATATCTCTGGGAGTATTAGGCCTTGATTTCTGTTAAGGTTCACAGTAGAACGGGCGACTGTGGCTGCTTCTTTGAACATTCTTGAATGGTAATCTTCCTCTAAGTAAGGGGAACAGCTTTTGTCCCACTCGATGACATGGTTAGTTGTGGAGAAATGAGACGATAGGCCAGAAATGTCCTATCTGTTGTTTTTGACATAGCCAATGTGCTCCTTTTGCCTGATTTCGAGGCTTCTCGAAGTCTGTCCAATGTAATTAGAGCCACATGAGCATGGAATATTATAGACTCCAGCATATTTGTAGAAAGGATGGTTGTCTTTTGGAGATCTTAGTAGTTTACGAATAGTATCTATAGGCTGAAATGCTACTCTTAAACTCCAATTATTTTTCCTGGAAAAATAAAATCTATCAACAGTTAACAGGCTTGGCAATGGGAAGCCCACTCTCACCTTCATGTGCTGACCTCTTTATGGAAGACTTAGAAAACAAAATCCTATCACAAATTTTTCCTAGACCTAAAATTTGGTTTAGATATGTGGACGATATCTTCATCATATGGAACAATAACAAAGATGACATATATGATTTTCTCAAAAAGATCAACGCTTTCCATCATTCTATTAAATTCACTCTGGAACTTGAAAGAGAAAAATAACTTCCGTTTTTAGACATCTTAATCAAAAAATAAACTGATGGCAGTTTAAATCTATCGGTGTACAGAAAACCGACCAATACAGGTCGCTACCTACATTTTAACTCCTCTCACCACATATCACATAAACTCAGCATTATACATGTTAAAGAAAAGAGCTATTTGCATCACAACGGACAACAAGACCCTTCAAGATGAGTTAAAATTTATTTCCAACAATCTGTACTTGAACGTCTATCCAAGAAGACTAGTCAATAAAATCCTTTTCTCTGAACCACCACAAAGAGAACAAGAAGAGATTCAATATATAAAAACTATTGCAATTCCGTATGTAAGTGGCAAGCTCGCCAATCTCCTCAAACAACACAAAATAAGAGTAGCATTTCAGCCTATAGATACTATTCGTAAACTACTAAGATCTCCAAAAGACAACCAACCTTTCTACAAATATGCTGGAGTCTATAATATTCCATGCTCACGTGGCTCTAATTACATCGGACAGACTTCGAGAAGCCTCGAAATCAGGCAAAAGGAGCACATTGGCTATGTCAAAAACAACAGACAGGACATTTCTGGCCTATCGTCTCATTTCTCCACAACTAACCATGTCATCAAGTGGGACAAAAGCTGTTCCCCTTACTTAGAGGAAGATTACCATTCAAGAATGTTCAAAGAAGCAGCCACAGTCGCCCGTTCTACTGTGAATCTTAACAGTAATCAAGGCCTAATACTCCCAGAGATATGGAAAACCCTAATCAGAGCCTTAAAAACGGAAGAAATGAACTTTAATACAAACTACAGAAGGTTCCTCAGCAACAGCTAGCTGATCTTGTACACGCGATACGTGTTTCACTCACGTTCGATACTATTTTATTTGTAATTATTCTATTCAGTTTTGCAGTTACGCATAATTGTGAGAGTGTTTAAACCTATATGTAAGTGCCCTGAAGAAGCCAACAGATAAATGTGGCGAAACTAGTTGGTCCAGTTAATTAATAAAATTGATCAACACTTGATCGGTTAACCAAATATTATTATTTACTAATATATCATCACGTATTCTAAGTTTTAAAAGAGGTAAACCGTGAGTAGACATAACTATACATAATAAATAACGGAAAAACTCATGTAGAAATATTATTTAATAGTATAATTTTCGCCTGTGTGTCACAGGCATCTTCAGTACAATTAGGCACAAAAATTAAACACTAACTGACAATTCCAAAAAGCGCCACCTAAGTAGCTGGTGTAAGATAACTAAAAAGGTCAATAACTTTCCTAAAAAAAAAAAAAAAAAAAAAAAAAAAAAAAAAAAAAAATTAATACAATAAAAAGTTAGGAAAGATTAGCTGATTTGTAAAATACTATCTCCCATAAAGGGAATAGACGTAAGCCGTCGGATCTGTTTAAGTTAGGAGAATGAAGTAGAGTTTCACATGCTTCTTTATAAATGCGTTCCATGAGAAACTGACTTTTGTGAAGAACTCTTGTCTTTCTCCAATGAACTCTGTGTCTAGTGAAGATGGCATGTTCTGCAAGTCCAGACTTTTCAGGTTTAAAGTATTCAATATAAGATTGGTGTTCTTCTAGCCGAATGGAGGCAGATCTTCCCGTTTGTCCGAAATAACATAATCCACAAGAGCACGGAATCTGGTAGACACCTGGATGATTAAGATGTGGAAGCTTGTCCTTTGGAGAAGCGAGAAAGGTGGAGATTTTTCTAAATGGTCGAAAGGCAACAAAAATATTCAGTGGTTTTAAAATTTTTGCTATACGTTCACTGATGCCTTGTATATAAGGGATGGTAATGCGCGTTATTCCCTCTGTGTTTGAAGAGGGAGACATATTAAATCTACTCTATTAAAGTTCTTTTAATGAAGCAATTCTTATAGCCATTAGATAGAAAGGAAGAAGTTATATATCGTATTTCTTTCTGTAAAAGATCGTCTGTAGAACAAAAGGAGTGGGCCTGATGAACCAGTGTTTTAATAGTTCCTGCCTTTTGACTGGGATGGTGATGAGATTCCGCATGGATATAATGGCTGTATGAGTCTTCTTTCTATAAACTGAGAAATGTAGGTTACCATCTGGTTGGCGAAGAATTAGAAGATCTAAAAAGGCTAACTGCTTATTTGATTCTACTTCTAGGGTAAACTTGATCCTAGGATGAAATGCGTTTAACTTATTGAGAAATTGTTGAAGTTCATCAGAAGAGCCATTCCATACAGCAAAAATGTCATCGACATATCTGAACCAATGAGTAGGTCTGGGAGAAATATTGTCAAAGATACGTTGTTCAAAATGTTCCATAAAGAAATTGGAGATAGCAGGAGAGAGAGGATTACCCATTGCTGTTCCTTCAATTTGTTGATACAAATTATTTTTAAAAGAAAAATAACCAGAATTTATTACAAAATCAAATAAGTTTACAATGTCTGAAGGAAATTCCTGTTGTAGTAATTCAATACTTTCCGAAAGAGGCACATTTGTAAATAAAGAAACAACATCTAAACTGATCATGATATCAGAAACGTCCAAATGAAGATCTGAAATTTTATTTTTAAAATCCAAAGTATTTTTTATATAAGTATCAGTTCTTCTAGTTGAAGAGGAGAGTAAATTAGATAAAAATTTTGAGATTTTGTAAGTTGGGCAACCTATACAATCTACGACTGGTCTTAACAGAATGCCTGGTTTATGAACTTTTGGAAGACCATACCTTTCTATAAACTGGAAGACCAGTTTATAGAAAGAAGACTCATACAGGCCATTATATCCATGCGGAATCTCATCACCATCCCAGTCAAAAGGCAGGAACTATTAAAACACTGGTTCATCGGGCCCACTCCTTTTGTTCTACAGACGATCTTTTACAGAAAGAAATACGATATATAACTTGTTCCTTTCTATCTAATGGCTATAAGAATTGCTTCATTAAAAGAACTTTGAGTAGATTTAATATGTCTCCCTCTTCAAACACAGAGGAAATAACGCGCATTACCATCCCTTATATACAAGGCATCAGTGAACGTATAGCAAAAATTTTAAAACCACTGAATATTTTTGTTGCCTTTCGACCGTTTAGAAAAATCTCCACCTTTCTCGCTTCTCCAAATTACAAGCTTCCACATCTTAATCATCCAGGTGTCTACCAGATTCCGTGCTCTTGTGGATTATGTTATTTCGGACAAACGGGAAGATCTGCCTCCATTCGGCTAGAAGAACACCAATCTTATATTGAATACTTTAAACCTGAAAAGTCTGGACTTGCAGAACATGCCATCTTCACTAGACACAGAGTTCATTGGAGAAAGACAAGAGTTCTTCACAAAAGTCAGTTTCTCATGGAACGCATTTATAAAGAAGCATGTGAAACTCTACTTCATTCTCCTAACTTAAACAGATCCGACGGCTTACGTCTATCCCCTTTATGGGAGATAGTACTTTACAAATCAGCTAATCTTTCCTAACTTTTTATTGTATTATTTTTTTTTTTTTTTTTTTTTTTTAGGAAAGTTATTGACCTTTTTAGTTATCTTACACCAGCTACTTAGGTGGCGCTTTTTGGAATTGTCAATTAGTGTTTAATTTTTGTGCCTAATTGTACTGAAGATGCCTGTGACACACAGGCGAAAATTATACTATTAAATAATATTTCTACGTGAGTTTTTCCGTTATTTATTATGTATAATCACGTATTCCGAAAGAATGTGCCAGGGAGTTGACACCGGCCTTGACATTTTTTTTAATATGAGTCTTGCACTGGGTCAAGTTCCTAATTAGTGGAAGGAGGACAAGATTATGCCACTTCATAAAGGAGGTGATCAAACTCAAGCATCAAACTATAGGCCTATCTGTGTGTCAGGTGTTGTGGTTAAGTTGTTGGAGAAGCTTATGAGAACTAGTATCCAGAATTGGGTTGGCAACAATGGTATTATCTTTCATGGACAGCATGGATTTACTAAAGGGAGGGCATATTTTAGTAATCTACTTAGTTATTACAATAAGGTGACTGTTTCCATGCACAGAGGAGAAGGATACACAGTAATATACTGGGATATACTTTGACTATCAACTTATCGCATGATAAGTTGATAGTCAAACTAGAGTAGATGGGGTTAGATATTAGATTGGTGCATTGGATTGGAGACTAGCTATCTGATAGGTATCAACAATTTGTGCATGGGAGAACAATATCCAGGAAAATGAAAGTAACTAGCGGTGTGCCTCAGGGGTCTGTTTTAGGGCCACTGCTGTTTAACTTTTATATTAATGATATTAGTGAAGATTTAGATGGAGATTTGCAGATGATGCAAAGTTGGGACAAACCATGAAGAGTAGAGAAGATGTTGTGGCCTTACAAGAAGACTTGAATAAATTGAATGATTCAGCACGGAAATGGGGATGCGAGTCCAATGTTGCAAAATGTAAGATTTTGAAATTTAGAAAACAAATGGGATGCAGAATTATGCTTGGTGAGGATATATTGTCGGAGGTGGAGGAAATAAGAGATCTTGGGGTGATAGTGGATAAGGATCTGAAATTTAGGGGACACATAGCCAAAATTGTGAAAACAACACAAAGACTTCTGGGAATGATGACACTGACTTGGAGAAGTAGGGAGATTCTTGTTCCATTGTATAAGGCTTCAATTAGACAACATATGGATTATTGTGCCCAGATTTGATCACCTGATTTTCAGAAAGATGTAGAGATGTTGGAAAGGATCCAGAGGCGACTGAAAGGTAGTTTCTAACCTCTGGAATGCCGCGTATGAGGAAAGATTGAGTAGATGCAACTTGCAGAGTCTAGTGGACAGGAGGAAGAGGGGAGATATGATAGAGACCTACAAGTTATTAAGAGGTTGTTATAGGATCAATGCTGGAGAGGTTCTACAGAAAATAGTGGGAGATCAGGGGAGAACCAAAGATCATCCCTGGAAACTGTATAGAAAGGGTGTGAGTAGGGAAGTGTGAAGTAGGTTTTTTTAATGCAAAGTTGTGAATGGTTGGAATGCCTTGCCTGAGAGTGTGGTGTCTGCAGAGAATTTGAATGCATTTAAAGCATGGCATATTGAGCTGTGTGTATGATAAAAGAACCTCCTAGATGAGTCTTTGACTCCACGGGGGTCTTGGGTAATAATAATAATAAATTTCTTTTATTTTCATTAAATATTTTTGGAAGATAAAAAGAATATATTTCATAACATAAAAGAACTTAAAAAAATATATATTTGATATGCACAACTAAAAAGTGGACTATCCCAACATGCTTTAGATGAAGGCCATTGGGAATGAAGCAAAGCTGCTACAGAGATCCCATTTTAAATCACAGTGACCGTTTCTAGAAGTAGGTCATGTGCTACAAAGCCAAACTGTTGAAGTCCAACAGAAATGGTGTAATTCTTCACAAATTTTGGCACGCTGCCCTATCTGCCCATAAGCAATAGCCACGAAACACCACCACAGAGAGGGCCAATGTTGTTGCCTTCCATGCATGTGACTGTCCTTATTCTAGAAGTCATTGTAAGTTTTTCTCCATTGAATACAATCTATGACTGGTCTCAACAGAATGCCTGGTTTATGAACTTTCAGAAGACCATACAATCTAGGTGGATGACCGAAGAAGGTTTTAAGTTTTTTCTATTGATCTTCATTCCATGTAGATACATTATCTATAAGAGAATTAAGTCTCTTCAATTGACTCCCGGTAAGATCCAATGCAAGAGGCCTATAAATTGAATAGTCGTGAAGTAATAGAGACATTTTTATCTCATATTCCTTCCTATCTTGAATCACTACAGCCTTCCCTTTGTCAGCTTTCGTAATAATTAAATTATGGTTGTTCTTCAGTGATTTCAATGCTTTAAATTCAGAGTAAGAAAGATTAGGACTAGGAGGCTTGGCATTAAAAAGAATTTTCGTACATTTAAAACTTAACCTGTTGGCTGTTTTTTGGGATAAGGAACGAATACCTCTGTCTATGTTATGAAAAAAATCCATAAGGGGCACCTTATTCGGCGTAACGGTGAAATCATGTCCTTTTGATAAAACAAAACATTCACAGTCTGTTAGTGGAAGTCCGGAAACATTTAGAACTACTTTATCTATAACAGTAGCATTATTACTGGATCTAGGTAGGTTGACCAGTGATTCAAATTTGCATTTTAGCTTGTCACGAGAATCATTAAAGACCTTTAGGTAAGAATTTGAAGATATGCGCACTATAGTATTAAAAGTTTCAACTGTTAAAACAGATTCTAGGGCGTTTTTGATGTCCATAATTTCTCTATTTAAGAGAGCAAGAGATTTTTTAGCTTCTTGTAACTGATTATTTAAAATAGACTTACTAGCTTTTAAGTAGATCCGATGAGCTTTTGGGGAACCTAAAAACTTCTTTTATTTTACAACAGGTAGGAATAACCTGAGCCATCTTACATCGTTTAAGGAATATTAATCTGTTAATGCATTTGGCCTTCTTTACCAATACTTTACCGTATCTAGCAGATTGTTTGGAAATTGACTCTCCGTGAAGTCTAGCAATAAGTTTTAAAAGAGGTATACCATGAGTAGATATATCGATACAAAATTAATAACGGAAAACTCACATACAAAGATTATTTAATAGTATATTTTTTTTTTTTTTTTTTTTTTTGTTATGAAATTTGACCTTTTTAGTTATCTTACACCAGCTACTTAGGTGGCGCTTTTTGGAATTGTCAGTTATTGTTTAATTTGAGCTTAAAATGTACTGAAGATGCCTGTGACACACAGGGGAAAATTATACTAATAAATAATCTTTGTACGTGAGTTTTCCGTTATTAATTTTGTAATGAAACTCTTAAATTTCGATCTTCGAGTTTCTTATCCGGCTTTAAATTAATGGGGTATGTGTCATCCCCTTAACTTAATTTACGCCGCCGGAAAAAAATAGCCTCTTGGCTCTTTATCATCATATATTAGCTTTATTATAAGATTTATTCAAGATTTATTCAAGCCCTGAGGACAGATTGAGGCAATACTATGAAATTACTATTATAATATGATAATTTTAATTAGTCAAACTTGTTAAAATACATTGAATAGCTTACCATTCTCATACCATTAAACTGTAGCAGTTCATGCTCTTCTTCTAACCCAACACTACAAAAATATTAAACAATATAATAAAATAAATTATCTCAAAAACAACCAACAAGTTAGCAAATAAAAATAATGAACAAAACTCATAATGCAGTATTAAAAGTTAAATATTAATAGTGAATAACATTATACTGCAACAAGAGAAGAGTAGAAACATGTCTCTTGCAGATTTTAGAAGTAAATTGTCATATTCATTTATGAGTATCAGGAATATTTAGAAAAACTGGATGCGAGTACTAATGAGTGCTGCTTGTCTGAAATTGACCGCATAAATGAAAAATGGCTGGAGAGAGAGAAAGACAAAGAATTAAAATATGAAGGATACAGCACATTCAAGGAAAACAAATGACAAGGATGAGAGTGAACTGTCAGTTCTGATGAATTTAGATATTTACAAGTACCATTGGCAAACAGCCTTTATATTTACTGTTTAATTGACCTGTGCATGTAATTTAATTAAATTAATTTAAACGTGTATATACTAATAATATAGTTTTTAAGTGTGAAAAGAGATGTTCAATTGCTTATGGATGGTGCTAAATTGGGGAAATTGCAATGAGTTTTCATATGCTATAGCTACAAGGATTTCAGTAGATTGGTGATTTGAGAAGATAAGGATATCAGGTCAATGGTGTACAGTCATGTGCTTTATCCACAGGAATGGGACAGGATGCATTGGTGGGAAGACTTTGCTTCGAGAGGTATAGAAAATTAGGGATCCTGAGGTGTTGGCTGAAGTTCAGAGATACATGGCAAAAGTTGTAACAATCTCAGAGGGCTGATTCTCAAATTTCTTTTTATTCTTTACTTGGTATACAGTCTATGATTGCTGTCAGCAATTTTTTCTCAAGTATCTCCCATGCACCAACAACCCCTCAACATATAAATTCTTTCATCCATGGCACTACTGCAAGCTAGTTACTAAGTCTATGATAGTCACCTGCTTTATAATTCCACATAACTTCCTTCTGTTTTGATACCTCCCAATGCCTATTCATCTTCCAACTCAGAACTACATAGCAACTCTCACCAATTGGGGGGCAAGTATGCCATCTCGGTCACAATCAGATCCTCTGATGCTATTACCAAATCCAGAACTCTTAATCCTAGTGTTCCCTCCACCACATGCTGCCTAAGACATCTGTCCCTCAAGAAATCCAAAGCTTCAGTTCCCTTGAGAGGAGATAGCATGCAGTATTACTGCATGCTGTCTCCTCTGCCCAGTTTATATCAGTATAGTTGAAGTCCCCCATAATGATCACTGTTCTCTTACCTACTGTCATTCTTCTCACACTAACTAACTTCATCCTCCTAAGATCTTCATTCACTCTCCTCATCTCAGTCTTTATTCCTTCCAGATTCTTTCTCAGCAGTTCTGTTTCTCTCTCTCCACATATTCTGCTTTCATTGCCATTCACACACCATCATGGCCATCAGACAAACCATCTCTGTCCACTAAACTACCGAAGGCTAAATCTATATGTCGGTCTTTAACATTCTCTCCATCCCCCAACAAACTACTGGCATCCACAAACTGAAAATCACTGGTTTTGAAGGAGCTATCTCCACCACCACTAAATCGCGAGATCGAAACACTCATGTCTCCCAGCACCTCCCGCTGTCTGCATTACATGCACACATACATATTCCCATCTCGCACCTTCCAAATTCTTCAACAACTGGATGCATAGAGCTACAAAATCTTCAACGAGATTGCAAATAATGTAGTATTTAAATGGAGGAGGGCTAGGACTGGTACTGAAACTGGCAGCTGCTACATTGAATATAATCGCTATATATAGAGACAATACTGAGATCAAAAAATCCTAATGAAATACCAAACAAATACCACACAATTATACAAAAAAAAAAAACATCAATTCAAATAGTGCAAACTTAAATATCAGTCCTTATATGTATGCTCTTTGCAGAGTAAGAGATTTATAAAAGGAGAATGAAACTGGAGAATGTGTTTGTCATGTTTTGTGAGCAAATGCAAGAAATGCGAAGAAATTAAGAAGAATGATAGTGGTAAGCTGAAATGTGTGATAATCCAAACTGGCATACTTAGTGTTACAAGCGGTATGAGCGACTGTATGAATGATATGAAAAATGAAGAGAATGACCAGATGGTAATTGAAAATACAGCACACTTACATGGAGTTCTCTAGAGAACAAAATGTGAGACTGAGTGGTTGGAGAAACACCTGGTAGATGTTATGACACACAAGTGAAAGAAAGGGGAATAAAACAGAGTAGGAAAGAGTAAAAGCAAGAATAAGGATCAGATTTTGTATGGTGATACACTGACAAGAGTAGTGCTTCAGGAGAGTTTGATGAAATCATGTTTTCCTAGTGCTAAGATTAAGAATGTCAGTGATACTGTTAGGAAGCAGAGTGTAAAGATGAAAGAGATGTTTATTTTGGATGGTATAAAAGATTTAGCAATGGCAACTGCAGTATGTGAGAAGACATGAAAGAGTTCTGGGTGAAAGGCTTATATGTTGGCTATTCATATTATTTTTCAGGAAAATGTAACGTATACTAATTATTAATTGCGATAACTTTAATTAATAGTTCCTATATTTCAGCAATGTTATATTGCTATCATCAGGGATCAAAGCAATGAGATGCAGGCACTGACATAGGTAAATGAGGCAATCAAAATGAGGGCTAGAGCCCTAAATGGCACTCTAATGGGCTAAATTGCATGTTATTGGCCATAATTGGGTTGAAAATCTGAATGATGGCATCCAAATTTTGAGGCAGTTTCATGCACCCAAATTTGTTCTTCATCATCATCATCATAACACTAATTATGGGTACAGACTATATTGGTATGTTCCAGCCTCATTATCCATCCAATATCCTTTTTTGAAGTCTACCTTCTCATTCCAATTGGCTTATATTTTAGTATTTGTTTAGGATGTCGGGTGTTGGCCATTCGGTTTACATATTCAATGCATTTTTGTTTATAATTGTTTAGTTTTTCTTCTATTGATTTTGTTTTTAGTTCTTTTAAAATGTCTTCATTCCTTTTTTGATCTAATTATTATTATTATTATTCAGGCCTCCATGGAGTCAAAAGACTCTTCGTGGGAGGTCATTCCTAAGAAACACAAAGTCTATCAAGACTCCTTGAGGGCATTGACCGTTCTCACTCTCACCACTCCATCAGGCAATGCATTCCATGGTTCAACCACCCTTTATGCAAAGAAACCACTCCTCACCCTCTTGCTCACAGTTTCCTTTCGTAACTTCCAGGGATGGCCTCTTGTCATCACTCCTTCCTGCTGTTCAACCAAGCGAAAGAACTCCCCACTGTCAACCCTGTAACCACCTCTCAACAGTTTAAAAGTGTCAATCATGTCACCTCTCCTTCTATCCACCAAACTCTGCAGTCCACATTCCCTCAGCCGATCCTCATAACCATCATTGTACAGTCCTGAAACCATCTTTATTATCCACCTTTGTACCCTTTCCACAGTTAATTTATCCCCTTCAAATCCTGGGGACCAAATCTGAGAACAGTAGTCCAAGTGTGGTCTGATCAGGGTCTTATATAACAGAATGATAACTGTTTTATCTCTGCAGGCCAATGTCCTTCTCATTATTGCAGCAATCCTCTGTGTTACCTCCACCACCTTTCCAATATGTCCCATAAATTTCAGGTTTCTATCCATCATCAACCCCAGAGCTCTTGTCTCCCCCTACTACCTCCAGTATAGCTCCTCCCATAGAGTATGCAGCATCCCATCAATGTTTCCCAAACCTCAAGACCTTATATTTTGCTGCATTAAACTGACATGCCCATTCATTTGCCTATCTATCTAACTTATTCAAATCCTCTTGCAGGGCTGCCGCATCTGCACTATTACTAATAATCCTTTCCAGCTTTGCATCATCTGCAAACAACTGAATATCCCCTTGCAATCCACTGACAATGTCATTGATATAAAGGTTAAACAATATAGGTCCCAGTACTGAGCCCTGTGGGACCCCACTTGTAACCCTCTGCTTCTTTGAAACTGCCCCATCATACACAACTCTGATACCTATTGGACATCCAGTCCTGAATCCAGTTGACCAATCTGACATCCAGACCCATGCGCTGCAACTTAAATATCAGCTTATCATGTGGCACCCTGTCTAATGCCTTTGCTAAGTCTAAGAAAATGGCAGTATATGCCTTTCCCTCATCTAATGCTCTTGTAAGTTTATCATAAAAGGCTAGCATATTGCTAAAACAAGAGTGCTCCTTCACAAATCCATGTTAACTCTCACAGATAACACGTGTATTTTGCAGTTCTTCTCATAAATCTCATTTCACTTGTTTTTATTCTTTGTTAATCTTGTTTGTTTATTGACCAAATTTCACTGCCATATAATAATGTGGCCAGTGCTAAAGTAGTATATATTTTATCGTATATTCAAGCCAAATTTGTTGATGCATGGAAAGTTTCTCAGCCTGAGGCAAATTCTAAGAATAACCTCTCATATTTGTATTTGCAGTAGTGCAAAAGAGTGGCTTTCTTCCAGTATATCCTGTGGTGAGTGTCCAAAGCATGGTCAGCAAATCCAGAGCAGCTGTAATGGTGACAATGGATGTAGTCCGTGTGTTCAGAAATTTTGATACTGGTTGTTCTGCCTGTTTGGCCATAGTAGGACAGTTTACAAATGCAAGAGACCTGGCAGACACCTGGTAGGTCTGAGGAATGTGGCTGGTCTTTGGTAGAGCTGATAAAAGATGCCAATTTTTTGTGGTCTGTAAGTGGTTGTACAGTAAAACCTCCTTATATGAATGCCCCCAATTATGAACAGATCGTTTTATGAACTTTTCCATTGAAAAATAATTGTACCAATTGGTGAACATTGTTCATTTTACGAATGCACCGACACTCACCTGAGCCAGCATTATCTCCGCAGTTGATCAGTTTGCGTTTGTGCGTTTGGTTCTGTTCAAGTGCTGTGAATTCACTCTTTAGTGTGTATCATAATATTGATAAATTTACTCTCTAATTCAAATTTTTTTTTTCAGTTGTGTTGTGGTGTTTATTTAATAATGAATTAATATGGCTACTAAAAAGTGCAGTGATGAAAATAAACAGAAAAAGAGCACCCAGACCAATTATTGAACCCAAGAAAGAACTTATAGCTAGATGGGAAAATGAAACTCATATTTCTGAACTTTTTGAAGATTATAACATGGAAAAATTTACAATCTGTACTATTATTAAAAACAGATATGCAATAACTTTGCATTCTAAAGGATCTCAGGCTGTTGAGGAAATGGAGAAACTTTTGTTCCTCACCAAATGTTTAATTGTGACGAGATAGGACTTTTCTGGAAAAAGATGGCTAAACAAACGTATATCACACAAGAAGAGAAATCACTGCCAGGACACAAACCAACGAAGGAATGGTTAACTCTTATTGTGTGGTAATGCTAGTGGTGACTATAAAATTAAACCATTGTTAGTATTTCTTAGAAAATCTCAGAGTGTTTAAATCAAGCAATGTAATAAAAAGTATAGATGCGATGTGGAGATCTAATAGTAACTCTTGGGTAACAAGGCAGTTTTTTATAGAGTGGATCCATGAAACGTTTGGCCCCAGTGTAAAAAAACTACCATGAAAAAAAAACTACCTTTGAAAGCATTTGCTCCTGCCCACCCTTGGAGGATGATTTGGGTGAGCACAACTTTATAAAAGTCAAATAGTCAAATTTATACCTCCTAATACCACTCCTCTTATCCAACCCATGGATCAGCAGGTAATTTCCAATTTCCAAAAACTTTATTCAAAGTCTTTGTTTCAAACGTGCTTCGAAATGATATATGACACACAACTGACCCTCAGGAACTTTTGGAAAAAAAACTTTAACATCTTGCATTATTTAAGGCTTATGAATAAAGCATGGTGGGGGCAGGGAGTTTCTTTGAAAACTATGAACCTGGTCTGGAAAATATTGTGGCCTGAGTGTGTGAGAGGCACAGATTTTGAAGGTTTTCCTACAGAGTCAGCAGAATTTGTGGTTGACGAAATTGTGTGTGTGTGTGCGCGCGCGGGAAGATCCATGGGATTAGAAGTGGACAATGCTGATGTACAGGAGTTGGTGGAAGATCATCAAGGAGAGCTTACCACTGAGGAACTGCAAAAGGAGCAGCATGAGGAAGTTGTTAAGGAACTTTTTTTAGAGGAGGAGGAGCAACCCAGTAAAGGAACCACTTCACTGCAGAAGTTAAAGAACTACTTCCATTGGGAAAAAATCCAAACCATTATAGAAAAGTGGCATCCTGATGTATCTATGGTTAATAAATGTTAACATGTTTAACGATAATATCATTGCACATTCTAGAAAAATTTTAAGAACAAGACAAACCCAGACAACTCTAGATAAGTTTGTAAACAAAGCTAAAGAATCACCATCTAGTCCACCCACAAAAAGACTAGAAAGAGCAGTGACACCTGAGGGGCAGTTAACCGACATTTTTACGGAGGGTGACACCTTCAAAACAACAATTTCCTCCCTCCTCCTCATATATCTTCAGTAAAGGCAAGGTTCGTGTTATATTCTTATTTTTATTTTAATTACAATAAGTGAAAATTTTTCATGTGGAATGGATTAATTTATTTTATATTAATTACTATGGTAATAATAGTTTCGCATTAGGAACTTTTCGTTATATGAACAACCTTCTAGAATGAATTATGTTCGTCAAATAAGGTTTTACTGTATTTGCTTAGGATTTTTTTGCTAATTTGTCGGATGTGCTCCAGATATATAATATGTAATGTTATTATATTATATTATAATATTATATGTAATGGTGATAGATTTTGTGTAATCTCTGCTCTGAAGGGGGAGGGGGGGGAGGGCTGCAGTTACAGGGTTTTAATATTTTGTGGATTTTGTGGGAATTATGTAAACTGGCTAAGAAAGTGTTGAGAATGTGCTCAAGCTCAGTAATTAGGACAATGCTATCAGGCAATGCTAATATTAATTTTGCCCTGTTATACACAGGGTTTTTATAAATCCATATTGCTGGGAGGGGGTTTTGTGACTGCTGTTGGATGTATCTAGCAGTAGGCACAGGTTTACTGTAAACAGAGAATGCCAGGTATCCATCAGGTTGGCATGTAATTTGAGTGTCTAATGTCAAAACCTAAACAACTTCAAGTACATAAAATTCTCCCAAATTTGAGAAGCAATAATCCTCAGATCTTCAGCTAGAATTGCACACAAAGGAAAGGTTGTGGAGAGATTATAAAGAAAAAGATAATCAGCATGCCCATGAGCAGTACAAGACACAGACAAGAAGGGTGACATGTATGGTGGAAATCCAAAACTAATTACACTGGTGTCCAAAAACTAAGAATGAACACTTTTTTCTAAATTTTACAACCAAAAATTTAGACAAATTAGCATTTTACACAAATTGACACATGAGACACATGTAGCAATTTGTATAAAACTGATGATTTTGAGTAGAAAGTAGGTACACTTCAAATTTTTGAATCACATGTACAGGGATTACGTGGCACTCAACAGGATAAAAGGCAAAAGAATGTGTGAAGAAAATTGTAATTGAAAGAAGTGCTTTCCGTGAAGGAATAAAGTTGCAAACATGAATGCCTTGTAATGTCTCAAACACATCTAGATGATTTCACATGGAGAAGAATTATTGGAAAGCTTGAAGAGGGCTGCAGAATTATTGATATTTCCAGAGAGTTTGGAATCTCACATAATGTTGTATATAGGCTCTAGGCAGCTTTACAAACCAATGGAATGTGTTCCACATGTTTACTAAGAAGTCACCCTTGTTCTACCACAAAGTATGAAGACAGATTTTTGGTTATAATAGCAAAACATAATTGACACACGACAGCAGGACAGCTTCCAAGTTGGCTCCCAAGACCATGTATGCGAATATCTCGAAAAACTGTGGCAAGACATATATGACAAGTAGGCATATACACAGGGCTGCATTTACCATTAGGTGCATGAGGCGCAAGATGGGGCTTCACTCTCTAGGGGGGGGGCCTCATTTTAAAACCTTACACCTCACAAAGAACAATAAAAAAATAGCGTAGTTATAGTTGCAAAATAAAATATTTATTTTTAAATATTAAATTAATAATATAAACACTAGAGGCTGCTGAAAAATTTGTGAGTCTTCCAGCTTCCATTTGAAATACATTATTCTTTCCATAGAATATAAAACTAACAGGAACTCTGTATTCCATAAAATTCATGTATGTAAGTGCATACCATTTCTTTGCTGGACGTATATACCTTTCCAGCAAACCTGGATAATATTCTGTCCACCTGCTGAAAGAACATGGATAAGAAGTGTAGTTTGACCGTCATGTCCATTAGAAGGTGCGATAATCCTTCATGCTGAAAAGAACACTTAACTACATTACCAGGCGTACGTAGCAGCTATGTTCTGTGGCCTACAGCAAGAAACGCAGTTGCTTGCCGTTTGCTTGGTAACCAGAATCTAAGTTATATCAGACTAAATACCTATGAGTTATATTCATTTTACTGCTTTTTTTTATCGTATAATTATAGTTTTTAATGCCAACGCAAAATAAGAAATCCTTTCATACTTTCTTCACTTCATATTGTATCACTTTGAAAGATCAATGTCACTGTCAGTTTTTTTGCTAATTATTTTAATCGACAATACATTTTAAAATTCTCCAAGAACTTCATTGAAGATAATTATTTTTGTCAAACAATTATTTTATAAATTCATGAAAATCCGAATCTAAAAATGAATACAGCCTCCATCTGTTCCAAATTAAGTTTCCTATTTTATTCATAATCTTAGTTCGAAGGTTAGTTATCATACATAAATCTTGAATCACATTATGTAATGCATAATTTTTATAACGTTATCTGTAGGTTTTTGCATTTCAACTTTCTTGGTTTTCCCCCAAATCACACTACAAATTAAATAAACAGCAGTTATGAAGTCAACTGTTATGTACATATTTTTGGCTAATTTCGATATTATGGGGCATTTTTGAAGTAGCGATATTTTCCCTACAATTTATCATTTGAAACATGTGTAGGTGCATGCGTCAAAATGAAATTTTATTTCCAAAATTTTCATAACAGAATTAATTTGCCTTTAATGGCTAACTTCCCCCTCCCAAAATTATCACCACACACACACTTTCTTTTTGTTTGAATTCGTGATTTATCCAAAGAAATTGTACTGTTGCAGTTTTAAGCAAAAGACAAAGGCATAGAATCTCTGATAAAATACCATTGGATATAAATTAAAAAGACTCAAAATCGAAAATCCCGAGTAATGCAGTTTAACACCATTGGTTGTTCATAAAAAAAAAATAAATAAATAAAAAATAAATCGTTTCTAAAATTGAAATATGTGACCCATTACAATCTTATTTTGCAAGGAAAGGAAGCAAAATGTCATATTTATTTCAATAAATGTTATTTAAAAAATAACAATCTTTGACATAATATTTCCAATGCAAACCAACATTTTGATTATTTATTTTCGCACATGTGAAATTCGTTTTTATTTGGGAAGAGACACAATAAGTAAATTGTGCAGCAAAAAAGAGTCAATCCAAGAAATACGGTGCACATAACTACAGTAATCCGTTAACGGCGGAGGGGGAGGGCAGGGTAATTGCATTTTAACAGAGAGAATGCTGATGAAGTTTCATCAGCATTCTGCCTTTTTATTAGGTCAAAGGGATTTTGAGTATATTTGCGAACAGATATATTCAACATAACAGTGTTGTAAAAGTGCCGCATTTGAAGAAATATTAGCAGCATAATAATAAAATAGCAAAATTCATAATGCTTCATTGATAATTTTGATAATACCAAAAGAAGATGAGACACATCTGTAAAACTCTATTATTATTATTAGAGTCCTTTTAATTATGAACTCTATAAAGATATACTTAATAAATTTGTACTTTTGTGTTTTTAAATAAATAAACTAGTTTCATTTTGTCACAGATGGTTTTCGCTGAACTACCTGGACTTTTAGACTATTGTTCTTATCAATTTTGTAAAAACTCGATTGTAGCTTAAATATTCCAAAACACATTATATCGATTTTTTACTTAGGTCAAGTCCCATAAAAATGTTTTAAAAAATAACCTTTTTTACAAATTCTGTATATTTAAGTTAAGGGATATTACATCCCATATTGTTTCATAGCTGAATAAGAAACTCAAAGAGTTTCATACCGAATATAGAAACAATATAAAGTTCGGTGAGTCCAAGCATAAGCAAATACCTGGATAGTGCAACACCTGCCCCATTTGGTAGTGCAACACTGAGGCACCTCATAGTAAGGGTGGAGCAAGCTCTGATCACTATTCTTGGTATTTACTCATAATGTGAAACCCAGCTTCTAGGAGCTGTATTACTGTTCTGCATTATGAGAGAAGGTCACTACCCAGACCGGTTTCAAACTTTATTGAGGTCTCATCAGTGAGTAGGTAGACCTAGTAATACCATGTTTGTAGCAAACAGAACTTACATACTCTACTATGAGAATTGCCTCGCCAGAGCTATATGTAATAGATCTACATGGCAGCATTTGAAAGGTTGATTATTAAATTTTGTGTGTATGAGAAAGGCTTACAAGCTCTGCACATAAACACCTCTGAAGTCAGTCAGAAAGGTTCAAACAACTTTCTGATGGTCGGCGACTTAGAATCAAAAGAAGGCAGAAGAGAACAAAGAGTGGGCTGAACTTGAAACTTAAGATGAAAGAATCATGCCGAATTCTTCGGGGGTTACAAACTTCGTGTGAGGTCTCAGAGTAGGCATAATGAAAGGGGACAGAGCCAAGCATATAGGGTTTCCTGGATTCAGAAGTTGCAAGAGAGAGAGGGCGTCCCATTTCCAGACATTGCCAGAGAGGAGCTTCCGGTTCCAGTCTTAAGAGAAGGCTTCGAGTTGCCAAAAGGAGATGTTCCAATCACCAGAGAAAAGCTTCCAGGCTAGAGAAGAATCCCAGTTGACAGTTGGTGGCAATTAGAGTTAGTGGAGGTGGCAAAAAAGGAGGCAGTCGTCCAGGCATTTTTGGCAAGCCCAAGCAGAGGAAAAAATGCGAGACAAATTACCCGAAACACCTTGGCTCGGAAGTTTTTCTTTCACCGCAGGAGAATAACTTTTTGCCGGAGCTGTATATGAGTACCGCAGGGTGCAGTTCACAGTTCGCTATTTTCCCGATGAGATATTTCTGAAGCCAGATTTCCTGAAGAAAGCTCAAGATCTGAGATGAGAGAATTGCCTTAGAACTTTTTGTGCAAGACCTTTGACTGAATGTGTGATACATAGCTTTGGTAAGTTATATACCTTTGTACAATTCCTCTTATAATGTGTTTTAGTTGGACAATTAAGATTTAGATTAACAGTAACAAGAAGTGTCATTAAGAGAATCTATTGGCATATTTGATGTTTTGTAAAAGTAACTTAATAGAGAGTTAGCTAACCTCTTTGCAAGTATACTAGAAGTTTAGTAAGTGGAAATTGTAAACAGAGTAAATAAGTTTTTGAGTTAAAGAAAGTTTTTGCGACCATTTTGAAACATGTTCCAGAGACAACAGAGATTTTTTCTGTGCTGCTGCTATTTGTATTAATTAGTTGGGTAAGAGCAGTTTCTATATCACATAAATAGAGCATTTGAATTTCAAGTTTATTATTATTCATAAATTAAATTGATTTTTCAGTTCATTTTTTTGTGCATCAAGATTCTAGTCATTTTAGGGTAAAATGTCGAGTAATAAAGTGGATGTTAGCGAGCATAGCAAGTTATCATTACTATTTATTGCCTCTACGTTTTAACTAAAGCTGGAATTATTATGCTTATTACTGCAACTTAAAAAAATCAAAGCTGGAGTTGAATAAATCTTGTAATAAATAAATTTTGTAATTCCATAAATATGATGATTTTTGCTATAATTTTTATTACCGTAAATTCAAAATTTTTATTTTTAGGGAGAATATCTGAACTTGACAGTTCATGAAGTTCCAATTTTTACCTTGATTAGCAAGCTTAAATTGATTGCATTTAAATTCTTTTTTTTTTTTTAAACTTTTATCCTTATACTAAATTATTACCATACCTTTTAATATTTTTTTGGTATTCAGAATTTTTGTAGCAACTATGATGCTTGTCAAACAAAATCAACGTTCTCAAAATCAATAATCAATGCAACTGAAATCTTTCACAGAAAGATTTTAATTACATCTTTCTTTAAATTTATTATGATTCAATTACATGGAATATTTAAAAGTGTAAATAATATATATATTTAGAATTACATTAAAAGATTTTAAACTATTTAGAAAATTTAATATTAAATATAAAGTATCGTAGAAGTTGCATAATTATTTATAATCCATCGATATAAGTTCGTCATTTATTTATATAAAATGACTTACAAGGTTGCTAGTTTAATATTACCAAGATTTTTTTAATATTAATATTTATTGTATACATGTGAAATTCATTTATATTTTTGGGAAGAGACACAATAAACAAATTGTGCTCCAAAAAGGGTCAAATATCGTAGAACGGTAAAGGAAATTCTAAAAAACGGTAATTAAACTGATAGTTTGTTACCGTTATTTGGCTAGTACTTGTAAAGCAGTATACTGCATACAAGTGTATATACCTAATTATATGGTTAAAGTAGTTGTTGCAGTTGGTAAGAATATATTATTCAATTAATTATTATTCTTGTTTTACTGTTACTCATTTATTTTAACAAAACCAAGATACTACTATTTCTATTTTTGTATTTTTTATGCTTTTAAATTAATTATTTATGTTTATTTTGGATTTAATAAATATTTATTTCGCTTTTGATAGATTAATACACATAATGATGCCAAGAAAATTTGAATCCGGAGCGAGTAAAAGAAAACGACTTAGAGCAAATAAAAAAACAGCTAAATAGTCAAAAGGGGGCAATTTGTCTTTCTTGCGTTCTGAAAATGAAGAATTCCATAGAACTGAAGTTGTACTTCACAGTTCTCGGAATTTTATTATTATTATGTGACACCTCCAGGGCAAAGACTCATCGAGGGAAAGTGTGCCAATAGCAAACGATTGAACCCCTTCGAACTACGAACCGTGCTCAAACTTGCTTAACATTTTGTCAGTCATTAGTAGCAGAGACTCTACCAATCGACCAACCTTCCATTATCAGGAGGAGATAAAAGTGAAAATGAAGAACATCAAAATGATGTGGAAAACATAGAAGGAGAGAAAGAAGTAAATGAAACAAATCAAGAGGATTCTGAAGAAAATTTTCAATCGGAGTCTGTACTTACCAGCAAGCAAGCTATCTCTTAACCTACCGATATAGCAGTGTGGCCACTTACTATTAATGAACAGTTTATCGAGCATAGTTTAATAAATATGCCCCAGAATGTTGGTAAAATCGAACATTTAAAAAAAGATTACACAGAACGCAACAGAATACATGTCAGAAATGTAAATATATCACATTTTTACTGTAAAAAGGCGAATGGAACCAAGGAGAAATGAGAGTGGCTAATTTTTTCAGAAACCAGCAAAGCAATTTACTGCTTTGTTTGTAAATTGTTTTCTAAGTCAAATAATAGCTTAATGAAGGGTTTTAATGACTGAGAAAATATAACACGAACCTTATGTGATCACGAGCATTCTACTGAGCATATACGAGCGATGTGCATATATCACAAAAGAAAATTAAGTTCTGTAATTAGTCGAATTGATTCTGAATTGATCAAGCAAATAGAATCTGAAGAAAATTATTAGAGAGAGATTTTTAAAAGAATAATAGTTTATATAATCAGTAACTTAATTTATATATAATTAAGTTACTGAGTAAACTAGGGCTAGCATTTAGAGGAAATACAAATGATATATTTTCTGATTCTTGCAGAAATTATTTATTGTGTTTACATTATTTAAGTGAATTTGATGGTTTTTTAAAACATCACATGAAAATGTATGCCAACTGTGGTTCTGGCAGATCAAATTATCTTTCTTACCATACTTGTGATGAATTCATGGCGTTAATAGCTAAAAAAACAAGACAAATATTAATATCAGAAATTAAGGAAGCTTATTTTGCAATAATACTCGATTCAACGCCAGACATTACCCATAATGACCATTCTAGCTATGATATTTAGGTATGTTGCCACAGATTCTGACATTAGAGAAACATTTATCGGGATCATTAGAATTACACAACATAATTCCTTATATTTAGAAGAGGTAGTATTAAAATAATTAGAAGAATTATCTTTGGATATAAAAAATGTGCAGAGGGCAAAGCTATGATAATGCTGCCAATATAAAGGTATCTATACGGGTTTGCAAGCTGAAAAAACGTAGTCCCTCTGCACATTATATACCATGCTCTAGTCATTCCTTAAATTTAATTGGTAACTATATCGCAGAATCTTGTCCAGAAGCAGTGCAATATTTGTTTTATTCAAAATGTATATAATTACTTTTCATCTTCAACAAGATGAGGTATATGCCTTAAACATTTAGAAAAAAATCTTTAACAGTTAAAAGACTAAGTGAAACGAGGTTGTCCGCAAGAGCTGACGCTATATGGGCTTTGAAACATGGATATAAACAAATTAAAGACACATTACTTGAACTATCCATTTCTCCTCATGAAAAACTTATTTCTAAATTAGAGAGCTCATTATTGGCCGAACATCTTGACAAACCAGAAACAGCAAATTTTAACAGTTATGTGGGACAAAATTTTACAACAAATAAATGCTACTAGTTAATTTCTACAAAATCACAATATGGATTTGTTTTTTGCTAATAATTTGTTACACTCTTTAGTTTGTTTTATTTTAGATATAAGAAATAGTTTTGTTGCTGTAAATGAAGAAGCTAATTTATTAAGAGATGAGACAAAATTTAAAGATGAAAAGGAAAGAGTTAAAAAACGAAAAAAAATGAGTGACGAAGTTTCACAATCTAACAATGAGATTATATTACATGGGAAAGAAAATTTCGCTGTGAACACTTTTAATTTCATTTGCGATAAGCTATTTTGGAAATTAATGAAAGAACAAAAATTTATTTCGACATATTAGATATATTTGACATTTTTTTGAAGGAAGATATAGATCAAGACAAGTCCAAGATTAGTATTGATAAAATTTTACAAATTTATGGGACTGATATTGATCCAGAAAAATTCACCGATGAAGTTAAGTAATTTTTAATAATGATAAAGGAAGAAAATTCTTCAATTAAAAATATGTACAACTTTATGAACGATGGGTTAAGGTCTACTTTTCCTAATGCAGAAAATATTTAAAAAATATTTTTCATGATGCCTATTTCAAATGCAAGTGCTGAACGCCCATTTTCAGTGTTGAAACGAATAAAAAAATATTTAAGAAGCAACTTGCACCAAAATAAAACAAGTGACCTGTCGTTATTATGCATTGAATCAGATGTAATGGACTCTATCAATTATGATGACATTATAGATATATTTGCTAAAACCAAAGTCAGAAAAAAACTTTTAGTTATTAATTTTTTTATTTAAATTTGATTTGAACTGATTTATTTTTATACTTTTTTAAAATGTAAATATATGTATACCAGTGTTGCATTGTGTTATTAAAATGAGTTATTATGGAAATGTTGACTTTTATTTTCAATAAACTAAAATAATGCTTATTTTTGAGGACTTCAAAATGATGTTGCACCTTGGGCCTCCAAAAGTATAAGTGCGGCCCTGCATATACACATGAAGTTCCGTAAGTCTGCATCCCTTTATCCACAGCTCATCATAGAGCATATTTTCAGTGGTGGCGTATCCATAAAAATTGGACAAAACACCAATGGACTAATGTGCTCTTTACAGATGAGTCATTTTAGCCTTTCCTCCAATTCTAGATGATACTTGATTTGGTGTGAAAGTGGCACTGCTTACCATTGCAAGAATGTTCTTGAAAGGGATAAAATGTGGTGCTAGGGTCATGGTGTGGGAAGGCATTATGTTTAATGGACACATCAATCTTCAAGTGCTGGAAAAAAGGACTATGAATTACATGCTAATGTCCAAACCTAAACAACTTCAGGTGAACAATAATGCAAAGAAGATCTTCAACATCATGTCCGATTGTTCCATAGCACTGTAGGCAAAGAATTCAATTTGATGGATGACAATGCCACACCACATCGTACACAAGCAGTGGAGATACCGAGTGGCCATCCCCCCCCCCAGATCTCAACCCAATAGAACACATTTGGGATGCAATAGGGAGACACATTGCTGCTTAAAATTCCCCCTCCAGAAAACAAAGCCTTATCCTTGTTCTGAAGGAGAAGTGAGCAAGTTTGCCTCAAGAACTCCTGAATCATATCATGCATCATCACATCTGCAACACTTTCTGTAAGCACTGTACATTAATTCCTTAACTACATCTTTAGGAAATATGTAAGTTTTACCAAAAATGCATTGAAGTTAATTTGTGCGAAATTTATAACACATTTTTTGTGTAATATATTAATTTATTAGTATGCTGGAAATCAATTTTTGTTCACGATTGACTGTAGAAAATATTTTCATATACAGGTAAAAATGTAGTTCATCCTTAGCTTTTGGATGCCAGTGTGTGTATGTATTATACAGGGTGTTCGGGATAAATTTGACATATTTATAATTAATTATATTTTTCCGTAAGTTACATGTATTAACACACACTTCTCTTCATTTAAAAGTTTGGACCCTTCTTCATTCATATACAAGATGTCAGAAAGGATGGATAGCTGGAACCCACCTGAATCATGGAAGAGAATAACTTGTATCATGATGATTCGTGCCCGCCATCAAAATAAGGATATTACGACTGCTGCCCAATGCTCCCTGAATACAGTAAAAACAATCAGGCATGAACTAGAGACTTGCAATGGTGACTACGAGGATGTAGCAAGAAGAAAGATCCCTAGCAGACGATCTGATTGCGTTCGTACAGCAGAATTCCTCGCAAATCTGCAGGAACAGGTGTTGAAGAACCCTGGCATTGGAATTCGGGCTTTGTTCGTGGAGTTGCTAACTGTAGTCAAGCCCTGGATAACAAGGGTAGCCAATGGTAGGCCGTATGTATGGCAGCAGGATTCGGCCCCTTGCCACACCTCTGGGAAAAGTCAAAAATGGTTGTCTGAAAATTTCTACGACTTCACCAGTCCAAATGTTTGGCCTCCAAACTCCCCAGACCTTAACCCCATGGATTATTTTGTATGGGGCGCAGTTGAAAAAGACACCAATCGCACTTCCAGTAATACAAAAGCCCAGTTAATGGATAAAATTAAAACAGTTTTTGCGGCCCTTCCCAGGGAGACTGTAGCATCAGCTTGTTCGAGGTTCCGAAGCAGAATTGAAGCTGTGATCGATGCTAATGGTGGTTATTTTGAGTAAATCTTGTTGATAGTATTGTAATTAACTCTGCCTGTAATGTTTTTTTGTCAATTCATTAAATTTAATAGATACAAAGAAGATTTTCTTTTTCCTTACGAAACTGTCAAATTTATCCCGAACACCCTGTATATACCGTATATGTTGGCATATAGGACAACAGGCATGTATAAGACGAGGCCTAAATTTTGAGCTATTTTTTAGTTTTAAGCTTATGTCGGTTGTATAAGACGACCCCCCCCCTTCATATTCTTATTGCTTGTATTAATGCAACATTAGGTATTGTTGTTATATCCATTATTTTTTTTGTATAGCATAGATTTATTATTTACATGAATTACCCTAATTAAAAGTGATTATCCCCAATTTTAATTAATTATTAATTTTGCATTTTTTGTTAAATTTTAGGAGTACTAAAATTTTTATCATTTAAAATCATGGAACCAGCAACAAAACGAAGGAAGTATGCAGCTCGATTTAAAATAAGGGTAATTGAAATGGCAAAGCAAAACTAATAACTGTGCTGCTGCACGAAAGTTTGACATAACCGAGAAGATGGTAAGAGAATGGAGGAAGAAAGAAGATATTTAAAAAAATTGCAAAAGAAAAAATGTACGATGAGAATGGGGATCACCTGATGGCTGCAACTGGAAAATCACGTTGCAGAATGGGTATTCGAACAAAGGCAGAATGGTTATCTTGTTACAAGAAATATGATTACAGCATATGCACTAAAATAGTCAAGATTGAATTCGGATGAAACTTTAGAATTTCAAGCCAGTTCAGGATGGTGTAATCATTTTATGAACAGATAAAATCTGGTATTATGACAAAAAACGAAAATTGCTCAAAAACTACCAGCAGATCTTGACCACAAACTTATTATTATTATTTGACACCTCCAGGGAGTCCAAAGACTCATCGAGGGAGAGTGTGCCAACAGCATCGAACGATTGGCCCCCTTCCAACTACTAACCACGCTCAACCTTACTTAACTGAGCCATTAGTAGCAGAGGCTCTACCAATCGACCAACCTTTGCTGGCTTTATATAATAAATGTATAATAAATTTGCCGGCTCCATAATAAATGTATGGAAACTTACCAGTTTCCATACATTTATTATTCAGTTGAGACAAGAACATAAATTTCTATTGTCAAATATTGGAAATATGGATGAAACTCCTATGAGCTTTGATATTATTATTATTATTACCCAAGACCCCATGGAGTCAAAGACTCATATAGGAGGTCCGGTCCTTTTATCATGCAGCTTATAATACCGTGATTTAAACATACTCAAATTCTCTGCAGATACCACACTCTCAGGCAAGGCATTCCAGTCATTCACAACTCTGCATGAAAAAAACCTGCTTCTCACTCCCCTACTCACACCCTCCTTAAAAAGCTTCAAGGGATAACCTCTGGTTCTCCCCTGATCTCTTTCTGTAGAACCTCTCCAGCATTGATCCTATAACAACCTCTTAATAACTTGTAGGTCTCTATCATATCTCCCCTCCTCCTCCTGTCCACCAGACTCTGCAAGTTGCATCTTCTCAATCTTTCCTCATACTCGACATTCCAGATATTAGAAACTACATTATCAGTCACCTCTGGACCCTTTCCAACATTTCTTCATCCTTCTGAAAACCAGGTGACCAAATCTGGGCATAATAGTCCATGTGTGGCCTAATCAAAGCCTTATACAATGGAACAAGAATCTCCCTACTTCTACAAGTCAGTGTCCTCTGCATCATTCCTGGAAACCTTTGTGTTGTCTTCACAATTTTGGCTATGTGTGTCCCCTAAATTTCAGATCCTTATCCACTATCATCCCAAGATCTCTTATTTCCTCCACCTCCGACAACATATCCTCACCAAGCATAAATTCTGCATCCCATTTTTGTTTTCCAAATTTTAAAATCTTACACTTTGCAACATCGAACTCGCATCCCGATTCCAGTGCCCAATCACTCAATTTATTCAAGTCTTCCTGCAAGGCCACTGCATCCTCTCTACTCCTCATGACTCGTCCCAACTTTGCATCATCTGCAAACAACTGAATATCTCTATCCAAATCTTCACCAATATCATTAATATAAAAGTTAAACAGTAATGGCCCTAAAACAGACCCCTGAGGCACACCACTAGTAACTTTCCTTTTCCTGGATATCGCTCCTCCATACACAATTTGTTGATACCTATCAGATAGCTAGTCTCTAATCCAATATCCAGCCCCATCTACTCAAGTTTGACTATCAACTTATCATGTGGTAATCTAATAAACGCCTTTGCAAAATCTAATTATATTACTGTGTATCCTTCTCTTCTGTCCATGGAGGCAGTCACCTTATTTAATCTGCTTTTTGCTGTGGTTTTTCTACCTTTTAAGTCTGTGAAGGATACTGATTTCTTTTCTCATTTCTTTACTATATGCTTTTCAGATCACATTGTGATTTCACTACTTTTTAGTAAATAGCAGTAAAATATTGGTAAGGTGCTTACTTCTTTTCTTTTTGTGACTTATTTTATCTATTTTCTCAAGAGGCACAGTGTTCATGGGCACTGAGGACCTCATGAAAGTCCAGTAATGTATTGTGTTATCCCATCTAGAGCTTTGCTACAGTTTTTTGCTGGTAGATATCCTAGTTCGGCAATGAGGTAGATCCTGTCTATTCAATCCTGCCAATATGACAAATTGTTGTCATAGTAGAAAAATTAATTTCTTTTTCAAAAAAACAAAAAACAAAAAAACAATAGACTTTTCAGAAAGTTATGATTTGCTCTTAGCAAATGGAACTTTTATTCAGGTACTTTTCTTTTTATGAAATGCATAGTGCTAGGATGTCCATAAGAACATGTCCAATTATTATTCTCAAATAATTAGTATTGCTGGCATGAAGAATTTATAGTCATTTCATTAGTGTGCAGAAAAACTGCAGTTACTTGATGAATTCAGAAAATTAATTTAATAACAATACATAAAAAAGGATTATCACATGAACTTACGGAATCCCAAGCCAAGCTAGCAGTTGTGTGGTACAGCCTCCGCACACTATCACAGTTACTATGGCAATTAGTGACGTAGTTGTCAGCATTAAATGCCGTTGGTCAGATAATTAATTTAATAACAATACATAAAAAAGGATTATCACATGAACTTACGGAATCCCAAGCCAAGCTAGCAGTTGTGTGGTACAGCCTCCGCACACTATCACAGTTACTATGGCAATTAGTGACGTAGTTGTCAGCATTAAATGCCGTTGGTCAGATAACGTGTTTCGAATTGCTAATGCAAATGCCATGGCTCCACGGAGACCTTAATGATAAAAAAGAATGCGCTGATATTTGCAATTGGTTATGCTAACATATTAAACTACAATAACAGCAATTACATTCCTCCCCAGGAATGGGTTAAGCCAAATAACTGAACTTGCTCAGTAAGAGACTGAGACTCCAAATATTAGCATGAACTTGTCTTATACTTACCAAAAGTGACAGTTATGAAGAAATTAATGTTATTTAGTAATGAATAAAATTATTAAATTTACCATTATATATTTAAAATTTTATACACACACACACACACAGTGGTACCTTGAAATACAAGTGCCCCAACATACGAGTTTTTTGAGATACGAGCCATCACCAGGTCGATTTTTTGCCTTGAGCTACGAGCCAGAATTTGATATACGAGCCTGCTTCGGTGATGTCACAACAACCACTCTGCTCAGATTCCCAAGTCTTGCACATGTTCAGTTCACATGTTTACCTCACCGCAGAAGTATTTCTGTCATGTTGAGTTTTAATTTTGTGGTTTTTTTGTATGTACAGTTATTTAGTTAATTTTTTTCGTGTAACCATAAGTCCAAAGAAGGTGAGTGTAAAGAACAGTGGTGAAAAAAGGAAAAAGGTGATATCCATGGAATTAAAGCATGAGATAATAGACAAACATGAGCAAGGCGTAAGAGTAAAAGACTTGGCAACGCAGTACGATCGCACTACTTCTACGATATGTACTATTCTGAAGCAGAAGGACTCGATAAAGGCTATAACTCCAGCTAAGGGCATTAAAATTATTTCAAAGCTACGCAACTCTGTCCATGAAAAGATGGAGAACCTGCTGATATTTTGGTTGACAGGGAAGCAGCTCGCAGGAGACACTGTGACAGAGACTATAATTTGCGAGAAGGCACGGGCCATTTATGCAGATTTGCTGCAGCAGACCCCAGATACTTCAGCACAGGAGGCTTCACAAGAGTAGTTCAAAGCCAGCCGTGGGTGGTTTGAAAATTTCCAAAAAAGGACCGGCATTCACTCCGTTGTCAGGTATGGTGAGGCAGCTGAGGAATTTGTAAAAACCTTTGCTGAATTGATCGAAGCCAAAGGATACATCCCCCAACAAATTTTCAACTGTGACAAGACAGGGCTCTTCTGGAAGAAGATGCCAAGCAAAACTTACATAACGGCAGAAGAAAAGAAGATGCCAGGTCACAAGCCCATGAAGGATAGGTTGACCCTCGCACTGTGTGCAAATACGTGTGGCGACTGCAAGATCAAGCCGCTGCTCGTATACTACTCAGAAAACCCCAGAGCCTTCAAGACACATAAGGTTTTAAAAGAAAAACTGCAGGTTATTAACATATTAACAAACCCAAAGCCGTGGATCACCAGGCAGTTTTTTGTGCAGTGGGTCAACTTGGTCTTTCGTCCTGCCATTAAGGAATACCTTGAGGTCAATGACTTACCCCTGCAAGCCCTTCTTGTCCTTGATAATGCTCCTGCCCACCCACCAAACCTTGAGGACGACATCCTTGAGGAGTTCAGCTTTATAAAGGTTCTCTACTTTCCACCCAACACCACTCCTATCCTACAGCCCATGGACAAAAAGGTGATCTCCAATTTCAAGAAACTTTTTACCAAACACGTTCCGACACTGCTTTGAGGTTACGGAGAGCACAAACCTCACCCTTCGAGAGTTCTGGAAGGACCACTACAACATTGCCATATGCCTCAAAATTATTGATATGGCCTGGCAGGGTGTTACAAAAAGGTCCTTGATCTCTGCATGGAAAAAGCTGTGGCCTGAGGCTGTGGTTGAAAGGGACTTTGAAGGATTTAGATCTGAACAGGAACTGCTGGAGGAGATTGTGTCCCTCGGAAAGTCCATGGGCCTAGAGGTGGATGAGGGAGACGTTGAAGACCTTGTCGCCGCACATTCCGAGGAACTGACGAAGGAGGAGTTGACGGAACTACACACGCAGCAACATACGGAGGTTCTGCAGGAGATTGGTACAACTGCAGAGGAGGTTATCTCTTCAAGTGAGATAAAGAAAGTGTTGGCAATGTGGGAAAAAGTTTCGGACTTTATTGAAAAGAAACACCCTGAAAAAGTTGCAACTGGTCGTGCATCGGCGCTATTTAATGACACTTGCCTAACTCATTTCAGAAACATTCTAAAAGGGAGGAAGAAACAAAGCTCCTTGGACAAGTTTCTATTGAAACGCCCTGCAGATGAAAGTGATGAAAGCATGGCAAAAAAGAAAAAACTAGTGAAGAAGAAAATTAAGTTAAGCAAAAGTGAAGTGAGAGAAAAAATTAATACCATACGCTAACCGGCTCTGCCAACATCTGTTTATTTCTTTAGATTCTCTTTTACATATATGCATGTATGTACAGTATTTGGTTTTATTTTATTTGTATACAATATTTGTTAATTATAAATATATTATTATAAAAAAATTGGAGTGGGTTTTTTTGGGGGGCTGGTACGAATTAATCTCATTTTAATTAATTTCAATGGGGAAAATTGATTTGAGATATGAGCATTTTGACTTATGAGCTCGTTCATGGAATAATTAAACTCTTATCTCAAGGTACTACTGTATATATATAGACAGCGGTTGCTAGTGTCGCAAGAGAATAGCATTATGTAAAGAGGGTTCCTGTTTCAGATAAGTTTTTTGAAGTAATTAATAGTATATAAGTGTGTGTTCATGAGTATGATTTGCTGTAAAAGTTTGGTGCTTGCAGTGTTATTAGTGTGTGGGAATTTTTGCTTAAGTTTATTTATGAATGCATTGAAATTAGAGCTTGGTATAGTAACCAGTGAAGGAAAGATGGTGGTCTTTGTCCATGCAGGAATTCAACTTTGATTTCAGTTGTTTTCATGAAACAGGTACATGTACTTGTTTGATTACATAGATAAACTGCAGATATTTAAGGAGGATGGAAGGAGGATGTGTGTGAAGTGTGAACTGAATGAGAACTTGATGAGTGTTAATATGTCGATGCCACGAGGAAGATGAGTGCTCATTTCATAGAAAAGGACTGTGTAAAAGAGCACCAAAAATGTTAAAAAAGAGAACAAGCGATCTGAAAAACTTAACAATCGATGGTAAGAAAGAAAGAAAGCGATGCGAATGTGGCAGAAGTTAAAAAACAAAGTGCAGTTAAAGAAAAGGTGGCGAGCAGCAGTGACTGCAAACAAGTGTATAATGGCTGGCAATAAAATTGATAGAATGAATGAGAACAAAAGTGTGATTTGCAAGGTTCAAAAGTTCAAAAGAATGAATGACAGTGAAATTGTGATGCAAAATTCAAAAGCTGAGTTGGGTAAGATGAGACGAGATGAAATGGATGTGGAATGAAGTTAAGAGAATTCGAGATATGTATGGAATAGTGAAAATGATGAAAACAAATAATGTTGGTATAAAAGAATAAAGACCCGCAAGTGGCATTGTATGACGATTCAATTATTAAAGGTGTGCTGTATGAGAGAATGCACAAAGTATGTTTTACTGGAGGTAGAATAAGTGGAGTGATTGAGGCATTATATATGAGAAGTAAGACAGCAAAAGCAGTTGGTAGTTGTAATAGGTACAAATGACTTGGATATCAGGAGATTGTTAAGACGGATAAAAGAGAATATCGTGATAGGAAAAGTAGTAAGCATGTTGCCAGGTATGACAGTAGTGAGATGAGATAGAGAGCAAGGATTACGAATGATATGTTAGCTGAAATGTGTGAGGAGAAAGGAGTGCAGTTTGTTAATGTGTAGAATAAGTTTGAAGGATGAAGTGAACTGTATAGGAGCAATGCACTGCATTTGAGTGGCTTGTGGTGTGAGTCACTTGGAGAAACTGATGCTAGAAGGTAGAGAAGAGAGTCCAGAGAATTAATTCTGATCAAGTGGGAAGAGATATGGAAGAATGGGAGAGTAAGACAGGAGAGACTAAAGATGTGGTTATGAATGAAGAAGTTAGTGGCATGAGTATAGAGAATGAGAGAACAGGTGTGCAAGACAGACAAGGAAACAGGGAGGCTCAGGGTGAACAGGGAAAACAGTGTGAGAAAGGTAGATGCTCCAAGAGGATGCAAATACATGTGTGGACAAAAAGGGAAGGGAATGACCTGGTGACAAGGGAAAACAGTTGGATTTGAACAAGGTTCTAAAACGAATAAGGAGAAAAGAAATGGTTCCAGTTAAGCATGGAGAAGTCACATCAAACAAGTGGTATCAGTGGAACTAGCTATAGATCCAGGAATAAGATGCTGTGTTTGTATACAAATGGTAGAAGTGTAAGAAACAAGGCTGCATTAATTGAGTCTGTTCACCCAAAAATGGTTGGAATATGTGAGACATGGTTGGATGAGCATGACATCCTGACAGGAATAAAGGTGGAAAGGTATGATGTGTTTTGTGAGGCTAGAAAGGATAAAAAGGGACAGGGAATGCTACTGATGATAAAGAAAGAGTTATGTCCATACAAAGTAGAGATGCAAGAGGGAAATAGTTCCAGTAGTTTTGAGGCAGTAAGGTGTGAGATAGAGGTGAACAGAATGAAATACTTGGTTGGATGTTGTTATAGACCTGGTAATGTGGATGGTAGTGACTATGAAATGTATAATCAAATTAGCCAAGTAAATAAGAAAAGGGTTATCATTATGAGCTATTTTAATTATGGCAATATAGATTGGGATGATGAGATAGCAACTGGAAGTAAAGAAAATGAGTTTCTTTAGTTTTTGAGGGACAGCTACCTCAGAGAGTATGTAACAGAGGGCACACAATTATTGAGGATCTTGGATTTGATAATTTCATCAGAGGATGTAATTATAAATGAGGTGTCAAATCACTCTCCAGTTGGTGAGAGTGACCATGAAGTGATTATCTGGGTGGTTGCCAGCAGTGTGAGGACCTCTGTGAGAAAAGGGTATATGTGGAACTACAAGGCTGGGAATTATGAGGAGCTTAGGAGACATCTTGCAGGTGTAGTATGGAATGAGGAGTTAGCTGGAAAATAGATCAATGCAGCTTGGGTGCTATTCAACAACTACCTAGTAGAAGCAATATCTAAATGTATTCCAAGGGTCAGAAGGTTAAATAAGGTAGGTGTGAAATGGATGAATGAAGTGAATGAAGTATATAACAGCATCAATGTGTGAAGGTATTCTGAAGGCCAAAAGACTGAATAAAGTAGGTGTAAAATGGATGAATGAGGGGCATAAGTATGAAATATGGAAGAAGAAGAAGGTACTTTGGAAAGAGTACAAGTTTAATAATGGAAATAATCAGTTACATGAAGAGTATAAAGAACAAGACTCAGTTAGTATGGAAAACAAAAGTGTAGTATGAGTAGATATCTAAAGCATAAAGCAGATAATCTTGCCACATATCAAAAAAAACTCTAATTTTTTTTAGATATGTGTCAAGTAGAAGGATGAATGATCATGGTAAGATGATGTTAATGGATGATAAATGGAAGAATGGTAACTGCTGCAGAAGCCATTGTTGAGGTATTCAGTGATCAATTTATAAGGGTGTTTCATCCTGATCAGAGTGGAATCACAAGGAATTTAAGTGTAGAGGACATAGGATAGGATGGTGTAATTGTGAGTGTGCAGAAGGTATTTGAAGAAATAAATAACCTTGATGTCAATAAGGTGATAGGATTTGATGCCATATCACCACACATCTTAAGGGAATGTTCCAGGGAATTGGCATGCCTGTTTAATAATAAGAATTTTACAACAGGACAGGTTCCAAAGGAGTGGGGGAAGGGTGAAATTGTTCCACGGCTGTAGCTTCAAATTATAGAGGCCAATTTGTATATTTGGAGTTGTGGTGAAGGTACTGGAGAGATTGGTGAGAGGTAGGATACAGAAATGGGTTGATGACAATAGTATTCTCTATGGTTATCAGCTTGGGTTTTGTTGAAGGCAGATCATGTTTTACTAACTTATGTACTATAACATGGTGACAAATACGTTGGACAGGGGAGATGCATATACAGTGGTGTACTTAGATTTTGCAAAAGCTTTTGATAGACTGCCACACGACAAGCTGTTAAATAAATTGAAACAAATGGGATTAGATACCAGACTTACCAGATTGACTGGCTGTAAGATAAATATCAGAAAGTTGTATATGGGGTGCAGTATTCCAAAAGAGGAAGATCACTAGTGATGTTCTGCAGGTGTCAGTTTTGGGACCATTGTTGTTTAATTTGTATGTTAATGATATTGGGATGGGTTTAACTAGTGATCTGCAGCTGTTTGCAAATGATGAAAATTGGGGAGAGCAATGCAGAGTCAAGCAGGTCTTATAGGAGGACTTGAATAGATTGCATGAATAGGTAGGTAAGCGGAACTCTCAGTTCAATGTTGCAAAGTGTGAGGTTTTGAGATATGGTAAGCAGTGATGGGATGCAAAGCATACACTTGGTAGGGAAACTTTAAAGTAGAGTAGAGTAGATGACAGACCTCGGAGTAATGGTGGACAAGGAACAGAAATTTAGGGTCCACACCGCACAAATTGTGAAGACATCACATCACATCAGATCAGATAATGACAATGATGTGAAAAATCCTGACATGCAGAAATAAAGAGGTTATGATGCCATTGTATAAGGCCTCAATCAGGCCTCATATGGATTTTTGTGCACGGATTTGATTGCTGGGTTATCATAGTGATGAGGATATGTTGGAAATGGGCCTGGGAAGATTTACAAAGGTGATCAGTGGTCTTTGGAATGTGGAGTATGAGAACAGATTGAGCGAGTTGCATCCTGAATAGGGGAAGAGGGGGGGGAATGGATATGATCGAGACATATAAGCCAGTCAGGGATTGTTATCAGGTTGACATGGCAGAGATTTTTCATAGAATGGGAAAAGAACAAAAGGCCATCGCTGGAAATTGTATAAGAAAGGTGTGAGCAGAGGAGTGAGGAACAGGTTCTTGGCATGGAGACTGAGTGGAATGCATTGCCTAAGTGAGAATGTAGACACACTGAATCAGTTTAAGGCACATCTGGATGAGCATTGTGTGCAATAGTGGGTATCTCCCACAATGAGTCTCTGATTCCATAGAGTTCAGATGTTAATAATAATATTTTATGAATACAGAAAGAACAGAAAGGGATAGGGAAGAGATTTATGATAGTAAAGAAGTTGTTCCCATGCCAGATAGACATGCAAGAGGGAAATAGTCCCAGTGATTTTGAAGTGGTGCGTAGTAAAGGTGGATAGGATGAAATATTTTGTTTGATGTTACTATAGACCTTGCAATGTGGAGGGCAGTGCAAAGGAAATGTAGTGGCAAATTAATGTAGCAAAGGAAAAAAAAGTGATCATTATGAATAATTTTAATTATGGTAACATAGACTGGAATATGAGATGTGATCTGGAATCTGGAAGAGAATGACTTTCTCAAGTTTTGGATTAACAGCTACTTTAGGCAGTGTGTAACAGAGGGAACACGAGGTTAAAGGTCATTCATAAGTTGTTTTATAAATGAGGTGTTGGAATCTTCCTTCAGTTTATGAATGAATATGAAGTGATCACCTGGGTAGTGGCCAATGAAGACTTCTGTGATGAAGGGACTGTATATGTAACTAGAAGGATGGTGATTATGACAACTGACGAGACAGTTTGCAGCTATCTACAATGAGATCAATGCTGTTTAGGCCCTATTTCTAGCAGAGGCAATGGCTGATTATATCCCAAGGAAATGGATGAATGAATAGGTTAAGAATGCAAGCTGGATTAAGGAGACATTATGGAGGTAGCATAGCATGATTGGTAATAATCAGTTGCATGAGTACAAAGATTTCCTGCTTGGTAAGGATAGCAAAACTATGATAGCATGCAGCAAATAGCCATTGAGTCAAAAAAAAAAAAAAAATCCCAGAAAGTTATTTTGATAGGTAGCCAGTAAAAGAAAGAAAGACTACAGGAGGATGATACTGATTGGTGGAAACAACAGAACAATAACCATGTGGAAGATATAGTTGAGGTATTAAATGAACAACTCAGAAAGGTTTTTCATTCTCATGAATGTGACATCACTCAGAGTTCTTGAGTGTAGTAAGAAGGGAGGAGTAGATGATGGTGAGGAAACAGTAGGTATATAAGGAATTGAGTAAACTATTAATACCACAACAGGAATTGATATATATCACTGCATTTTAAGGGAATGTTCCAGAGAGATGATACTGCCATGATGTGTTCTTAAAAAAAAGATGAGTCTTACAATGAGTGAAATTTCAAAGACGACAAACTGTTCCTCTTCATAAGAGAGATGCTAAGACTGAGCCCAGTCTGTGCATCTGGAGTTGTGGTTAAATTGTTGGTGAGGTCAGTGAGACTAAGATCCTGATGAGCTGGGTTTGATAGCAGCACCCTTTTAGATAGACACACGGGTTTGCTAAAGGAAGATCATGTTTTAGCAATCTATTTACTTATTAGAGAAAGGTAACAAATGCATTGTATGAGGGAGATGAATGCATAGTGGGTTATTTAGATTTTGCAAAGTGATTTGATATGGTTGTCATATGACAAGTTGGTAATTAAACTAGAATGGTTTGGGTTGGATATCAATAAACTGTGGATAGGGAGCAATATTCCAGAAGAGGAAAGTCAGTGGTGTATCCCAAGGATCTGTTTTAGGGCTGCTGTTTTTTTTTTTTTTGTATGTCAGTGATATTGGGAAAGGTTTGAATAGGAACATGCAGTTCTTTACAGATTATGCAAAACTGGGAATAGAGCAGATGTTATAGGTTTACAAGGACTTGAATAGACTAGGTGAACAGCTGAGTAAGTGGAGTTGTCAGTTCCATATGGTCAAGTGCAAGGTTTTAAAATTTAAAGAGCAAAGATGGGCTTTGCAGAGTATAAAACTAGTGGAGATATCTTAAAGGAGGTACAGGAAATAAGAGATTTTGAGATGATAGTTGATAAGAATTCGAAATGTGGGTGACATATTGCTAAATTTGAGCATCCATAATTCAGCTTCTTTTTGTTTTAACAGTGCTCTTTGTTTGAAAAGACTTGAACTTGAATCCTGTGTAGGATGCAAAGAATCTTTATCAGTGTTGTTCAATTAAAGGAGAGAGTTAGCCAGTCTCATACAGAGGTGGAAGAGTTTTCATTTCCAGAAACTGATTTTTCATCCTACAAAACATGTAACCTGATTAGAAAAACACAATTTCCAGACAAGGCAGACATGATTAACTGCCTTATCAAAATACTGAAATGGTACAGAGAGCCCTTTCATTCTCTGATCCTATATGGATTACCATGAAGGATCAGAGAATCATAACATGATACCATGCCTCTGATCATATGCACTTAGCAGGTTCCAAATATGCAAACTTATTTGATAGTGACCAGACCATTGAACCTAACATGAAAAAGAAGATGAGAGATGACACTGCAAAATTCAAGGACAATTATAGTAATGATGCAGACATGTACAAGAAGAAATAAGAAAATTATGGTTCAATTATACAAGACCTTGATCAAGAGACATGGATTGTCACAAGGTGACAATCCATAAAGGATCAGAGAATGTAAGAGTTCTCTGTACCATTTCAGTATTTTGAAAAGGATCCAAAGACAAGTGACTAAAGTGGTTTCTTGTCTCTGGAATTCCAAGTATGAAGAAAGACTAAGGTAATCTTTTGGCACATACACAAATGAGCGATATTGTGATTTTAATATTAATAAATGCAAGGTGCTGCAATAGCAGAGATATAAGTTTGCATATTGTATTGGTGCTTTAGGAGGTGGATGAGATTCAGGAGTTTGAAATGATGACTAAGAGGGCTAGGAGAACACATTGCAAGTGTGGAAAAGATTACACATTGTATTGCTGCTATGATAAGCACACTAACATGTAGGGATAAGGAGGTGGTGTTGCTACTATATGAGACATTGGTCAGACCACACATGGATGACTGCTCAAATTTGGTCATCCAGTTTACATTCTGATGTGGAAATACTAGAGGATCCAGAGATCTGGAATGTTAGTTATGAAGACAGTTGAGGGAACGTATATAGCAGAATTAGGTGACTGGTGTGAAGAGTAGTTTTTTTTTTTTTTTTTTTTTTTACAAGAAGAGAGAGAGAGGGTGTGTGTGAAACTCACTCCCATAATGTATGTTGTGACTGTGAAGAGAGAGTAAATGATTTCAATGTTCACTACAATATTATTATTATTACCCTAAGACCCCATGGAGTTAAAGATCATCTAGGATATACATTTTGCTAATTAAGTAGGCCTTTCATGATGAGTATACTGATTCCATTATGGTTATTGCAATATCATTGTCAAATTCCTGAGATATACCTTCAGGTGTATAAGATATTATTCTTGATATTATTATTACTCTAACAGTCCATGGAGTCAAAGACTCATCTAGGAGGTCCCTTTGTCATACACAGAACTCATCATACCATGCCTTAAACACATTCAAATTCTCTGCAGACATCATACTCTCAGGCAAGCCATTCCAATCATTTCACAAATCTCCAAGCAAAAAACCTGCTTTTCACCACCCTCCTTATAGAGCTTCCAGGGATGACCTCTTGTTCTTAACCATTTTGTGAAAAACCTCTTAAACACTGATCCTATAAGAATCCCTTATCAACTTGTATGTCTCTATCATATTACCCCTCTTCTTATTCTGTAAATTGCATCTTTTCAACCTTTCCTCATATTCAACATTTCAGAGATCAGAAACTACCTTAGTCAGTTGCCTCTGGATCCTTACCAACATCTCTTCATCCTTTTGAAAACCAGGTGACCAAATCTGTGCTTCATGCGTGGCCTAATCAAAGCCTTATACAATGGAACAAGAATCTCCTTAAGTCTACAAGTCAGTATCCTCTGCATTATTCCCAGAATTTGTTGTGCTGTGCTCACAATTTTGGCAATATGTCCTCTAAATTTTAGATCGTTATCAACCATCACCTCCAGATCTCTTATTTCCTCTGCCTCCAACAACATATATCCCCACCAATTCTACATTCCATCTTTTATTCAAAATTTAAAAACCTCACATTTCACAACACTCAACTGTTATCCCCATTCTAGTGCCCAATCACACAGTCCATTCAATTCTTGTGAGTTGACAACATCTGCTCTACTCCTCATAGTTCATTCCATTTTACATCATCTGCAAACGAATGTATATCCCCATTCAAAATTTCCCCATTATCATTTACATGCAGGTTAAACAGCAGTGGCCCTAAAAACAGATGCCTGACACCCACCACAAGTGACTTTTCTCTTCTGGGATATAGACACAACTTGCTGATACACATTAGACAGTCAATCTCCAATCCAGTGCACTAGTCTAATATCCAACCTCATCTCCTCTGGTTTGACTATCAACTTATTCTGTGATAATCTATGAAAAGTGTTTGCAAAGTCTAAGTATACTACTGTGTATCCACTCCCAATGCTGCTGCCACCTTACTGTAATTTGTAAGTAGATTACTAAAACATGACCCTTCCCTTTAGCCAATCTGTGCTGTCCACATATATCCTTTCCTCACGGAAGTCCTCACATGCTTGGCAACCACCCAGATAATCACTTCATGGTCACTCTTGCAAATTAGAAGATTTGACACTTCATTTTACAATAACATCCTCTGGTGAGATGATCAAATCCAAGACCCTCAATCCTTGTGTGCCCTCTGTTACATATGGGAGGGGTCTAGAAAGTTCTGATAAACACCTATAACAAAAATGATATTAAAGCAACTGATATAACAACAAGAAAGAACACATCTTAAAACTCTTTAACCTCCATGTTTTATCAAATTGTAATAGTTTGTTATTTTCCTTTTAGGATATATAAGAAGACAAACAATTTTTGCTCTCTGTGTTTATCATAACTTTGCAGATCCCCACCCCTCATGCCTGAGGTAGTTTCCCCCCTCCAAAAAACTCATTTTTATTATTTTCAGTTGCTATGTCATCATTCTAATCTATATTGCTATAATTAAAATCACCCATGATTACTCCTTTTTCCAATTTGCTTTGCTAATCTCCTTATACATTTCCTGGTCAGTACCCTGCACATTATCAGGCTTACAGCAACATCCAATAAAGTATTTCATTCTATTCACCTCTATCTCACACCACACTGCCTCAAAATCATTATCATTATTTCTCCCTTGTATGGGCATAACTCTTTTTCTATCGTCAATAGCACTCCACCACCCTTTTTCCCTTTTCTATCTTCACAAAATGCATCATACCCTTCCATCTCTATTCCTTTCAGGATGTCATCCTCATTCAACCATGTCTCACTTATGCCAAGTATTTTTCAGTAAACAAACTCTATTAATACAATAATTTCATTTCCCTTGTTTCTGATACTTCTGGCATTCATATACAAACATAACAGCTCATTCCTGGATCTATAACAGTTTCAATGAAACCACTTATTAGATGTGGCTTCTTCATACTTTGAGCCATTTCTTTTTTTTCTTACTCGTTCCAAAATCCTCATCAATTATTCCAACTGTTTTCTGTACATTCCAAGTCATCCTCTTCCCTTTCTCTCTATACATACTTTTGCATCCTTCTGGAGCATCAGTTTTTCTCCTGCTGTAATCCCCTGTCCACTCTGAGTCTCCCCGTTTTTCCTGTTTGTCTTGCAAACTTGTTCTCTCATTCTCTACACTTATGCTATCATAAGCACCACTTCAATCTCTCTCCTATCTTACTCTCATTCTCTTTCACATAGCTGCTTACTTGTTCTCTTCTTACTTTCCATCAGCAGTCTCTCCAAATGACTCATATTCAAATGCAGTCTATCACTCTAATATATCATTATTATTATTATTATATGGCACCTCCAGGGAGTCCAAAGACTCATCGAGGGAGAGTATGCCAACAGCATTGAACGATTGGTCCCATTCCAACTACTAATCGCGCTCAAACTAGCTCAACTTTTTGCGAGCCATTAGTAGGAGAAGCTCTACCAATCGACCAACCTTTGCTGGCAAAATTTTCATTCCACAGCCAATAGTCCAATTCTTCCTTCAAACTCATTCCACACATTAATAAAGTCCTTTCTCTTCACACATTTCACCTAACATATCATTCATAATTCTTGCTCTCCACATTATCTCATCACTACCATACATGGGCATCACACTGACTACCTTTCCTATCGTACTATTATCTTTTATCCTTCTCAACAACATGACATGACCAGTATGCGGTGCATTGGCGGCTTCAATCTGACAATCAACATGCCACCAATCAAAAATCAAGAAACAATACACAGCCACATAGAAGAATAGAGACAATTATGCAGATAATTTTTTAAAAAGTTACTGATGTGGTTTTGATTTTTTTTAAAGAGTTTCTTGAAGTTGATTTATTGTAATATTATTTTGATAGTGTGTTTCTGCTATTTTGCTGTTGTAATATATTTATTTTTGTAAATTTTTCTTTTTTCTACAATTTATATATGTGTATGTGTGCGCGTGCATATGTGCATGCATGTTATATTAGGAAATGGAGCTGTTGTTTTTTTATGATGAATGTGTTGTATGTTGGGTGTGGCAGGAGTATGAATATCTTGGTGGGAGAATATGTGCAAGTATTTTGTATAGGCAAGTGTGCATGATAGTGTGCTATTTGAGGTGTGTGTGTGTGTGTGTTTTCTGAGATAGTGAGCTGGATATGTGAGTGTTTTTGAGGAGGCAGGTAGATTTTTTTTTTTTTTTTTTTTTTAAAGGTGTGAAGGTGAGTGTACATAAGGGTTCTCAAGGGACACAGATGTTTGATTCTTACTGCCCACATTTCTAATATTGTGTTTTTGGTTGTTTTCTGTTTGTAGTGGGGTTGTAGTCGTGGTCAGGTTAGCTCTCTCAGATATTGAAGCCTTCAAGAGCTAACCTGATCTTTTAAAGTCAGTATAACAAACAAATCCCATCGGTGAACAAAAAAATGAAAAAGAAGCCAGTATCAGAAACGTGAGCATCAAGACCAATATATTTGGAGATTAGGTGTTTTTGGTTCATTTCAACTGACAGAACTAAGGTGGATGACTTTGAAAGTGTTATATGAAGTGAAAAGACAAATCAAATGAACCGAAAACAGCTGATCTACAAATGTATTGATCACCAAAAACACAGGCACCAAGAATCAAACACCTCTGACTTGCAGCTCTCAAAATTAAACCATACATCCACCTTCCCTTCCTCAAAAAATACATCCACCCACCCAGCTTTCCCCTAAAAACATCCATCTGCTGGCCCATTGTGCCTGCCACCTAAAACACACCCACCTTTCCATTTACTTCAAAAAATTCAGTCCAAAATCCAAAAAAACACCCCCACCTTGTCCACCAGCTGAGAGACACCCACCTACCCTTTCCCCAGAATTTCCCAAACCTTGTTTCATAGTGTCCTTAGTGTCTCCGTAATTTTTCATGGTGTCCCTAGGCCAAAAGAAATAGATAGGACTGTTTATTAAGTTTATTATTATTAATAATAATTAATAATAATCCCAAACTGTGCACAGTAATGCACAGCTTGGGACCACTACCTTACCCCCAAAACAATACCATATACACCTGCTGCACACAACATCCTTAACAAGTATTATTACCAAGCATAGAATAATCTCGATATCAGTTTTAATAAGCAGTAGACAATTATAAAATTAATAATGGAAAAACTCACGTAAAAAGATTATTTAATAGTATAATTTTTCGCCTGTATGTCACAGGCACCTTCAGTACATTTTTAGCTCAAATCAAACAATAACTGACAATTCCAAAAAGCGCCACCTAAGTAGCTAATGTAAGATAACTAAAAAGGTCAATAAAATTTCCTAATTAAAAAAAAAAAAAATTATATATACAATAAAAAATTAGGAAAGATTAGCTAATTTATAAAGTACTATCTCCCATAAAGGAGAATAGACGTAAACCGGATCTGTTTAAGTCTGGAGTGAAGTAAAGTTTCACATATTTCTTTATAAAGCCGTTCCATGAGGAAATGACTTTTGTGACGTACTCTTGTCTTTTTCCAATGAACTTTCCAGTGAAGATGGCATGTTCCGTAAGTCCAGACTGTTCAGGTTTAAGGTATTGAATATAAGACTGGTGTTCTTCTAGCCGAATAGAAGAACTATTATAGAAGAAGACCTGCCTTCCTGTTTGTCTGAAATAAGACAATCCACAAGAGCAAGGAATTTGGTAGACACCTGGAAAATTAAGATGTGGAAACTTGTCCTTAGAAGTGAGAAAGGTGGAGATTTTTCTTTACGGTCGAAAGGCAACAAAAATATTTAGTGGTTTTAAAACCTTTGCTATACATTCACTAATGCCTTGTACATAAGGGATAGGAATGCGCATTATTTCTTCTGTATTTGAAAAGGACATATTAAAACTACTCAAAGCTCTTTTAATAAAGGAATTCTTATATCCATTAGATAGAAAGGAAGCAGTAATATATTACAGTTCTTTCTGTAAAAGATCGTTTGAAGAACAAAAGGAGTGGGCCCGATGAACCAGTGTTTTAATAGTTCCTGCCTTTTGATTGGAATGGCGATGAGATTCAGCATGGATATAATGGCCTGTATGAGTCTTCTTTCTATAGACTGAGAAACGTAGGTTACCATCTGGTTGACGAAGAATTAGAAGATCTCTAAAGGCTAACTGCTTATTTGATTCTACTTCTAGGGTAAACTGGATCCTAGGATGAAGTGCATTTAACCTAGTGAGAAACTGTTGAAGTTCATCAGAAGTGCCATTCCATACAGCAAAAATGTCATCAACATATCTGAACCAATGAGTAGATCTGGAAGAAATGTTGTCAAAGATACATTGTTCAATATGTTCCATAAAGAAATTGGAGATAGCAGAAGAAAGAGCATTGCCCATTGCTGTTTCTTCAATTTGTTGATACAACTTATTTTTAAAGCAAAAATAACCAGAATGTATTACAAAATCAAATAATTTTACAATGTCTGAAGGAAATTCCTGTTGCAGTAATTCAATGCTTTCAGATAAAGGAACATTTTTAAATAAAGAGACAACATCTAAACTGATCATGATATCCGAAGCATCCAAAAGAAGATTTGAAATTTTATTTTTGAAATCCAAAAAGTATCAGTTCTTCTAGTTGAAGAGGAGAGTAGATTTCATAAAAATTTTGAAATTTTGTAAGTGGGACAACCTATACAATCTACAACTGGCCTCATCGGAATGTCTGGTTTATGAACTTTCGGAAAACCATACAATCTAGGTGGATGACCGAAGATGAGAGAATTAAGTCTCTTCAATTGACTCCAGGTAGGATCCGATGTAAGAGGCCTATAAGTTGAATAGTCGTGGAGTAATAGAGACATTTTAATCTCATATTCCTTCCTATCTTGAATAACTACAGCCTTCCCTTTGTCAGCATTTGTAATAATTAAATTATTAGTCTTCAATGATTTCAAAGCTTTAAATTCAGAGTAAGAAAGGTTAGGACGAGGAGGCTTGGCATTAAAAAGAATTTTCGTACATTCAAAACATAACCTGTTATCTGTTTTTTGGGAAAAGGAATACCTCTGTCTATATTATGAAAAAAATCCATCAGAGGCAGCTTATTAGGCACAACGGTGAAATCATGTCCTTATGATAAAAAAAAAACGTTCACTGTCTGTTAGTGGACGTCCAGAAACATTGATGTCTACTTTATCTTTATCAATAACATTAGTACTGAATCTAGGCAAGCTGACCAGCGATTCAAACTTGTGTTTTAACTTATCACGAGAATCATTAAAGACCTTTAGATAAGAATTCAAAGATATGCGCAATCTTCTTCTTCTTCTGCAGCTTCTCCCACTTAAGTGGGGGTCACTGTTGATGATGAGTCTCCTCCACATCCTCTTGTCTTGGGCTGTCACCACATCCAAGTTCTTCATCCTCAAGTCCTCTTCTACTAACTCTCTCCATATCTTCTTTGGCCGCCCATGCTTCCTCCTTCCTTGCACATCCATCTGCATGACCCTTCTTCCCACATATTCATCCTCCCTCCTCATCACAATATAGTGTTAAAAGTTTCAGCCATTAAAACAGATTCTAGAGCGTTCTTGATGTTCATAATTTCTCTATTTAAGAGGGCTAGAGATTTTTTAGCTTCGTGTAGCTGATAATTTAAAAGAGACTTACTAGCTTTTAAATAGATCCAATGAGCTCTTGGGGACCTAAAAACTTCTTTTAGTTTACAACAGGTAGGAATAACCTGAGCCATCTTACAACACTTTAGGAAAATTATTCTGTTAATGCATTTAGCCTTCTTTACCAATACTTTACCGTATCTAGCACACTGTACCTTATTAAAACTGATATCTAGACTCTCCGTGAAGTCTAGGTATCAGTTTTAACATGGGAATACCATGAGTACACATAATTATAAAATTAGTAATGGAAAAACTCACATAAAAAGATTATTTAATAGTATAATTTTCGCCTGTGTGTCACAGGCATCTTAGTGTTTCCTTGCTCTTATGGATTGTCTTATTTTGTACAAAGAGGAAGATTTGGAAGACTATTTGTCTAGAAGAACATCAGTCTTATATTCAATACCTTAAACCTGAACAGTCTGGACTTACAGAACATGCCATCTTCACTAGACATCGAGTTAATTGGAAAAAAGACGAGTCCTTCACAAAGTCGTTTCCTCATGGAACGGCTTTATAAAGAAACATGTGAAACTTCACTTCACTCTCCAAACTTAAACAGATCTGATGATTTACATCTATCCCCTTTATGGGAAATAGTATTTTATAAATCAGCTAATCATTCCTAACTTTTTATTGTATATAAATTTTTTTTTTTTTTAATTAGGAAATTTTATTGACCTTTTTAGTTATCTTACATTAGCTACTTAGGTGGCTTTGGAATTGTCAGTTATTGTTTAATTTGAGGTTAAAATGTACTGAAGATGGCTGTAACACACAAGCGAAAATTATACTATTAAATAATCTTTTTACGTGAGTTATTCCGTTATTAATTAAATAACTTGATATGTTGCTTATGGTCTGCTTTCATAAGTGAATGTGGTGCTTTTTCCAATTATTGTTTTTTTTTTTTTTTGTGTGTGCATTTTTTAATGAGGTTGGGGTTATTTTTATTATAGGCTTAAATGTAATATGTGGCAATTTTTTGTTCTTTTTTATTTATTTGTTTCCATTGTTGAAATTTGATATTTTTGAAATTTGCAATGCAATGATTACTAGCCTTCTGCATGGCATCACATTGGTTTCTATTCTTCCGCATGGTGATGTGTTGATTGCCATAGTGACATCACTTCTGATGATGTTAATGTATTTCCCACTGGGTCAAGTGGCTTATGTCTCCACTATCTGGAAGCAGGCTAGCATTGTATCTCTTACCAGTGTTTCTTAAACTGATATAGAAAAAAAATTAGGAAATAAAATGTATGCCATGTGTGTGCTGCATGTGGCATATTTGTTCTACAATAGCAACTTATGTAATACTAATATTTTTCTTAAATAATTTTATCATTCTTCACATGTTCAACTATTGTCATAATCTTACCTGAAAAGAAAAGTACATGCTGAAAACCATATGAAACTTTGTGGTGCCGACCTAAATTCAAAAGAAATGACAGAGGATAAACATGTGCTGCCCGACCTACTGCTATTGCAAGCTGAAATAGCCCCATAAGGAAAATACTTTGGCTAATATAAGCAAAAATTAATTTCATTGTATCATAAAATAAAATCAGCTATCAAAAATTATCAATTAAAGCAAGTTCCTTTAACATTTCTTTTTGGAACTGGAAATTGTTCTGTTTCCAACTGCTTCATTGTGTATACCTTCAATATGGAAACAAGAACTACCAAAATGCAGTTGCTTGGATGATTAATAACTGAATTAAGTTCTGTAACTGGGTTTAGAGAATCAAAGCTCATGAGGAGTTAGTAATGTAAATGAAGTGAAATGTTTCACATACAATATTAATTTGTCTGCTTTTCCCTTTCTCAGTTTCTTTTCTCTGGATGAATAAATGAATTAATTTAAAATTCATTTCTTCAGCCCTTTATCTTCTTGATTACAATATTTTAATTAATAGTGTAAACCATGTAAAGCATATTTCCTAATACACAGCTTATATCACCTGAAGCTGAGAAGTGCTCACTCATTTGAATCAGACCTTCATGTGTTCTGTAGTGAATAGCACTCATCCCATGCTTACTTTAAATATGCTAACTATTTATATCACACAAAATATGGATTTGAGATCTTCTGTTTCAGTCATGAAAACCAAATTAAACTTTGTGGTGATGACCTAAATTCGCAAGAATTTAGATTGTCTGTTCCACCTAACACTTAATCTACCAATGTTCATTCAGTGCACTGGCAGATGTGTTTATTAATATTGAATGGCAATGGGTGTAAAATGTCTTGCAGTGTCTTCTCATCATGTGATCTTAGAAGTGGAGTTAACTAGTAGCTGTTTATTATTATTAAAACAAGACCTCCATGGAGTCAAAAGACCTACCATGGTTTATCAATTTCAAGAATACAGCAGTTTATTCTGGAAATAATAACATTGGTCCTGTATGCTTACAAAAAGTGAACACAGGCAAACAAGCTAAAGAGAGGTATGAACAGCAGTTAGTTAATGAAGCCAAAAAGAACCCTAAGGAGTTCTTTCGATATGTAGTCAGCAAAAGAAAGAATAATTATGGAAGGATGACATTGATTGGACAAAATGATATAAAAACAGCTGTTGTGGAGATACTTAATGAGCAGTTTATAAAGGTCTTTCAATCTTGTGAATGTGACTTCATGGAGAAATTGAGAGCAGCTGATGATGGAGTAGAGAGACTGACAGTAAGTGAACAAGAAGTGTATGGGGAGTTGAGCAAACTAGATGTAAATAAGGCTGTGAGACTGGATAATATATCACCACGTATTCTGAATGAATGTGCCAGGGAATTGACACCGGCTTTGACATATTTTTTTAATACGAGTATTGGACTGGGTCAATTTCCTAAGGAGTGGAAGGAGGGCCAGTTTGTGCCACTTCATAAAGGAGGTGATAGAACCCAAGCATCAAACTATAGGCCTATCTGTGTGTCAGGTGTTGTAGAAAAGTTGTTGGAGAAGCCTGTGAGAACTAGGATCCAGAATTGGGTTGACAACAATGGTGTTATCTTTGATGGACAGCATGGATTTGCTAAAGGGAGGTCATGTTTTAGTAATCTACTTATTACAATAAAGTGACTGCTTCCATGGACAGAGGAGAAGGATACAGAGTAATATACTTAGATTTTGCAAATGCTTTTGCTAGATTACCACATGAGAAGTTGATAGTCAAACTAGAGTGGATGGGGTTGGACATTAGATTGATGCATTGGTTGGACACTGGTATTTTGATAGGTATCAACAAGTTGTGTATGGGGAGCAATATCCAGGAAAAGGAAAGTTACTAGTGGTGTGCCTCAGGAGGGCTGTTTTAGGGCCATTGCTGTTTAACTTTTATATTAATGATATTGGTGAAGATTTGGAGATGGAGATATTCGGTTCTTTGCAGATGATGCAAAGTTGGGACGAACCATGAAGAGTAGAGAAGATGTTGTGGCCTTATAAGAAGACTTGAATAAATTGAGTGAACGGACAAGGGAATTTGTTTTCCAGAGTTTTAAATCTGGAAAACAAAAATGGGATGCAGAATTTATGCTTGGTAAGAATATATTTGGAGGTGGAGGAAATAAGAAATCTTGGGATGATAGTGGATAAGGATCTGAAATTTAGGGGACACAAGGCCAAAATTGTGAAGACAACACAAAGGCTTCTGGACACTACTCGTAGAAGTAGGGAGATTCTTGTTCCATAGTATGAGGCTTTGATTAGGCCACACATGGACTATTGTGCCCAGATTTGGTCACCTGGTTTTCAGAAGGATGAAGAGATGCTGGAGAGGGTCCAAAGGTGACTGACTAAGGTAGTTTCTGACCTCTGGAATGTCAAGTATTAGGAAAGATTGAGAAGATGCAACTTGCAGAGTCTGGTGGACAGGAGGAGGAGATATGATAGAGACCTACAAGTTATTGAGGGGTTGTTATAGGATCAATGCTGGAGAGGTTCTACAGAAAATAGTGGGAGATCAGGGGAGAACCAGAGGTCATCCCTGGAAGCTGTATAAGGAGGGTGTGAGAAGCAGGTTTTTTTCATGCAGAGTTGTGAATGATTGGAATGCCTTGCCTGAAAGTGTGGTGTCTGCAGAGAATTTGACTGTGTTTAAAGCATGGTATGATGAGCTATGTGTTTGATAAAAGGACCTCCTAGATGAGTCTTCAACTCCATGGGGTCTTGTGTAATAATAATATTAAGCCATTAATCAAATGACCTTTAAAATATTATATTATACTAGATAAGAAACTGTATTATTGCTTTTATCCTAAATCCAAGTAAAAGCATAATGTGAAGTAACTTCACAACTGGTTTATTTGTATATGTTGACTTCATATCAGTTGCCTTACTTTCCCATAATGCAAAAATATTATGGGATAAATTAATTACTCAGACCAGTTTCAACCTTTACTGAGGTCTCACCAAGTGGAAAAACTTTTCACAACTATCTCTGATCCTGAGAATTTAATCATAAGGTGATACATTTTTCTATTTGTATATGGAAAATATATGACTTCTATGCTGATTTAACTTTTGAATCATCTTAGGTTTGGCTCCCACTGATGAGACCTCAATAAAGGTCAAAACTGGACTGGGTAAGGACCCTTCTCAAAATGTTTCTGCATTTTAGGATACTAAAGCAACTGATGTGAAGTCAGCAGTTGTTACATACAAGTACATCAGTACTCATGCTTGGGTGAGTAACTTTATAACTAAAGCGAGTATGAAAGGAAATATATATATTTTTTTTCCCCTGGAACTTCAGTCCACTGTCTATCATCACTCCAAGATTCTGAATCTCACCCACTTCCTGAAGTACAGCTCCACCAATACAGTAAGTAGCCTTATATCTCTGTATTCCAAAGTGTAACACCTTGCATTTATTAAAATAAAATCTGCAACCCCACTCACTTGTCCAAGCTAAAAGTCTATTCAAATCTTCCTGTAGAGAATTAACATCAGCACTACTACCAATAATTTTACCTAACTTTGCATCATTGACGAACATTTGAAGATCCTAGTCAATCCACATGAAATATTAACAAACAAGTTAAACAATAGAGGCCCACAAACAGAGCCTTGAGGTATGCCACTGGTCGCCTTCCTTTTCTGTGACACAGCTCCATCATATACAACTTGCTGGTATCGCCCAGAAATCCAATATACTATATATTGCTACTCTGCAGCATGTACACCAACTTATATGGGAATCTATTGAATGCTTTCACAAAGTCCAGGATTATCACCACACATGATTCTCCCTTATCCAATACATTCATCACCTTATCATAAAACATAAGCACATTGCAAAAACAAGATCGGTCTTTCATAAATCTATACAGAGTATAGATTTATGAAAGACAAAGAATCTTATGTCTAAATACGCAATCCTGTATTCTATTTCTAACCAATTTTTCCAACACTTTGATCACATTTGCAGATATACAGAACAGTCTATAATTGGAAACTTCTGTTCTTGAACCATGCTTGTGGAGGGGTATTATTTTGCCTTCTTTTCACACTTTAGGAACCTTACCCACTGCAAGACTTTCATTAAATAACCAGGAAAAGAGCATAGCTAACTCTTTTGCGCATTCTTTAGAAATACGCGATGATATGTCATCCACTCCCATAGCCTTATTAACATTTAACCCGAGCAACACTTGTTAGACCTCTGATTTTTTCACCTTTAATTCTCTTTATTCTTGCATCCCTTCTACATGTTACACAACATCATTCACACCACTATGATATACACTGATGAAGTGTTAGTTAAATAATTCCACTATACCAGGGGTTCTCAACCTTTTCCAGTGGCGTACCACTATATTTAATTCAAGATATTAGATGTACCAGTTAGGCAGGGGCTCAACGTACCACCAATGGTACGCATACCATAGGTTGAAAATCCCTGTTGAGAATACCATTTGCTATGGTTACTCTGCTTCAATAGCTATTCACCAGCATCAGCCTGCCATAATTATTTTTCCTCTTGCTTGCCAAATAGCAGAAAAATTCCCTTGGATTAGCTTTTACTTGACTGACCAATCTCCTCTCATATTGTACTTTTTTCTTTTTTAACTATGATTGTCACTATTCTGGCATGCACTTTATATTCTTCGTGCACCTGTTCACTGCAAACCGTCTTGTACTTCGTTACTTTATGGAGGAAATCACTTTATTGATTTCATTGTTCATTCATCTCACTCCTACTATTCATCAATCCAATGTATTGATGCTAGTTGATTATGGAGCTTCTGATAATCACCCACCTTATAGTTCCCCATATTGGCCTTCTTGATAACTTTTTCCTGTTTGACTATCTTCAAAACCAATACTTCATGATCACTGTCACCAACAGGTGGCAGTGTTGATACCTCATTCACAACCACATCCTTTGAGGATATCACCAAATCTAACAATGATTAACCTCATGTTGCTTCCATCACATGTGGTGTTTTAGATAGTTATCCTGCAGAAACTCAGCAAATTCAGTCTTCTTGTTACTATACACCAGCATTCTTCAACCTTTCTACACCTGCAGACAGGGGAAAATAGGAGAAATATTTCGTGGACCGGCTGATGGCTAAGAACAGAAACATAAACCAATGTAGATAGTATTTTATTTATTAATCTAACAGATAAGCTTAGGTGTTGACGGTTATTCATGACTAATTTTTAAGGTATTAACAACACCACACAATTTTAGAAAAGAGATGTTTTATTAACTGCTTATATTCCACTGAATTTCAACTCAGCATCATCAAAGCACAACACACTTGTACAAGCGACAGTGAGTGAGTGAAACAATACAATTGCACTGGACAAAAGATCTAAAGTCCTATTTTTTGGCACCCTCTAATGGCAAAAAATTGAACATTGTTTTTTTGAACTAATTGAAAATTGAACAGGTTAGCCTTCCTTAAACGATGCCGCGATGACGATTTCCATCTTTTCTGAAATTTAAAGAAAAGTTACAGTCGGCAAAGGCACATCGTATTTATCGATGGGTGAGTTTAGCGCTTCTCCGAGAACAAATCGCCGCTACTCGCATAGAGCTTAGTAAGCTAAACAGCTCTATCACAGCTCTACAACAAGAACTAATCAATGTGTTAAATCCTGAAATGTGGACTGTCCTACATCACATCTCCAAAGTTGCAGCAAAAAAAAATTTACAAAATTAAAAAGCAGATACCTGAAGAAATATGAACTCCTACAACAGCGTCAATATACGAACCCCCGACCGCAACTTCAACAAGACCTCGTGGTCGTAAACACTCACTGAAGAAGCCAAGAACGCTCTCAGTCTAGGGCATAACTTTGCCGTCAAGTCCAAACAAATTCCTAAATTAGAAATTATGAAAGTAGAATGGGGTATCAACGATCTTCCACCAGCAATGGCCAATAACATGCGACTAGATATTGCAAGTATTCTAAACAAGGCCAAACCTCCAAAAAGCAATATGTCACGTAATCAAATAACTGCCCTAAAATGTTATATAAGAATAAAAATATTATTATTACAAAAGCTGATAAAGGGAATGCAACAGTTATCATGAATCAAGAAGAGTATGACAGAAAAATGCAAAATATCCTATGTGATGGTTCCATGTATCAAATTATACATCGAGACCCCATGATGTCTCAAAGGAAAAAAGTCCGAAAATTACTGAAAAAAGTGACATCAAGGCCCAATGAAATCATCAGGAAAATAAAACCAATTCATGTTAAACCACCCTGTATTTATGGATTACCAAAAATCCACAAAACTAATATCCCCCTATGCCCCATAGTCGATAGCATAGATAGTCCCACATATAAACTGGTCCAGCATTTAGCCAAGTCGCTTGCCCCTCCTTATTGGCAACTCTTCTACTTTTGTAAAAAATTCAGTCCATTTCAAAACACTGATTAAAAATCTTATCCTAAAAAATTCAGACATAATGGATAGTTTTGATGTCACCTCTTTATTTACCAACGTATCACTTATAGACACTTTTGATTTAATCAAGTCTAAATTTCCCCCTGATATTTTTGAATTATTTAAATTTACTATGAATGCAGGTTACTTTGCATGGGGAGGGAAATTTTACAAAAAGTGCAAACAGATTAATGGTACTGCTAAGGGTTCCTTGTGCACTGCTATTAAACAAAAATTGCTCCAAATGACCAACATCAAACCCATTCAAATGCATTCCATCAGTTTTAAACCATTCTAACTTCCCTTCAAATGCATTCTATACCTTTAAAAATTGAACACTCTCTCCACCTGACACAATTTAGCCATTTTTGTCATTCAGTATCATTGCTCTCCTTCTCAGTTCACTATTGTCATATCTGGGCAACAAACTAACCGCTTTCCCGATGACATTATTATCCTTCACTTCCTGCAACAACTTCAAATTCCTTTCCACATTCCTTGTCTTACTATTAAAGTCGTTTGTGCCTGCCGCTACCACTAATTCTGATGCCCATGCCTTCCTTCTATTCAAAGCATCTGATATTCATTTTATTGTACCACGTGCACGTTATCTTTGACCACACCTTTAATGATTGAGTCACCATATAAAACATTCCTATCATCCTTAGATATTTGCTTCTTCTTATTAACTTCCTTGTTATTTACACCAGTTATGCCTTCTTTAAACATTCAATTTCCTCCTCCATACACATAACTTGACTCTTCATTTTCATTATAAAACTCTTGCCTAAGCTCTTCCATATGACTTCTATTATTACCGTCACAAATACTCTCATCCATTTCCTGATTATTTCCAGTAACACCATTCTCATTTTTGGAATGTCCTAGCCTTTCATCACACTTCTCACATACTATAATACGTTCCTTTTTTATCATTCCATCTAACACTCTATAAATTTTTAATGTTTGGATGCATGCATGAAACAATCAGTGCAATAAATCAATAAACTAAAAAAAACAGATAACAGGTAAGGTACGTAATGAAATATCTGAAAACAGAAATAACAATGAAAAATGAGTGCACATTTGCTTCGAAGTTGTTTGCTGGTCCATGATCTGCTGCAAACTAGTGCTAGCAATTTGCTTATCATGTTAAACTGGAGAAGATAAGACTTGATGTAAATTTTTTTTTTCATGTTGAGAATGTTTGTTCATTTCAACTGACTGCTTGAATGCTTGAAAGAGGGATAGTATGACTTATAGAAGTCTATGAACTGATGAGTCCTTGACTTATCAGAAGTCTCTGATAATAATATTTTAAGCTACAGCATTAACACCAATATAATGCCCACTATAGTGGGCATTATATTGGTGTTAATTTTTTTAAAACATAATTTAATGTAGCTCACATCCAAACAAGGTCATAAATCTATAATATACAGTATGGTGCAAAACAAAACAGTACTTGAGAAAAATTTGTATTGTGGAACATTTTGGTTTGTTGCCATAATACTTAATGTCTAGTTTCAGTTATATGTGCTGCCAATCCTGATTGTGTTTCCTTTCATTCTCTTTATCCTTAACATGTTCATATCAAGGATGGCATATTGGTGGGATTCTGCTTGGAGAAACTGATGAGGCTAGGGATTGGAGTAATGGTAGATAGGAATCTGCAGTTCAAAGATCACTTAGCTAAAATTACAACTACAGCTCAGTAAATAATTCCAATACTGAAATGAATATTAATATATAAAGATACAAAAGCAATTTTGCCTCTTTACAAGGCCTTGATACACTACACCTCCTGGACTACTGTGCACAGATTTTGTCTACTGGATTCCAAGGGGATGAAGAATCTAATGATGCTCACATCCAAACAAGATCATAAACCTATAATATACAGTATGGTGCAAGCAAAACAGTACTTGAGAAAAATTTGTAATCTATGTGGAACATTTTGGTTTGTTGCCATAATACTTGATGTCTAGTTTCAGTTGTATGTGCTGCCAATCCTGATTTGTGTTTCCTTTCATTCTCTTTATCTTCCAATTTATTGGAGGGACAATCCATGTTCACTTGCTGTAGCTTAAAATATTATCATCAGAGACTTCTAAGAAGTCAAGGACTCATCAGTTCATAGACTTCTATAAGTCATACTGTCCCTCTTTCAAGCATTCAAGCAGTCAGTTGAAATGAATAAACATTCTCAACATGAAAAAAAAAATGTACAAAACAAAACAGTACTGAATAACTATAATGATATATGTTATGAAGTATATGGGTTTATTAACAAAGAAATGTATGTTTACACATTCCACAACTATCGATGGAATCTTGGTTGAATAAAGCATTAATGACAGTAGATTACATGCTTGAAAGGCACCTTCACATGCACTACAAAACCTATCTTGAAAAATAAGTTTTGTAGTGCATGTGAAGGTTCTCCATCATCTTGGAGAACAAGGGTTGAGACATCTGCTGGCCATATCATGCAATTTTATCCCTTAGATCATCAATGTTTGATGATCAAACATTGATGTCTACAATGGCAGGTCAAACAAAGGCATCAAGTGATGTGAGATCAGGAGAACATAAAGGTAGGAATTCTGTGAACCTTAAAATGAGCCTCCCAAGAAAGTGTTCTCATAAATAGGCTCTAGAACCATGTGATATGTGACAGGTTGCTCCGTCCTGTTGGAATACCTGTGCATGAAATGGAATGTTTTTTTGCATGACACATCCTATGCAAATCCCAGGTGAATGGAACCAACACATTCTCAATGTAGCATTTACTATTAAAGGTCATAGTTACACCACCCTCTTCAATGAAGTAGGGGGACCCAATTAAGCCATGGCCAGAAATTGCACACCATGTAGTGACCTTGCTGTGTGAAGAGGTTTCTCTTGGACAAATTCTGGTCTCAAAAAACCAAGAAACCTGCAAGTTCATCTGTTTACATGGCTGCTTAGATGGAAATGCACTTCATCCAAGAACCAGAACATTATGAAGGAAGGTTGAATCCAGTCGAATAAGTTTAATAACTCATTCAAGGATCCACTTCCTCCACTTGCTCACTCTGGAGTATACCATAATCATTGCACTTGTAGTTTGCCCTATATAGGTGAAACAGGATGCACAATTCCTTTCTGAAAAAAAGCAACATAAACAGCACATTAAATTTAATAATTATGGTAAATCTGGCCTTTCTGATTATGCCCTGAATACTCTACACAGAATTTGGAAAGGCATTTGTTGTTTACATCACACCAAAACGTGGTATGAGCGTAAATTTAAAGGAGAAGTGTGAAATTCTTATCAATCACCCTAATCTTAACAATAATGGTGGTCTAAAAAATCCGAAGAATATGGATGGCACATACTCTACCCACTTAACCTTTTGGTCTAAGAGTTAATTATAATTAGGACTGTAAGCAATTTAGGATTTTAACTCTAATATAACAACACTCTTGTTAAATTATGGATTAAGCCACCACTTTTTGCTGTATTAGAACTATCTATATGAATTTGTTCACTGATATACCATTCTTTTTAGGGATTCTATGTTCACATGGTGAATGAAAGAGGACATGAAATAAGACATCAAAACAATCTAATTTTGGATTATTTATGGAATAGTTTTTGAAAAATCAAGCTTTTGAACTTTTCTGACATTTAAGAAGTGTATGATGTTTTGATAACACATAAAATTGCAAATAACAGATGCTGGATAAATCAATTTCTGAATGTTAGATCTGAGTACAGAATGATTGTTTTATTTCATATGGGGTTCTCTCCCCTTTACTCCCCATCCCTTGGGATGGATTGAGCCCTCCTAACAAGGGATTAAGTATGTATTTTATGACTGTAGATCCATGTGGGTTCACGGGACCAGTTTGCCTCTTCCAGAGGACAAAAAACCAGTTTTCTCAGGTGAAAAAACCCCCTACCTTTTGTCGAAAGAAACCAGATAAAGGTTCCTCACATCTTGGACAGGAATTGAACCCAGGTCTTTCCAACCAAAGGGTTTCGTCTATATCAACTGAGCTATGAAGGCTCTAGTACAGAACGATCACATACCAGGAGATTATGTAACTCGTATCCAGCAGTTAAATGGTACTTTATAATATGGATCACTACACTTTTTTTTTTATTATTTGTTGTTGTTCAAGCAACAGAGTTTAAATTTGTTTTTATTATAATGTACACATCAGTAATTAAGTCATTCATTCATAAGAGACTATACAAAAAGGATACAAATGATACTATAATAAATGCTGCATCCCAGCGATGTTTCTGGTATGTGAATATAGAGACTCCAATATAGGTAAAAATGAAGTTCTCTGCCAAGAAGTTCAGTAGTTCAAAAAGCTGTAAGAAGTAAATATTACTATTCTAAAAAACATTATGTGGCACTAATGTTACAGAATAATATACATCATTTTAATTTGATGCACAGAGAAGCAATAACAGCTACCTTTTGATTGTATGTCATAGACAACATAACATGTAGAGAAAAAAGAGAAGCAGAAACATAGAAAATATGCTACAATCAAATCACTAATTTAGAAAGTTATATTACATAAATGGGCTATTATTCTGTTTTATGAAAAACAACAAGAAGATGCTGTTGCTGATGATTTAATTATTCCATGTTTAATAAATTTTAGACAACTATAATGTTCACATCATTCTAAGCAGATATTCAAAAACCCGAGTTAAAAATGCAAAGTTTACATACAATCAGTGAAAAAAATAACTTGTTTCCTTTAAACCTAAACAAAATCACAAACAGTAAAAGTACACAAAAATTTGTAGATAGCATTAATCATTTTATTAATCTTCTAATATTGTACAAGGAAGTCCATCTATACGACAGCATGGTTACCCAATATTTGCTCTAAACTCATGTAATGCTTTGCTACTGTCAAAAGCATTCAAGGCTGGTTTTTTATGCTTATGAGACTATAACACTAACCAATATCATGTAATTTCTCTTGATACTGTAATTTCAGCTAAGCACAGAGGCCTGCTTGCAAAAAAATTTGTCTTTCATTCCTTGGCATTTGTGTCAAAAGATTCCTTTCCAGTCATTTGCTGAAAGTAGCAGGTTTGCACTCTTCAGATTTCTTCACTAATGAGAGATTATCTCCCAAGGCTCTGTACTTTCCATAGCACTTCTATTTATTCATAAAAGCCTAATCACTATCCACGAACCCTTTGTATAGTTTTGTTGAGGTCTTCAGATGTCAAATGAAGAGTACACTTCATTTGACAAACCATGCAGCACTATTTTTTTTTATTATTATTATTACATAAGACCTCCAGGGAGTCCAAAGACTCATTGAGGGAGGGCACTTACTCCATAACTCGCTGTCTCCACCACTCAGATCCATCAACTACAACTACTTTCATCTTCTACACCAGCACCGACCACCAGCACTAGTATTTTCACAGACAATCACAAATCCATGCCTATGGCGGGATTCGAACCCGCAGCCTTTTGGCTGGAGAGCAGATATGCTAAAGCTTCAAATCTCCATAATCAGTTCCTTAAACTTGATTTGTTTGCTATTCTCCAGCACTGTTAGCATAATCTAAAAGTTTAATTTTTGGTAGAACTGAACTTCAAATACTACCAAAATAGCTTTATCTTATTTCTTATAAGATCTCTTAATTTTCCTTATCTTCAATAATCTTACTCTTAGTTAATATCAGATATCCCTTCAGCTGACTTAAACTTTCAGTTCTTTTCTAGCACAAGCAGATCAGAGATACCCCAGCCTCAAAATCTTTGAAGTCATTTTCTGTTTAAGATGCTATATCTCACTTGTAAAACTGATAACATCATATAAATTCAAAATCCATTCAAAATTTAATTGTCTCGTATGTGAGAATATTGTTCTCACATATGGTACAATGCACAAATCCTCTCTTAAGATGCTTGATACTTTCAATACCAGGTCAGTCTGGTTAAAAGATAACATTTCTTACAGATTAAGAGCACATTTTCAGATGTTCTCTTTCTGTCTAATGTCTTTATTGCAGATATTTTCACAGGAAGTATTCTGATGAATGGCATGAATAAATGCAAGAAGCTGCTCATCCACATCTATACACAGTTCCACTTTCAAACTTAACTTCTAATCCTCCTCTTTCTAGTTACCTTAATGTTGGACACAGCTTGTAAACTTTGTATACCAAAATGCATAACTTGACATTTTTCTGCATTAAATTGACATCCATTATGTTTTGCCCATACTGTCAGCCTATTTAAATCATCCTGCAAGATACCCTACCCAACTTTGCAGCATCAGCAATCAACTGAATATCTCCTGAATATTTCCTATATCATTTCTGTCCTATCAGTGGTCCTAACAGGAATGACCTTTCCAAGTATTCTTGGACTTCACAACCGTAACTTGAGGACAAGATGGTTAGCCCTATGCCTCCTGGTGTGGCCTATGACTGTAGTTGCATGTGTTCATGGGGCCAGTTTGCCTGTTCTGAGAGATGAAAAGCCCAAGTTTCTGGGTGGAAAAACCTCCTATCTCCATATGAGATTGGCTAACTCACCTTTAGTTGAAAAAGATCAGATAAAGGTTCCTCACATCACTGATGGGAATCGAGCCCAGGTCTTTCCGACCAAAGGGCATAGTCTATACTGACTGAGCCATGGAGGTTCATCCCTATATGATTTAGTCCCTATATTTATATCATTCCTATATAATTAATTGACTTGCACTCATTGCACTAATCTGCTGATGCATATCTTCCACTTCATCCAGGGCACCCCCCCCCCAGCCTATAGTAGCAACCAATTGTCCTATTCGCCTCAATCTCACACAAGAATGACTCAAAAGAACTGTTGCCTGCCTGCCTAACTTATACTTTGCCTATGATACTTATTATCCTTAGATCCCATAGAGTCAAAGACTCATCTAGGAGGTCCTTTTGTCATACTTAGGCGAACATTCTATGCTAATAAAGTTAACTGAGTTTTCTTCTGGTTTTATAATTATTTCCACATTTCAGATTAATCACGGCCTTTTCTACCTGAAGCATAATCTTATCTTTCATAATTATACTAATAACTGTTATATTTACAGCTATTTTGCCTGCTTCTGTTTAGGAGTGCCCCTGCTTAAATGTCATTGGCTTTTTTACTCACGGATTCTTACGGCATTGTAGATGTATATTTACCAATAAATATATGTAGCATAAAGGATGAGAAATTTACACATACCTTTTTCTGGATGTTATGGCTCTTCTTCTTTCTGCGATGTCCAAACTACTGTGTGTGTGTGTGGGGGGGGGAGGTTAGGCAATGTGGGAGAATTAAATAGAAATGGAAAAAACCCGGGTTTTTTTGAATAATATATTATTAGGGATGAGTGGAGTTTTTTTATATATTTATATCAGATGGGAAAGGGTGAAGGGGTTGAAAACAGCAACTGATTTTTAGAGGGGAGAAGGGGGTTGACAGGGTGCGGTCCGTTTCGACTATGCTTGGTCGTCGTCTGAACACATGGAGGAAGTGGATGCTATGTCAGGTCAGGTAGGTGCTTCTGCTTTTGAAGTGTTTGTGTTACCGCCTATTGGTCGGGGTTGCGACTTCAATTTTATGTTGTGAAGTTTCCAAACCTCGAGATTATGTAGGGCCTGTGGACATTGATAGAGTTCGCGTCACATTTTATGGCTATTGTTTCCGATATTCTAAGTTAATTTCAGTTTAATATAAACAAAAATAATCACTTAATGTGCAGAATGAAATTAAGAGAATTCAGGTCAAAACTATTAAAATAAATCATGATGGAATGAAAGAGTTAACGAAAGATGAGCAAGTGGCATTGCATAGCGGTTCCATTATTAAAGGTGTGCTAGAGGATAGAATGCACAAGGCACGTTTTCCAGGCAGTAAAATGAGTAGAGTGATTGAGGCATTGGATATGAGGCGGGAGTGAGCAAAAGAGTTAATAGTATTAATTGGTACAAACAATTTGAGAGAGGACAAAGAACATATCAGAATGGATATCAGGAGGCTGCTTAGAAGGATAAAAGAGAATAGTGTGACAGGAAAGGTGGTCAGCATGTAGCCTAGGTATGATTGTGGTGAAATAAGGCAGAGAGCAATGCTGGCTGAAGCGTGTGAGGAGATGAGAGTACAGTTTGTTAATGTGTGGAATGAGTTTGAGAGATGAAGTGAGCTGTATGGGAGCAATGGACTGCATTTGAGTGGTTATGGTGTGAGTCGCTTGGCGAGACTGCTGCTGGAAGGTAGAGAAGTGAATAGAGAGAATGAATCAGAAAGTGATGTGGAAGAGCAGGAGAGCAAGACAGGAAACAATGAAGAGGTGGATATGAATGGGAGAAGTGAGTGGTACGAGTATAGAAAATGAGAAAATGGGTGTGCAAGAGGAGCAGGGAAACGGGGAAGGCTCAGGATGAACAGGGGTACACAGTATGAGAAAGGTGCATGCTCCAAGAGGAGGTGAGAGCATGTGTAGGCAGGAAATGAATGGGATGACAGGGATCAAAAGGAAACAGTTCGAAATGAAAAGAGTTCTACAATGAAGAAGCAGAAAGGGAAATGGCCCCAGTCGAGGATGGAGAGATCACATCGAGTGAGTGGAAGCTATCAGTGGAACTAGCTGCAGATCCAGAAATGAGCTGTTGTGTTTGTATACATATGCTAGAAGTATAAGAAACAAGGCAGATGAAATGATTGCACTAATTGCGTCTGTTCACCCAAAGATTGTTGGAAGAGGATGACATCCTGACAGGAATTGAGATGGAAAGGTATGATGTATTTCGTGAGGATAGAAGGGGTAAAAAGGGAGGGGGAGTGCTATTGATGATAGAGAAAATCATCTATAGAGATAGAACAAGAGATGCAAGACGAAAATAGTGCCAGTGGTTTTAAGGCAGTACAGTGTGAGATAGAGGTGAATGGAATCAAATACTTGGTGGAATGTTGTTATAGGATGGTGGTGATCGTGAAATGTATAGTCAAATTAGTCAAGCAAATAAGAAAAGGGTGATCATTATGGGTGATTTTAATTATGGCAATATAGACTGGAATGATGAGATAGCAACTGGAAGTAAAGAAAATGAGTTTCTTGAGTTTTTGAGGGATAACTACCTCAGACAGTATGTAACAGAGGGGACAAGAGGATTAATGTCTTGGATTTGGTCATCTCATCAGAGGATGTAATTATAAATGAGATGTCAAATCATCCACAAATTGGTGAGAGTGACCATGAGGTGATTACCTGGGTGATTGCCAGCAGTGGGAGGATCCCTGTGAGAAAAGGGTATATGGAACTACAAAGGGGGGGGTGATTATGAAAAGCTGAGGAGACAGCTTGCAGGTGTAATGTGGAACGAGAAGTTAGGTGGAAAAGAGATCAATGCAGCTTGGAGGATTTTCAAAAACTATCTAGTAGATGCAATGTCTAAATATATTCCAAGGGTGAGAAGGTTAAATAAGGTAGGTGTGAGATGGATGAATGAAGAGATTAAGCGATACAGAGAAAAAGGGCATTGTGGAGGCAGCATAAGAGAAGTGGAAATAACCAACTTCATGAGGTCTCAAAAGACCAGGCAAAGAGGGTGACTTGGTTGGTGAGAGTAGCTAAACAGAGCTATGAACAGCAGTTAGCTAATGAAGCCAAAAATAATCCTAGGGAGTTCTTTCGATAAGTAGCAAGCAAAAGAAAGAATGATTATGGAAGGATGACATTGATTGGAGAAAATGGTATACAAACACAGCCGATGCAGAAAGTGTGGTGGAGATACTTAATGAGCAGTTCATAATCTTTCTGTGAATGCGACTTCATGGAGAGATTGAGAGCAGTTGATGATGAAGAGGAGAGACAGACTAAGTGAGCAAGAGTGTTTGGGGAGTTGAGTAAACTAGATATAAATAAGGCTGTAGGACTTAATAATACATCAACGCATATTCTGAAAGAATGTACCAGGGAGTTGACAGATGCCTTGACATATTTTTTTAATATGAGTCTTGCACTTAGTCAAGTTCCTACGGAGTGGAAGGAGGGCAAGATTGTGCCAATTCATAAAGGAGGTGATCGAACTCAAGCATCAAACTATAGGCCTATCTGTGTGTCAGGTGTTGTGGTTAAGTTGTTGGAGAAGCTTGTGAGAACTAGGATCCAGAGTTGGGTTGACAACAATGGTATTACCTTTGATGGAGAGCATGGATTTGCTAAAGGAATGGCATTTTAGTAACCTAGTTACTTATTACAATAATGTGACTGCTTCTTTGGACAGAGGAGAAGGATACACAGTAATATACTTGGATTTCGCAAAGGCTTTTGATAGAGTACCTCATGATAAGTTGACAGTCA